>NC_067400.1:269799640-270464105 GCF_016432865.1 Antechinus flavipes
CTAGCTCTCATGGAGATTCAAGCTTGGAGTATAAACAATAAGTACTTTCCTCATATCTTGGTTACTGTTTTCCTAAGTGAGGTTTTAACTTTCCATTCCTCCGGAATCACTAATGGTTGAATGAGCCATTTCCCCCCTTGTCCTGATAGAGCAGATTAAGTACCTAGCTTTTTTAAGCTTTCTGTTCTGTCTGGTGAAATATTGGAATTGCTGGCAAAATGTCTGAGAAGACAGGAAACAACTTTTTTCCCCCTTTGGTTAATGGTTTAAAAGCTAAACGTTCTTGCTTTTACAATGAGAGGAGGGAAATTGGAACTGCTGCTTTATTGATAGTAAATTGGTTTAAAGTTGAAGCATTGAGGATAGATGAAGGGAAGCATATATCAGATCTATACAAGGTTATGCTAGTATGAATTATAGTTAGACATCAAATTCTTCTCCTACTTGCCTTATTTTTGTGTTTTTTTTTTTTTAACATTGTATTCCTTTGGTGTCATCATGTAGAGTTGGGCATAAAAAGACTGCTAAAATTAAACATGGTCTTTGAATTTACTTACAGAATATTAGGTTTGAAAATAACTCTAGAATTATTTGTTTCAGCCTATTATGCAGTGAAAATAATGTCTAGAAGATAGTCATTCAGATAATGTTTGAAAAGATTTTGTGATGTAGAGTTTATTATCCCAAACACAGACCATTATTAGACAGTTACACTTGTTAAAAATAATAATAATCTATGTACCAAGATGAAATAGTTATATAATTTTCTGGTTTGGGAAAACTATAAGCAGTTATCATGTTTTGCCTAAATTCAGATGGTTTTAGGATACATATTCCTAGTTTCTTCAACCAGTCATTCTGTAATATGATCTCTAATCCCATCCTAATATATATATACATTTATATATATGCATTTTTAACTTAATATGTATGTATGAATATGGGTATATTTTTAATTGACCAACACAGATTATTATAAGATTGCTTTTTAATGATAAAATTAATACAATTCTATTAATGTATTCTGTGTTGTACTTTATCAAAAGCTTTTTCTGCTTTTGATATAAGCATGTGATTTTAAACTTTTATTATTGCTGTAATCAATTATATCAATAGGTTTCCTATTTTAACCACCCCTTCATTCCTGATATAAATTCCACTTGATCATAATGCATAATATTTCTAATATATTGTTGTGGTCTTTTGCCTAAAATTTACTTAAGATTGTTACATCCATATTCATTAATGAAATTGATATATAACTGTTTTTATTTACTATTCCTGTTTTAGGTATCAGGAATTTGTAATAAAAAGAGTGGAACTCAGTGGAAAATTTGATATAAAAGATCCTGAAGAAATATAAGGAAATAATAGAGATTCATGATAAAACACTGATTAAGATCAAATTGTTTGTTTATGACACATGAAAATATTAATAATTATTAGTTATGATTATTAGTAATGGCAATCTTAGAGCTGTAAAAAATGGTATTCTTAAAACTACTATGGTAGTTTGAAAAAGAGGTTGGGATTGAGTTGTATAAGATGAGGTAATTCTAAAAACAAAATTGGATAGGAAAATGTTAAAAGAAGTAAGTATCTCATAAAATGGTGCATGAAAGAACTAATAATGATGAAGCAGGTCAGAGTGAAGAATGGGTAACACTGGAACTTCACTTTTATCTGCATTGAAGAGGAAACAGCTTACACATATGAAGAAGGTTAGACATTTTCTGAACTTCTAGAGAATTAAGAAAAGTTTCTATTCTTTTCAAATATACAACAAAATTATCATGTAAATATTTTTTAAATTTTCTTTTAGAGATGGCTACCATTCAATGCAAATATTTACACATATGTAAAATTATTCTCTACATACTTCTATGTATCTCTTATTTCTTTACATGCATATAGCAGCATTCTTCATATATTCTTTATAATTAATTTGGTATTATAATAAAATGACTGCTCAAAATGATTCTTAATATTGCTATTACTATATATAATATTCTCTTCGTTCTGTTCATTTCACTCTTCATTTTTCTGTGAAAGTCTTTCCATGCTTTCCTAAATCATTGAGGTCATTATGTAATATTCTATCAAAAAGTATATACAAAAGCTGCAATATTACAAAGCAAATTAATTGTTGGTGGAATTGTAAAATGACGCAATCATTTGGGAGAGCAATCTGGAGTATGACCAAAGAGTTATTAAACTACCTATACATTTTGATCCATCAATAACACCATTTGTTCTCACTCCAAAAATGAATTAAGAAAAAAGAAAAGAAAATCTACATATTCCACTCTCTTTGTAGGGTAAAAGAACTGGAAATTGCAGGCATGCCCATCAATCAGGCTGAACAAGTTGTAGTATATGTGGGATATGATGGCAGCTTCAGACTGAAGAAATTTGTCCAGGCTTAGACAGTAAGCTTGGCCACAGCTGTTCAGGGAAAAATGCTGTTGAGAGCTGCACCCTAGGAGCACTAGTGTTATAAGTCTCTGAATTGTTAGTACCAAGCCAAAGAACTGAGGGACAAAGTGGGACAGGTTATCAAGATAGGACACTGAGCATGACAGTTGCTGTATGTTACTCCAACAAGCCTGAGGAGGGAGGAGGAGGGAAGAAAAAAAGTTTTCTTTCTGCCTTTAAATCCCAATTGAACAAACTAAGCCTTGTAATAAAAACCTGTCATGCTCTTTTCTTCCTTTATAAAGTATATTGGCACCTGTCTCCAGACTAGAATGTAGACCACTTTTGCTGGATTCCCTTCACAAAGACCTTTTAGATCTTTGCCCACAGCTTATAGTTTGGCAAGCATCCTGGGAAGAGCACACACAAACATTTTTTGAATGTATTCAAATGTGCAAAAGGGATGTTAAATACCTAAGATTATTTTTTTTTAAAAAGGTTGCTGAACTATAAATTGACCAATTCAAGAGGAAATTGAAACGCTTTTAAGATTCAGACCTTAAGAAAACTACAAGGGGAAAGAAATAAGTAAATGATAAGTAAAATGCACAATAAAACATATTTACTTTTCCCTTTAAAAACACTTCCATTGAAGATATGATAACTAGTTTTGTCACAATATAATCTATTTAATGAATCCTTACAGGAAAATGCAAAATATTTCAAAGGGAAAATCTTAGAGGCTTTCAAAAAAATTAAGTAAATTGAATAATACCTCTCATGTACAATGTCTTTCTAACATTCTTCAGAGATTTTAGTACATTGTTAGCTTTCAACATTAAATAATAATGAGTTCAATTCTAACATCTAACAATATTTTTTCCAACAAAAGTTAAACCTTGACTGAAAAAAAAAACTTTCATGTTCCTTTTATTCCACTTGAGTAAGATCTGAAAAATGTCCTTTTCTCTGATAAGCTTCATCATTTCCTATCAACAAATTATTAAAAAAAAAAAAACCTGGAGAAATCAATAGCTTTTATCCAACATATAAAACTTTCTGAAAATAATGGAAAGAGAAGAAATCACAAGTCATCAATAATGAATTAGTTTGTCTGCAGAAAAGTGACATCAAGCCAATCTAAGAGGTAACTAATTTTTGATCTGAGTCTTTAAATACAATGAAAAAGAAAATGAAATCTCAAGAATAGCACAATTTGAGTATATAATTGCATTTTTATGCAGCTCCTCTTTTTTCTTGTGTTTTACTGTCTTAATGTAGAAATTATTTTCATTAAGTTTTTAAGTTTCAAGCTTGTTTTTAAGTTTCTTTTTAAAAAAGGAACAAGACCATTCAAATCCAAATCAGTCCTTCTTTAAAATAAGGTTTTATTGATATTTTCTGTTTTTTATAGCATCATAGTATCCTATATATTTATCACTGCCCCAGAGAATAATCACATATGAAAAATAGTATTTTTGGGAGAGGGGGAAAAAAACAAATACAACTGATCACTACACTGAAACAGAAAAAAAGTGCAATATGTAATATTTTTGGACTTCCCAACTCCACAAATGGATGATTTTAGAATGTCTTTTCATATCTCTTCATTTGTGCTGAACTTGTTTCTTTATAATTTTATTTCATTTATTTTTGAGTGCCAGGTATCCTCTTATGGGTTTCAACACCCCCCTTCCCAGGACAAGTAGTTTTTTTTTTTTTTCAAGCACTATTATTTAATGTTGAAAGCTAACAATGTGCTAAAATCTCTGAAGAATATTAGAAAGGCATTGTACATGAGAGGTATTATTCAATTTACTTTTTTTTGAAAGCCTCTAAGATTTTCCCTTTGAGATATCTTTGCATTTTCCTGTAAGGATTCATTAAATAGATTACATTGTGACAAAACTAGCTATCATATCTTCATTGGAAGTGTTTTTAAGGGGAAAAGTAAATATGTTTTATTGTGCATTTTCATGTAATTGTTCAGTCTATCTTGATTGGATCTAACCTGTTTAATACTGAAAACATGTGCATTTAATTTCTGTGACTCTCCTGGGATGTCAACTTCATTTCTCTTATGTATTGTTCTCACCTGATTATATCTGTATATATATACAGACGCAAGCATAGGCACAGGCACACACATACATCATACATATGTACATTTATTTATTCATTCATTTATTTTTCTATCTATCATCTATCTATCTATCTATCTATCTATCTATCTATCCTATCTTTCTGTCTATCTATCTGTCTCTGGATATCAAGGAGGTTACTAAATTTATCTTCCCAGAGGGAATCTAAAAAAAAAAAAAATTCCTCAATTTCTTGATATGCTTCTATCCAGAAAAATGCTGCTAAGTAAATCAGTTTTTAAAATGTGATAAAAGAATCTTGAATACTGTGAGGAAAATTAATGTGCAGCACATCACATATTAACAAATGGGTTAGGCTACTAATATGCTGCTGATGTGGACTGGAGACATAATATTGCAGTTTGATGAGAAGATGGCAGAGCAGGCACACAGGACTCTCTAAGCTCCTCTCATTACCCTCATAACCAACTATTCAACCCAGCCTCAAAAATAACTCTTCACTGCTTAAATTCATGAAAATTAGAATCACTACAATTTACCAGAGGAAGTCAATTTGGAAGTTCGCCAAGAAAGTTTTGTCCTGAGGGGCCAGGAACAGACTAGCATAGACAGCGAGAGGCTAGAGTCCTGAGCAGACCAGGGGTGGGGGTGATCTCTGAAGTTGTAGGGACCACTCTGCTATAGGCTAACTACTCTGCCTTGACTACAAAACAGTAAACGGGCAGAGAAATTAAAGCCTAAAACAAAAGGTCCTCTAAAAAATGCCAAAACCTAACGAGATATGGCCATAACCCCTCAAACCCGGAAGTGACTCAGGCAGGCTTTAATGCAGCCCTGCAGCCACATCCTGCAGTTCAGGGCTTTTGTGGGGGCAGTTACTAATCTGCTGGGCAAGGGGGCACAGCCTGGGCAGCCTCTAATCAGCAGAGTGGGGGGTTCGGCCTGGGGCAATTGAACTTCCCCAGCAGATTGTGCTTCTGAGGCAGACACCTCCGGTTCCTGCAAATCCATGCACTGCTCAGCTGCTAATATCCACAGCCCCAGGGTGGGATTTGGCTTGGGAAGTGTCCAGCCCCAGGGCAGTCGTTATCTCACACAGTAGGGGTTCTTTGCAGGGCTTTTTCCCAGCTCCACCCTACAGGCCTGAGTTACTCGCTGGTGGGGAACTCTTTCCCAGAGCACTCCAGTACCTCACAACTTTTTTGTAGCCCACTGGCAGGACAGCTACCTGTCCATATACCTTTCACTGCTCTGCAGAGGAAGCTGGTAACTTCCTGGCTCTGAAGGCAGACCTTACAGGCTTTAAAAAAATGAGTAAAAAAATCAAAAGAACAATTGATATTTCTATACAGAAAGAGAACAGCTTTTCAACCCTGAAGAGACTAGTAGCAGATAGTCTCCAGACAATTGCTGATCTCCAATACAAAAGGCTCTCCTAGAAGAGACTATTAAAAACCTTAAAAGAGAACTAGAAGAAAAATGGGGAAAGGAAAGAGAAGCTATGCAAGAGAGTAACAACTTCCTAAAATGTGATTTGGAACAGATAAAACACTCCCAAGAAGTGCAGGGAAAAAGAAAATAACTCACTGAAAAAAATAGTGAAATGGAAAAAAATTCCATAGAGCAAAACAACTCAATTGGACATATACAAAAAGAAGTAAAAAAAGCTAATGAAGAAAATAACTCACTAAAAATCAGAACTGAACAAATAGAAATAACTGATTCATTGAGACATCAAGAATCAGTCAAGCAAAACCAAAAAAATGAAAGATTGGAAAAAAATGTCAAATATTTACTTGGAAAAACAACAGACCTGGAAAATAGATCTAGGAGAGATACCCTGAGGATCATCAGACTACCAGAAAATTATGATGAAAAAAAGAGCCTAGATACTATTTTACAGGAAATCATCAAAGAGGACTGCACAGAAGTAATAGAACCGGAAGGGAAAATAGGCATTGAAAGAATTCATTGAACACCTTCTGAAAAAGACCCTAAAATAAAAACTCAGAGGAATATTGTGGCCAAACTTCAGAATTTTCAGACTAAAGAAAAATTTTTACAAGCAGCCAGGAAAAAAAAAACAGTTCAAATACTGAGATGCCATAATAAGGATCACACAAGATCTGGCTGCCTTAACATTAAAGGATCGAAGGGCCTGGAATCAGATATTCCAAAAGGCAAAAGAGCTTGGAATGCAGCCAAGAATAAACAACCCAGCTAAGCTGAGTATTTTTTTTTCCCATGGAAGAAGATGGACATTTAATGAAACAGAGGAATTCCATCTGTTTCTAAGGAAAAAACCAGACTTAAAACAAAAAATTTGATCTCCAACAACAGGAATCAAGAGAAGTAGAAAAAGGTAAAAGGAACTCTTGAGAACTGTATTTCTGTTGTGGATATACATAAAAACCATATGTATAATTTGATTTTACTGATATAACATAAAAAAAGGGAAGTAGAAATGGAAAGGGGATAGTTCAGAAAAAGGGAAGAGGGGAGATAAAAAGAGGGAAACTACATGCGACGATGAGGCAAAGGAAACCTATCATATCTGAGGGAACTTAGAGAGGGGGAGGAACATTGTGTGAATCCTACTCTCATCAGAGTTGACTCAAAGAGGAAATAATTGACATATTTGTTCTACAGAGAATCTTCTCTCACCTCATTAAAAAGTAAGAGAGGAAAAGGGAAAAGGAAAAAGAGTAATAAGGGAAGGGTACAAGAAAGGGGAAGGGATTCAAAAGGAGGAGGGAAGGATCCTAAAGAGGGAGAACTGCGTGATGCAAGTGGGACCAATAAGTTTAATACTAGGGAAGAAGGGAAGGAGGGCAAGAAAAAGAAAAGTATCATTTAGGTATATTATGATGGCAGGAAATACAGAATTAGTAATTTTAACTGTAAATATGAATGGGATGGACTCTCCCATAAAGAAGAGGCGGATAGCAGACTGGATCAAAAGTCAAAACCCTACAATCTGTTGTTTACAGGAAACACATTTAAAACAGGGAGATACATACAGAGTAAAGGTAAAAGGCTGGAGTAGAATTTATTATGCTTCAGGTGAAGTCAAGAAAGCAGGGGTAGCCATCCTTATCTCAGATCAAACAAAAGCAAAGATTGATCTAATTAAAAGAGATAAGGAAGGAAACTATATCTTGCTAAAGGGTACTATAGACAATGAAGCAATATCAGTATTAAAGATATATGCACCAAGTGGTATAACATCTAACTTCCTTAAAGAGAAGTTAAGAGAGTTGCGAGAAGAAATAGACAGCAAAACTATAATAGTGGGAGATCTCAATCTTGCACTCTCAGATTTGGATAAATCAAATCACAAAACAAATAAGAAAGAAATGAAAGAGGTAAATAAAATATTAGAAAAATTAGGTATGATAGATCTCTGGAGAAAACTGAATGGTAACAGAAAGGAGTATACTTTGTTCTCAGCAGTTCATGGAACCTACACAAAAATTGACCACATATTAGGACATAACGACCTCAAAATTAAATGCAGGAAGGCAGAAATAATAAATGCTTTCTTTTCAGATCACAATGCAATAAAAACTACATTCAACAAAAAGTTAGGTGTAAATAGACCAAAAAGTAATTGGAAACTAAATAATATCATCTTAACGATTGATTTGGTGAAACAGCAAATTATAGCAAAATTAACAATTTCACTCAAGATAATGACAATGGTGAGACATCATATCAAAATTTATGGGATGTAGCCAAAGCAGTAATAAAGGGAAATTTTATATCCTTAGAGGCTTACTTGAATAAAATAGAAAAAGAGAAGATCAATGAATTGGGCCTGCAACTTAAAAAGCTAGAAAAAGATCAAATTAAAAACCCCCAATCAATTACTAAACTTGAAATTCTAAAATGAAAAGGAGAAATTAATAATACAGAAAGTAAAAAACAAAAACAAAAACAAAAACTATTGAACTAATAAATAAACCAACTAAGAGTTGGCTTTTTGAAAAAACCAATAAAATTGATAAACCTTTGGTAAATCTGATTAGAAAAAGGAGAGAGGGAAATCAAATTAAGTAATCTTAAAAATGAAAAGGGAGAACTTTCCACTGATGAAGAGGAAATTAAAGAAATAATAAGGGGTTACTTTGCCCATCTTTATGTCAATAAATTTGATAACCTAAGTGGAGTGGATGACTACCTCCAAAAATATAGGCTTCCCAGATTATCAGAGGAGGAAGTAAATTGCTTAAATAGTACCCTTTCAGAAAAAAAGAAATAGAACAAGCTATTAATCAACTCCCTAAAAAAGGAAAAAAAAATTTCTGGTACCAGATGGCTTTACATGTGAATTCTACTAAACATTCAAAGACCAATTAGCCCCAATGCTTTATAAACTGTTTGAAAAAATAGGGAATGAAGGAGTCCTACCAAATTCCTTTTATGACACAGACATGGTACTGATACCTAAACCAGGTAGGTTGAAAACAGAGAAAGAAAATTATAGACCCATCTCCCTAATGAATATTGATGCTAAAATCTTAAATAAGATATTAGCAAAAAGACTACAGAAAATCATCCCCAGGATAATACACCATGATCAAATAGGATTTATACCAGGAATGCAGGGCTGATTCAATATTAGGAAAACTATCAGTATAATTGGCCATATTAATAATCAAATTAACAAAAACCATATGATCACCTCAATAGATTTTCTATTTGATAAAATCCAACATCCATTCCTATTAAAAACTCTTGCGAGTATAGGAATAAATGAATTTTTCCTTAAAATAATCAGTAGCATCAATTTAAAACTAGCAGTAAGCATCATATGTAATGGGGACAAACTGCAACAATTCCCAATAAGATCAGGAATGAAACAAGGTTGCCCACTATCACCATTACTATTTAATATTGTATTAGAAATGCTAGCATTGGCAATAAGAGTTGAGAAAGAGATTAAAGGAGCAGTTTGATGAGAAAGAATTGAACAAAGACAATGTACAGAACTTTCAATTTTATCAGTTAGGATGTGCAAGTTTAATCTACTCTATTAATATAAGCTACTTTTTTAACATCACAGGAAAAACAAAAACAAGCAAGTAGTTGGAACAATAGAGCTTTACTATTTGGAGGTTTTGCTGAAATAAATTACTATATACATTAAATATATAATTGTTTTCAAAGTGAAATGCTAATTTTCATTTAGTGAAGTAGGGCATATGAGGAAGTAAAGAGATTAAGGGAATGAAATAATCATTTAGTAAATACATACTGTGTGCCATATATTGTGCTAAGAAGTTTGGAAATAAGTCTTTTGATCCTGATAGCAATCCCATGATGTAGGGGTTATCTTATTTTACAAGTGAGCAAACTAAGGAAGAGATTAACAGACTTGCCCAATGTCCTGTTGAAAGTGTCCAAGGCCAAATATAAATTCAAATCTTTGAGTCTTAATGCATATTGTTCTTATCACTGTGCTAACTAAAATATTTCTATATCAGGGAGAAAGGACCCAAGGCTCACAAAACTCAAAGTGACTGGCCCAAGATCACATGGTTACTCCATATCAGAGATTTTACTCAAGCTTTGATCTTGAGATACTAGCACACTTTCTCCTGTGTTCAGCTACTTCAAATCAAATATTTATTGATTGTTATTTCATCTATGCTGTTCTAAGTAATGAAGTATATTATATAAGCCTTGCTCTTAGTGCTTAGTTAGTAAGAAGGGACATATCATATGCTCTCTTAAATTGGTTTCATTTTGTTTATGTAAATTCTAAATGAGTTTAATGAAGGAATACATGACTGGGGACAAGAATGTTTAGGGAAAGCTTTACAGACAATATGTACTTAAATTAGATAAGATTGAAATAAACCAAAAGAATATAAAATATTTTTTGAGCTGAGGAAATGGTGAGAGTAAGGAATAAAGAGGAAAAATTACAAGGTTTATTCAGGACACAGACAATAGACCAATTGGAAGAGAATTCAAATTGGGCATTTTCCCCCTATAATGGAATGGAAATATTAACAAATTAGGGACAGATTTTGCATGGATTAAAAAAAAAATGATGGGCTGGATCCAAGATGGCAGAGACGACACCCAGTTCTCTCTGACCTTCTCTACAACCCTCACAATAATTATGAAATCCACCTTCTGAATTAGCTCTAGTCTGGCAGGATTCACAAATATTGGGAGTGCAACAAATGATCAGCAGAAAACAATTTTGAAGATCACCAGAAAAGATCTGTTTTAATTGGAAATGGGAGGGAGACAGCTTCACACAAACAGCTGACCACAAATGCCATCACAGACAGTACAGAGTCCTGGAGCATTGTTGACTCTGCTGGCATTGTGGAGCTGTGCAGAATCTGAGTGGCAGAGAATCTATGGGGAGGAATCTATAGGAATCTGCAGTGTAGGCCACTCTGTCCTACTAGCAAGCCAGTAGATCAGCAGATAAGTTATAAAACATCCAACACAAACACAAAACATCAATAATGAACTCCAAAACACCAGAATCTCATAGGTTCTGGCCATACCCAACCACACAGGAGTGAATCAGCATTGACACAGTTCAGCTGCAGCCACTTGGAAAACCTCCCCCACTCTAAAAACAGACTTTAACTTAAAAAAAAAATGAGTAAAAAAATAAAGAGGACTCTAACCATTGAGAACTTTTATGATGAAAGAGAATAACAGATTTCAAACCCTGAGAAGATTAAAGGCAGATTGTCTCCAGATGAAGCCCCAAAAGGCAATATAACCCCCATCATAGAAAGCTCTCCTAGAAGAAATTAAAAAGGATCTTAAAAGACAGAAGAAAAATGGGGAAAGGAAATAAAAAAAAAATTGCAAGAGAATTTGGAAAAGGCAACTATCTGAAGAAAATTCACTACAAAATAGACTTAGTGAAATGGAAAAAGCATATAACTCATTAAAAGATAAATTTGATAAAATGGAAAAAAGAAAGCAACTCCCAGAAAAACAGAATTGGTGAAACAGAAAAAGGAAATAACTCCTTAAAAAACAGAATTTGTGAAATGGAAAAAAAAGAGAACAAAACAACTCATTTAAAAATTTGATTGGACAAATGCAAAAAGAAGTAAATGAAAGAAATAACTCACTAAAATTCAGAATTGAACAAATGAAAAGGGATGACTCAATGAAACAATCAGTAAAGCAAAACAAAAAAAAAAATGAAAAAATAGAAAAAAATATATAAAATATCTAATTGGGAAAACAACTGACCTGGAAACGAGATCTAGCGGAGACAATCTAAGTATTATTGGACTCCCTGAAATACATGATGAAAAAAGAACCTGGACATTATCTTTCAGGAAATCATTTAAGAGAACTGCTTAGATATCATACAAACAAAAGGGGGAAATGGACCATTTGAATGACCATTGATAGAATTCACCGAACCCCTCCTGAAAGAGACCCCAAAATTAAAACCACAAGGAATATCGTGGCTAAATTTGAGGACTATCACACCAAGAAAAAAAATATTACAAGCAGTCAGAAAGAAAAAAATTCAAATACCTAGGAGCCACAATAAGGGTTACTTGAGATCTAGCAACTTCCACTTTAAAGGATCAAAGAGCCTGGAATCTGATATCCCAAAAGGCAAAGGAACTTGGAATGCAGCCATGAACAAATAACCCTGCAAAACTGAGCAGTTTCTTTCAGGGAAGAAGATTGACATTCAATGAATTCCATATATTTTTGAGGAGTTAAACAAAAAAATTGAATTCCAAATAGAGAACTCAAGAGAAGCATAAAAAGGTAAAAGAAAAAAAAAAAAAACTCTCGAGAATTGTATTTCTGGGTATACATTGAGAATACATGAATAATATGATTTTACTGTAATAAAAAAGAAACTAGAGATGGAAAGGCCATTATAACAGAAAAAAAAGGGTGGGGGGGGAAGTGGAGATAAAATGAGGGAAATTATATCTCAGGAAGAGGCAAAGAAAATGTAATTGAGGGAAAGAAGGCAGGATGATGAATACCATGTGAGTCTTATTCTCATCAGATTGGCCCAAAGAAAGAATATTGGATATATTTGGTTTCAGCAAGAAACATCTCTCATTTTATAGAAAAGTAGGAGGGGAGTGGGGAAAAGGGAAGGGGTAGGCTAAATAGAAGGGAAAAGAGAAATAGTAGGGGAAAGGTATAAGAAAGGGGAAGTACTGCTTGAGACAAGTAGTTCTCATAAGTAAAATACTGACGAGGAAGGAAAGGGGAAAAGGAAAGAGAAAAGTATAATTTGGGTTAATAAGGTTGCAGGAAATATAGAATTAGTAGTTTTAATTGTAAAAGTGAATGGGGTGAATCCTCCCATAAAACGTAAGCAGATAGCAGACTGTATTAAAAGAAAGAATCTTACAATATGTTGTTTATAAGGACCACATTTAAAGCAGAGTGATACATAACAGAGTAAAGGTAAAAGACTGGAGCAGAATCTATTAGACTTCAGGTAAAGTTAAAAAAAAAAAAAAAAAAAGCAGAGGTACCCATCCCCATCTCAGATCAAGCAAAAGCAAAAATTGATTTAATTAAAAGAGATAAGGAAGGAAACTGTATCTTGCTAAAGGGTACCATAGGTAATGAAGGAATATCAATATTAATATATATATGAACCAAGTGGCATAGCATCTAAATTCCTAATGGAGAAGTTAAAAGAGTTGCGATAAAAATACACAGCAGAATTATAATAGTGGGATATCTGAACCTTTCTCTCTCAGAACTAGATAAATCAAACTACAAAATAAATAAGAAAGAAGTTCTAGAGGTGTTGAGGTCCTCAGCTAGTGCAGACCTGCTGAGACTAGCTGGAGTCTGAGCACTTACCCACAATTATTGTCACCTCTATGACCTTGGGATGTCTCTAGATATGACAGAGCAGTCTGGCACCACTTATGCATTTAGAGAAGCTTTATTGTTTGGTTACATCATCTTGTCCCTTCCTGATTCCTCTCTCTCCCTCTGCTGTCCTGCACTTATACCCTTTTCATCTGTCCTTGCCAATGTGCCCCAGCAACAAGTATATGTATAGCTTGTGTAGCCAGTAGCCCAATTCCTGAGACAGTGAGGGCTATCTTGATTTGGTGCATGCTCGATGCCTGTTCTGATATGTCTACAGGGTGTGCACCCTGAACCTGTAATCAGTCATGCAGAACATGCACCTGAGACCACGACATCCATTCCCAAGAGTTTCTGACTGAGATCCAACCAGCCACAGACCACAAGGGTTAGGTTTGCACAAGACTTATTTTTGTACAGACTTGTTGCTTACGCAAATGGGGCATTGTGTGCAAAGTACATGATGAAGGGTCTCAAGATTAATGCAGACTCTTGTTATTCTGTTCCCTAGCATTCTTGTTGCTAAGTTCCCTAGCAAAGAGATAAATGGAATGCTAGAAAAACTAGATATGATAGGTCTTTGGAGAAAATTGAATGGAGACAGAAAGGAGTATACTTTCTTCTTGGCAATTCATAGAACCTATACAAAAATTGATCATATATTATGACACAAAGCCCTCAAAATAAAATGCAGAAAGGCAGAAGTAGTAAATGGATTTTTTCCACATCATAATGCAATAAAAATGACATTCAATAAAACACCAGGAGAAAATAGACCAAAAAAAAATTGGAAACTACATTATCTCATCCTAAAGAATGAATGGGTAAAACAGCAAATCATAGATACAATCAGTAATTTCATCTAAGAGAATGGCAATAATGAGACATCACACCAAAATTTGTGGGATGCATCCAAAGTGGTAATAAGGGGAAATTTTATATCTAATTTGAATCTCTTGATATTTGAGACTCACTTGAATAAAATAGAGAAAAAAGAAGAACAATGCATTGAGCTTGCAACTAAAAAAAGCTAGAAAAAGAGCAAATTAAAAACCCCCAATCAAATATCAAACTTGAAGTTCTAAAATTAAAAGGAGAGATAAATAAAATTGAAACTAAAAAAAAAAAAAAAACTATTGAATTAATAAATAACACAAAGAGTTGGTTTTATGACAAAAAAAAAAAAAACACCAAAAACAAAATGGATAAACATTTAGTTAATTTGATTAGAAAAAGAAAGAGGAAAATCAAATTGTTAGTCTCAAAAATGAAAAGGGAGAACTATCCACCAAATGAAGAGGAAACTAGAGCAATTATCAGGAGTTGCTTTACCCAACTTTATGCCAATAAATTTGACAACCTAAGTGAAATGGAGGAATACCTACAAAAATATAGATTACCCAGATTAACAGAAGATGAAATAAATTACTTAAATAGTCCCATTTTAGAAAAAGATGCAAAAATCTTAAACAAAATATTAGCAAAAAATTACCGATAATCGTCCCCGGGATAATACACCACAATCAAGTAGGATTTATACTACAAATGCAGGGCTAGTTCAATATTAGGAAAACTATTAGCATAATTGATTATATCAACAACCAAATTAACAAAAATCTTATCATTATCTCAATAAATGCAGAAAAAGTATTTGATAAATTCCAACACCCATTCCTATTAAAAACACTAGAGAGTATAGGAATAAATGGACATTTCCTTAAAATAGTCAGTAGCATCTATTTAAAACCATCAGCAAGCATCATTTGTAATGGGGATAAACTAGAGCCATTCCCAATAAGATCAGGGATAAAACAAGGTTGCCCTCTATCACCATTGCTATTCAATATTGTATTAGAAATGATAGCCTTGGCAATAGGAGAAGGAAAAGAGATTAAGGGAATTAGAGAGGATAATGAGGAAACCAAATTATTGCTCTTTGCAGATGATATGATGCTATACTTGAATAACCTCAGAGATTCAAGTAAAAAGCTACTCAAAATAATCCACAACTTTAGCAAAGTTGCTGGATACAAAATAAATCCACATAAATCATCAGAATTCTTATACATCACTAACAAAATCCAACAGCAGGAGATACAAATAGAAATTCCATTTAAAATAATTGTTGGTAATATAAACTACTTGGGAATTTATCTGCCAAGGGAAAGCCAGGAAGTATGTAAGCAAAATTACAAAACACTTTCCACATAAATAAAGTCAGATCTAAGGAACTGCAAAAATATCAAATGCTTGTGCATTGGTTGAATAAATATAATAAAGTTGACAATACTCCCTAAACTGATCTATTTATTTAGTTCTATACCAATTAAAATCTCAATAAACCATTTTACTGAACTAGAAAAAAATCACAACAAAATTCATCTGGGAAGAATTTCAAAGGAATTAATAAAGATAAAAGCAAATGAAGCTGGCCTAGCTGTAACAAATATAAAACTATATCATAAAGCAGTGGTCATCAAAACCATTTGGTACTGGCTAAGAAATAGAGAAGTTGATCAGTGGAATAGGTTAGATTTACAGAACAAAATAGCCAATGACTATAACAATGTAGTATTTGTTACACAAACACAAAGACCCCACTTTGGGGATAAGAATTCATTATTTGACAAAAACTGCTGGGGAAATTGGAAACTAGTGTGGCAGAAAGTAGGCATTGACCCACACTTAACATCATATTTCAATATAAGATCGAAATGGGTTCATGATTTAGACATAATGATACTATAAACAAATTAGAAGACCAAAATAGGATAGTTTACCTCTCAGATTGGTGGAGTAGGAAGGAATTTGTGACTAAAGAAGAACTAGATATCATTACTGATCATAAAATAGATCATTTTGATTATATTAACTTAAAAAGTTTTTGTACAAACAAAACTAATGCAGACAAGATTAGAGGAGAAGCAAAAAACTTAGAAAACATTTTTTACATCCAAATGATCTTATAAAGGCCTCATTTTTAAAATATATAGAGAATTGACTCAAATTTATAATAGTTCAAGCCATTCTCCAATTGATAAGTGGTCAAAGGATAAACAGAGAATTTTCAGATGAAGAAATTGAAACTAATTGTATCCACATGAAAAGGTACTCCAAATCACTACTGATCAAAGAAATATTAAGACAGCTCTGAGATACTACTACATATCTGTTAGATTCACTAAGAGGACAGGAAAAGATAATGATGAATGTTGGAAGGGATGTGGGAAAACTGGGACACTGATACATTGTTAGTAGAACTGTTAACGCTCCAACCATTTTGGAGAGCAGTTTGGAACTATACTCAGAAAGTTATAAAACTATGCATACCTTTGACCTAGCAGTGTTTCTACTGGTATTATATCCCAATGAGATCTTAAAGGAGGGAAAGAGACCCATATGTGCAAAAAATGTTTGTGGCAGCCTTTTTGTAGTGGCAAGAAACTGGAAACTGAATGGATGCCCTTCAATTGGTGAATGGCTAAATAAATTATGGCATATGAATATTATTGTCTTGTAAGAAATAACCAGCAGGATGATTTCAGGGAGGCCAAGAGATATCTATATGAACTGATGCTAAATGAAATGAGCAGAACCAGAAGTTCATTATACAAGGCAACAACAAGACTATATGGTGATCAATTGTGATAGATATGGCTCTCTTAAACAATGAGATAATTTAAGCCACTTCTAATTATTTAGTGATGAAGAAAGCGATATAATGTAATCTCCTTGCTAATATTAAATGTGATTTTAAATGTAAAAACCTCCATGCAGTTATGAGAACACATCACTAAAACATACTCAAGTCTTTTTTATTCTACTAGAAACATTTAGAAAAGAATAATTTATATGATAAGACAACACATATATGCATTATTTATATAAATGTAAATTTACTAATTTACTAATCATCCATATCTATCTAATCTTCCAGTTCTTATGGTCTAATCTTGTTCCTTTCTCAAAGTTGAGTATTGTATATTTTTTAAATTAAGTTTTACATCTTTGTCTTATCCCTCTCTCTTTTTAAAAATTGGTAGACATGGATATATACATCTATTTACCTGAATCTAGGAATACATATACATATACATAAATATGTATGTTTATATTTATGTCTATACCTCAATCCCTAAAGAAAGTCTAATTGCTTCCTCAAAGTTTAATATTCTATTAATTTGAAAATAAGATCCTTTATATTTTTTCTTATCCCTCTCTGAAAACATATAATGATATATACAGCTATCGATTTAGCTAATATAAAAAAAAGGAAAAACAAAGAGAAAGAACAGAAGCCACAAAACATGGTGCAACGAGAGCCAAAATATGAATTTGAAAGAATGAAGTTTTAAAAGTGTTACTTTGCAGCTGATGCATCCCTGGAGTTGAGTTCCAGAGCTGAGATACCCCTATTCAATTCTCAGTTGTATATGAGCCTTAATCAAGGAACACCCACTGATGCAGGAGGGTGGGGGATGATGGGAAATGACCTTGTTAGAGAAAAACAACAGGGAATTCCCAAACCTGTATGCTTGCCAGCCATTGTGGCCTACTCCCCACTGCCCACCAAGTGAATACCATACACCCATATTCCTGGCAGCAGATGTGTTTACAGGTAACTCTTCTCTAATCTTGGCTCCAAAGATCTTCTCCATCCCCATTGATCAGGATATCTCTTATGTTGTTTGACAATAAATCTTTTATATAGTGTTAAATGAAAACAATAATATGATCATAAAACAACAAGAAAAAAAACCAAACTAACTACTTCCCCTTCCCTCCTCAAAAAGCTAATTGGAAAATAAGCAGTGTAATCCCAAGGAACAAATGGGTCAAAGAACAAATCATAGAAATAATCATTGATTTCATAAAAGAGACTGACAACGATGCTACAATGTTAGCCAAAGCAGCACTTCAGGGGATTTTTACATATGAATACACATATCAATTAAAGAGAGAAATAGCAGACTAACGAATTGGACATGCAATGTAGAGAAAGAAAAAATTAAAAAATTTAAGAACCCTGAATTAAGTGACAAAGTGGAAATCTTGAAAATCAAAAGCAATATTAATAGAATTAAAATATCTGTGTACTATAAATAAAACTAAAAACTGCATTTATGAAAAAAATCCAATAAAATGGACAAACCATTGGTTGATTTGATTAAAAAGAAAAAACAAGCAAACAAACAAACAAACAAAAACCCAAATTGCCAGAATCAAAAATGAAAAAAAAAAGTGAATGCATTACCACTGAAGATGAAATTAAAGCAATTAAAAGTTTGTTTGTTTTTTCCAATTATATGCCAATAAAACTGACAATCTAAGTCAAATGCATGAATGTTTATTTTCCCAGGTATGGACATCTACTTGTAGTAGTTCTTAAACCCAAAATTCCTTTTGTTAATACATAAACTACTGGCTTAATGATATTTCATATAACTATATCTGCAATGGAACTCAGAATAACATCAAATTACAGTCTAAGGAGATTTCATGTTGATTAGCTCATTTCTGCCTTGGAGCTGTGACCAAGATTCTTCTTTTGTGGCCATGTCTTTTTGCCTTGAACTCTGCCTGAGAACTGGGTCTAGGCAATGCAATAGGGTTCTGGATCCAGAACCAGTCAAAGATCTCCTGTAATCTCTTTCTGACTAGTTGTCTGATCCTTTCCATCAGTATGTTAAGAGCTTCTCAAGTTGCTGCTGCTACTGCTGCTGCAGGTATCTTTGTGGCCTATTGTTGGCACTACTTAAGTGTGGCTACTCTACACTTCAGACCTGATCAATGCACCAGTGTGATACCCAGAATTTTGTTGGTTTTGCCTCTCCAAAATTTCAATTTAAGTAGTTATTTTAAAGTTGTTTGGAGAGACATTTGGGGAAGTTCAGTTAAATTTCTACTTTACTTGCTTGCCTCTGCTTTGCCACTAATTGTTTCTGTGATGTTAATAATTGAGCTTTATATTCTGTATCTTCAGATAAGCTAATGAAGCCTATTGCATCCCCTTTTTTCTATTTCTTTTTTCTTTACTTTCTTGATAAAACTCTTTTGTCTGATATTTCATTATCTTATCTTGGTTTTGAAGATTGCTTTTTAAAAATTTTACTTTTATTTATTTCATTAATTATTTCTCATGTATGTGTAAATTATTTAGAAAAATCATAAAGTTTGATTTCAAATTTTTTTCTCCTTGACAATTTTCCCTCCTCTTTGAGAAGGCAAGCAATTTGATTTTAAACATACCTGTGAATTCATGCAAATCAAAATTTTATATTAGCCATGTTGTGAAAGAAAATGAAAATAAAACCATAAAAACATAGTAATAATAATAATAATATGGGAAGAGGTATAATCACTGCTTTTCTGGTCTGTACTCTAGTCTTTACAAAGAAAGGATTCCTGATCCCAAGGGATCACAATTGATACTGCTCCTAATGCCACCATTTCCTTGAGACCAGAAACTTTACTGTTTCTCAGAATCTCTGATCCCTTGGAACAAGAAGTGATAATAGTCCTTAGGGCTTCCTCTCAGTCCTGTCTAAAATTGCTCTTCTCTGCCCTTAAACTATGACTTAGAAATAGGCATAGGGTCTGAAGTTACAAAACAGCTTTTGGCTCTTTCCAGTAGTAGCAAGATTTTTTTTCTGATCAGTTGACAGGCTTTTATTTTCTCTGAATTGAGAACTTTTCTAAAATGCAACTGCTTCTGTTGCCACCATCTCATTCAAACATTAGTGTTGCATCCATATATGCTCTCTTTCTAATCACTTATGTTTTCATGGGCAAGAAGAATTTCTCACTCTGACTTTTTTGTAGGCTCTACTATTCTAGATTTTATTTGAGAAATTATTTTCAAGAAGTTTAGAGAGGGCTGTTGGAAGAGCTCACCTGGACACTTTCTCTCCTCTACCATATTGGCTCCCAAAGTTACCTTTTAAAATGAAATTAATTTAGAAAATAATGCTTTTTTATTTTTGTATGAAAGAGATGAGGGGGAGGAGAGATAAGAGAAATATGAAATTAAAGTGAATTAGATATAATTGGTATCTTGAGATTCCTGTAATTCTTTTCTAGAAATTCATGCATTAGGCAGTTACCAATAATAACCAAGAAACTTAGCTACTTTTATTAAAAACAATTAATTTTACAGTGGATTTTATACACACACACACACATATATATCTATATCTATATCTATATCTATATATATATCATTAAATTTGACTGAACATGTTTAAAGTATAAAAGCAGAATTAGTTGAGGGTTTGCATTTTGTTTAATTTGGTAAAATTTCTAAAGTGAACACCAAAAAAAAAATTGTAATATTTGGAATTACTGTAACATGAGGAAGTTTTGTTTTTCCCCCCCTCTTTCCTACCTTGTTTTTATTGGGGGGAAGAGGAGAAGCATAGGACAGGAGGGGAAGGAGTGCTTAATTGGTTTTTTTATTGCATTGAGTAAACTGATATAATTCATAGATCTCTTATTCAACAGGTTTGTTTGTTTGTTGGTTGGTTGTTTTTTTTATTTTTGTTGTGTTTTTTTTTTTGTTGTTGTTGTTTATTTGTTTTATTGTTTTATTGTTTTTATTGTTTATCAATGCCCGATCTGGAGGTTTATCACAGGTAACTGGAATCTAAGAATGAAATGTTTCTACTTGGAACTACCTGTTAAATTGGTTACATGGTTAACAATAGTTAAATGGAACATGCAAAAATAGTTTATCAGCCTCTAGAGGTGGAAAGAGATATATTTGAAATCTATCAAGCAAGTAATTAGTGAAGAAAAAGCTCCATGCTGAATAATAGAGAATTTAATGACTTGTTTCTTAAAATAAGATTATTTATGTTATTGCTTAAGCACTCCAAATTAAAGGCTCAATTCATTGAAAATTATATAAGATGCTAACTTCAGACATACATTTGCGTAGAAGATCTAATTTGGCAGAGGTGGGATATTATATTTTAATCACATGCTTTGTTGTAATAGATGTTTTTCACCTGCTGAAGGAAATTCATAACAGAATAGTGGCCCAGTTAATTCTCCCAAGTAACTGCATGGGATTTTAAGGCAGAAAGTATAACTGAAAGGAAAGCATTGGTTTCTTGTTTGTTTTTTGCTTTTTTTTTTTTCCAGTAAAAGAGATGTGACTAGGATAGGGCTCGCTTACAAGCTAATTACTGTTCATTATCTTGTTGAATTATCCAAATATCAGCTGTATTAGAAAGCCACAATGGCATTGCCTAGGGCTTTTTTCTTTAGTAATACCTTAGTAATAGTGCAGTAAAATTGTTCTTGTGGATGCAATTTTTGAAATACACAGTGTAAAGTCAAGGATTCTAAATGTATCTACTTAGGGTCACTTAAGTTAAAGTGATAATAATAATTGGATCCTATGATCTAGTATGTGGGTTGCAAAAGTAGTTTGGAGGAAAACATTGAATAATGATAAAGACATACCAAGAAGAATAATACTAGTATAAAAAAGTTTTTTAGCTATTAAGTCTTATATAGTTTATTTTGCTTTCTCACACTATGGTGGAATGAGGAAGTGAAATGAATGGCAGATGTGGAGTCAGGAGAAACCTGGCCAATCAGAACCTCTGAAACTTACTAGCGGTGTGACCATGGATTAGTCATTTAACCTCTGAACTTTTTTCCTTATCCATAAAATGTGGTCAATAACACTTAATTCCCAGTGTTATGAGGGTCAAATGATAGAATATATTATAATTTAAAAACCTTCTGTTAGGCAATATTATTTGAATGCCAAAAATAATGCTTTATTGCTTTCATAACATGTTACTTAATCTAGGTTTAGTTTAAAATTAAGTTTAACAGATAGTACACATAGAAAATAGATCATGGAGATATACTTTGATGGTTCTTTAAAATGGCACTATATCTAGGTAGTAGAGGTTAGGATTGATTGTTGAAGTCAGAATGACCTAATTTTAAATAAGGTGTTAGACATGTAGCAGTTTAATCAACCTGCACCAATCACTTAACCTCCTTTTGTGCCTCAATTTCTTTATCTTATAAATGATGATAATAATAGTTCCTACCTCTAATAGCAGGTTGTGATGAAGATTCAATGAATTAACATATAAAGTACTTTGTAAACCTTAAATGTTATTTATGAACTTATTTTTGTTATGGTTATGATTATTATTGCAATTACTTATGTAATTGCTTGCCCTAAAAGATTTTATATTCTTTGAGAAAAAAGTTTTGCCCTTTCACACAGCAACCATATATGTATGTTTGTGATACCCCTAATGTTTGCTAGCTGCTGTGCTAAGGATACATAAAAGGTAAATGACAATCAATTTTCTCCAGGAACACATAGTCATATGATGTATATTCTCATGCATGTGTACACATGGATATGCAGTACATATATATGTATGTACCAACATTTATACATGTATACACAAATATTTATGTGAACATACATGTACTTAAACACATTCTTGTGTATATATACTTATATACATAAACACAAACACACTTGCTTCAATTTCATCAGTATCATAAACTCCTTACCAGTGGAGAGCAACATTTATTAGAAAATTATCTTAGTAATTTTCAGGACCAAATAACCAGTATATAACATCAAGTTGCTTTTGCAAATCCTACTTCATTTCTTTCAAAAAATACATCTAGCTTTATACCTTGCTACTTAAAAAAAAATCATCAAATAAATATGAATTAAGAGCTGCTTTTTTAAAACTAATTTTGATAGTCTCCCTATGACAAAGATTTCCTTAGTTTTAAATACTAAAATGATTCACAACATATGAAGCTGAATTAAACTGAGCTCCATAGACATGTTTCACTTTAACTTTCCTGATGAAGGTACCAAAAAATCCTTCTCAGAACTCTATCTTTAGGTAATTAATATGGCTGGGGACAGAGCTCTGGGTCTGGAGTCAGGAGGATTTGAGTTCAAAACCTGCCCAACACTCTGGCCATGTGACTACAAAAAAAAAAAAAAAAACTTTGTTCCCTAAGTTTCTTCAACTTAAAAATGGGCATAATAATATACCCAATCCCAGGGTTGTCATGAGTCTCAAATGTGATAACCCAGGTAAATCACCCAAGTACCTGAACGTGCTATATGTTATATATGCTATTTAGTGAGCCTATCTGGTATAATCCAGATCATGCCAACAGACTCAATAATGCAGAAGCAATGGTCTAATATTCAATTTTAAGTTCTGCCTATGAAACTTTATAAAATTAGTTTAAACTATATAAATAAATAAGTACAGATGGTAAAGTCTCCATATGGCTAGTGATGTTAATTGGAAAAGTAATTATAAGAAAGTTGAATGCTATGAAGTTAAAAATCACATTTCTGTGTGGACCACAGATATTTTATGTGAAGAGAAACTATAATAATAAAGTGAATTTAAACCATAATATAGAAACAAATATTAAACTCCTATCTAATAACAGAGCATATGGAGAAGCCAAGGAAAGTTGAAGACAGAGGAAGTTTAGTTTAAGTCAACTCAGAAATACTGACTATGTTAGGATTTGTACTAAGCACTGAGATACAAGATAAAAGACAGTTCTTTTCCTCAAGAAATATATTCTAATGGAGGAAGACAACAGATAAAAGAAATTGAAAAGGAGTAGAAGATAGAGAGTAATGTTGCAGTGCCATTGTAAGATGGAGAAATCTTGAAAGAACCAGAAGTGGAATCTAGAGTTGTATAAACATATGACTTACAATTATAGACATATACATGTTTTGGCACTTGCCTTAAAATGGAGATTTTCAGAGGAACTGGTCAGTTTCTTCTCAGTTTCTCACACTAGAAGTATATCCTATCTAGTGGAGACTGAGATATAGAGTGAAGTTCCAGGTTGTTTTGGCTTCTGGTTATTCATATGGTTCTCTCAGTTCCTTTATAGCATTGAGTCAACCACCTTTCTCCCAAATTAGGTATTTCCTAATGACCTGGAACTCAACCAACAACTTGGACAATTTCTTTTTTCAGAACATCATTTCTATCTTATGATATGGGGAAGAGAAGCTACATTTGTCTCTAGCTGTTTAGCATTCTAGCAATCTCATGCTGTTTCAACTGCAAGTCTCCCTTTACTCATTCTAATATAATCCCACCTTCTTCAATATGAAACATGAAGTTTCTGTCACCTTCATAAGAGCTAAGAAATCAGTATTCTTAAATATGCTAGAGCTACAATTAGAATTGTAGAGTACTTATCAGCAGTCATAGTAAAAGACCACAGGTCCTGGAATAATATATACCAGTAATCAAAAGAATTTTGGCCTGTGGTCAAAAATATCATCCACAAAATTATCCATAATATTGAATGAAAAAAATGAACATTCAAAAAACTTACAAATTTTCAGGACATTGTATCAAACAAACCTTAACTTTATGGAAATTTGACATGTAAGAGCCAATATCAAAGATTAATTTCAAGAAACTCAACATAGACAGATAATCATGCATGAAAATGTATACTATGTATTTAAGATTGATATCAGTAATTGGGTAGCTCAAAAAAAAGAATGAGGCAGAATCGAGTTTGATCTTATTCTAAAAATACAATACTATAAAGAAAAAGGTAAAAATAGTAATAATGATATACAAATTGGATGCAGAGAAAGAATTAATATAGAGGCTTTGGAGGAGGGAGGAGGTTTTTAGAACCTGCTCACATCAGCAATGGGTTAAATAGAGAACTATATATATATGTGTATATTTCATGTATATATATACATAAACACATCTATATCTATAAATACACACATCATATATTCCATGAAGAATATAGCACTCTCTAAAATATATAAAGAAATAATGGGGGGAGGAAATAGAATAAGGGGTATAGAAGAATATATAGATTTATGTCAGTGGAACAAGTTATGTAGATTAATGGAAAATGAATAAAGAGGAGGTGAAAGAGTAACTGGATAAGATGGATTACAGAAGGGTGTTTAGATAAATGGGAGTGGGATAAGATACATTGATTAATGGGAATGGAATTAAGAGGGAAGGAAAGAAAATGATAGGGGAGAAGATAAGGAAGGGAAGTGGGGGAGATTATTAGCAAGGCAAATTAAGGAACAAAATTAAAGAAGAGTTAGCAGGTATAATAAGGATCAGGAGTAGAATTTATTAGGAAAAAAGTAGGGCTGGTAATCATTGATCTCAGACAAAGTCAAACTGAAAAAAATTCAATCAAGAGAGAAATCTACATTATTTGTTAGCCATATTAATGTTTTAGATGCATGTTTGTATATGGGAAAATATATTTGTACACACACATATGTATATATGTCATATCATATATATCATCTATCTATCTATGTACCTGGATATATGTGGCTATGTATGTATGTAGGTCTATGTAGTATGTGTATGTGTGTGTGTGTATACACACACATATATATATATGTGTGTGTGTGTGTATACATATATATATATCTACATCTATCTTATCTATCTATCTATATACATGTGTGTATGTATATCTATCTATGTATAGATGTATCTATATGTCTATGTATAGCCTTGCTTGAGGACCTGGGGTAGGGGGTGTGTGGAAAGGGGTAAAAAAGGTTAAAGTAAAAAATGCACAGTAGAGAACAAAAGAATAAACTACAAGAAAGCAAAGGTAGACATTCATAAATATAATATTCTCTGTTATATAGGTTTTCTTTAAATGGAAATTTATTGCTATATTTTTTGCATCCTCCCTAATATTGTGCTGGGCATATGTGAATGTTTTGTTTTGTTTTGTTTATGGTTTTTTTCTTATTTTGTATTTAGGCTACAGTGGATAGCCAAGTGATCAGTGCTATAAACAAGATGATTTGAGTTCAAATGTGACCTTACTAGATATGTGAATTTGTGTAAATAAGTAAGTTTGTTTCAAATTCCTCCTCTATCAAATGGGGATAATAATAGCACCAGGGTTGTTTTGAAGATGAAATGAGATAATAATTATAAAACTGTGTGTACCTGAAATATAATGATTGCTATGTAAATGTTAGTTATTATCAGTTATTAATGTTATATAATTATAATTGTGGAATAACAATTATTTTTACAGATACATTTTAAAAATGCAGTACATAAATTTTTTTTAAAATCAGCTTCTTTATTTCTCTAATCATACCTTTATTTAATTATTTTTAATTTAATTTAATAAATTGGTAAGATGTTCTGTAAAGGCTCAAACTTAGTTTTTGCATTCAGAGGTTTCAAACATAAAATTTGAATGCTTGTTCTGTAGCAGAACTAAATCAAAATGTAATTAGGAAAAATTTAACAAAATAAATAGAAAGAAAAACAAAGACCATGTTAATATTTAGTTTCCTGAGTCAATACTGATCAGCAAGAATCCTTATGTATGGTATAGTGTTTGTGTTTTATGGCATAGAACTATCCCATGCTCCTTCTTGGGTGTTTTACCTAATCTATAAAATGAAAAAATTAAACTGGATGATCTTTAATAATCCCTATTTTTCTCTATATTCTTCTCATAGTAGAGTCTTCTTTGATCTAAAGAAAACCAAAGCAGTTTTATATTAGGCTTTGACCACAGCCACTTTCCAGGAAACAGGAAAACCTGGCATATGTAGTAAGGTAGCTAAAGAGAAGAAAATAGTTTCTATTTATTCATATGTAGTTCATATTCAACACTCTCTGTGTTGAGAGACATAACTATCTACCTACACACAGGGTGAAACCATTTGACAGAGAATTTATGTAACAAGAAATCTCATAAACAGAGAGAGGTTTGTTTTCTTGGTTAAGTTCCCTTCAGACTACATGGGGATTCATATGAAATCATAAATCTGCCCAGTAAGTTTTTACAATTTAGAAATACATTTTTTATTCTATGACAGCATTTTTAAGCACAGACTATTGCTACAATTGGGTTTTTGGATTCCCTGTTGGATACACAACCGTTAAACTTGATAACAAGTAGGAATAGAGCTTGATCTGTTACATAGCCATATACATGAGGGATGTATTTGTGGGCTGACGTTTTACATATTACAGATTGCTGATTCACAGTTATTCAAGGAGTAATGAACTTTGTTACAGGTTACTTACAGTTTTAAATTTTAGTTCACTTTCACTCTTTATCTCAACAGTTATCAAGTATCTTTCTCTTCTGCTATATGGTTAGGGAATGCAAACTGATTTGAGTATTGATGAAATTAAAGTGGAATCATAAAGGACTCTCATATACAGAAAAGAAATCTCTTCATCAAACTCTTGACTGATCACCTTTAACACAAAAGAAACTGTTCTAAATTATCCATTTTATGGACAATTTTTTTAGAACAAATAATAAAACAAATGACATTTTTATATCACTTTAGATTTTGTGAAATTCTTTATATCTGTTAAAATTCCCTTTGGATTCTTGTCATAGCAGTCCTATGAGTATTACATGAACTATTATGCCCATTTTTAGATGAAAAACCTAAAAATTAATGAATCTATCTACTATGACAGAGGAGATATTGTGTCATTATTGTTGTATTATAGGGACTCATTAGAACTGACTCAGGGAAGACTTCCTCTAATACCTTAGTTTTATTAAGGTGACTTATTCTTTTGGCAGGTGAGTTAGTGTTTATAACTCTGATGTGGGCTAATGATAAACAGATTTCTATACACAGACACATATACACACACAGAGCCTTGTATCTTTGAGAAAATGTTTGAAACATAAATAAAACGTGCAATATTTAATGATGCATTATGTGAATTTGGCAAGTATAAAATACATAAAAAATTGTTTAATACCAATAGTGATAAATGTGTTTATGTGCTACATCCTAATATATATATATATATTATATATATATATATAATTTTGCTTTTGCTTGAAATAAAAAAAGTTTGATTTATAATAATCTTATCCTCAATATAAAACTGTATTATCTCTAAAATAATGTGTAATGATTCCTGGATAAAATGGTTATGTGAGGTTGAGCAAGTTGCTTAATTAACTCCAAGTATCAGGATACTGATCTATAAAATGGAAAAAAAAATGCTTGTATTGCAACATCACTGAATTATTGTAAGGGTCAAATGAGAAAATCTATTAAATTCATTGTAAAAGTATAAGATGCTAAAATATATATACTCTATATAGTGTTAAGTATAATTATATAGTTATACTATGTTACTTATAGTGTGTGTAAGATGTATAACATATAGTATCATGATTGTAATTATTTGGACTTTATAAACAACTTTTTAGAATTCAAAGAAGAGGTTCTTTCTAAAAATTTTTGAAAAAGCTTTTTTTTAAAAATAAATATTTTGACTTTAACTTTAGAATGTTATGATTAAAATTATCCTTGCTCTTTTGAACCTATTAGAATTTCCAAGTTTATCTAGTTGCTAAATATTTCATTTTAGTAAACTGAGACCCCATTTTGAATGAAAAGTAAAGTGTTAGTAAGGCAGAGTTGTTTATAAATAGATGAAACCTTTTAAACTGGTTCTAATGTCTGTGTTAATGAGCAAACAGTAGATTTTGATTTCCTTACTTGTTACCAAATTTTTGAAGATGGAAAATATTTGTTAATAGAAATCTATTAGCAGTCATGACAATTTCTATTTCTTATGCTGGAAAACATATCATGAAGAAAAAAAATATATATTTAGCATTTCTTGCTTATAAATGCCTACTGATTAATGGAAAGTATTTAACATAAAGAAACCACTGCAATAAACTATCTAGTTCTGATAAATCAATTTGTGGATTTCAAAGTGAATTTTCAGTTCATAGCAGGGATATATGATGATGAAACTACTTTGAACTCCATATGAAAGCAACAAGAGCATTAAAAATTATAGATATGCAAGACAGGAAGATGGAATTATTTGATTCATTGAAAGCTTTCTGTCCAAAGGTTTAATAAGAAGACTTTATGTAAGTTTCTAAATCTAATGTGTAATAAGCACAAATTGCCCTTAGTTGTCAGAATCCCAGCCTAGAAAATATTGTTTGGAAAAGAATACCTTTAGGAAAAAAAAAAAAAAAAGATGAGAAAAGTAAGTGAAAATGATATGTCACTCTTGAGGAAAATGGAATGAAAAATATTCTTTAAAATATTATACATCTTGGGGGGAGCGGAGCCAAGATGGCAGAGAGGATATGTTCATCTTTCTAAACTCTCATTTCCCCTCAATCTATTTTAATGATATTCAGCCTCAGAATTAGTGGTTGACTGTCACAACTCACAGAATTAGTGGTTGACTGTCAGAACTCACAAATATTGGGAGTACAACACATTACCAACAGAAGATAATCTCAAAATTTGCCAGCTGAATATCGTTAAATTTTAAAATTAATTTTTAATTGTGCTTGTGCATGGGAACAGAATGGGGTTAGGTCAGGCACAGACTCAGGAAGGCAGTGAGAGCTCAGTCACGTTAAGCAGATCAGAGAGGGGTGATGTGCAATCTCAGACAGTGGAAAATCTGCAGGGGAGACCTTTTGATCTTTTGAGCTACTTTGCCCTGACAACAAGTCAGTAGATCAGCAAAGAAGCTATAAACACAGGGGATAAAGGTTATAACCCTGAAATGCTACAGGCTCTCAGGACCTGGCCACACCTACCCAGCACCCCACAGTTGTTGGTCCCAGGGAAGCCCAAGTAGCTGCCTTTCCACTGCTCCTGATTTCAGGGTCCAGCACAGACAGTGAATGCTGTCCCAGTGCCCCTTAACTGCCACTTCCTGTCTTCTGTAGAAGCAGCTTGGAAATACCCACTATCCCTGATAAACAAACCATAGATTTTAGTTTGTTTGTTTTTCAAAATGAGCAAAAAGGCAAAGCGTGGACTAACTATTGATAGCTTCTATATGGAAAGATAGCAAATGTCAAACCCTGAGGAGACTAAAAACAGTCTGTCTCTAGATCCAAAGGTAGATATTATCTGGTCCCCATTACACAAGTCTCATAGAAGAAATTAAAAATGATCTTAAAAGAGAACTAGAAGAAAAATGGGGAAAGGAAAAGAAATCTTTGCAAGAGGGTTAGGATAATTCATTAAAAGATAGAGCATATAAAGAGATCAGCTCCCTGAAAAACAGAATTTGCAACTTGGAAAAGATAAACAGCTCCCAGGAAAACAGAATTTGTGAATTGGAAAAGGTAAATAATTCCAAGGAAAACAGAAATTGTGGATTGGAAAAAGAAAATAATTTTTTTAAAAAATTAGCAAAATGGAAAAAAAAAACATAGAACAAAACAACACAGTTAAAAAAATCAATCGGACAAATACAAAAAGAAATACAAAATAGTAAATGTAAAAAATAATTCATTAAAAATCAGACTTGAAGTGAATGACTTCAGGAGACACCAAGAATCAGTCAAGCAAAATCACAAAAATGAAAAAAAAATAGGAAAAAATGTTAAATACCTACTTGAGAAAACAACAAACCTGGAAAATAGATTTAGGAAAGATAATCTAAGGATTATTGGATTCCCTGAAAATGAAGATGAAAAAAATATTTTTCAGGAAATCATCAAAGAAAATTGCCCAGATGTTATAGAAAGAGAAGGCAAAATAGACATTGAAAGAATTCATCAATCTCCTACTGAAAGAGATGCCAAAATCAAAACTCCAAGAAATATTGTGGCTAAATTCTAGAACTATCAGACCAAGGAAAAAATACTACAAGCAGCCAGAAAAAAATAATAATTCAAATTCCGAGGAGCCATCATAAGGATTACTCAGGATCTAGCAGTATCCACATTAAAGGATCAAAGGGCCTAGAATCTGATATTCTGAAAGGCAAAAGAACTTTATATGCAGCCAAAAATAACTTACCCAGCCAAAATGAGCATGATTTTCCAGGGAAGAAGATGGACATTCAATGAAATAGATGAATTCCATTTATTCCTGAACAACAACAATAACAACAACAACAACAACAACAACAAAAACAGAGTTTATACAAAAAGTTTGACCTCCAAATATCAGACTCAAGAGAAGGATAAAAAGGTTAAAAGAATTCTTGAGAACTGTATTTTTGTTATGGCTATACATAAAGCATATATGTATAATTCAGTTTTGTTGTTCTACAAAAGGAACTAGAGGTGAAAAGAAAATTGTACAAGAAAAAGGGAAAAGTGGAGGTAAAAAGAGGGAAACTACATCTCACTAAGAGGCAAAGGAAACCTATTATATCTGAGGGAATGAAGGGAAAGGGGTGACCATAGTGTGAATCTTAACTCTCATCAGATTTGGCTTAAAGAGAAAATATTAGACATTGGGTTTACATAGAAACTTCTTCCATCTCATTGAAAAGTGGGAGAGGAAAAATGAAAAGGGAAGAATTAGGGTAAATAGAGAGGAATACAGAAGTAGTAAGGAAAAGGTTTAAAAAAAAGTGGAGGAATTTCAAAGAGGAAGGCATTCTAAAGAACAAGTGTAAAGTTGCAGCATGAGGCAAGTGGTGCTCATAAGTCTAATATTGGGGAGGGGGTTAAGGGGAAAAGGAAAGAGAACAGCATAATTTGGGGATAATAAGATGGCAGGACATACAGAATTAGTAGTTTTAACCATAAATGTGAATGGGGGAAACTCCCCCATAAAGCAGAGGTGGATAGCAGACTGGATTAAAAGCCAGAATCCTACAATATGTTGTTTACAGGAAACACACTTGAAGTAGGTGATATATACAGAATAAAGGTAAAAGGCTGAAGCAAAATCTACTGTGCTTCAGGTGAAGCCAAAAAAGCAGGGGTAGCCAACCTGATTTCAGATCAAGCAAAAGCCAAAATTGATCCAATTAAAAGAGATAAAGAAGGGCACTATATCTTGCTAAAGGGTAGCATAGATAATGAAGCAATATCAACTAAACATATATGCACCAAGTGGTATAGCATCTAAATTCCTAAAGGAGAAGTTAAGAGAGCTGCAAGAAGAAATAGACAGCAAAACTATAATAGTGGGAGATCTCAATCTTGCACTCTCAGAACTAGATAAATCAAACCACAAAATAAATAAGAAAGAAGTTAAAGAGGTAATTAGAACACTAGAAAAGTTAGGTGGAGACAGAAAGGAGTACACTTTCCTCTGAGCAGTTCATGGAACCTATACTTAAATTGACCATATATTAGGACATAAAGACCTCAAATTCAAATGCAGAAAGGCAGAAATAGTAAATGCATCCTTCTCAGATCACAATGCAATAAAAATTACATTCAATAAAACACCAGGTGAAAATAGGCCAAAAAGAAATAGGAAACTAAATAATCTCATCCAAAGGAACGAATAAGTAAAACAACAAATCATAGAAAAAATCAATAATTTCATCTAAGAGAATTACAATAATGAGACATACCAAAATTTGTGGGATGCATCCAAAGCAGTAAGGGGAAATTTTATATCTCTAGAGGTTTAATTGCATAAAATAGAGAAAGAAAAAAAAAATCAATGAATTAGGCTTACAACTAAAAAAGCTAGAGAAAGAGCAAATTAAAAAACCCCAATCAAATACCAAACTTGAAATTATAAAATTAAAAGGGAAGATAAATAAACTTGAAACAAACAACAAAAAAAACTAATGAATTAATAAATAAAACTAAGAGTTGGTTTTATGAAAAAAAAAAAAAAAACAATAAAATAGATAAACCCTAGGTAAATTTAATTAGAAAAAGGAAAGAGGAAAATCAAATTGTTAGTCTTAAGAATGAAAAGGGAGAAATTTCCTCTAATGATGAGGAAATTAGAGCAATAATTAGGACTTACTTTGCTCAACTTTATGACAACAAATTTGATAACTTAAATGAAATGGATGAATACTTTCAAAAATTTAGGTTGCCCAGATTAACAGAGGAAGAAGTAAATTGGTTAAACAATCCCATTTTAGAAAAAGAAATAGAACAAGCTATTAATCAACTCCCTAAAAAAAAAAAAAAAACAAGACCAGATGTATTTACATGCAAATTCTACCAAACATTTAAAGAAGAATTAACCGCAAACTATTTGAATAATAGGGAATGAAGGAGACCTATTAAATTCCTTTTATGACACACACATGGTACTGATATCTAAACCAGGTAGGATGAAAACAGAGAAAGAAATTTATAGACCAATCTCCCTAATGAACATTGATGCAAAAATCTTTTTTTTAAATAACTTTTTATTGACAGAACCCATGCCAGGGTAATTTTTTTTTTTACAACATTATCCCTTGCACTCACTTCTGTTCCAATTTTTCCCCTCCCTCCCTCCACCCCCTCCCCCAGATGGCAAGCAGTCCTATATATGTTAAATATGTCACAGTATATCTTAGATTCGATATATGTGTGCAAAACCAAACAGTTTTCTTGTTGCACAAGGAGAATTGGATTCAGAAGGCAAAAATAACCCGGGAAGAAAAACAAAAATGCAGATAGTTCACATTTGTTCTTTCTGTGGGTGTAGCTGCTTCTGTCCATCATTGATCAATTGAAACTGATTTAGGTCTCTTTGTCAAAGAAATCCACTTCCATCAGAATACATCTTCATATAGTATCATTGTTGAAGTATATAATGATCTCCTGGTACTGCTCATTTCACTCAGTATCAGTTCATGTAAGTCTCTCCAAACCTCTGTGTATTCATCCTGCTGGTCATTTCTTACAGAACAATAATATTCCATAACATTCATATACCACAATTTACCCAACCATTTTCCAATTGATGGGCATCCATTCATTTTCCAGTTTCTAGCCACTACAAACAGGGCTGCGACAAACATTTTGGCACATACAGGTTCCTTTCCTTTCTTTAATATCTCTTTGAGGTATAAGCCCAGTAGTAGTACTTCTGGATTGAAGGGTATGCACAGTTTGATAACTTTTTGGGCATAATTCCAGATTGCTCTCCACAATGTTTGGATTTGTTCACAACTCCACCAACAATGTATCAGAGTCTCAGTTTTCCCACATCCCCTCCAACATGCAACATTATTTTTTTTCCTGTCATCTTAGCCAATCTGACAGGTGTGTAGTGGTATCTCAGAGTTGTCTTAATTTGATGAAAAAATCTTAAATAAAATCTTAGCAAAAAGACTACAGAAAATCATCTCTAGGATAATACACCATGACCAAGTAGGATTTATACCAGGAATGCAGGGCTAGTTCAATATTAGGAAAACTATTAGCATAATTGACTATATCAATGACCAAATTAACAAAAACTACATGATATCTCAATACATGCAGAAAGAGCATTTGATAAAACCCAACACTCATTCCTATTAAAAACATTAGAGAGTATAGGAATAAATTGACTTTTTCCAAAAAATAGTCAATAGCATCTATTTAAGACCATCAGTAAGAATCATATATAATGATCATAAACCGGAACTATTCCCATTAATATCAGGAGTGGAACAAGGTTTATCACTATTAATATTCAATATTGTATTAGAAATGCTAGCTTCGGCAATGAAAAAGAAATTAAAGGAATTAGAGTAGATAATGAGGAAACCAAATTATCACTCTTTGCAGATGATATGATGGTATGCTTAGAGAATCCCAGAAATTCTCCTAAAAAGCTATTAGAAATAATCCACAATTTTAGCAAAGTTGCAGGATACAAAATAAACTCATATAAATCTTCAACATTTTTACACATCACCAAAAAAACCCAACAGCAAGAGATACAAAGAGCAATTCCATTTAAAATAACTGTCAATAGTACAAAATATTTAGGAATCTATCTGTCAAGGGAAAGTAAGGAACTATATGAGCAAAACTACAAAACACTTTCCACACAAATAAAGTCAGAACTAAACAATTGGAACAATATCAAGTGTTTGTGGATCGGTTGAGCAAATATAATAAAGATGGCAATACAACCTAAACTCATCTATTTATTTAGTGCTATACCAATCAGAAGAAGTTGCTGTTATTTTAAGAAGAATCTATTTTAATAACCTAGAAAAAATAATAACAAAATTCATTTGGAAGAACAAGAGGTCAAGAATTTCAAGAGAACTAATGAAAACAAAATCAAATGAAGGTGGCCTGATCTAAAAAGTACCTGATCTAAAACTATGTTATAAAGCAGCAATCACCAAAACCATTTGGTATTGGCTAAGAAATAGACTAGTTGATCAGTGGAATAGGTTAGGTTCATAGACAAAATAGTCAATAACTATAGCATTCTAGTGTTTGACCAACCCAAAGACCCCAGCCTTTGGGATAAGAATTCATTAGAAACTAGGCATTGACCCACACTTAATACCATACGCCAAAATAAGCTCAAAATGAGTTCATGACCTAGGCATAAAGAATGAGATTATAAATAAATTGGAAGAGTATAGGGTAGTTTACCTCTCAGACCTGTGGAAGAGGTAGGAATTTATGACCAAAGAAGAACTAGAGATCATTATTGATCACAAAATAGAAAATTTCAATTATACAATTTTGTATAAATAAAACTAATGTGGACAGGATTAGAAGAGAAGCAAGAAACTGGGAAAATATTTTTACAGCTAAAGGTTATAACAAAGGCCTCATTTGCAAAATATATAGAGAATTGATTCTAATTTATAACAAATCAAGTCATTCTCCAGTGGATAAATGGTCAAAGAATATGAACAGACAATTTTCAGATGAAGAATTTAAAACTATTTCTAGTCATATGAAAAAGTGTTCCAAATCATTGTTGATCAGAGCAATGTAAATTAAGACAATTCTGAGGTACCACTACATATCTGTCAGATTGGCTAAGATGACAGGAAAAGATAATGAACAATGTTGGAGGAGATGTGAGAAAACTGGGACACTGGTGCATTGTTGGTCAAGTTTTGAATGGATCCAACCATTCTGGAGAGCAATTTGGAACTGTAGTCAAAAAGTTATCAAATTGTGCATAATCTTTGATCCATCAGTGCTATTACTGGGCTTATATCTCAAAAAGATATTAAAGAAGGGAAAGGGACCCATATATGCAAAAAAAAAATGTTTGTGGCAGCCCTTTTTGTAGTGGCTAGAAACTGGAAATTGATGGGATGCCCATCAATTGGAGAATGATTGAATAAATTGTGATATATGAGTATTATGGAATATTATTGTTCTATAAAAAATGACCAGCAGGATGAATACAGAGAGGCTTGGACAAATTGTTGAGGCAGAGAGACTTACACAAATTGTTACTAAGTGAAATGAGCAGAACCAGGAGATCATTATACACTTCAACAACAATACTATGATATCAATTCTGATAGACATGGCTCTCTTCAAGAACGAGAGAATCCAAATCAGTTCCAATTGATCTGTAATGAACAGAACCAGCCACACTTAGAGAAAGAACACTGAGAAATGAGTATGGATCACAACATAACTCTTTTCACTCTTTCTATTAATGTTTGCTTGCATTTTTTTTCTTCTCAGGTTATTTTTACCTTATTTGTAAATCTGATCTTTCCTGTGCAACAAGATAACTGTATAAATATGTATACATATATTATTTATTTATTTATTATTTATTTAACATATAGGACTACCTGCCATCTAAGGGGGGGGGCGTGTGGGGAAGGAGGGGAAAAGTTAGAACAGAAGTTTTTGCAAGGGGCAATGTTGAAAAATTACCCATGCATATGTTTTGTACATAAAAAGCTAAAATAAAATAATATATATATATATAATATAAATATAAATATAATAAAAGAAAATATAATAAAAAGAAAATTTAAAAAATTATACATCTTCATGTATTAAATCTTATACTTCTGGATATTACTTGGCTAAAAAAAAGGAACACTGCCAATACTCAGTGTTTGCTAACTAATACCAGAATTGAAGAAAGTAACCTGGTTAATAAAAGAACAGGTATAACAATCATTACTAAGTTATACAAAAAACAAACAAACAAACAAAAAAAACTTTATTAGTGAAAAAGACACCCAGGATATTTAATATTTATTAACTTACTACATTGTCTCTATTTTCCCCATTTTCTTTTATTGAAACATATCTCAATGTTCTATATCATGGATTTTTTGATCATTGATAGTTACTTTTAATTTATTTTTTATATCCTCTTCATCCCTAAAAATAAATTTACAATAAATATCAAACTGTAGTACAAATCCATAAAATTAGGGTCCATTTAGTATTCACTATTCAATAAAAAATTGTGGACAATAGTGAAAGGTACTCTGGCAGAAAATAGATGTAAAACAATATTTCTCACCATATGCCAAGGTAATGTTTAAATGTGTAAAATAATTTAAATAGAAAAGGTGATATTGTTGCTGTTCCATTGTTTCTGTCATATCTGACTCTGACTCCATTTTGTGGCTTTCTCAGCAAAAATACTGGAGTGATTTGCCATTGCTTTCTCCAGCTCATTTTTTCAGATGAAGAAATGAGGCAAAAAAAAAAAATTAAGTGCCTTGCTCAAGATCACATAGCTAGTAATTGGCAAAAACAGATTTGTACTCATGAAGATGAGCTGATGTCTCTATCCCATAAAAATGATATTCTAAATTAATTAGGGATGGATAAAATTACCTGTCAGCTTTATAGATAGTGAATTGGACAGCATGAACAAATGAGACAAAAGATTCAGAGGTGGTAAAATAGGCAATTTTGTGTGAATACATCCATCCATTCTGGAGAGCAATTTGGAACTATGCTCAAAAAGCTATCAAACTGTGCATACCCTTTGACCCAGCAGTTTTACTACTGGGCTTATATCCCAAAGAGATTTTTAAAAAGGGAAAGGGACCTGTATGTGCACCCTCTTTATAGTGGCCAGAAATTGGAAACTGAGTGGATGCCTATCAATTGGAGAATGGCTGAATAAATTGTGATATATGGATATTATGGAATATTATTGTCCTGTATGAAATGATCAACAAGATGATTTCAGAAAGGCCTGGAGAGACTAATGTGAACTAATGCTAATTAAAATGAGCAGGACCAGAAGATCATTATTTACTTCAACAACAATACTATATGATGATCAATTCTGATGGACTTGGCCCACTTCAGCAATGAGATGAACCAAATCAGTTCCAATAGAGCAGTAATGAATTGAACCAGCTACCAGGGAAATAACTCTGGGAAATGACTTTAACCACTACATAGAATCCCCAAACTCTCTGTTTTGTCTGCCTGCATTTTTGATTTCCTTCACAGGCTAATTGTATACTACTTCAAAGTCTGACTTTTTATACAGCAAAATAATTGTTTGGACATGTATGCATATATTATATTTAATGTATACTTTAACATATTTAACATGTATTGGTCAACCTGACATCTGGGATAAGGAGTGGAGAAAAGGAGGGAAAAAGTTGGAACAAAAGGATTTGCAATTATCAATGCTGAAAAATTACCTATACATATTTTTATAAATAAAAGCTATTAAAATAGGCAATTTTGATTACAAAAATATTTTAAAAGCTTTTTGCAGAAATAAAAGCAATACAACTAAAATTTGAAAGGATGTAAGAAACAGAGAAAAAATAATTTTCAGCAAGTTTGTCTGATGAATCTCATTTCTAATACATTAGGAATAATGATTCAATTTTATAGGAATAAATCCATTTGCCAATTGATAGATGGTTAAAAGATATGAATAAATTATCTTTAAAAAAACTGAGTCAATAAATGGTCAGATAAGGAAATTCTCTATATTATGAATAATTACTAAAATCCACATTAAAAAGAACTGGGATTCTATCTCAAACCCATCTATTTGTCTAGTTGGCAATTTCTAAAGTTTACAAATGCTGTAGGGACAGTAAGGGTTAAAAAAAAAGAATCCCAACAAACATATTAGTGTATTTTGGGTTGAACAGAGAACTTGCTAGCTTTTCTGGATGACAATTTGGAAATTATGCTTAAGAAACTTTAAAATTATACATTCTTTTCTATTCAATCTATGCTTTGAGAGAAAAAAGAAACATTTTGGTAATGACTGACTTGGTTTTGGTATGAGTGTGATAAAATATTATTGTGTGCTAAGAAATTATAAAACAGAATGTTGCATACCTGAAAATACTTATATGAATGGAAACAAAGTGAAGTGAGGAGAATTAGTACAATAAATTGTACAGTAACAGCAATTTTGTTTGTCTTTCTTTCTCAAAGGAATCAACAATATTGTAGTGATTAATAATTTTCAGAGATTTAGGAATTCTGATCAAGACAAAAACCAACCACTGTGCTACAGGACTCATGATAAAATATGCTACCCACTTGAATGTAAAGAGGTATTAGTTTTAGTGTGCTGATTGAGATATTTTCCTTTTTTGTAGGGGATATGGGTAACATGACTAATGACTTTTTTCCATATTTGAATAGGTTCTTTTGTTTTTTTTGTTTTTCTTTTTTAATTTCCTCAATAGTAGGGGAAACTGATGAGTGACATCAGAGATAAATAAAATTTTTGCAAATAATTTTGGAAATGTATCCATCATAACCAAAAAAGTATGATTTTCTTGGCCATCTTTAATTTGAGAAAAATGTGTTAAATTAAAAGAGCATGGAATTTTGATTCAAAGTACTTGTCTTCATATATTACCTTTTCACAATCCTTTTCCACAGTTTTTGAGCAAATCACTTTACCTCTTTGACTCACTGCTTTTTCATCTATAAAATGATGTTTTTGATAGAAAATCCCAAAGGTACTTTTAAAGTCAAAATTCATACATGTTATAATAGTAGTATTGTGAAAATAACAAGAACTTGCTATAATAATAGAGATGGTGTTGCTGCTGCTGTTGATGATGATGACGGTGAAAAAAAGAGAAAGAGGAAAAAAGAGATGAAGAAGGGGAAGAGAAGAAGAAATAAAAGGAAAAGTGAGAAGAAGAAAAGGAGGAGAAGGAGGAAGACGAATGAGAGGAGGAAAAAGAGCAAGAGCAGCAGGAGGAGGATGTTTAAGGTAGACATATTACAGATAGAAAATATTAGTACTAATAGAACTTCAGTTACTTTTTGGCCAGTTAGGTTCACAAATCTGCTTAAACTCCTTGGATAGTGGCACTTTTGCAGAATCCAAAAGAGAAGATAAGTAGGCCTTAAAAATATTAAATAGAATGATGCTGGCTCACCATGCTTTTGAACAAATGCATTGTTTCAAAGGAATATGATTCTCATAGCAAATGTATCTGAATCTACATAATCTTGACCTATGTAATGTCAGATTCTAACTGAATCAGAAGCTTGAATGTTACCAATAGTTTGGAAGAAAACTAAATATATCATTTTAAGTGTTACCTATATTCTTTTTTAAAAGTTTTTTTTTTTTATTTTCAAAACATATATGTAGATAGTTTTAAACATTCACTCTTGTAAAACCTTGTGTTCCAATTTTTTTCACTCTCCCCTTCCCCCAGCCCCTCCCCTAGATGATAATCTAATATATAGTAAACATATGCAATTCTTCTATACATATTTCCATAGTTATCATGTTGCACAAGAAAAATCAGATCAAAAAAGGAAAAATAATGCAAGTAAACAACAATAAAAAAGTGAAAATATTATGATGATGATCCACGCTCAGTCCCCACAATCCTCTCTGGGTGCAGATGGCTCTTTCTATCACAGGACGTTGGAATCATCTTGCTGTTGAAAAGAGCCATGACCATGAGAATTGATCATTGTATAATCTTATTGTTGCTGTGTATAGTTGGTTCTATTCACTTAGCATCAGTTTACATAAGTCTCTCCAGGCCTTTCTGAAATCATCCTGCTAATCATTTCTTATAGAATAATAATATTCCATAATATTCATATATCATAACTTATTCAGCCATTCTCCAACTGATGGGCATCCACTCAGGTTCCAGTTTCTTACCACACAAAACGGGCTGCCACAAATATTTTTGCACATATGGATTCTTTTCCCTTTTTTATGGTCTCTTTGCGATACAGGCCCAGTAGAGATACTGCTGGACTAAAGAGTATGCACAGTTTGATAGCCCTTTAGGCATAGTTTCATATTGCCCTCCATAACGGTTGGATCAATTCACAATTCCACTCACAATGCATTAGTGTCCCAATTTTCCCACATCCCCTCCAACATTCATCATTATCTTTTCCTGTCATATTAGCTTATCTGAGAGGAATGTAATGATACCCAGAGCTGGCCTAATTTGCTTTTCTCTAAACAATAATGATTTAGAGCATTTTTTTTCAGATGACTAGAAATGATTTGTTAACTATATTCTTAAAGTATTTTTGAGAGGGAAAATATCTGAGACCATCATTTGAGAGTATTTTTTTAAATTAAAATTACTGGGGAAGTGATTTGTACAAATTCAATCATGGTGAGAATTACTTTAGAAAGATCACTAGAATGTAGTATAAATGAACTGATATGCAAAGAAACTTGTTGTAGCCAGTAGACCCAGAAGACTATTATAATAGTCCAAATGTGAAATGATCAGGTCTTGCACCAGAGTGATGGCAGTGCCAAAAGAGAGAAGGGGACACATGGGAAATGTTATGAAAATAAAATGAATAAGCAATAGATTAAATATGGGTAGAATGAGAGAGAGTGAAGATGATATCTAGACTGCGAGCTTGGGAACCTGCATGGTGGCTCTAACATAATAAGTAAGTTTTGAAGGGAGGAAGATTTAGAGAAAAAAATAATGAGTTCACTTTTGGATATTTGAGTTTAAGACATCTCCCACACATGGAATTCAATATGTTGATTCAACAGCTGGAGATCAAGGCTCAAGGTCATTAGAGCAGTTAAAGCTGGATAAGTAGATTGGAGAATCAGCAGCATAGAGATGATAATTTGATCTATAATAGGAGCTGATGAAGGAACCAGGGGAAAATAATATAAAGAAAAAAGATGAGAGTCCACTATAGAGCCCTATGAAACACCCAGAGTAGTAGGCATGACCTGAGTGAAAATCTAAGAAAGAAGACTGAGGAGAATGCATATAGGTAGTAGTAAGTGTGTAGGTAAAAGTAGTATCTTGAAACTCAGAGAGATACTGTCTTGAAAACAAGAAGAAAGTGATTAACAGTACCAAAGTCTGTAGGAAGATCAAGAAGGATGAAATTTGAGAAAAGACTGTTAGATTTGTTATTTAAGAAATTACTAAGGACTTTGGAAAGTGTAGTTTTAGTTAAATGATGAAGTTTGTAGTTGCACTATAGAGATGACAGGAGAAGTGGGGACATCATATATACTATGTGTGTGTGTGTGTGTGTGTGTGTGTGTGTGTGTACACCCAGGTTGATTAGAAATGGTTTTTGGTTTTGGAGGGGGGAGAGATTAATTTTTTTGTTTGTTTGCTTAAAAGAAGAAGACATGGAAATTTTTGTAGACAGCAGGATAGCAGCCAATAGACAGAGATTAACAATAAACAAGAGAGTTAGTATGACAAAGGAGGGCATCTCTTGAGGAAGATGACATGAAATGAATTCTACTTGTGCATATAAATGAGGGTAGTCCTAGCAATCAATAGAACACCTCTTCACATGTATCTCATGTGAGGCAGTTAAAGAATGAAATTGTGGCAGAAGGCATCTGTGTGATGTGAAACGAGGAGAGTAAAGGAAACTTTGTGTAAATTGTCTTAATTAAAAGGCAAGTTTCTCAGCTCTGTGGCAAGAAGAAGGAAGGAATGGCCATGGGAGATTTGAGAAGGAATGAAAAGTTCAAAGATGTGTTGTAGTAAGTAGAGTAGTAAGTTAATTAGAGAGGTGTAAAATAATGAAATGAGTGAACTGTCCTTAACAAAGTCTCACATTATTTAGATTTAATTTGTACCTTGGGTCTTAGAAAACATGAAAAGTTTCATAAGAAAAGAAAAGTATACAAAGATTTTTAACCTTGACATTTGGTTAGGCAAAATATCTAAAGAAGAAAGGGGAAAACCATTTTATTACTAGGAAATGCAAAAGGAAAACAAAGTCATTTGAATAATGTTTGATATATTGATGTATTGATTTATATAAGATGTAATTGAAATTGATATAGTTGATATAGTGATCTAAGATATAATTAATATAGTGATTAATATATATGAATAGATCTTATATAGACAAACTTTCTTTGACAATCACAAAATTAATTTTGCTTCAATCACGGATTCTGAATATTCTCAAATGCACAAATAGCATTATATTGTCATAGATTATTTGTTGTTCCTCTCAAGCCAAAAAACAAAAACAAAAACAAAGCACACAGTCATTTGTAAACATAGCACAACATTTTTCTGAGTGGGATAATGTTCACTCTTTCTCTTTTTGTGAAAAAAATACAAGTTTATATTGGAGAGAAACCAATTACCTATTTTATTTGAACCATTACAAACAATAGTACAATATTTTTTTTTTGAAAAAAATACATTAGAAATAAAAAGCTTGGATGCAATGAAACAACATTTAGAATTCTATTGAATTTAGCTAAGAGTTTAGGAGAATTTTTAAGTGTTTGTACAAAATTGCCTAGATAATCCAAAGATCTATTATGGTGTAAAGGAAGATGATAGTGAGAAAATAATTGTATTATTATAAAAATATTAATATTTATCATTAAATTATCTGAAATGGTCATAAGAGAGTTTTGGGAGTCATGTAAATGGAAGGTCAATTTTTATAAGGAAATTTTAAGTTCAAATCCTATTTCCCTCTGATACTAAATAGACACTTTTATCTCCCATAGCCCCAGCAACTTACTATGACTGTTACCAGTGTATGTGTTGAGAGAAGAGATATCTTCACTGTCTTTTCCATATTAATGAAATCATACAGCTGATACAAAGCAGTGTGTGTTTTACAAGAAATGGCAAGTACCGGAGAAAAGACTGGGAAATATCATATATAGTAATTTTAGTATTTTTGATCAAAATTTACAAGTGAAGTTGTGTGACTATAGAACACCATAGTGTATTAATATACTAATTCTAATAATTCATTATATTTATATAACAGTTTTAAATGATATATTCTGAGTTTAAAGAAAGACAATAAAAATGAAGGAATAGAAAAATGAAAAGGTTTTATGGACTGCTCCACTAGAATAGACTTCAAAAAAAATTAGGGATCCTAGAGTCTGGAAATCAATAAGTAGGAAGTATTTATTACCACTTACTATGCACCACTAACTCTGTTAGACATGCTGGTAGAAATAAAGAAATTATATAGTACCTATCTACATGGACTTTGCGTTTTATACACAAAACTAAAGACAAATTATATATTAAATAATTGGGAGGGATGCTAGATAAACCTATAAAAGTATAACTAAATATATATATATATATAATATATATATATATATATTATATATATATATATATATATATATATATATATATATGCCAAGTAATTGGGGAATCAGAAATCATGAAAGGTATAGATGAAATAACATCATAGAATCTTAAAAGCTTATTTTTCAACATATGGAAAAAAATATATAGGTTTGCTAGAGATGAGCATGTACGGTTTCAAGCTAATCAGGGTCATTTAAATCAGTATATGTTTTCTTCAAATAACATCTAAACTTAGGTTTTCTTCTGTACTTTTGAGTCCAAAATATTGCCCATGTATCGAACCTTTCCCACATCTTTGTACATTAACTTAATGTTTGAAAGGTCGAATTTGGAGTTAAAGTAACTGATTCAAATCTGATTTTGATGCTTACCAGCTTATTGTACTTGAGCAAGTAACATAATCTCTTTGAGATTCAGTTTCTTCATTTATAAAAAGAGGTTTGAATTAGATAGCTGATGACTTACTCTTCAATCTTAAGACCTATTATTCTGTGATTTGTAAAATGTGTTTTTCTACTGTGAATGGAGTGGCTTTTTAACTTTGATGCAATATTTGTATAAATTATAAAAGTTTGCAGATGGTATGGCTTCATTTTATAGACTATGGGATCTTTCCATCTGATTGTAGCTAAAATTGCTGTATGTGTTGACCTCCACATCCCATATGTGTTCTCTGTAATAGTATGGACATCAAATTTACATCTGCAATTCTTAGCACAAGGCTTTGCTTACAGTCAAGATGAAAAAAAAAATTTTAAAGAAAAATCATTCATTCTTTCTCATAGTGCAAAATTTCTGAGTAGTTAAATGGTCCTCTATTGCTGTCTATATAATATAGTTAAGAGAACATGAATACATTATCTGCAACAAGTAATTTTGTCTCTCTTTATAACATTCATAAAAGTATATTGGTATGTATATTATATGTACTTATATTGGTTTATATATATGCAATGGTTTATATACATGTATATATTTGTGTATATATATATATATATATATATATGCCATAATGCTATATTGGATTCACTTCTCAAGAAAGGTATTAGGTCAGCCTCTATATTTCACTTGATCTGTAGTCAATATTCAGAAACAATGATTCAAGAAAGATGGCAATTAGAATATTGTACGTATAAAGTATTATCATTGATTGCAGAAGATTTCATTTTCTTTTTTTTATGGGGTCCTAACATTTTTCAAGATTAAAATTTTTCTAATATTTGTACAAAAAGTAAAAACAACTATGCGGCCAGAAATATATAATTTTAAAATCGGACATCATATGTCTGCTACAATTAAATATGATTTATTTTTTTCTTTGCCACATAAAATATCAGTTGAGGTAGTTAAATGTATAGTGACAGAGGGCTACTGTCTCCCTTAATTTAGTATCATTTTTTGGCTTCCTTTGTTTAAGGCATTTCTTTACATGAATCTATTTAAAGCATTTGAAATTCATTCACAATTGATGCACATGTGTAACATCGCTATTAATGACAATCAAGACAAGAATATTCCCTCTTGTTAAATCCTTAAAGCACTACTAAATTGCTCTGACAGCATAAGAGAGACCAGCTGTAAACTTTCTATTTGCAGGATGGCACAAAAAAAGGCAGATATAGTGAAAGGGGACCAATTTCCGTTCACTTGAAGAAAATTGCTGAATATTTAATATGTACACATGTAGCTGAGAGACTGATAAAATTCCACAGTTCTAAGTTAATATTCTTTAACCAAAATCCTTTAACAACATTTAAAATATGTTCTCTTTTGTGCATTTTTTGACCGTGTACTTATTTCATAAAAAGAGTTCTTGCATTTATAACTTACAAGTGATTAAACAATAGTCTCCTTCAGTACCTCTGCACATTTAAAATACCCTTGTGTTAACATAGCTTCGGGCTAGGCTACATACAGATGGTGCTGTCCAAAGTACAGTATTTGTTTAAGAAAGAACATGCCATTTTGTTATACCTTTAGGCTTTGGAAGAGTTTTGTTTTCAAAATAAATAAACTTCATCTCAAGTGCTAAGAATTTTCTAGTCACCACACTTCACAGTCATTGAAGTCTTTTTGCACTGTTGTACAGCAACTCTTGTCCAATATAAGCTGAGAATAAAACCTGAAGATGATTTTATATGGTAACCTGAAGAAAAACACTTGTCGAAAATGTCCAAAGCATAAGCATTTCAAGGACTTGTTTGAGCACAATATGATATAAAAATGAATGATGAGTGAATAATAGCTATTGGGCAAAGTAATTATAGAGTAAAAAAAAAAAACAACAACCAAAAAACATATTCATAAGGACAGGGCAGAAGGTCTTTGATGTAAGAAGTCAATGATATTTTCATTAGTAGATTCAAAAACACATAGAGATAAGATAGATTGGACTGAAAATTTTCCTTCCAAAGCTAATTTTCCTTTATATCCCCAAATTAAGAATCTTTTCATACACACACACACACACACACACACACACACACACACACACACAATGTTTGTTTTCATTGTCATTCGTTTAATTCTGTGACTCTGAGATTAGATTGCTACCACTTTGGGAGAATATCCAGGCAATCTCTTGATCAGTGAGTCACTTCCCATTTATGTTTCATCATGAAATGCCTGAACTAGAAAACCACATGGTTAGTGAATATTGTTTTGTAAAGCAAAATGTTTCACTAATCAAAATTTTATTCAATCATGCAATATGTAATTTTTGATCAAAAATGGTATCATGGCAAAAAATGCAATATAAAGATTGGGTATGGCATTAGAAAGTCCTGTATTCACTTCTTGTTTTTGATACATGATTGCTCTCTTAACATGAATAAATTATTTTCACTTAACCTCTTATTTTCTCATGTGACTTAATCTTTAAGTCACATGGAAAATATGCTTATTTGCAAAAATAGAGGAAGTTTGCACATTGGGAATTCCTTTATACCTATGACAAAATCACAAATATGAGCTAAGAGATTAGATGCTCATTGAAACTCTATTCCATGTTATATTATATGAACATCCATAATGTGTGTGTGTGTGTGTGTGTGTGTGTGTGTGTGTTTGTGTTTATGTGATGGGCTGAAACTGAGCAGATGCACTGAGGTTCGGATAAGCAAGCACTTAAGGCTAATTACCAATTGAACAATACTCTATTAGAATTTGCTTGGAAAATGGCCCACTCCACCATTCTGTGTGGGCTCAATCTGTTGGTATATAAAGATATTGGGAGGAGGGATTCGAGGGTGGAATGAGAAAACCAGAGTGACTCCTGGATGGATTTCTGTCGCCATTCCTCTCATGTCCACAAAGAATAAAGATCAAGGATTTTTGCTTACCCTGACTCTGCCTGATTCTAAAGTATCCAGGGTGCTAACGTGGTCATCACATTTGGTGCCCAATGTGGAACCAAGGACCCTACTTTCACTGAAGAAGTCTCTGGTGATCAGGATATTGTGTGAATGTTTTAATAGACAAATAGGGAACTTACTTTGTTAATGACTAAACTAGTAACCTTTTCAAGCTGAAATGGGGCAGATATTGGGAAAAGATTCTCCCCCAACCCCACTCCAAAGGAGATCTGCAGGAAGCATACTCAGACTGATAAAGAGACAGAGTTTATTTATGACTTGGGAGCGGATTGATGGATTGCTGGATACATTCAAACATACATCCCCTTGGTTCTTCAATGAAGAAGAGATAGGGCTAGATAATTGGAAACTTGTAGGAGATCAACTATGTGAATATTATAATGATAATGGTTCCAAGTCAATTTCCAAAGAAACATTATGTGTGTGTGTGTATATATATATACATATACATAGGTATGTGTATATATATATACACAAGATAATATAATTGGCCTTAAAAAATCCTGCATGTTATAGAAAAAAGAAAAATTTTCAAAACAGCCAGATGAGGAAGTGTGAGGGAAAAGAGGAAGAAAAAGAACAGTTTAATGACCATATCCCTACAGGGCATGGAGATTTAAGTGAGGTTCAAGGGTGTGGTGATTTTCCATCTTGCCAGGCAGCTTCAACCCTGCCTATGGAGCAGATAATTGACACAAACCCACAAGCTCCACCTTCCAAGATGGCGGGAGGAGGAGTAGTGGGAGAGGCAGTAATGCCACCAGCACCTCCCCACTACCCCCCAGCAACCACTCCCTCCCATGAGTAGATTGCAAAAGGCAGTACTTAAGACCAAAGAGGAAGGGAAGGATATAGCTGAATTAAAACGACAAATATATCCTGTGATTCAAGAGTTTAACTCTTCAGGTCAAGAAAGAGGAAGATACGCTCCTTTTGAATTAGAACTCCTCAAAGACCTGAAAAAGGCATAAAGAGTTTTATGGGGCTACATCAGCTTATATTAAGATGTTATTACAAAATTTGGCTTATGAAATCTTTTTTTTTTTTTTTTGGCTTTCTGCATCTGAATAAATATATATATATATATTAAATAGCTTTTTATTAACAAATTATATGTATGGGTGATTTTACAGCATTGACAATTGCCAAACCTTTTGTTCCAGTTTTTCCCCTCCTTCCTCCCACCCCCTCCCCTAGATGGCAGAATGACCAGTAGATGTTAAATATATTAAAGTATAAATTAGATACGCCATAAGTATACATGACCAAGCTGTTATTTTGCTGTACAAAAAGAATAAGACTCTGAAATATTGTACAATTAGCTTGTGAAGGAAATTCAAAATGCAGGCTGGCAAAAATATAGGGATTGGGAATTCAATGTAATGGTTCTTAGTCATCTCCCAGAGTTCTTTCACTGGGCGTAGCTGGTTCAGTTCATTACTGCTCCATTGGGAGTGATTTGGTTCATCTCATTGCTGAAGATGGCAGGTCCCATCAGAATTGATCATCATATAGTATTGTTGTTGAAGTATATAATGATCTCCTGCCTCTGCTTGTTTCACTCAGCATCAGTTCATGTAAGTCTCTCCAGGCCTTTCTGAAATCATCCTGTTGGTCATTTCTTACAGAATAATAATATTCCATAATATTCACATACCACAATTTATTCAGCTATTCTCCAATTGATGGGCATCTACTCAATTTCCAGTTTCTGGCCACTACAAAGAGGGTTGCCACAAACATTCGTGCACATACAGATCCCTTTTCCTTCTTTATGATCTCTTTGGGATATAAGCAGTGTAGCAACACTGCTGGATCAAAGGATATGCACAGTTTGATAACTTTTTGAGCATAGTCCCATATGGCTCTCCAGAATAGTTGGATGTTTTCACAATTCCACCAACAATCTATTAGTGTCCCTGTTTCCCCACATCCCCTCCAACATTCTGCATTATCTTTCCCTGTCATTCTAGCCAGTCTGACAGGTGTGTAGTGGTATCTCAGAGTTGTCTTAATTTGCATTCCTCTAATTAATAATGACTTGGAGCATCTTTTCATGTGGCTAGAAATAGTTTCAATTTCTTCATCTGAGAATTGTCTGTTCATATCCTTTTACCATTTATCAATTGGAGAATGGCTTGATTTCTTATAAATTAGGGTCAGTTCTTTATATATATTTGGAAATGAGTCCTTTATCAGAACCTTTGACTGTAAAAATATTTTTCCAGTTTATTGCTTCCCTTCTAATTTTGTCTGCAATAATTTTGTTTGTACAAAAACTTTTCAGTTTGATATAATCAAAATTTTCTATTTTGTGATCAGTAATGATCTCTAGTTCTTCTTTAGTCATAAATTCCTTCCTCTTCCACAGGTCAGAGAGGTAAACTATCCTGTGTTCCTCTAATTTATTTATAATCTCATTCTTTATGTTTAGGTCATGAACCCATTTTGACCTTTTCTTGGTGTGTGGGTCAATGTCTAGTTTCTGCCATACTGGTTTCCAATTTTTCCATCAATTTTTTGTCAAACAGCAAGTTCTTATCCCAAAAGCTGGGGTCTCTGGGTTTGTCCAACACTAAATTGCTATAGTTATTGACTGTTTTGTCCTTTGGACCTAACCTATTCCACTGATCAACTAATCTATTCCTTAGCCAATACCAAATGGTTTTGGTAACTTCTGCTCTATAATATACTTTTAGATCTAGTACAGTTAAGCTACCTTCATTTGATCTTTTTTTTTTTCCATTAATTCCCTTGAAATTCTTGACCTTTTGTTTTTCCATGTGAACTTTGTTGTTATTTTTTCTAGGTCATTAAAATAGATTTTTGGGAGTCTGATTGGTATAGAGCTAAACAAATAAATTAGTTTAGGTAGTATTGTCATCTTTATTATATTTGCTTGCCCAATCCAAGAGTATTTAATATTTTTCCAATTGGTTAGATCTGACTTTATTTATGTGGAAAGTGTTTTGTAGTTTTGCTCATATAGTTTCTGATTTTCCCTTGGCAGATAGATTCCTAAGTATTTTATACTATAAGTAGTTACTTTAAATGGAATTTCTCTTTGTAACTCTGACTGCTGGATTTTTTTTAGTGATATATAAGAATGCTGATGATTTATTTGGGTTTATTTTTTATCCTGCAACTTTGCTAAAGTTGTGGATTATTTCTAATAATTTTTTAGTAGAATCTCTGGGGTTCTCTAACTATACCATCATATTATCAGCAAAGAATGATAATTTGGTTTCCTCATTGCCTACTCTAATTCCTTTAATCTCTTTCTCAACTCTTATTGCCAAACTTGGCCTATGAAATCTTAATGCCTAGTGGCTGGAAATCTATAGCAAGGGTACGCTTAGAACCTGGACAAAACTTGTTGTGGTTTTCTGAATATAGTGAGCACTGTAGGATACAAGCTCAACAAAATAGTCCAAGTGGAGTTAATACTTAAATCACCTGTGACCAACTAACAGGTGTAGGTTCTTATGCAGACATTGCAGTACTGATTAATTACTCCAGAGCAGCATATGAGCAAATTGCTGCTGCTGCTATCAAAGCATGGGCTTCTCTTTATAATAAAAATGACAAAGGGGAAGCCTTCAAAAAAATAACACAAGGATCAAATGAACCCTTTGCTAATTTTGTGGGATGTTTGCAGGCATCTATTCTATGAATTAATGGTGAAAATACAGCAACAGACATTTTGATAAGGCAACTTTGCTAAAGAAAATACTAATAAGGTTTGTACAAAAATTATACTAGTACTATGCAAGGATGCTCCTTTAGATGAGATCAAAAGATGCTGTGCTACAGTGGGCACAAATGACTTTTATAGCCAGGCTATGATGCAGACTTCCCAAGATCCGAACATGAGAAGACAGGGTCCCTTCTGGCAAGGGATTTCCAGAAATACTCATTAATGCTTTCAATGTGGTAAAATAAGGCATCTGAAAGCACAATGTTGGCATAAAGACAGAATAAGAAAACACGGTGGGAGAACAAGACCCAATACCCCATGTCCAAAATGCAACAGAGGCTACCATTGGGCCTCAGAATGTAGACTGATTCAGAGAAACGAGATGAGAGGCCCAGCTCCAGGGCCCCAGGCAAAAAACACTTGGGGCATGATGGCAGCCAATGATACACACAGAGAGTGCCTAGAAGTGCAGTAACCAGATATGACCAATCAGCCAGGAAGAAACCTGATAGGAGAAAAGGATTACAATCAGGGAGAATAAGTTGTATGCAGGTGGGATAACTGAGATACCGCCTGGAGAAGTGAAATCTGTTCCTCTCCAGCCTATAGATCTCTTGCCTCCAGGCACAGTAGGCTTGACCATTTCACCTCCTAAGAGTTTGTACAAAACAGTATCCATACATACATACAGTGATATGGGAAACTGGGGAATGTGTAGATAACATCCCAGCCACTAATAGAGGTAGACAATGCATGACTTATCAACCAGGAGAAGTAGTAGCATCAGGTTTACTAATACAGACTCCTAATAAGCAATCTGGTGATAGTTGCCCAGATTCTGACTCCAGGCACAAAATCCAGGAATATACTAAACAGCAGCTGTGACAGCTGACCAACCTATGTTCACTATCTATATAAATGGCATACCATTGGAAGGACTGGTAGACACTGGTACAAATCGTACAGTGATTAGAGGTGCCAACTGGCTTAGTCACTGGCCAAAGATTAAGGCAGATACCTACATGTCTAGTATAGGAGGATCAATAGCAGCCGAAGTTAGTGCTGCCCCTATGAGATGGATTTTTGAGGGCAAAACAGAAGTTTTTACTCCTTTTATAGTTGAAAAAATCCCCATCAATCTGTCGGGAAGAGACATTTTACAACAATTTTGGTTAAAAATGAGTACTTTGGTTTTTTAGGCAGGGCTGCTATTGAAGGCCTGCCAACACTTTCACCTGTTGCTATCCAATGGAAAATTGATACACCAGTGTGGATAGAACAGTGACTCTTAGGTAGTGATAATATTCAGGCCTTATTAGATATAATACAGGAGCAACTTGACCAAGGACACTTAGAACCTTCTCTAAGTCCTTGGAATTCCCAGTATTTGTTATAAGAAAGAAATCTGGAAAATGGAGGATGTTGACTGATTTAAGAAAGGTTAATGAACAGATGGAAACTATGGGAATTCTTCAGCCTGGATTTCTATCTCCTACTCAATTGCCTAGAGAATGGCCTCTTTGGGTCATAGATATTAAGGATTGTTTCTATTCTATCCCTCTAGATAAGGAAGATATGAAAAGATTTGCCTTTTCAGTGCCCAGCATTAACTTAGCTGAGCTTTATAAAAGATATGAATGGACAGGTTCACCACAGGGAGTGAAAAACAGTCCTACTATGTGTCAAATGTATGTTGCTGCTGCTCTTACTCCAGTAGGAAAAGCATTTGCAAAAACAATGTTATTACATTACATGGATAATATATTGGGATGTGCACCCGAGGAACAAATGTTAGAAGCATGTCTACAAAAGACCCTAGAAACTCTAAGGAACTACAAATTGTATATAGCTCCAGAAAAATTTCAAAGACATTTCCTTTTCAATATTTAGGATATGAAGTATACCCTAAGGTGCTTACAGTACAAAAATTGTCCTTAAGAGCAGAGAAGTTAAACACCTTAAATGACTTTCAGAAATTGATAGGAGATATCCAATGGATGTATCCAGTGTTAGGCTTGACTACCTATCTATTGCAACCAATATATGCTATTTTAAGGGGAGACAGTGCTTTAAACTCACCACACCAGCTTACAAAAGAAGTTTAAGAGGCTTTGAGAGAAGTTGAACTGGCTTTATCCAATGTGGTTGAAAGATTCACTCAAAAATCCTTGGAAATATCAGTTTTTGCTACACAAGAGGCACCCACAGCAGTCCTTCATCAAAAAGATAGTGTGATAGAGTGGGTGAACCTCCTGGCACAACCAGAACAAAGCCTCACTCCTTACCCACTGTTTGTAGCTAGAATTTTATTTAAGGCCATTAAGTTAGCAGTACAGTGATCTGGGATAAGACCTGACAAGATACCTTTTATACTAATACACAAATTAATGTGTGCTGTGAAACCATCCCAGAGTGGTAAATTTTGTTAGCCATGGCTCCAAATTTTACACATGGGTCTCTATTAAAGATAACCAGACCATTACATAATTGTCGATGGATTCTTGAGAAAAGGTTTCTAAAGTTCCTCTTAAAGGACCAACTATCTTTACAGATTCATCAAAATATAATATTTGTGCTGTATACTCTCATGACTTAATTATAAAGAGAGTAGTCAGAACTCCTTTTCATTCCACTCAGCAGAATGAATTGTATGCAATCTTTCTAGCTCTTACTTATTATCCAGGAGATATAAATATAATATCTGATTCGGCCTATTCAGTAGGTATGTTACAAAGAATTGCCATAGCCCAAATAAAATGTGTAGCCTCTAATATATATATCAGTTCTTTAAGGAACTTCAAGAGCAAGTGAGAAAGCATCCAGGTAAGATTTATATCTTGCATGTCCACTCTCATAGTGGACTTCCAGGTCCCATTTTTGATGGTAATTCAAAGGCAGATAGCCTTCTAACTATATTGGTCAATACTCCTTTATTTCAAGAAGCCCAGGAATCTCATTCTAAATATCATCAAGCTGCTTGAACTTTACGTTTACAATTTGGAATAACAAAAGAGGAAGCTAGGAGCATAGTAAAAGCCTGCACAGCTTGCCTTCCTTTCCATGCTCCTGCACTGCCTCCAGGGAAGAACCCCCATGGTTTGAAACCAAATGAAATTTGGCAAATGGATGTGACCCATTATAAATCTTTTGGTGGCCTGTCCTTTATCCATGTTGTGGTAGACACCTTTTCGGGATTCACTTTTGCAATACCAGCAGCAAAAGAGACAGCCCGAGTGGTCACTGAATTCCCCTCACAAGCATTTGCAATTATGGGTGTGCCACAAGAAATAAAAACAGACAATGGACCTGCATATACTTCTAAACATTTTGCACACTTTTGTGCACAGAATAAGATTTTACACACCACTGGCATACCCTTTAATCTTCAAGGACAGGCAACAATAGAGAGCAGAAACAGAGACATTAAGATACTCCTCCAAAAACAAAAGAAAGGGGGAGCCACAGGTAACCCTAGAGGACTTCTAAATCTAGCCATTCATACTATTAACTTCTTGATTTTTGACAAAGTTGCACTGGCTCCGGCAGACAAGTTTTATAACCCATAAGAAAGGCAGTACCAATGCAAGCAGCTCCACTATCTTTAGATAATCGCCAGGTGATGTAGAGAGACCCAGAAAGTGATGAATGGAAGGGACAAGATAGGTTAATCGCTTGGGAGAGTGGCTTTGCTTGTATCTCTACAGGTGGAGAAAGAATCAGATGGGTGCCAATGAGCCGTATTCACCTTGTCCATCAGAGAGAGACTGAGCAGACCCTTGAAATGAAGAAGAAGACCCAAGAAATCTCAGGCGGTTCCATTGCTGACGGTGCCCACCACTGAATGAACATGGCAGTTATGGCATTTGACTCATGGACATCAAAAATTGTTGGACTTATATAAAGGACTGCTTGCCATCTAGGGGAGGGGGTGGAGGGAGGGAGGGGAAAAAAAATCGGAACAGAAATGAGTGTCAATATAATGTAATTATTAAATAAAAAATTAAAAAAAAAATTGTTGGACTTCAAAACACTCAGCAATCATTGGATTCTCTGAGACATGATAAGATTGTTGTAGGATTTGAAAACCCTCAGGAATCACTGGATTCTCCAAGACATGATAAGACTGATGTAGGACTTGAAAGCCCCCAGGAATCAGTGGATTTTCTGAGAAATGATAAGACTTTTGCAGGTCTTCAGAATCTGCTGGAATCATTGAATTCCCTAACACATAAAAAGACAGTTGCAGGACATCAAAAACTTGTGGGGATCATTGGATTCCCTGGCATGTGAAGCAATGGACAATATATTGGTTTTGGACTATCTCTTGGCTGCTGAAGAAGGCATATGTGTGACTGTTGATTACATACCCTCTTTCTAGGACTTCTGAAAATCTTTTACAACACCATTTTGATTCATATTGTTTGTTATATCACTACTTGCATGTACAATTCATGTTTGTTACACCACATCAAGCCTGCACTGACTATGGGGAAGAGTTATCATGAATAGCCTGTGCGTTATTGCTATGTGCTTGTGTATTACCTTCCATGCTGATGGGTTTGTGCATACCTGTTTCTAATAAGACCCTTCAGCTGGGAAACCCACTAGCAATCCCCACTTCCCTTTGGTATTTTTCATCTCCCTTCCTGAGATGTCAGGGAGGGCGTGATCATCTCCTTTTTAGGGCTTTCATCTCCTTTCCTGAGAAGTCAGGGAGGGCATGATCACCTCCCCTTGGGGGCTCTCACTTCCCTGAGAGATCAGGGATGGTGTGACCATCTGTGTTCTAAAACAAAAGAAAGCAGAAGATGTAATGGGCTGAAACTGAGCAGATGCAGTGAGGTTCAGAGAAGCAAGCACTTAAGGCTAATTACCAGTTGGACAATACTCTATTAGCTTTTGCTTGGAAAATGGCCTGTCCCCTCATTCTGTGCAGGCTTAATCTGTTGGTGTCTGAAGAGATTGGGAAGAGGGATTCAAGGGTGGAGTAAGAAAGCCAGAATGACTCCTGGCTGGATTCATGCCGCCATTCCTTTCACATCCACAAAGAATAAAGATAAAGGACTTTTGCTTATCCTGATTCCAGCTGATTCTAAAGTATCCAGCGTACTAACGTGGTCATCACATGTGTGTGCAGAGAAAAAGGCAGTTCTTAGGCCAGAATTAAGAAAAAAAATTATCAGATGCTTACTATTTACCCAAAACCATTGTAGATAGTGGCAATATAAATGAAAATCATTAATTTCTACTTTCAAATTGGAGACAATATAAAATAAAGATTAATTTAAGGGTATGTGTAATGTCAGAAAAACTGAGACAGGATAGAGATTAGAGAACAATTTGATTATTAATTTATTGGAGAGTAAATCAATTGACTGGATTGGACTCTTGTCTCAAAGTATTTAGCCATGAATATCAGATACAAGACTCTTTTACAGGATAACAAGAACAATGACATAATGGAGGAGGTACCTGGATGGGGATGACGTAATGGGGGGAGGCACTTATGATCATAATGGAGGGAGGTACTGGAGAAGTTCTTGATATTCTAATGATGTCTAATATGGATAAACCTTTATCCTGTCAAACATTAAGACAGAATGATATAGCCTAATACTATAAGACCTTTATCTCTTCAAACATTAAGAGGGAATGGTTATAACTTGAGGCAGAGTAACTGAATAGGACAATTAGGGAAACTGGGTCAGGACATTAAAAGGGAACTTTGGCACAGCATTCCACACTCTGTCTCTTCTACTTATTCAAATCATTGAATTACCTTCCTCTAGAAGGTCTTAAGTAAATAAAACAAATAAAAATAAAGCTAGAACAATTCAAGGACTTATGGCAAGGACAAGTCTCTCCCTGATAACCCCAGAGTTAATCAGCAATACACAAAGCTCCTTATTGCAATCATGTAAAATTCTCTGCAGTTGGTGAGCATTTGGACAGTTCACTGTGATTTAGGTCTGTGGTCATTTGTGCATTTCACTCAGCCTCTGCTTACAGAACAGCAGAGCTTAAGACAGTCTTGCTGCCCATTCAAAGGGGCAACCCACTCCAGGGGAGAAGGGTGAGGCTTTGAGTAGCTCCACCTGTCCCTGTCCAGAACAACAGACAGGGCTGCAGAAAGGATCAGATTTCTGAGCAGATTGTGCAGTTAGCCCAAGGCAGGCAAAACCCAAACTTTTAGAGGCCTGATACCAAAATGCAAAGTCCTTTTAAGTATGCTGAGATACTAATTAAGGACCTGGGGTAACAGGAGTAGAGAAACAGATCAGAGATACTGCCAGTCCTAGGACAGGTTGTTTCTAAAAAAATAATCTCCAAAACTGAGTCTGCCAGGGCAATTCCAATAGAATAAGGAGTTCCAAGGTTAAAGCATAACCAGCAAATAGTCCAGTAAATTTAAGCAAGAAGTAAAAAATGAAAAGAACTGTTTAAAGGACTTCCAATTAAATCTGAACTAGTAACATAGGGGGTGGGACAAAAGTTCCTAAGAAAATACAGTTTCCCCAATTTCCTAACCAGTTTCTTCCTCCCTTTTTTTCTCACAGAAAGGAATTATCAAATCACCATTCCACATATAAATTCCAAGAGTGAATCAAAATTCCTGTTCATATACATATCTATAACAGACTAAAAATCCCTCAAATGTAACAGCAATAGTTACAGAAGTTTAACATTTTCCATCCCAAGTCTTAAACATAGTAATACAGTTAAAATTTTAACCATTCAAGCACTTTCCCACCCACCCCATATCAGTCCAAATGACATCAGGAGCAGGGGCAATGGTTTTCTCAAAAATTGCTTCCTGCTGAAGATGGGCAGAGATGCTTAGTCCAGGGAGGAGGATGAGTGTCGTGTAGCATGCTGACAATCAAAGCTGGTCTAGGTCTCGGAAGCAAGTCAATATATCTGTAATTTGACCAAATCTAGAAACAAAAACAAATCTAAAAAAAGAAAAGTTAGAACAGTCTGAGATAGAAAGACTGGTCCACAAGGACTGCTACAAAATGTGGACTCTCATTAGTTATAAACCTTTAAAAAAAAAAAAAAAAAACTTGATTATCTAGACACAATATCTAGTAACAGATAACTGACCAGACTAAATACTTATTTGCTCAAGTATTTAGGGTATAATGATTACAGATAACGGGATTGGAAACAGCAAGGTATGATATAATTGAATGCATTAACAGTTTATATTGATCATTGCTCTGATCATAGAAATCAGTTACAGGAGGACATAACTATAACATAATATAAGAAATCAAAACTGATCCCTAAGCTCATACAGGATAAATAGCCACTTTAACGCAATTTACTGCAATTAATTGTCCCAAAAGAGCTTTAAAACTTGCAGATAGTATTAACTACAAGCCCAAGAAATTTTATCTTCAACAACAAATCCCATTAACCAAAGTTTCGGATAAATCCTAAACAGATATTTATCATAACTAATATTTATTTATTTTTAAAAATAACTTTTTATTGACAGAACCCATGCCAGGGTAATTTTTTTACAGCATTAACCCTTGCACTCACTTCTGTTCCGATTGTACCCTCCCTCCCTCCACCCCTCTCCCCCAGATGGCAAGCAGTCCTTTACATATAACCTAATATTTATACAAATCAGTTTGCTCCTTTTAGCCAAGAACCAGGTGGCTACAATTTAATAGAAAACAGCTGGAACACAGTTTGGGGGGGGAGAGGAGGAAAAGATTCCATGTGGCCACCCTTCCCCCCACTCCATCTCCAAAGAGGCATTGGGGGAGGGAAGTCAAACTAAACTTCACTCTAGATTAACTAGATGCTCCATCCTAAAGCTGTGGAAAACAGAGCAAGGAGGAGGAGAACTAAGGAAAATCCATGATAGCACCACACTCTGGAGAAACAGCAAAAGGGGAGGTGGGGAAGGGCTTATACAGACAAATTAGGGCAATCACAAACAATATCAAAATATAAGAATTAATCTTCCCAGGATTCCCCCCCCCCCAATGTCTTTAGGGGAAATCAAGGACCAGAGGAATGGATCAGTTTCAGTTTCAGGGGTTCGTCACTGATCTCTGCTTTCCACTCAGTGGTGTCAGCTGGCTTCACTCTGCTATAGTGAAAGCAGGTGGGGATCAACTCAACCTTTACAGCAGTGGGCATGGGGCATGGTGAGGATCATAGTATGTGGTCCTTTCCACCTGGGCTCTAGTCCGGAGGTAGACAATTTCTTTATCAGAATTGCATCACCAGACTGGAATGGATGAGCAGGCTCAGTGACAGGGACAGGAAGGGCCTCTTGGATGAGGTGTGAGATGCCTTTCTGGGTTTTCTGCAGGGCCTGTAGCAACTTGATAAGGGAGGAGTTAGGGACTTTAGCAATTATGTCTTCCCTGATCAAGGGTAGGATTGGTGGTGGTCTCCCAAACATAATTTCAAAGGAGATTAAATCTAATCTGTTGGGGTGCATCTACTCCTCAGTAGCGCTAATGGCAGGAGGGATACCCAGGAACTCTGGGTCTCTAAGACAAGCTTTGAAAGGCACTCCTTAAATGTTCTATTCATTCTTTCCACTTGCCCAGAGCTCTGTGGTCTGTCTGTATGCACAATCAAGTTTCCACCCTATTCCCAGTGCCTTGATAATGCCTTGTGATATTTTGGCAACAAAGGCAGGGCCATTATCAGACTCTATGGCTACTAGAAGACCAAATTGAGGTATTAATTCATTTAATATATATTTTGGCCACTATGAGAGCCATTTCATTCCATGTGGGAAAGGCTTCTGTCCATCCTGAGAAGTCGTCTACAAAAAACTAACAGGTGTTTATTTGTACCCAGTTATTGTTGGCTGTATCTCAGTATAATCTACCTCCCATCTCTCCCCTGGGATATGTCCCTTAAGCCTGATTCCCATGCAGGCCTCTTTAATTATTTTTATATTTACTCTAGCACAAGTGTTACATCTGTTCAATAACTGATGCATTTTCTTTTCACCCAAATGAGTGAAATAATGCAGGTACTTCACCAGCATTCTACTTAATGCTTATGGAATAAAAATTTTGTCCTCTATGTACCACCAAGGTCCCTCTCTCTGTCCTCCCTTCTGAGACACAAAAGAATCTTCTGAAGGGGAGTATGTAGGTACAGGGGAACTGCCAGAGGCAAGGAAGAAGGAGGGGAGGCCTTGGCTTGGTGAGCCGCTGCATCCGCAGCCCTATTCCCCATTGTCTCAACAGATTGGTGATCTGAACAGTGGATAATAGCAACAGAGAAGGGTAACAAATAGAGTCTAGTAAGGAAAGTGTCTCTGCCTTATTCTTAATTTTCCTCCCAGCAAATGTCAGCAGGCCCCTTTCTTTATTTTCCAGCAGGGTATCAGAAAGGTCAGGCCTTGATGACTGAGACTTCCCAAGGAATTGAAAGCAATCATGTACAAGAACCAGGTCAGAACTAGGATCTGGGAGCAAAGTGGCAGGGTTGTGGGGGTGATGATTTGGAGAAAGTGAGGTGGGAATGCTTGAGAAGTAGGGCCTGACAGTGGGTGATGTGAGCGTTAGAGAGCCACTGGTCAGGGGTGGACTTAAGCAGAGCCTCCACAGAATGAGGGGCTGAGATAGATAGAACTTGACTCAAGGAAAGCTTGTCAGCTTCCTTTACCAGCAGGGCGGTTGCGGCTACGGCCCTAAGACAGGGGGCCACCCAGCAGCTACAGAATTTAAGCGTTTAGAGAGATAAGCAACAGGCCGACGCCAGGGGCCAAGCATTTGGGTCAGAACAACCTTTGCAATACCTCTAGCTTCTGCCACAAAAAGATGAAAGGGCTTTGTGATATCAGGAAGAGCTAGGACAGGGGCCTTGTTAAGGGCGGTCCTGAAACAATCCAAGGCAGCTTGTTCAGGAGAGCCCCATACAAGGGGACCTTGCCCAGCTGTAGCAGAATAAAGGGGTTTTGCTACCTCAGTAAAAGAGGGAATCCACAATCTACAGTATCCAGCTGTCCCCAATAATTCCTAAACCTGCTTTTTAGTAGTGAGGACCAGAATAGATAAGATAGTCTAGATACATTAGGAAGACAGGGAGCTGTGGCCAGATTTGAGAACATAGCCCAGATAAGAGATTTCGAGAAGGCAGAGCTAGCCTTTTTAGCAGAACCCCTGTAACCTAAGGATTGAAGGAGTTGCAAAAGGGCACGATTTGCCCACAAGCAGAGGGACTCATCAGGGGCAGCAAGGAGATCATCTATATACTGGACCAGAGAGTAATAAGAATGTTCCTTGTGAAAAGCTTGAAGGTCCAGATGGAGAGCTTCACCAAACAGAGTGGGGGAGTTTTTAAAGCCCTGTGGCAGCCTAGACCAAGTGAGCTGCCCTAAGAATTCCCCTTAGGGATCTATCCATTAGAAAGCAAAGAGAGGTTGACTGGCTGGTGTAAGGGGTGTTAAAAAGAAAGCATATCTTTTAAGTCCAGAACAGTATATACAGCATGAGTAGGAGGCAGTAAGCTGAGTAAGATATACAGATTTAGAACAGTAGCATGGATCGTTTCAACCCTTTTGTTAACTTCCCGAAGATCCTGAACAGGCCGAGAGTCTGGAGATCCAGGCTTCCTGACTGGAAGCAAAGGGGTGTTCCAAGGGGATTTGCAGGTCACTAAGATATCAGCATTTCTTAATCGGTTAATGTGAAGAGAAATATCTAGAAGGGCTTCCTGTGACATAGGGTACTTTGTGACAGATACAGGAGAGGCAGTGACCAGAAGAAGCTACAAAACCACTGATGCATGATGAGCAGCCAGACTTGGAGGGTTATTTTTTGCCCACACCTGAGGGAAATCTGCTTGCAGCTGAGAGAGAAGAGGGGAGGGAGCAGGAGAGGATGACATAGGGGTGATCGAAGCTTGTGGTTTCTCAGAGAAAGGGGGATTATGACTTTTCCAGTTATAAATATCATTCATGGAAAAGGGGACATAGACTAAGAAGGGAACTCCTTCTGAGCCCACCATTTTCCTTAGAAGGAGAACAGGTTTTGGGAGAACTGGATGCATTTGTTTTGTGATTTTAGGGAAAAGTTCAGATTCGCTCCTATAAATGATGCTCTCAGATTCAATCAAAATGAAAGTAAAATTTTAATTATACAATACATGGGACAGATTGCTTACAATGACATCTAATACAGCAAATAATACAAAGCAAACAGAGAATAATAAGTATAATAATTAAAGCAGCAAAGAAAAATGAAGAAAACATCACCAATTTGGGGAAGCACCAACTCTAAATTGTCTTGGCTGGGGAATCCCGGTTCAGCAACCTCTGAGTCCCGAATGGGAAAGTCCCAGGCAGATCATCATCTCCATGGGTGAGATTCCAAACAGGCTCAGGAGTGACTGAACTTTATAGTGGGAGAACAAAGAAGGCTTTAAAATTATCAATAATTGACATCAAGAGGGGCGCCAACCCTCACTGAGCCACATGTGCTCCAAGGAGTGGCTAGTTCCTTGAACTCTTAGGAAAGTGGCCAAAGCACAGATGGTATGTTTCAAGGACTAAGTTCATTAGGAGAACATTGCACACTCCTGGGCTAGGGGCAGGGAATGGTCACGTTCTCATACAGGCTGGAATGAACTTACCTAAGTTTTATATAAGAATTTCAAATTTCTTATTCAGCATTGTATGACACTCCGCCTCTGGTGCAGGAAGGAGAGACAGAGGAGATGAAGGGAAAGGCATGGCAGGGAACAGCACGGGAGCAACAGAGGAGGCAGAAGGTAATGGGACAGGGGCCAGTTCCCCATGGCTTTTCAAAACCCCTGTGAAGTGGGAAGAAATGAAGAAGAAGTTGGTAAGGCTAATAAAGGATTAAGTCCTGAAGAGCAAGACACAGGTTTTAATCCTTCAGGCTGTAATTTAGGTGGGGGTGGGAGTAGAGACTTTCCAGATAAAGGCAGATATAGGCTCGACCCCCAATAGAGTGGGAGGGTTTCTAACCGATCTTCAGGAGATTCCAGTAGGACTTTCTTCTCTGGTTTTGCTTGAGCTACTAGCAGTCTACAACCTTTCTTATCTGTCCTCGGGGACTGGGTGACCAAAATACCAATACCATTTTTCATGGTCACTGTGCTTAGCCAGGAAGGAGGGTAAGAAACAACTTGTAGCTAGATGTCAATATAGGGATACTGATCTGGATGGCCAGGTTCACCAATAACTATCTGGTGCACCACTCATGCTATTTCTTTATCATAAGTTCTTTCTGGTGGCCATCCCACACCAAAGGAAGGACACACATTTTGGCAAAACAGTTTTAGTTTATCCTTTTTTCCATGATATTCCATAATCGTGGTGTTTAAATGTCTCAGATAAAATGTTTAAGAAGACAATCTAGTGGAGTTTTGGTTTTGAAACAGATTTTCCCATGATAAAGTGACCTTATGCCATATACCACCAGAAATCCTAATATCTTTTTAACAGTTTTTTTTTTTTTTGACACAATAGCCAAGCCTTTTCTGTCCCTTTCTCATAGTTTTTTTTTTTTTTTTAAACCTTAAGCCACAAAACAGGCAATGATACACAAGGCACACAGAACAATGATCACACTTAGACCGCACAATTACAACATTCAGTAAAACATTGACATCAAAACCAGAGCCAGAGGGTGTCTTAAAAAGACACCAGATTTATACTCTGGAATGCCCAGAGTTGTGCCAACTGGCACACAGAAGCAGATGCATCTTAGGAGACACTCAGGTAGTGCCAACTGCATCCAGTTCGACACTACTTCTCAGAATTTTAACACCTGTTGGTGTCCTGTTATTCTGAGAGTCCAGGTGTTAGCACAAGCAAGTAACCAGAAAGTGCCCAAAAAGGCATTCAGAATCAGATCAGACCAGGTGTCTTAGGAGACACAAAAGCAGAGGATATTATCCAGCATCCTGAATAATAACCTTCTCATAATTCAATGCCTGTCAGCATTCTATTATTCTGAGAATCCAGGTGCTAACAGACAGACAGACAGACAAACAGATCAGATTGTGTCTTCCAACACCCAGACTTACTCTCCCCTGGCCGAATCAAAAGTATCCATTGTCGGATGTGGTTGCAGCTGGTGAAATGTTCTCTTCCTGGAGCCTCTGGAGGAATCCAGAGGACTAACCTTTCTCAAGAAAACGAAAACCCACATCCCCAGCTAACTCCAGGCCCAAAGTGGAGACTTGAAATGTCTCTAACCTCTATTCCCATTCTCAGTTTCTAATATCTCACTGGGGAGCTCCAAAATGTAATGCCAGAGAAAATGAGGTAGGATAGAGCTTAGAGAACAATTTGATTATTAATTTATTGGAGAGTAAATCAATTGACTGGATTGGACTCTTGTCTCAAAGTATCCAGCCATGAATATCAGATACAAGACTCTTTTATAGAATAACAAGAACAATGACATAATGGAGGAAGTACCTGGATGGGGATAACCTAATGGGGAGAGGCACCAGGGATGACATAATGGAGGGAGGTACTGGAGAGGTTCCTGATATTCTAATGATGTCTAAAATGGATAGACCTTTATCCTGTCAGACATTAAGAAGGAATGATTACAGCCTAAAGATATAAGACCTTTATCTCATCAAACATTAAGAGAGAATGGATGATTATAACCTGAGGCAGAGTAACTGAATAGGATAATTAGGGAAACTGGTCAGGACATTAAAAGGGAACTGGGGCACAACAATGCAAAAATGCATTGAAGTTCTAAGTATATAGTAGAATTGCAAGACTCAGATATGAATATTAATAATGTTTATTAGTGGTCTGAAAAACCTTAAAATACAGTAGAAAAGATTAAACAAATTATACAAATATGAAGCAATACATTATTAACAATCTCAATAGAGGTACAAAAACTACAGTGGTTTAGAAAAGTCTGGGATCAGTTATTAGATGCTTTGCTTAGTAAAGTTATATATATATTGTTAATAGAATTTGTGCTGATGATAAACTACAAGAGGTAACTAATGGTATTGATTCATCCCAAGGACTAGGAAACTTTTCCATCTGATTTGCAACTAAAATTTTCTGGGTGTGTAGTTTCATCATTCTTTATTTATCAAATAGTTAATAGAATATGAATAAGTTATCTACAGTAAATACTTAGTATTCCTCTGTACTCATACAGATTCAAATAGAAGGTCAAACTCAAAGGATTACAAAAGAGAGAGGTCACAGAAGTCTAGAATTTCAGCATGAAAATGCATTTCTGTGGTCAATTATCCTGACTAATATATAAATAGGAATTCTTTCAGCAAGGCCTCTAACAAATCTTCATTTAGCCTTCATAAAACTATGCTTCTTTTACTGAAGCAATCTATTATACTTCAGCTTTATCATATGCTAAAAATCCATTTAAGCACAATGTTTGAGATCTAAACTATCATGATTACTCTTCTCCAGAACAAATTTCCATTGTTCTATGCATTGGACTGCATGAGGACTTTGAATTTTTTAAAATTCCTTCACTATCTTGAATACTTTTGTACAGACGCAATCCAGCTTAAAGATACCCTTGCAAAATTGTAGAGCATTAATGCAATACAATAGTCTGTTTATTCTAGATTAAGGACAGTGTAACTGTTGTTTTATTGGGTCTGATTATTATGCTTCTTTTACTTCTGCCTGAGATTATATTACATTTTCTGCAGCAACAGCATCAAAAATATTAATCACAAATCAAATATTTTGCTGAAAGACCACTAAAATCTTGGATCCATTTCCCATGATTCACTGTCTAATCACAAATCTCCAATCATATATGTTTTTAGTTGATTGTTTGAGTCCATTTATAAGACTTTATATTTATCTGTAGTAAATTTAACCTTGCTAGATTACATCCACTAGTTCACTGTCAAGTTCTTTTGGGATCTTGATCAACACATTAACAATTCCACCACTTCAATAAAATCTATAAATCTCTATCATTACAATCGAAAAACAATTTATTAAAGAGTTGAATAAAACTAGAAAATGCTTAATAAAATCCAAAATTGACTACCTCCAAGTCAATGTTGGCCCAATCATCAGTAATCTGGATCAAGCCCTATTTTGAGGGCATTTAATTGTACAATCATCCATTACACATTTTTCCTATCTTATCTGCAAAGTCCAGTCTCTCAGAATAGAATTTGTCAAATCCATTGTTGAAAGCTATGCGCATTAGGTTGATAGTAACTCTTCTACACAATCCTGTTCCTATAATAGAGTTTAACCTATTCTGACTTGTATGACTTGTATTCATAATCTCATGCTGTCTTGCTTATAATATTCACTTTCCTTTCAAACCATGTTTTCAATAATGGTGAGGTATGGATTGTGTGGCAGGAATGGGTTGTTTTCTTGTGGTGAGCTTTTTCTTCTCAAAAACACAGCCAGTTGATCAAAGTTCAGATCTTTTATTATCCCAATATAGCCCGGTTAGCTTAGAGGCCTATCTCTCTGCTTGGTTCCAAGAGCTCTCTCCGAATGTCTTTAAATCCAAAGGTCTGGTCCTTCAGCCTCTGCCTCTGCTTTCTTCAGCCTCCAGCCAGCTCCAGTCTTCATGTCATTCCGGTGAAATCTCGACTTGTAGCGTCTTCCTCTCTCAAGAACTCTCCGACTGGCCCATTGGCCTATTTATGCTCCTTCCAGAGAGAGGGATTATGGGTAGTTCTACTTAGTACCTTGTTTCAGGTTCTGCCCAAAACATCTTCTTGTAAGATTAGATCAACTCTAATTAGTTAGCAGTTAGTAAGGATTCCAACATCTCCCCCTTTCTTTTGTTTTAAAACATAGGGGGTTTCTGAGGGGGTACACATAAATCCATCAATATGGGCCAGAACTTTGTAACAGATATACATGGTATACATAAATCCATCAATATGGGAGGCATTATACATAATTTACATAAGTCTTGTTGTCTTAAAAGGCCTGTATTCTTCCCAACTGTAATCCTGATTGCTTTTCTGTTGGTTGATGACATCAGAGTTCTGAATTTCTAAAGTCTCTCTGGGTGTAACCTCAGCTGCTATCATGCCCCACCTGTCCTTTGATTGATAATTAACTCCATTCTCATCTGATTCGTCCTCCTTTTCACCTAGTAAAGTTGGCATTTCTTCCTCCTGTACTTTCCTTTTCATCATTCTATCACTTAAATAACTTCTTATAGCCAATTGTATTACATTATATGTATTAATTATTGAGTTAGGCCCATTTTTATTATAGAATTGACAAAGATCCTCTCCAACCAATTTCCATTCATAATTTCTGGGTTGAAGAGTCTTTTCCACTGGATCAGGATCAGAGGCTTTTCCACTTGAATCAGGATCGGAGCTTTTCCACTTGAATCAGGATCGGAGCTTTTCCACTTGAATCCACTGAGGGGGTCTGTTTGTCCCACGTTCAGGGCGCCAAAATGTTGTGATCTTTTTTCTTCTCAAAAACACAGCCAGTTGATCAAAGTTCAGATCTTTTATTATCCCAATATAGCCCGGTTAGCTTAGAGGCCTATCTCTCTGCTTGGTTCCAAGAGCTCTCTCCGAATGTCTTTAAATCCAAAGGTCTGGTCCTTCAGCCTCTGCCTCTGCTTTCTTCAGCCTCCAGAGCCAGCACCGCTCTTCATGTCATTCCGGTGAAATCTCGACTTGTAGCGTCTTCCTCTCTCAAGAACTCTCCAACTGGCCCATTGGCCTATTTATGCTCCTTCCAGAGAGAGGGATTATGGGTAGTTCTACTTAGTACCTTGTTTCAGGTTCTGCCCAAAACATCTTCTTGTAAGATTAGATCAACTCTAATTAGTTAGCAGTTAGTAAGGATTCCAACATTTTCTTAATTCTCCAAAACACCAGGCTTTGATTGTTAGAAAGACACCAAGATGAGGCTCTCTTGGCGGGCAAGATCACTTTTCAAGAGAGAAGTGATTTTTTTTTTTGTGAAGAAACAGTTTCTAAAAACTTATTTTATACATAAACAGAACAATAGAACAGAATAGGCAAGACCACTTAAGTTTTGCATAGGAAGAGGTACATTCTTTAGATAATCTTTCTTCCTGCTTCCAAAGGGTGTGGGACCATTTAGGTTTGTGTATGAAAAAAGTCTTTCTCTAGAATTTCTTCTAGAGAATGTAAATCCATTTAAGTTTGTAAATCCATTTAAGTTTGTTTACATCACTTTATCGGGCTGTCTGGTTACGCCCTCATCAAATAATGTTTCAAATTTTGCCAGAAATTGAATTCAAACTGTCTGAGTTCTGAGCACCTCTCCTATTCAGAATGAGAGTAAATGCAATATCTTGTCATCGTCACATCTAATTATCACATAAATACACAATAATTTAATTTAATTAAAATGTTAAAACTTTTTAATTTAATTAAAACTTTAAAACTGTCAGGTTAAAACAGTTCCCAGATCTGGTTTAATGTCTTCTCAGACTCTAAAATTCTGTCTTCATCATCTATGCTCTTAAGTAGCAACTTAGATTTTTTTTAGTTTGTTTAGATATGGAATTATTATATTTCAACTATGTATGCCTATGCTTTTTGTGAAGTTAAAATATAGAAACAAAAAAAGCTTGTTGTAAGAAGAGTGAAATGCACTGATATTATGTGATGACCGCATATTTAAAATCAGCCGGAGTCAGGAATTCAGGTTAAGGGAAAAATCTTCAATCTTTATTCTCAGTAGAAGTGAAGAAGGATTGTGATAGCAATATGGGCAGGCAGGAAGCCAGCTAGCAGAGGAGGATTGGAGGTGAAGGGCAGTCATGATAGCAATGCAAGCAACTGTGTCAAGATGCCAGCCAGCAGTCTCTCTTTTCGCTTCCCTTTTCCACTCCCCTGCCTCCACCCACAAAACCTCATTTCCTATACAACACATCAGGACTTGCACAAAGAGTGGGCAGGGGCCATTCTTTCTCCAAGCATATATATTAATAGAGTATGGTCCAATTACTATTTAGCCTCATATGCTTGGGACCTCAGTGTATCAACTCAAGCCTCAGTCCATTACAATATTGCTCTACCTTTTAAGTTAAAAAGAAAATCTTTTTTGTGTGTGTTAAAGACCATAATTTCCTAGTTTACCAAAAAAGTTGATTAAAATCTAGAAATCTCCATATTTGATATTCCAGATTTATTTTTTTTCCTTGAGCAAGTAAAACCTAAAATAATCTAAATATGCCATATTATTCATTGTTCCCCACAATGTTACTTTTTGATTTCTTTAAGCAAATTATTGCAACTATATGCCTGACTATGGTATGATACAAACAGAGACAGACAGACAGACAGATACATAGATAGATACATAGATATATAGAAAATATTGTCTGAACTGTCAATTCATACAAAATACATGCATAATTGGTTTTGACACTAAGTATACTCATCCTTTCCTCTCCTGATTCTTTTCCTTAATCATCAGCCATATAATTCAAATCATTTCTTCTACAAATTAAAATACTGTAGAAAATTGAAACTAATTGACCAAAATCATCCAGGTTCCATCAATAGGCATAATTCTAAAATTCAGATCAGTAACTACATATCCTGTTATTATCCCATGTCACTACTTTGCCTCCCATAAGTATATGTATTATGGGGTCTTTGAAAATTGATTTTCAGCCAGCATTCTTGTGAAATCTATATCACCAGATTTCATGCTCTCACATTAAAAAAAAAAAAAAAAAAAAAAAAAAAAAAACTGGCAAAATTGGTAGTGAAATTGGGTGAGGGAGGAATGGGGTGTTACACTTTATGGAAAAGATAGCAGTGTTTTCTAATATTTTCTAGAATAAGAGTTAATATGTGTGAACAAACAAAGAAACAGAGACTGTAGTTTCTGGTGAAATTGAGATTTAAAGAAAGTAGGAATTCTTTAGATTATTCTTTCCTTCTCCCAATCTCGTAATGATATAGGACAACTTGTGTGAATGTAGAGGGGCCATGTGGTGAAATGAAAAAAAAAAAAAAAAAAAAAGAATATTGACTTTAGAAGCCATGAGGTGCAGCTATATCACTGATTTTACCTTATATGTGTGGTACCTATTGTGTACCAACATACTGTTGGATATGTCATTTTTCTGCTCTGAGACTCTTTCCTGATCCCTTAAATGTGAATAATACTACTGCTTTAACTACTTGCTGGGGTTGTTGTAGGGAAAATGTTTTTAAAAGTTTAGATTGAAATATAAATCATGAATTGTCAAGTTTATGTAGTTTGCCAAAATAAAATTATTACATCATCTGGGACCTAAATTCAATATCTCAATATTTCAAATACTTGTTAAGTGCCTACTATGCATAAGTCACAGAAATTATAAAGCTATGAATGACAAAATATGCTCTCAAGAACTTATATAAAAATCTGACAAAATTTTCCAATTTTGTTTTTTTGGTTTTTGGGTTTTCTTTTTAGGCAATATTCTTTTCCCATTCCTTATTTGTATGTGTGGCTGTATTATTTTTATTATGTGATAGAAACTCTTAGTAGTGTTTATTATGGACTGGGATATCCATCTCCCTGTTGAATTATCATTAATCTTCATAAAATATCTCTGAAAAATGTTCTTATTCTGGAGCACAATTTCTGCATTGTATTACAATGAGAACTCAGTAATCATATCTCAAAACTACTTTATTTTTAAAAATTAAAGCAAATGGCTTATAATATTTGAATACCTAATATATAAATATATTCATATCTACAAAGATTTTATAGAGAAAATCATGCAAATATTCTATCTAGTCCATCTCTCTATTGCAATTATTTAGGATACAGTTTATTGATCATCACAGATCAACCTGAATCTAACCTTGTAACATGACAAAATTTAATAACCACTATCATCAATAAGTTATTTCATTTACTAGCCTAACTTCTCCATGGTGTGATTTTAGTCTATAATGTTACAGTACCCTGTATATATCAGGAACAAGTTCTTTAAAGTGAGTAACCTCTTATGATATGTAGACATGGCAACAAATTGCCTACCCTTCTGCCAAAGAATAAATTCTCTAATCATCCATAAGTTTGCAGAATTAATAGTACTTTTAGACTTCTAGGATAACAAGATCGGAATTTGTCTGATTTTAATATGCCTATTCTTTAAATTAAACTTCCAAATCTTCTTCAGGGTTTTGCCTAGCATATCTATTTCCCTGTCACCACATTTCTTTTGGTACCCAATTTGGATACTAGGTCAATTGACTTTTTTCATTAAGGTTACAAAAGCAATAAAACCCTATTTTGTTTTGTTTGGGCTAAATCAATATTTCTCTTGTTTCTAATATATTTAAAAAATGTGCTTCTATTTTGCTTTTTTTTCTTCTGCAAGTCACATCCCATTTCCTGCTTTAACTTTTTTTTTTCATCTTAGCTTCTCTCTGTATATATGTGTGGGTGTGTGTATTATGTCTATGTATGTGTGCACAGGTGTGTAAGTGTGTATATTGTACATATTAGATTATATCTCTATGGTGCTATACATACCACTTCCAGAGTTTTCTCATTGAATTATTTTTTTTATGTACTAGTAACAGATAAACTCTTTTCTGCATATGCATGTCTTTTATTTCTTTTTAGAAATCATTTAAAAAGTCAATGAATCATTACAATATTTCCTAGAGTAAGTTTAAATAGTTATTTTAGAAATAGAGAAAAGAAACTCTATTGCAGCCAAAATTTGTTTTTAACACTCTGATTTTAATGTTAGAAGCAATTTTTCATATTAAAAAATGGGGATATGGAAGAACAAACCGGGAATCAAAATCTTCAAACTTTAAAAAAAAATTGTGATTTTTTAAAAAGAGGATACAATGTAGAAAATGAGATCTGATTTCAATGATACAGAAAAATTATAGGAATGTATAGAACAGATTTCTTGCATATTGTATACCAATATTTGATAGTTTTTATGAACCTGATCAGTATTCATCGTAGGGCTTATATGAGAATATTAATAGATATTTTATATATATATATATAAATTATTATAAACTTGGTGATTTAAGGTAATTAAATAAGCTTTCCTTATAATAATCTTGTGAGTTAAATATTACAAATATACTTGTCCCCATTTTACAAATGAGAACATTGAGACTTAGATATTAAATAACTTATAGTTCACATAAGTAGTAATCTTAGTATTAAAACTCAATTTTTTATTGACTCCATTTGATTTGATTTCAGCATTGTACTTTTTATATGTGTGTATGTCTACATACACACGTATATGCATATATACAAGTTGGTTCTAAAGACTAAGTAAAGATTGCTTAAACATTATCAGCTTAAAACTGCATGAAGTGATATATATATTATGTATTTACATACTCTACATATGTGTATATGTATACACATATATTCATGTATACATATATGTATATATGAAGGCCATCTCCAGTCACCCTGATTTACATATTGACACTGGACCCAGATGAGTGGAGGAGAAAGTGAGGCAGGTGACTTTGCACAGCCCTCCCTCACTTAAATCTAATTCACTTGCATGTCATAGCATTGCTTCCCTGATGTCATGATCCTCTTTGAGAATGAAAAACAGATAACCTCTGTGAGTAGGAGCTGCCTCACTGAAGACAAAGCAACATTTTTTTCTTTTCTTTTCTTCCTTCCTTCCTTCCTTCCTTCCTTCCTTCCTTCCTTCCTTCCTTCCTTCCTTCCTTCTTTCCTTCTTTTCCTTTCTCTTCCTCCACACAATAATTTCTCTACTTAGGAGCTACCTGAGGACTGGATAAGACAACTTTCTTTGTTTCGTCCTTGCTTTCTAGCCTTCTCTTTCCTTTCTGTATATATTCTGTCCAAGGCAATATAAATCTTGATCACTAAATCCTCCTCCAAGATATAAATCCTCCTCCAAGATATTCTGGGCTTTGCAGGCTAGATTTCTTTCTTAAAAACCAATACCCTTAACCCGAATCATTAAGTTTCTCATTGAATTGCCAACAAAAGTTCTCAAACCAAATCTTACTTGGTCTAGCTTGGCCCCTGGTGGCTTTGGAGTGAATTTAAATAGCAATTGTTTCTGTTTTGGCCAGTAACCCTGAGCATCCTCCCTTCCAAAATAGATTGTTTTCCACCAAGTAGAAAAGGATGTTCTTTGCTTCATTTTCTTCTTACCTATCTTTAATCACTGAATGAGCAATTGTCTCAGCCAAATTCAGACTTGCTGATGACTTTAGCTTAAAAAAAATCAAGGCCTCCCACTGCATGCAGATCCCTCTCTAGTCTTTCTGTGCTTTATCTGGCCAATAGACCAAATGGCCCCAGATGAGAAGGTGAGGCTGATCAATTTGCACAGCCCTCCTTCATTTAAATCCAATTAACTTGCATGTCATGGCATCATTTTCTTGATGTCAGGGTTCTTCTCTTCAAGAAGGAAGGACCACCAACAATATACATAGAGGTGTCAATGTCTGTATCACCATGTATAGTATTGTGACTCTATTTTCATTAGTGCAAAGTATTATCATGTGGAGGTATGTTTTTGTATTATACTGTAAACATACACACACAAACAAACACACACATACACATGGAACACAAAGAACCTTTTCCACTGGAAAATGCCATCCACATACAGAGAGAGAACCTTGGAGACTGAATGAAAGAGAACATAATATTTTCACCTTTTGTTTTCTTTTTTGTTTGCTTGCATGTTGATTTTTACCTTTCTTGTGTTTATCTCCTTTTGTTCTGATTTTTTCCCCCAGCATGACAAATATATAAATGTTTAGGAGAATTGCACATGTTTAGCATATACAGCTTGCTTGCTTTCTTGGGGAGGGAAGATGAGGCCAGAGAGGAAGAAAAATTTGGAACATAAGGTTTTTCAAAGCAAATGTTGAAAATTATCTTTGTATGTATTTGGAAAAATAAAATAACTTTAAAATAATTTGAAAAAAAATTTAAAATCTGTCATCCACTAATAAGGCTAGATGATAGAGCCATTAATTCCTTTCGCATATAGGTATACATTTTTGGTCTGGTGATGTAGTGAATAGAGCACCGGGTCTTGACTCAGGAAGATTTGAGTTCAAATTTGACCTCAAATGCCTACTAATTAAGAAGACTTCTCTTTGCTTCAGTTTTGTCAACTGAAAAATAAGGATAATACTAGTCCTTATTTTTTCAGGTTGTTGAGATAATAATTGAGATATTCATAAAATACTTAATAAAAAATTGAAGATTAAAAAGCGAAGATAATTCCTGTACAAAAAGCAAGGTGAAAGTTGCAGTATTCATACATCCATGACTAGTGAATAAAGTGTGATGGGGAAAAAAAGAGTAGTTAAATATTTGAAAGAGACTGGATCCAATGGTAAAAAATTAATTCATCACTACTGGTAGTGTACTGTTTTTAAACTCAGCTGTAAAGAAAGAATGGAATAATCAGGCATTCACAAGGGCTCTTATTCTCTAAGATCCTGTTCTCAGACTGGGAATTAGAAGCTGCAGGAAGGTTTATAAAATGACCTGTAAATGTTTTATAACAAAAAATCACTTGGTTAAATTTATAATCTTACAGAGATACACAGAACTGTGTCTGTCACTTTAAAACATGTGAAAGTTGTAAAACATGCCTGATGTGAGTCACTTGTACCTTTATCAAAAATTAAGTTGGAAATGATCAGTTGTTTTGGGAAAACCTATAGTTGTCGACTATTTCAGACACATACACACACAAATCCATATTATTTTGTCATGAAATAATCTTTAGGATAATTCCATCACTATAATATTTTATTGTAACCTAGATCAAATCATCATCTTTGTCCTGACACATAGTAAGGTGAAAAGAGTGCTATGACTAAAAATTAGGACTTTGGTTCTAATCTTGCCTCTATTAGTCATTATCTGTCTAATCTTAAGCACATTACTGCTATATGCCTCAGTTTCCTTATCTGTAAAAAGGAACTTAGATTAAATGACTTCTAGTCATAAATATAACAGTACAACCCTATAACTAAAATATAAAAAAATTATCTTAAAAGTATTTTATTTTTTCAAATGCATGCAAAGATAGTTTTCAATATTCACCTTTGCAAAAACCTTCTATTCCAAATTTTTCTCCCTCTCTTCTCCCTGCCCCTTTCTCAATACAGTAAGCAATGTGATATAGGTTAAACATATTTTTATAGTCATCATTCTGTGAAAGAAAAATCCAGATCATATTAGGGAGAAAAAGAGAAAGAAACAAAACAAAACAAAACAAGCAAACAGCAACTAATGTGAAAACATATATTTTGATCCACATTCAGTCTCCAAAGTTCTCTTTCTGGATGTGGCACTTTCCATGCTAAGTCTACTGGAATTGCCTTGAATCACCTAATTGTTGAAAAAGGTTAAGTCCATCACATTTGATCATCACATAATCTTCTTGTTACTGTGTACCATGTTTTCTTGGTTCTGCTCACTTTACTTAGCATTAGTTCATGCAAGTTTTTCCAGGCTTTTCTGAAATCATCCTGCTCATCATTTCTTATAGGAAAAATAATATGCCATGCATGGCTGATTTCATATTAGGAAAACTATTAGTATAATTAGTATAATTAATAACCAAATTAACAAAAAAAAATGATCATCCCAATAGATGCAGAAAAAGCATTTGATAAAATCCAACATCCATTCCTATTAAAAACACTTGAGAGTATAGGAATAAATGTTCTTTTCTTTAAAATAATCAGTAGCATCTATTTAAAACTATCAGTAAGCATCATATGTAATGGGGACAAACTGGAACCATTCCCAATAAGATTAGGAGTGAAACAAGGTTGCCTATTATTCACCATTACTATTCAATATTGTATTAGAAATGCTAGCTTTGGCAATAAGAGCTGAGAAAGAAATTAAAGGAATTAGAGTAGGTAATGAGGAAACCAAATAATCACTCTTTGCTGATGATACAATGGTATACTTAGAGAACCCCAGAGATTCTATTAAAAAGCTATTATTAATCCACACTTTTAGCAAAGTTGCAGGATACAAAATAAACCCACATAAGTCATCAGCATTCTTATATATCACTAACAAAATCCAACAGTTAGAGTTACAAAGAGAAATTCCATTTAAAGTAACTACTGATAGTATAAAATACTTAGTAATCTATCTGCCAAACTAAAATCAGAAACTATATGAGCAAAACTATAAAATACTTTCCACATAAATAAAGTCAGATCTAACCAATTGGAAAAATATTAAATCCTCTTGGTTGGGTGAGCGAATATAATAAAGATGGCAATACTCCCTAAACTAATATATTTATTTAGCATTATACCAATCAGACTCCCAAAAAACTATTTTAATGACCTAGAAAAATAACAACAAACTTCATATGGCAAAACAAAAGATCGAAATTTTCAAGGGAATTAATGAAAAAAAAATCAAATGAAGGTGACCTAGCTGTACCAGATCTAAAATTATATTATAAAGCAGTGGTTACCAAAACCATTGGATATTGCCTAAGAAATAGACTAGTTGATCAGTGGAGTAGGTTAGATTCAAAGGACAAAACAGTCAATAAATTTAATAATCTAGTGTTTGACAAACCAAAAGACCCCACCTTTTGGGATAAGAACTCACTGTTGGACAAAAATTGCTGGGAAAATTGGAAATTGGTATGGCAGAAACTAGGCATTGACCCACACTTAACACCATACACCAAGATAAAGTCAAAATGGGTTTATGAACTAGGCATAAAGAATGAGATTATAAATAAATTGGAAGAGTATAGGATAGTTTACCTCTCTGACCTGTGGAAGAGGAAGGAATTTATGACCAAAGAAGAACTAGATCATAAAATAGAAAAAAAAAATTGATTATATCAAATTAAAAAGGTTTTGTGCAAACAAAACTAATTCAGATAAGTTTAGAAGGAAGCAATAAACTGGGAAAACATTTTTTACAGTCAAAGGTTCTGATAAAGACCTCATTTCCAAAATACATAGAGAAGTGACTCTAATTTATAAGAAATCAAGCCATTCTCCAATTGATAAATGGTCAAAGGATATAAACAGACAATTCTCACATGATGAAATTGAAACTATTTCTAGCCATATGAAAAGATGCTTCAAGTCATTATTAATCAGAGAAATGCGAATTAAGACAACTCTGAGATACCACTACATACCTGTCAGATTGGCTAGAATGGCAGGGAAAGATAATGTGGAATGCTGGAGGGGATGTGGGAAAACAGGGACACTAATACATTGTTGGTGGAATTGTGAACACATCCAGCCATTCTGGAGAGCAATTTGGAACTATGCTCAAAAAGTTATCAAACTGTGCATACCCTTTGATCCAGCAGTGTTAATACTGGGCTCATATCCCAAAGAAATCTTAAAGAAGGGAAAGGGACCTGTATGTGCATGAATGTTTGTGGCAGGTCTCTTTGTAGTGGGCAGAAACTGGAAATTGAATGGATGCCCATCAATTGGAGAATGGCTGAATAAATTGTGGTATGTGAATATTATGGAATATTACTGTTCTGTAAGAAATGACAAGCATGCTGATTTCAGAAAGGCTTGGAGAGACTTACATGAACTGATGCTGAGTGAAATTAAGCAGGACCAGGAGATTGTTATATACTTCAACAAGAATACTATATGATGATCAATTCTGATGGATGTGGCCATCTCTAGCAATGAGATGAACCAAATCAGTTCCAATAGAGCAGTAATGAATTGAACCAGCTAAACCCAGTGACAGAGAACTCTGGGAGATGACTATGAACCACTACATAGAATTCCCAATCCCTCTATTTTTGTCCACCTGCATTTTTGATTTCCTTCACAGGCTAATAGTATATTATTTCAAAGTCCAACTCTTTTTGTATAGCAAAATAACTGTTTGCACATATATACATATATTGTGTTTAACTTATACTTTAACATATTTAACATGTATTGGTCAACTTGCCATCTGGGGAAAAGGGTAGGGGGGAGTAGGGGAAAAGTTGGAACAAAAGGATTTGCAACTGTCAATGCTGAAAAAATTACCTATGCATATATTTTGCAAATAAAAAACTATAATAAAAAAGAATAAAAAAAGAAAAATAATATCCCATTATATTCATATACCATAATATAGTCAGCTATTTGGCAATTGATGGGCATCCACTTGGTTCTTTGCTACTACAAAAAGGGCTGCTACAAACATTTTTGCACATGTGGGTCCCTTCCCATTTTTTATGATCTCTTTGTCATACACACTCAGTAGAGACATTTCTAGATCAAAGGGTATGTACAGTTTTATAGCCCTTGGGGCATAGTTCCAAATTACTTTCTAGAATAGTTGGATTATTTCACAACTTCACCAACAATGCATTAGTTTCCCATTTTTCTCACATCTCCACTAACATTTGTCATTATCTGAAATATAAAATCTTAATTAATTGATATCAATCAGATGTCCCAAAGCATCTAGAAAATGAAAAAGATATGATAAGTTGCAGTAGGAAAAAAGATATTTAGAGGATTTGCTCTGACCATATTAAAACCAGAGTCTGCAATAATCATTAAAGAAAATCCACTAAATAAAATCTTGTCCAGTTAGTCCAGTCTATTCCTCTAGCTTGTTTCAGAATCCACAAGGATCTGATATACTCCAGTTAAGGGGAAGTGCAAGAAACTTTTACTAACTAACATTTGAAGACAACACATATATCTATAATCTTAAAAGAAGTTTTCATCCATTCAGAAGTTCAGTAGTTTTCTTGATTCAGCATTCCAGCTTTCAGTTGGTGACTCTGGACTTTTCATTGGTGAACATTCAGTATACTTAGATTCAATTGAGACATACAATTTTCAAGTTATGGATTATTCAACCCAAGGCATTACCAGGCAAAGGCTGCATCAAACCTTTTACCTTCCCATTTCTAGGTGTGGGAACAGTAATAAAAAATCAATACTACCATTCCTCACAAGATGAATCAATTAATTGGCCACTCACAAACCTCTGAAACTTTCCAGACCAAAGCACACCTTAGGAGCCATGAGTTGCCTTCCTACCTTTCTCTATTAAAATATTAATTCTCTGAGGGCAGATGTTCTCTTTGTCTCTAGCTTTCTCTGTGTATATGTGTGTGTGTATATATATGTGTGTGTGTGTGTGTGTGTGTGTGTGTGTGTGTGTGTGTATGTATATGTGTGTGTATATATATATATATATATATATATATATATATATATATGTGTGTGTGTGTGTGTGTGTGTGTGTGTATCTATAAGGTTCACAAGAAAAAAACTATTTATTGATAGTTGTAGATTTCTTTTTCTTGCTTCACTCCTCATTATTAGAAAAACTCTCTTCAGGTAATTTGTGGACCTTATGGATTGAGTCCTTGGCATTAGTAATTAGGATAGGGAACAGTAGTACAATTGAACTTAGTTCTCCTTTTTCAGAACTGAACACAGTTAACACACAGTGCTGTCACACATATTGGTACCTTGTCCTATGCCTTCCTCTATCCTCTTCATTTCCTTCAGTTGCCTGGGGAAAATAAATATCTTCTCATTCTTGGAGGTAGGGAGAAGAGGGAGAGAGTAGAACATTTGGGCAAAGATATCCTTATTGCATTCTTAGGAGAACTTTACCTTAGAACAAACCCTCAGTTAAAAGACAACATTTTTTTATCCCAAACAATTCCACCCCCATGGTTCTTTTTTTTTTTTTTTTTTTTTTTTTAATTTTTCCACTTGACTGAGAAGAATCAGTGTCTATGTCTTTCCCACTCACCCAAGGTTGCAGAGTTAGGGCAGAATCATTAGATTAGCAAGAGAGTTTTATCTTAGGGCCCAGACTCCATTCACAAGTTCCTGAAGAGACTACAGATAGAGGCATTCATATTGTACTTAGTAAGGATATTTAGTCAGCAAAAATCCCTGAAGCTCAGAACTCAAATTCAAGAGATCTGTAAACCCAAGCTTTCTCAGCAATGGGCCACCACACCAACTCATTATAACTTTGCTGATAAATCCTAAGATTTCTTTAATTTTCTTGGTTATTTAGTTGTGTTTAAGGTAGACTGTCTGGGGAATTTTCTACAAAACAAGGTTTAAATTCTGAAGTAACCTGCCAAAAAAGTCTCCATTACACACACACACACACACACACACACACACACACACACACACACACACACAATCTTAGAACAATATTTCAGTTTTTTTTTCCCCCTCTCTTGTGTTGAGGGAAAGAAGGAAGGAGGAATTTTTTTTTTAAAGTGTAGATTCAATATGAGTCTGTTGAGTTGGGAACAAATGTTTATTTAGTAATTATACCTTGATACAAGATGAAATCTAATAGAAACAGAACACATCCTGCTAACAAAGTGCATCGATTAAAAACTAAAATCCTTTTTGGCAAGATGGAATACTTTTCCATTTGAAATGGATTCTGCTGAAGTTTGTGAAAAGAATAGATCATTTAAAATGCTACTGACAGAAACTTGTGTGAAAAACAATATAGAGGAAATTCTAGATGTTAGGACATCTCAGAATACTTGTATATTTGTCTGGTCCATTAACAAAGGGGAAAAAAAAGACTAAGAGAGTGCAGAAAAGCATTGGCAAGAATAAAAATCACTAACTCATCTAAAAGATAGGGTTCTTGAGCTTCTTTGGAAATAAATTTTGACAAAAATAGATAATGAATACTCATTTTTTAAGGTTACAATTTGAGTTTGATCCGAGTAGTAAATCCCAAATTCACTTCATAGTCTAAAAATATTCTTTCTGGAAATATAGGTAATAATAGTCTTGTGATATCATAATAGTCTATTCATTAAAATGTTTGCAAACATACTTATTATTAACATAAAAATGAAATATAAAAAGTTCATAAGAGGATTTAAACCCAAAGTCAATTTAAATGAAATGAAGCAACTAGTTCAATTAAATTGATATGAGAAACATTTTAGAGAATATTTGGGAATTTCATTATTATTAGTCATAAAATCTAATTAGTAGTTTAACATATATCATTTTTAGTAAATGGCATATTAAAGGAAAATTGTTGCATTTGATTATTTCAAGCCCTTACCTTTTTAATCACAGGTTAATAGACTTATTGTTAAAAGAGGACTTAGACCAAATGTTCCACCAAACAACTAAAGAACAATTAATTCCAACACTATGCAATCTATATAGAAGAATAGGGAAAGAAATTTCTTTTATGACAGAGATATGATGCTGATACCTCAACCAGGTAGGGTCAAAACTGAGAAAGAAAATTATAGACCAATTTCCCTAATGAATATTTGTGATGATCATATATTTAAAATCATCCAGAGTCAGGAATTCAGGTTAAGGGAAAAATCTTCAATCTTTATTCTTTTTGAGGTGAAGGGGGATTGCAATAGCAATATGGGCAGCTGTGACAGGAAACCAGCCAGCAGAGGTGAAGGGGGATTGCAGGTGAAAGGGGGTCGGGATAGCAATGCAAGCAGCTGTGTCAAGAAACCAGCCAGCAGTCTCTCTTTCTGCTTCACTTTCCACATCCCTTTCCACTCCCCTGCCTCCACCCACCAAAATCATCATTTTCTATACAACACATAAGGACTTGCACAAAGAGTGGGTGGGAGCTGTCCTTTCTCCAAGTTTATATATTAATAGAGTAAGGTTCAATTACTATTTAGACTGACATGCTTGGGAACTCAGTGCATCAACTCAAGCCTCAGCCCATTACATCTCCCACTTTCTTTTGTTTTAGAACACAGGTGGTCATACCATCCCTGACTCCTCAGGGAGGTCAGAGCCCCCAAGGGGAGGTGATCACACCCTCCCTGACTTCTCAGGAAAGGAGGTGAAAGCATCAAAAAGGAGGTAATCACACCCTCCCTGACATCTCAGGAAGGGAGATGAAAAGCACCAAAGGGAAGTGGGGGTTGCTAGTGGGTTTCTAGGCTGAAGGGTCTTCTTATGCACAAACCCATCAGCATGGAAGGTATTACACAAGCAAAGCAATAATACAGAGGCTATTAGTGATGACCCTACCCACAGTCAGTGCAGGCTTGATGTGGTGTAACAAACATGAATTGTACATGCAAGTAACAGTATAATACAAATATAAATCAACATGGTGTTGTAAAAGACTGCCAGAAGTCCTAGAAGGAGAGTATGTAAACAGCAGTCACATATATATCTTCTTCAGCAGCCAAGAGATAGTCCAAAACCAATCTATTGTCCATTGCTTCACATGTCAGGGAATCCAATGAACCCCCCCCCCCCACAAGTTTTTGAAGTCCTACATAAGTCTTTTTATGTGTTAGGGAATCCAATGATTCCAGCAGATTTTGAGGTCCTGTTACAGTCTTATCATTTCTCAGAAAATCCAATGATTCCTGAGGGCTTTCAAGTCGTACAACAATCTTATGTCTCAGAGAATCCAATGATTCCTGAGGGTTTTCAAGTCCTACAACAATATTATCATGTCTCAGAGAATCCGATGATTCCTGAGGGTTTTCAAGGCCAACAATTTTCTATGTCCATGAGTCAAATGCCATAACTGCCATGCTCTTTCAGTGGTGGGCACAATCAGCAACAGAACCACCCACTATTTCTTGGGTCTTCTCCTTTGTTTCAAGGGTCTGCTCCATCTCTCTGAGATGAACAAGGCTAATACGGCTCATTGGCACCCATCTGATCCTTTCTCCACCTGTAGAGATACAAGCAAACCCTTTCCCCCAAGCAGTTAACCTATCTGGTCCCCTCCATTCACCACTTTCTGGGTCTCTCCACATCACCTGGTGATTATCTAAAGATAGAGGAGCTGCTCGCACTGGACACTGCCCTTCTGGTGGGTTATAAGACTTGTCTGCTGGAACCAGTGCATCTTTGTCAAAAATCAAGAAGTTAATAGCATAAATGGTTAGATTTAGAAGTTCCCTGGGTTACTCATGGCTTCCCCTTTCTTTTGTTTTTGGAGGAGCTTCTTAATGTCTCTGTTTCTCCTCTCTACTATTGCCTGTCCTTGAAGTTTCAAAGGTATGCCAGTGGTGTGTAAAATCTTATACTGGGCACAAAAGTGTGCAAAATGTTTGGAAGTATATGCAGGACCATTGTTTGTTTTTATTGCTTGTGTCACACCCATAATTGCAAATGCTTGTGAGAGGAATTCAGTGACCACTCAGACTTACTCTTTTGCTGCTGGTATTGAAAAAGTGAATCCTGAAAAGGTGTCTACCACAAAATGGATAAAAGACAGGCGACCAAAACATTTATAATGGATCACATCCATTTGCCAGATTTCATTGGGTCTCAAACCATGAGGGTTCTTCCCTGGAGGCTGTGTAGGAGCATGGAAAGGAAGGCAAGCCATACAGGCTTTTACTATGCTCCTAACTTCCTCTCTTGTTATTCCAAATTATAAACATAAAGCTGGAACAGCCTGATGATAATTAGAATGAGATGCCTGGGTTTTTTGGAATAAAGGAATATTGACAAACATAGTTAAAAGGCTATATGCCTTTGAATTACCATCAAAAATGGGACCTGGAAGTCCACTATGAGAGTGGACATGCAAAATATAAATCTTACCTGCATGCTTTCTCACTTGCTCTTGAAGTTTCTTAAAGAACTGATATATATTAGAGGATGCAAATTTTATTTGGGCTGTGGTAATTCTTCGTACCACACCTACTGAATAGGCCAAATCAAATATTATATTTATGTCTCCTGGATAATAAGTAAGAGCTAAAATGATCGTATACAATTCATTCTGCTGAGTGGACTGAAAAGGAGTTCTGACTACTCTCTTTATAGTTAAGTTATTAGAGTATACAGCACAAATATTATGTTTGGATGCATCTGTAAAGATAGTTGGTCCTTTAAGAGGAACTTTAGAAACTTTTTCTTTAAGAATCCATCGCCAATTATGTAAAAGTCTGGTTATCTTTAATGGAGACCCACGTGTAAAATTTGGAGCCATGGCTAATAAAATTTGCCACTCTGGGATGGTCTCACAACATACATTAATTTGTGTATTGGTGTAAACGGTGTATATCTTGTCAGGTCTTGCCCCAGATAATTGTACTGATCGCTTAATGGCCTTTAATAAAATTCTAGCCACAAGCACTGGGTAAGGAGTAAGGCTTTGTTCTGGTTGTGTCGGGAGGTTCACCCACTCTCTATCACACTGTCTCCTTGATGAAGGACTGCTGTGGGTGCCTCTTGTGTGGCAAAAACTGATATTTCCAAGGGTTTTTGAGTGACTCCTTCAACTACATTGGACAAAGCCTGTTCAACTTTTCTCAAAGCTTCCTGAGCTTCTTTTGTAAGCTGGCGTGGTGAATTTAAAGCACTGTCTCCCCTTAAAATATCATATAATGGTTGTAACTGATAGATAGTCAAGCCTCCATTGGATACCTCCTATCAATTTCTGAAAATCATTTAAGGTGTTAGCTTCTCTGTTCTTAAGGACAGTTTTTGTACTGTAAGCACCTTAGGGTATAGTTTGTATCCTAAATATTGAAAAGGAGCATGTCTTTGAATTTTTTCTTCAGCTATGTACAATTTGTAATTCCTTAGTGTTTCTATGGTCTTTTATAGACATGCTTCTAACATTTGTTCCTCAGGTGTACATCCCAATATATCATCCATATAATGTAATAGCATAACTTTTGGAAATGCTTTTCTTACTGGAGCAAGAGCAGCAGCAACATACATTTGACACATAGTGGGGCTGTTTTTCATTCCCTGTGGCAAAACTGTCCATTCATATCTTTTATAAGGCTCAGCTAAGTTAACGCTGGGCACTGAAAAGGCAAATCTTTTCATATCCTCCTTATCCAGAGGGATAGAATAGAAACAATCCTTAATATCTATGACCCAAAGAGGCCATTCTCTAGGCAATTGAGTAGGAGATGGAAATCCAGGCTGAAGAGTTCCCATAATTTCTATCTGTTCATTCACTTTTCTTAAATTAGTGAGCATCCTCCATTTTCCAGATTTCTTTTTTACAATGAACACTGGGGAATTCCAAGGACTTAGAGAAGGTTTAAGTGTCCTTGTTCAAGCTGCTCCTGTACTATATCTAATAAGGCCTGAATTTTATCGCTACCTAAGGGCCACTGTTCTATCCACACTGGTGTATCAGTTTTCCATTGGATAAGAACAGGTGAAAGTGTTGGCAGGCCTTCAACAGCAGCCCTGCTTAAAAAACCAAAGTTTTAACCCTAATTGCTGTAAAATGTCTCTTGCCCACAGACTGATGGGTATTTTTTCAACTATAAAAGGAGTAAAAACTGTTTTGCCTTCAAAAGTCCATCTCATAGGGGCAGCACTAACTTCAGCTGCTATTGATTCTCCTATGCCAGACATGTAGGTATCTGCTTTAATCTTTTGCCAGTGACTAGGCCAATTGGCCCTCTTATGATGGTACAATCTGCATCTGTGTCTACCAATCCTTCTAATGGTAGGCCATTTATATAGATCGTGAGCATAGGTCGGTCAGCTGTTACAGCTGCTGTGCAGTATATTCCTGGATTTTGTGGTCTGGAGTCAGAATATGGGCGACTGTCACCAGGTTGCTTATTAGGATTCTGTATGAGTAAACCTAATGCTACTACTTCTCCTGGGTGATAAGTCACACATTTTCTACCTGTATTCGTGACTGGGATATTATCTACACATTTCCCAATTTCCCACATCAGTGTGTGGTTGGACACTGTTTTGTACATACAAAAAGGAGGTGAAATGATCAAGCCTACTGTGCCTGGAGGCAAGGGATCCATAGGATCAGATTTCACCTCTCCAGGGGGTATCTCAGTTGTCCCAGCTGCATACAGCTCTATTCTCCCCAATTGTAATTCCTTTCTCCCATAAGGTTGCTTCCTGGCTGGTTGATTGCGTAATCCTCTTCTTCCATCATATGGCTTTCTGGCTGATTGGTCATGCCTGGGTACTGGACTTGTAGGCACTCTCTGGGTGCACCATTGGCTGCCATCATGCCCCAAGTGTTTTTTGCCTTGGGTCCTGGGGCTGGGCCCCTCATCCCGTTTCCCTGAATCTGTCTACATTCTGAGGCCCAGTGGAAACCTCTGTTGCATTTTGGACATTGGGTATTGGGTCTTGTTCTCCCACCCTGTTTTCTCATTCTTTTTCTATACCAACATTGAGCTTTCAGATGCCCTACTTTACCACACTGAAAGCATTGGCGAGTGTCTCTGAACGTCCCTTGCCAAAAGGGACCCTGTCTCTCCATGTTTGGATTTTGGGAAGTCTGCATCATGGCCTGACCTTAAAAGGTATTTGTGCCCACTGTAGCACAGTGTCTTATGAGCTCCTCCAAAGGAACATCCTTTTGCAGTCCTAGTATAATTCTTCTGCAAACCTCATTAGCATTTTCCTTAGCAAGTTGCCTTATCAAAATGTCTGTTACTGCATTTTCCCCATTAGTTCTAGTGACAGCTATCTGCAAACATCCCACAAAGTCAGCAAAGGGTTCATTTGGCCCTTGTGTTATTTTTGTGAAGGCCTCACCCATGTCGTCTTTATTGTGGAGAGAAGCCATGCTTTGATAGCATTAGCAGCAATCATATGTTGCTATGGAATAATTAATCTCTCATGCTATGTCTGCATAGGAACCTACACCTGTTAGTAGGTCATAGGTGACTGCAGCATGAACTCCACTTTGATTATTTTGTTGGGCTTGCAACCTACAGAGCTCACTATATTCAGAAAGCCACAAGTAGTTTTGTCCAGGTTCTAGGCATACCCTTGCTATAGATTTCCAGTCATTAGGGGTCAAGATTTCAAAAGCCAAATTCTGTAATAACATCTTAACATAAGCTGATGTAGTCCCATAAAGAGTGCAAGCTTTTTTCAGGTCTTTGAGGATTTCTATATCAAAAGGAGCGTATTTTCTACTTTCTTGACCTAAAGAATTAAACTGTTGAATTACAGGAAAAATGTGATGTTGAAATTCCACTACATCTCTCCCTTCTGCCTTGGCCTTAATTAGTCCCTTTTGCAATATAGTCATAGGAGCAGCTGGATGCTGGGGGGGAGGTGCTGGTGCTGTCACTGCCCCCCTCCACTACCCTTCCTCCTTCCATCCCTGAGGGTGGAGCTGATGGAGTAGAATCAATTACCTGCTCCTTAGGTGGGGCTGAAGCTGCCTCAGATTCACCACACCCTAGAACTGCACTTAAGTCTCCATGCCCTGTGGGGATATGGTCATTAATCTGTTCATTGTCTTCCTCCATTTGCAGTCCTAGTATAATTCTTCTGCAAACCTCATTAGCATTTTCCTTAGCAAGTTGCCTTATCAAAATGTCTGTTACTGCATTTTCCCCATTAGTTCTGGTGACAGCTATCTGCAAACATCCCACAAAGTCAGCAAAGGGTTCATTTGGCTTCCCCATTTGGCTATTCCTATTCTTTCTTCTATAACTTATATGACTTCTTAAGGCCAACTGTATTATATTGTATAAATAGAATGCCTCATTTTCATTGTAATATGCAGAGAGCTGTTGCCCAATTAATGTCCAATTATCTGGAGAGATTTGCTCTTTCTCTAACAACCAAAGGGAGGTGTGTTTTAATGTACCCAGAAGTCTAGTTATCTGTTCCCAAGTTATAAGTAGCTCTTGATCTTCTATCAGCTTAAGCATGCTTTCTATAGCACCACCCCTGGGTGAGGGTGAGGGGATTAGGGTGGGGGATGGAGAATCTTTAGCTAGCATCTGTCCCATTTCAGACAAGAAAGGTTACTAGTTTAGTCTTTAAGAAAATAAGTTCCCTGTTTGTCTATTATATTCAACTAAGTTCCTGGTCACTGGAGACTTTTTTAGTGAAAGTAGGGTCCTTGGTTCCCATGCTTGGGCGCCAAATGTGATGACCGCATATTTAAAATCAGCTGGAGTCAGGAATTCAAGTTAAGGGAAAAATCTTCAATCTTTATTCTTTTTGAGGTGAAGGGGGATTGCGATAGCAATATGGGCAGCTGTGACAGGAAGCCAGCCAGCAGAGGTGAAGGGGGATTGCAGGTGAAAGGGGGTCACAATAGCAATGCAAGCAACTGTGTCAAGAAACCAGCCAGCAGTCTCTCTTTCCGCTTCCCTCTCCACTTCCCTTTTCACTCCCTTGCCTCCACCCAACAAAATTGTCATTTCCTATGCAAAACATCAGGACTTACACAAAGAGTGGGTGGAGGCTATTCTTTCGCTAAGCATATATATTAATAGATTATGATCCAATTACTATTTAGCCTCACATGCTTGGGAACTCAGGGCATCAGCTCAAGCCTCAGCCCATTACAAATATTGATGCAAAAATCTTAAATAAAATATTAGCAAAGAGATTATAGCAAATCATCCTCAAGATACTACATCATGACCAAGTAGGATTTATACCAGGAATGCAGGGTTAGTTCAATATTAGGAAAACAATTAGCATAACTAACTATGGCAATAACCAAATTAATAGAAATCATAATTATCTCAATATATGCAGAAAAAGCATTTGACAAAATCTAATACCCATTCCTATTAAAAAGATTAAAGAATATTGGAATAAATGGAGTTTTCCTTAAAATAATTAATGGCATCTATTTAAACCATCAGCAGTCATATGTTATGGAAATACATTAGAACAATTCCCAATAAGATTGAGGTGAAACAAGGTTGTCCACTATCACCATTACTATTTAATATTGTATTTGAAATGTTAGCTTTATCAATAAGAGAAGAAAAAATAAAAGGAATTAGAGTACGTAATGAGGAAACAAAATTATCACTCTTTGCAGATGGTATAATGGTATACTTAGAGAATCCACAAAAAAATACTAGAAACAATTAACAAGTTTAACAAAGTTGCAGGATATAAACTAAATCGACATAAATTATCAGCAGTTCTATATGTTAACAACAAAATCCAGCAGCAAGAGGTAGAAACAGAAATTCAATTTAAAATAACTGTAGATGATATAAAATATTTGGTAGTCTACCTGCTAAGATAAAATAAGGAATTATATGAACACACTTATAAAACACTTTTCACACAAATAATATCAGATCTAAACAATTGGAAGAATATCAAGTGCTCATGGGTTCATGGATAGGTTAAACTTATGTATATATTATATTTACATATACACATAAACGTATATTATATATATATATATATATATATATATGCATGTATATATGTATATATATATATATATATATGGCCTTAGAAGCCAACAAATCCAATTTTGCATTTTACAGTGCAGAAATTAAGTCAATGGAATTTATGTGCCTTTCCCTGAGTCACCACACTAGCAATTATTTGAAGCAGAATTTAAACCCAATTTTTTGTGATTCTAATTCTAATTCTATGATTTATTAACTATAACTTACTAACTCAAGAATCTGTTAATGTGTATATACACACACCCATGAACACACACACACACACAGAGATATCTGTACATATATGTATATGTAGGCATGAGAGAGAGAGAGAAGAGGGGAACTGAAAGAAAAAAGAGAGAGAGAAAGAGAGAGAGACAGAGACAGAGACACACACACACAGACAGAGACAGAGAGAGACACATACACACACACAGAGAGACAGAGACAGAGACAGAGAAGAGGGGAGGGGAAGTAAGTCATTCAAGATCATGTAGCACAATTCATCATTTTATTTCCCAAAATGTTAGTCCTAGGAAATTAAGTTATTCAAGGTCTCATGGCTAATAACTTATAGAGTCTCTGATATTCTACCTATTATCACATTTTCTCCCCTTTTCTAAATTTTGAGAGAAATGGTATCTATGTATGGCATTTATACATAGTTGGAAGTTAAATTTACATTTGAAAGTGCTGTTTTGTATATCTTGTCTCAAATTAGAATAGGGCAGGGGAGGGAAGAGAATAAGTATTTATATAGTGTCTATTATATGTCAAGCACTGTGTTAAGTGCTTTTTGCAAATATTAACTCATTTTATCTTCACAACAAACTTGCAATGCAGGTGTTAGTATTATCTCCAACTTATAGTAGAAGAAACCAAGATAAAAAAATGGTAAAGTGACTTGCCTATTGTCACATAGCTAGTACATTCTAACTCAAGTTTTCCTGAATTTATGCCCAGTAGTCTATCAACTGCACCACCTCTTCTGGCTTGGGGAAGAACAGAATCTTCTATGGGACCATTTGTGATTGCAGCAAGTATGGTTCCTTAAGTCTGCAATATTATACTATCTTGAACTGCATTAAGAGAGGTAAAATTTACAGAAATAAGGGGGAAATGTAGTCTAAGTACATGTACAGAATTTTGCTTGGTTAGGTTTTGTATATTCTACAAAGTCATTAAGAAGCTGCAGAGTATCCTAGGGAAGGCAACTGTGATAATGACAAAGGATCTTGATAGAAAGTATTATGATAAACAATAGCAGGAATTTGGGATGTTTAGTCCTTTAGAATTCAAGTTGTGAGGTATATAATTGGAATCTTCAAATATGTGAAACATTGTCACATTGAAGAGGCATTAATATTGGTCTTATGAGTGTTAAATAGTAGAAGACAAAACAACAGGTTGAAGCTAAAGAGAGAAAAATTTAGGAAATTATTATTATTAGCTTATTAGAGCTTTTCAACAGTGAAATAAGACACCTCTAGAAATGATGATTTCCCCCTCACTAGAGTTCTTCAGACAGAGGCTAGATGAACCTTGTTTCAGAAATCCTGTTGTGTATATGCCTTTCAGGTATGAATTTAAAAAGATGGCTTTTATACCCCTTTGCCACTTAGAAATTCTGTGACTCTGTAATTCTCCAGAAGAGATGCAAAATAGGATATCTATAGAATAGCAAAATAAAATTTGCAATAGACTGGAACAAAAGGACAGAGTTTTTTGTTTTTTGTTTTTTGTTTTTTGTTTTTTTTTTGTAAAATTAAAACAGAAAAATCATACTTTTTTTTTTTCTCTGAGGAAATTGGAGTTAAGTGACTGCCCAGGATCACACAACTAGGAAGTGTTAAGTGTCTGAGGCCAGATCCAAATTCAGGTTTTCCTGACTTCAGGGCTTGTGCTCCATCTAGTGCATCACTCAGCTGCCCCCATACCTCATTTTTAAGGGAAAGTTGTATGTTATAGGGAAGTAGTGGGTCTGGGCTAAACCAATAGGAGCAATGTATTATACAGTTGTTTTATTCCATATAAGCAGTTTAAAACAAATATTTGAACTGGCTTGTAAAATCATCTAAATTAGAAGTGAATCTTTGCAGGTACCCTTCACAGTATGGTGTAGGATGGATGGCTATATAGGTTCACAAAATTATTTATATTTCATGAAATTGAAAAGACTTTGCACTAATAAAATTAATTCAAGTAGGAGGAGAAGGAAAGAGATTGGATAAGAAAATATTTGTATGAGATATATATGAAAAGTTTCGATATCTAAGTTATGTAGATAATTAGCAAATATATGACATTAGGCCATTCACTATTAGGTAAGTGGTCAAAGGATATGAAAAAAAGATCAGCAAAGAAGAGATGCAAACTATTTACAATATATCAAAGATAGTTTCTAATATCTAATAACAAATGCCAAAAAACCCTGACATTTTAACAAATTGACAAAGATGACATATGATATCATCAGTCAGTAGGGAAGAGGCCTCAAAAAGATAGATATGTTAAAGCTTCATCAGTGGAACTGTGAATTGGTGCAACCATTCTAGAAATAAATTTATGATAATGTAAAATAATGAAGACAAATGTCTAAAGTGTCCATACTCTTTGACCCAGAAATCCCACTGCTAGATATATGCTCTAAAAAAAAAAAAAAACAAAAAGAAAACCCTCATATATACCAAAATACGAATAAGAGCACTTTGGTGTGTGTGTGTGTGATAAAAAAGAAGTAGAAACAAAAGTGCCTTTTTTAGGCACAAGGAATTGTCTAAAACAAAGAATAGTACATTTAGTGGTGTATACCACACATGTGGTGAATAAGACAGTTTTGAAAGTAAAAATATATGTGATGAATATGGAAAACCATGAAAAAGTATAAGAAATGATGTTATGTGAAGTATACAGAAATAGAACCCTGCATACAACACAACAATAAAATACATTAAAAATTGAATGAATCAAAACAATGAAAATATAATAAACAAACATAACACTCTTGTTTGCAAAGATTGGCAAATATGGGAAGACACAATGAATATATGTAATATGATTTTATTTTTTGGCTGTGATGGCTGGTGAATTTTTCTGAACTATCTTTTTTTATCTTGTTTAATTCATTATTTTAATCAATGACTCCCTGAGGGAAAGAGAAAAAAAAAGAAATGTAGGAAAATATAATTGTAGTACCTACCCATTTTAAAAATTGATAATCTAGGATTAGTCAACCTGAAAATGATGAGGGCAAATATTAAATTTTGGACTTGTTGGAAGGGATTAAACAACCCAACACTTAATGTATACTACTAGTAGCTTTGGACTTTTAAGTTTGTAGATACAACAAAGTGGATCTATTTCCTTCTCATCTCTGATGGGACTATGAATGTTTCTTAATTAGAAATAGTTATGCTAGAGAGGTATCATTTGATATTAAAGAACAGATCCATGTTTAGGACATTTTATTAATTCTTAGTTTTTTGTTAGGTATGTTTTCCCTCCATGGAAAGATATTATTGATGCATAGTAATATTCTCATCTTAAATGGTGGTGGAAACTGTGAAAAAATATCGTGTTCCTTTCCTCACATTTAAAAGTTTGAAAATGTTACTTGGAAATAACAATGTGAATACTGGTAATGCCTTCTTGTTGGAATCCTTACTAACTGCTAAGTAATTAGAGTTGATCTAATCTTACAAGAAGTTGTTTTGGCCAGAACCTGAAACAAGGTACTAAGTAGAACTAATCAAGACAAGGCTTGTGTTCCCACCTTTACTCAAAGTCCACACCTTAAAGCTCTTTGGGCCAGAGAGCACTATGGGAGAAAACCCATAATCCCATTCTCTCAGAAGGTTCACATATAAGGCGAGACAGCCATTCCAGAATACATTACTACTAGCCTGTGTTATATTGCTATGTGCTCATGTAAATTATGTATAATGCCTCCCATATTGATGGATTTATGTATACCATGTATATCTGTTACAAAGTTCTGGCCCATATTGATGGATTTATGTGTACCCCCCCATTCACATAGTGGACTTCCAGGTCCTATTTTTGATGGAAATTCAAAGGCAGATAGCCTTTTAACTATGTTGGCCAGTACGCCTTTATTTCAGGAGGCCCAGGAATCCCATTCTAAATACCATCAGGCTGCTCGAGCTTTGCGTTTACAGTTTGGGATTACAAAAGAAGAAGCTAGGAGCATAGTGAAAAGCTGTACAGCTTGCCTTCCCTTCCACGCTCCTACACTGCCTCCAGGGAAGAACCCTCGTGGTTTGAGACCCAATGAAATCTGGCAAATGGATGTGACTCATTATAAATCTTTTGGTCGTCTGTCTTTTATCCACGTTGTGGTAGACACCTTTTCAGGATTCACTTTTGCCATACCAGCAGCAAAAGAGACAGCCCGAGTGGTCACTGAATTCCTCATTCAAGCATTCGCAATTATGGGTGTGCCACAAGAAATAAAAACAGATAATGGACCGGCATATACCTCCAAGCATTTTGAACACTTTTGTGCACAGTATAAGATTCTACACACTACTGGCATACCCTTCAATCCTCAAGGTCAAGCAATAGTAGAAAGAAGAAACAGAGACATTAAGACACTCCTCCAAAAACAAAAGAAAGGAGGAGCCACGGGTAACCCTAGAGAACTTCTAAATTTAGTTCTCTATACCATTAATTTTTTAATCTTTGATAAAGATGCACTGGCTCCAGCAGACAGGTTTTATAACCCACCAGAAGAGCAGTGTCCAGTGCGAGCAGCTCCACTATCTTTAGATAATCGCCAGGTGATGTGGAGAGACCCAGACCTTCTCAAGTGGATTTCAAAAAGTATTGGCTCTTCAATGAAAGGGGAAAACTAGTCCCAACAGATTGGTCCTCCTATATGTTTAGCAGAAGTACTATTATCAGTGGTATACCTGAGAAATAAGTTGTATATTCATTCATTTCTCTTATCATTTATTTTATTATTCTTCCCAACTTTTCCCCCCATTATTCCATATTCATTTTATCTCTCTCCTTTATCTTAATCATTTATTCCCTACCATTGGGTTATTAGATAAGTGAAGTGAGGTGGAGAGTGAAAGTAATTTAGAAACTATTCAACTTTGTACTTGTCTGGTAGTGATCTCACATCCTCTAGCATCCTTCTTGGCAATGAACAAATTCACTACGTTGAAGTTTGAGCTCCTTATATTTAGTTAGCTTTAGCCATCTGATAATGCCAGCTTTGTTCCATTCTCAGGTTCCACTCTTGATTCCACATCTTGAATTTCAGGTCTTACCCTAGGTCTAGTTGAATTAGTGAAGTTCAGTATATATAACCAATTCCAGTCACCCCATCATACTATCTAGTATGTTGATATTTAAAAATAATATCCACATCTATACCATATATATGTAAATATATTATATATGTAATCTGCATGCATATGTGTATGTGTATGTATATATATATATACACACACATACAAATTGATTGCACTGGAAATGTGTGTCTATATGTATTATATATTCATATGTGTACATAATGATGTATGTACATATATAATTTCATATATGTATGCAGATAATTTCATATTTGAACCTTGAAATAACATGGAACCACAGTAGTTTTCTGAAATACAGAAAAATGTTGGGAGAAATTTAAGTAAAGGAAACCAATTAGGAAATCACCTAGAAATAGCTAGGTGGAAAGATGGATAGAGCACTACATCTGAAGTGAGGAAAACCTGAGTTCAAACACTAGCCTCAAACATTAAATCACCATATGATACGAAGCCACTCACTTAAAATCTGTCTGCCTCAGATATCTTATATTTAAAATGTTGATAATTCTAGCACCTACTTCCCAGAGATGTGAGGATTATAAGAGGAAAAAATACATAATGCTGCAAAAGCTAAAGCATTACATAGATGTGTGTTTATTTATAAGTTCTGCTGCTGTTGATATTCTTTCTATTGTTGTAGCTATCTACAGGCAAGAGTTAAGTTGATTCAGAGCTAGAGTAAAGACTAAATGAATAGAGAAAGAAAAAAGATTAAGGTGATACTGAAATAAATATGACAATGGATTAAATATGTATGGTGATTGAGAAGAAATATTATTGAAGATATAGATTTTAAGTGTTTAATATAATGTGAATATAAGTAATCTGATATGAAATGAATATAAGTAATCTGATGTGAGATGATAGATGAAACAACAAATTTCAGAAGGGGGATAGATGTGGAGAACAAGATATTGAATTCTTTTTTATTCAATTTGAAGTATCTATAGGAAATTGTATTCAAAATTGTGCTAAGAGACTAAATCTTAGAATAGAGACTTAGCTAGATATATTGATCTGGGAATCATCTAGATGTAGACAACTGAATTCAGGCCAGATGATGAGCTAATCAGAAAGTGAAGACAAGAGGGACTCAAATACAGCCTTCAGATACTTTAAGTGATATCATTTTAATTATATTATGTTGCTCAACTGTGAACATTCCTTCCAATTTAAAAATATTTCTTAATTTCTATGAGGAATATTTATATTTAGAAGAATTGCACATGTTTAAGCTATGTTGGATTATTTGCTGTCTAGGAGGGGGAAGGGGGAAGGAGAAAAAATTTAACACAAGATCCTGCAAGGTTGAATGTTGAAAACTATCTTTGCATGCATTTTGAAAAAATACAAAGCTATTATTATTGTTATTATTATTAAAACAATAATATTTTACATCTAAATGTATGTTTTGATTTTATATCAAAACTATTTTTTGGGCATATTTTGCAGTTTATTTTTTTACTGAATTTTCTCTTTACTTTATTCTGGCTTTTTGTTATTCTTATTTAAAAATAATGATTTTCATATATTTTCATGTATTTATTATGTATCCTGTTGCTTTGCTAGAAGTATTGCCTGCCCCACTTTCTCTGGATTCTCTTTCACTTTATCATTAAATCATCATCATGTCAAATCTTTATAATTTCATACTTTTGTCAGTATTTAAATATTTTTCCCTTTGTTTTATTAGTATTGCTAAAATTTTTGAACTGTTACATAATAGCAGGGGAAAAGGCATTCCTACATTACTTTAATACTAAAGAAATTTTCTAGTGTTGTTATTTTGCAAATGGAAAAAATATTTTAGCTTCATTCAGACATTAAAATGACTATATAAATATATTTTGGAAACTTCTTGTCACAAGTAAAAGTTATATTTTATCAAAGTCTTGATAACTATTTTTCTAATGTCAAATCTTTTTGTATTCCTATGATCAGTCTAATTTTGTCATAGTGATTTTTATTTTGGTTGAACTACTAAATTTCTGTTTTTGCTTAAAATTTTTGATTCAGTATTCATAGTGATATTTGTCTAATAAACAGAACTTATTAAAATAATTATTTTCTTTTATTAATAGATTATGAATGTCTTACACCAAAGTTTCTATTTTATTCTTGGTTCTTAGGAGCCAATAGAGTTTCTTGATATAAGGAATGACAAAATTAGACCTGTACTTTAAGAATATTAATTTCCCAACTTTCTTTATGGTGTCTGAGAAAGGAGAGACATGAATCAAAAAGACTATTTTGGAGGTTATTGCAGTTGGTCAGATGTTGGTAAGGATCTGAACTCACTATGTATTGACAGAGATTGCGATAGGTGTGAGTACTACCATGGAAGTAGAATCAACAATAATTGGAACCCAATTGGATAGAGTCGTTGAGTAAAAATGAAGAATTAAGGGTGACTCCAAAGTTGTGAGGCTGGGTGGTCTGAAGGATGATAGTATGTTTAAATGAAATAGGAAGCCAGAAAGAGGAGATGGATATTGGAAAAATAATAATAAAGTATGTTTTGATCATGTTGAATTTGAGATACATATAGGACATCAATTTAGAAATATCTAACAGAGATCTGGTGATATGATTCTTGATCTCAGAAGAGTAAAAAGGGCTGAATATATAGATTTGAAATTCAGCTGCAGAGATGATAGCTGAAAACACATGTGCACTTAAGAACTAGAAGTTGAGAATATAAAAGGTAGTATCAAATATTAAAGAAACATCTCTATCCTGATATTTAGTCTCTCAGTACAATTATTTTTTTTGCTGAGGTAATTGGGTTTAAGTGACTTGCCCAGGGTCACACAGCTAGAAAGTACTAAGTGTCTGAGACCAGATTTGAACTCAAGTCCTCCTGACTTCAGGCTCAATGCTCTATCCACTGCACCATCTAGTTGCCCCTCTCAGCACAATTTTGAATAGGATTTTCTATAGACATCTCAAATTGAATGTCCAAAAGAAAATTCAATATGAGGGAGAAAAATGGTAATTAAAAAACCACTGGTAAACTTGGAAAGGGAAGGTTCATTTAATGATGAAGTTAGAAAGATTACAAAGCCCTAAGAGGGATATTAGAGGATAGTTAGTAGAAGCCCAGAGATAGTTTTTTTTTTTTTTTATTTTTATTTTTTTGAAAAGTTCAACTATGAAAGGGAGGGAAGATGTAGGTTGAAGCTTTTCTAAGGCTGGTGAAAACTTGGGAAACTTTGTGAGTACCAAGAAAGAGTTCATAAGAAAGGGAGATTTAAAATTAGAGATAGGAAAGCTCTAGTGGGGGGTTTGGTGCTGCTGTGAGAGGGCACAGAAGGGAATAAGAATGAGAACTAAAATATAAAGATTGGTATTGGCGGGGAGGACATTTTTATGATTATGGATACCTGAAACAATGATCACTTTTCAGTGGTTACAAAATAAACACTAGATACTTTCATATGGCATTGGAGGCTTTCCTTGAATTGATCCAAGTTAGTCAATGTGGACTTCAGAAGAATTCTTTACTTTAGCTCCTTATTTTAACTTGTGATGTTCCATCTACTAAAATAGCCCATTGCTTTTCGATTGTGAAAATCCTAGCCATTATTCAAGGCTCAATTCAAAATTTCTCTTTGCCTGTGGAGGTTTTTCTGATATTTCCTATTTCTCTGATTATGTAGTTCAGAACTGAAAATGAATGCAGATATCATTTGCATCATGAAAATAAAATGAAAAGAAACTAAAGGCCATAGAATTAAGACATACCCAACATCAGATTTGAACCCAAATCCTCTAATTCCATCTGCAAAAAAGTATTCTCTTCTTCCTTTCTACTCCCACATCACTTTGGTTTGTAGATATCTTATGTTACATAATTATTTTGTATTTTATTCTAGTTATCTATATTAATAATTTCCTATTTATACTGGAAAATAAAATTCTTTAACAAGAAATTAACACTAATATGCAAGCAAAATATTCAGTATTTTTAGCACATTCAGGTACACATTCAATTTTTGTTCAATTCAACAAGTACTTTGTAACATTTTTATGAGGACCTTTCCTAAAAATCTATACAACACATGTCTTCAAGAAGCTTATATTTTAGAGGGTGTATAAAGGTAGCAGGTGCTGGGGAGAAAGGATGGGAATATACTAAAAACACATATAAGGAAATATAAAACAAATTGAGAATGGAAAGAACATGAACAGGTTAGGGGCTCAAGAAAGGTTTTATAAAATAGTTGACATCTAAATTGAATTTTTAAAAAATGAGTTTTATAGGTTGAGATGAGGAAAAGATACATTCAAGCAAAGAACTTAAGTCAAAAGTGTGTAGGGGAGTCTCTGAAAAGTAGCTGACACTGAAGATAGAATAAATACTGTTTAGGGGAAAAACAACAACAACAAAACAATAGTCCAAAATGACTGAAAGGTGGATTGTATGAACATACTAAAGTGAAATAAGCTTAGAAAAGCACTCGGCAACCAAACTTTAGAGGACTTTAAATACTATTCGATTATTAGGATTAGGAAATTTTAGGAAGTATTTTATATTAGGAAGTAATTTATATTATATAGGCAATAGAACTATGTAGTCTGACCCTTCCCTTAATTCACTTTGGCAGCTTGGTGGATGAAGAATTAGAAAGAGACTTGAAACAAAGACTATTTAGGAATTGATTGAAATAATGCAGCTAAGAGGTAACCAGGATATGAAATAAGTTGGTAACTTTGTTAAAAGGGAGAAGACAGTAAGAGATTTAAGGCAGTAGTATAAATTGACAACTGATTAGATATAGTAGATGGAGAAAGAAATGTTGAGTATGATTTCTACTGTTTTAAAGAGGAAGGAGTATTATATATTGTCAGAAGGTCTTTTCTAGATCTCTTTATATAATCAAATTAATTATTGCTCTATTTCTTATTGATATGGTCAGTTATAGTTTTCCTAATATTGAAAAGCCTTGAATTTCTGGAATAGATCACATTGGGTCATAGCATAGGACATTTATGATTTTTTTGCTGTAATCCCCTTGCTAACATTTTATTTGATGTTTATGTGCAAATATTTATGAAGGAACTTGGTTTACAGATAATTTTCTTTATTTTTACTCTCCTTGGCTTAGGTATTTTAATCATTTTTGTGTCATAGATGGGATTTATAGCATTATTTCTTAAATAGTATGTATTATTTGGAATTAATTGTTCTTAAAATGTTTCATAGCATTCACTTGTAATCCATCTGGTCCTGGATTCTGTTCATAGGGAACCCATTCATGATGTGCTCAGTTTCTTTTTCTAAGATGATTTTTTGTTCTATTATTATTAGTACTACTACTCTCTTTCCTTGCCTGTTGATCTGGGCGATTTATATTTTTGTAAATAGTCATCCATTTTATTTAGACTATCAACTGTGTTGATATATAGTTAGAGAAAATAGTTCCTAATGATTGCTTTTATTTTATCTTCATTGGTTGTACATTCACTTTTTTTTCCATTTTGATATTAGGAATTCCATTCTTTAAAAAAATCAATTAACTATAAGTTCATCTTTTTTGTTGCTTTCTTTTTTAATTTTCATAAAACAAACTCCCACTTTAATCTATTTTGTTTTTCTTTCTTTTTTATTTGAAATTTATAATCCTCCTTTGATTTTCAAAATTTATATTTTGTTGTTCAATCCAGGATGTTAATTTTTTTTATCTAGGTGTTTTTTACAATTCCAAATTCAATTAATTAATTTGTTTTTTTCTTTTTCATTAATAAAAAAAGATATAAAGTTTTCCCTAAATAACACTTTTACTGCATCCTGTGGGTTTTACAATATTGTCTTATTGTCATTATCTTGAATGAAATTATTGTTTTTATGATTCTCCTTAAGGAATATATGATTTTTCCACTTTTTTTCTAACAGCATCTTGGTGGTAGAGTGGAGAAAATACTGGCCCCAGAGTCAGAAAGACAATTATTAATCAAGACAATTATTAAAGTTGTGTGAACTCTGGCAAGTCATTTAACCCAATTACTTCATCTGTAGAGACTGAAGAAGGAAATGGCAAACAACTCCAACAAAGAAAATTCCTCAGAAAAAGAATTATAAAGAGTCAGGTATTACTGAAAATGACTAAATAACAATTTATTTTTAATTTATATTTCAAACACCTTTTAAAATATGTTTAGTTGAATTAATCTGAAGGACATTTAGTAGGTCTCATTTTCTGCATTTTGTTCATTAAGTTTTATGACTAAATATATGATTAACTTTTGTGAAGATGCCAATCACAACTGAACAAAAATGAATATTCTTTTCCATTGCTGTTTGATATAATCTAAACGTCTTATATAATTAAAATTTCCAAAATTCTGCTTAGGTCCTTATTTATTTTCTTGTTAATTTTATGCATAGATTTATATAGATTGGAGAGGGGTGAAACTGAGATACCCATTAGTATATTTTTTTGCTATTTCTTCCTGTAAGTCATTTAATTTTTCCTTCAAGAATTTGGATGCTATGCTTTTTGATAATTAGTTTCAATGGTAGATTTTAATTAAATATAGTTTCTCTCATTATGTATTTTAATTATTTCTATTTTCATTTTTGCTTTGAATGAAGTCATGGTTGTTATTCTTTCCTTTTTAACCTCAGGTATAATGTACCAGTTTCTTTTATAGCCCTTTCTTTTAACTCTATGAGAATTTCCCTAATTCAAGTGTGTCTCTTATAAAGAAGCTATTGTTGGGTTCTGACTTAATCAATCAGTGGTTTGTAATTTATTTGGCTCTAATCTTCCATTTTACTCTTCATCCCATTTAAAATAGTTTTTACCTGTGTATTTCCCTCCTTTTTATTCTCTTTTAATTGTTTTTCTGTGCTTTACTTTACCTTGACCCTTCCCCAAACATGTTTTGCCCCTTACCACTGCCTCTTTCAATGTGTTCACTCTTTTATCCATCTTTTTTTCTTAGTTCCTTATTCTCATATATTATTGATTAAGATAAATTTCTCTACAAACCGTTTGTGTCTGTGTGTGCAATTGACCCCTTCCAATTAAGATAAGAGTGAGGCTCAAATCCCTATTGCTTTCTTTCCACTATTTGTTTCTCCATTATATAAACTAATGTGAACAAAAAATCCATTCTTCCTCTCTTCTTCTCTTCTCCCATTGTATCCTTTTTTCTCATAGTTTCATTCTTCTTTTGAGCTCACCCACCATAATATATTTACATCCATGCCCTCTGTCTAAATAGACTCCTAGCTGCCTTGATGTGATAAAGTTCTTGTGGGTTACATTATCCTATAAGAATATAGAATTTAACCTTTAATCATTTATCATTTCTCACTCATGTTTACCTTTTTATGCTCCTATTGACTCTGGAGGTTTTTAAGATATTATTCCTCTATATGCTACTCAGACCTTTGTCCTCTGTCTATATATATACATATACATACACATATATATGTATATATACACATATATATGTATATGTATACATATATATGTATATATACATATATACGTGTATATATATATATATATATATATATATATATATATATATATATATATATATATATATTCCTTTTAACTACCATAATAATTAGGAGTTAACAAGAATTCCATGTAGGAAGGTAAGCAGATAAATCTCATTAAACCCTGTATGATTTTCATTTTCTGATCATCTCCTTATATTTTTCCTATATCCTGTGTTTGAAAATCAAATTTCCTATTCATCTCTGGTCTTTTTTTTTTAAATCACTAATGCTTGAAAGTTCTCTATTTCATTGAATATCCACCTTTCCCTCATAAGGAATATATTAATTTTGCTGTTTAGGTAATTGTTGGTTGTAATGCTCACTCCATTGCTGCCTGAAATATAATATTCCAAACCTTCTGATCCTTTAATATAGATTACTAAATCTTGTGTTATCGTAACTGTGATTCCATTATACTTGATTTTTCCCTCCTGGATGCTTGTAATATTTTATCCTTGACTGTGGTGAGCTTTTTCTTCTCAAAACGCAGCCAGGTGATAAAAGTTCAGATCTTTTATTATTTCCAATATAGCCCGGTTAGCTTAGAGTCCTATCTCTCTGCTTGGTTCCAAGAGCTCTCTCCGAATGTCACCAAATCCAAAGGTTCTGTCCTTCAGCCTCTGCCTCTGCTTTCTTCAGCCTCCAGCCAGCTCCAGTCTTCATGTCATTCTGGTGAAATCTCGACTTGTAGCGTCTTCCTCTCTCGAGCTCTCCGACTGGCCCATTGGCCTATTTATGCTCCTTCCAGAGAGAGGGATTATGGGTAGTTCTACTTAGTACCTTGTTTCAGGTTCTGCCCAAAACATCTTCTTGTAAGATTAGATCAACTCTAATTAGTTAGCAGTTAGTAAGGATTCCAACATCTCCCCCTTTCTTTTGTTTTAAAACATAGGGTGTTGAGCTTTTTCTTCTAGCCCAGTTAGCTTAGAGGCCTATCTCTCCTTCAGTCTCTGCCTCTGCTGTCTTCAGCCTCCAGCCAGCTCCAGTCTTCATGTCATTCCGGTGAAATCTCGACTTGTAGCTTCTTCCTCTCTGAAGAACTCTCCGACTGGCCCATTGGCCTATTTATGCTCCTTCCAGAGAGAGGGATTATGGGTAGTTCTACTTAGTACCTTGTTTCAGGTTCTGCCCAAAACATCTTCTTGTAAGATTAGATCAACTCTAATTAGTTAGCAGTTAGTAAGGATTCCAACACTTGACAAAGAAATTCGGGAATTTAAGGTGTAATATTCCTGGGAGTTTTCATCTTGGAAACTCTTTCAGGAGGTATTTCAGGAGGAAATTATAATTTCAATTCCTATTTCACTAGCTGGTTCTAGAGTATCATAACAGTTTTCCTTGACAGTTTCCTGAAATATGATATCAAGTCTGTCAGGTAGACCAATGGTTCTTAAGTTATCTCTCCTGGATCTATTTTCCAGGTCAATGGTTTTTCAAATGAGATTTCATATTGTCTTATTTTTTTCTTTTCATTTTTTTTGTTTTGTTTTTCTCATCAAATTATTAGCTTCTGTTTATTCAAGTCTAATTTTTAAAAGACAAATCAATTTTTTTAAATAATTGAAAATAATTCTTTAAAAATTTAAATTTGAATAAATGGAAGCTAATGATATAATTAGAAACACAAAATCCTCTATTTCATTATATGTCTGTTTTCTCTCTGTAAAATTATATTCAATTTTATTGGGTAGGTTATTCTTTGTGTTTTTGGGTAGGTTTATTACTAGCTCTTTTGCCATACATTAATATCATACTCCAAACCCTCCCTTTCATTGGGGAAAAAAAGAATCCTCTTTTCTTGTAGTAACTGCCAGATTTGGATGAGCCTAACTATGGTTCCATGGTATTTGCATTCTTTCTATATGGATGACTTAAAAAAAAATGTTTTTCATGATCTGGGAGTCCTGGATTTTGACTATAGTATTTCTGGGAGTTTTTATTGCTTTATTTCTTTGAGGATGACATCTAGATATAAGATATCTTGAAATTTTTACTTAATTTTTTGAAATATTATTTTGAGGCTCTTTTTTGAGATATATGGTTTTCAGGAAGGCCAAAAATTATTAAAGTATTTCTCTTTGAGAAATCTCTTTGAGGTGAGTTGTTTTCTCTTATAAGAGACTTTACATTTTCTTCCTTTTTTCATTCTTTTCACTTTGTCTTACTTTTTCTTTGATTTTTCATGAAATAATTAGCTTTCACTCAAAAAAATTTCTAATTTTAAGGAGTTTTTTTCCCCTTTAGTATCTGCAGTCTCTCAGAATTTTGTGATGTTTATAAAACTGTTGATTATCTTTTCATAAATTTCCTGCATGGCTCTGATTTCTTTTTGAAAAATTTCCTCCACTATTTTTATTTGATTTTGAAATGATTTTTGCATTTTTAAAATGTGTAATTTTTTTTTGGGGGGGTATCAAATTCTATCTTTCTTTCCCTCCATTTCCTTCATCCTACCTTAATCAGATATAGGTTATGCATGTGTATTTATGGAAATTATGTAAAACATGTCCATATTAGTCATTTTATATAAGAAGACTTGAATAAAAGAAAAGGAAATTAAGGAGAGTAGAAAAAAATCCTTCAGTTTGTAGTCAGACAATGTCAGTTCTTTCTCTAGAATTGGGTATTATGCTTCATCTTTAGTCATTTGGATTATTACATTGATATATATGGGTAAGTCATTCAGAGTTCAATAAAAATATTGTTATTATTATGAACAATATTCTTTTGGTTCTCTTCACTTAACTATTCATCAGTTCATGTAAAACTTTCCAGGTTTTTGGTACATCATCCTGTTTGTCATTCTTACAGCACAAGAATATTTCATTAAACCTTTTTTAGCCATTTACCAATTGATTGGATCACCTTATTGGATTTCCAATTTCTAGCTACCATACAAAAAAGGCTGCTATAAATATATTTTTTAATACAAATAGAAGCTTTTCCCTTTTAGCATTATCTTTGGCATACAAACTTAGTAGATACACTGTTGGACCAAAAGATATGCAGTTTTATGGCTCTTTCGGCATAGTTCCAAATTGCTCTCCAAAATGCCTGGATCAATTCACAACTTCATCAGCACTGTATTAATGTCCTAATTTTCCCACATCTCCTCCAACTTTCCATATTTTCCTTTTTTTTTGTGATATCAACTACATTTATAAGTGTGAAGTAGAACCTCAGACTTGTTTTAATTTTTTTTCTAATCAATAGTGATTTAGATAATTTCAATATATATATATAGCTTTGGGTTTGTGTGTGTGTGAAAACTGTCTGTTCATATCTTTTCTTTTCTTTTTTTTTTAAAATAACTTTTTATTGATAGAACCCATGCCAGGGTAATTTTTTACATCATTATACCTTGCATTCACTTCTGTTCTGATTTTTCCTCTCCCTCCCTTCATCCCCTCCCCCAGATGGCAAGCAGTCCTTTACATGTTGAATAGGTTACAGTATATCCTAGATACAATATATGTGTGCAGAACCGAACAGTTCTCTTGTTGCACAGGGAGAATTGAATTCAGAAGGTATAAATAACCCGGGAAGAAAAACAAAAATGCAAGCAGTTTATATTCATTTCCCAGTGTTCTTTCTTTGGGTGTAGCTGCTTCTGTCCATCTTTGATCAATTGAAACTGAATTAGCGCTCTTTATTGAAGAGAACCACTTCCATCAGAATACATCCTCAAACAGTATCGTTGTTGAGGTGTATAATGATCTCCTGGTTCTGCTCATTTCACTTAGCATCAGTTCATGTAAGTCTCGCCAGTCCTCTCTGTATTCATCCTGCTGGTCATTCCTTACAGAAGAATAATATTCCATAACGTTCATATACCACAATTTACTCAACCATTCTCCAATTGATGGGCATCCATTCATTTTCCAGCTTCTAGCCGCTACAAACAGGGCTGCCACAAACATTTTGGCACATATAGGTCCCTTTCCCTTCTTTAGTATCTCTTTGGGATCTGTTCATATCTTTTCAACATTTATTCCATTGAAGAATGACCTATATTTTTTATAAATTTGACTCAGTTCTCTCTGTTTTTAAAATATCAAGGATACTGGTTGCAAAATATTTTCCAGTTTTCTTCTTTTCTTAAAATTTTTGTTGTATTGGTTTTCTTTGTGCAAAAATGCTTTAAATTTTATATAATCAAAATTATCTCTTTTATATTTTGTACACTTTTCCATATCTCATTTGGTCCTAAATTCTTGCAGTATCCATAAATCTAACAGGTAATTGTTTCATGATCTCTTAATTTACTTATGGCATTAACCTTTAAATCATGTACCCATTTGACCTTATCTTCATACATGGTGTGATATGTTAGCCTATACCTACTGTCTCCCATAATGTTTTACAGTTTTCTCAGAAGTTTTTGTCAAATAAAAAGTTTTTGTTCCAAAAGTTCAAATCTTTAGGTTTCTCATATATAGATTACTATGGTCATTTACTAGGATATGATCTATTTCACTGATCTACTGTTCTGTTTCTTAGTTAATTCTAGATTTATTTATTTATTTATTTTTGATGACTACTGCTTTATAATATAGTTTGAGATCTGGTATGACTAAATTACTTTTTTTTTTTTGCATTTGTTCCCTAGAGTCCTGTGATATCCTTGAGATTCATCTTCCATATGAATTATTATTTTTCTACTCATATAAATATCTTTTGATAATTCCAATCAGGAATGGCAATGAACAAATAAATTAATTTAAATATAATTTTCATTTTCATTACATTGGCTTGGCCTTCCCATGAGCAATTATTTTTTTTTCAGTTGTTTAAATCTGATTTTATTTGTGGTAAAGTGTTTTGTAGTTTTGTTCATTTGTTTCTAGGTTTATCTTGACAAATAGACTTCCAGGAATTTTATATTGGCTATAATTATTTCAAGTAGAATTTTTTTTATCTCTTCCTGCTGGACTTTCTTGGTGATACATAGAAACTCTGATGATTTATATGGATTAATGTTCTATCCTACAATTTTTCTGAAGTTACTAATAATTTCAGATAATTTTTGAGTTGATTCTCTAGAATTTCCTAAGAATACTCATTTTCACTGTGAAGAGTGAAAAGTAAAGGCAAAAAGTGAATAAAACTATGCTAACAAACATTTCTAGTACATGAATAATAAGGGTGATAATGAGCATTTTTTTGTTCACTTCTGATGATATTGAGCCATCACCTGGTTTATTCTCCTTATAGATTTTCTTGCTGATGGATTTTGGGTAGATGCTGCTTATTATTTCAAAGAATGTTCCCTTTACTCTTATGTTCTCTAATACTTTTTAATAGGAATAAGTGCTTGAATTTTTAAAGCTTTTTCTGCATCTGTTGATATAATCATATTATTTAGTTGGTCCTATTATTGATATAGTCAAATTGTTAGTAGCTTTTCCTAATATTAAATAGCCCACATTGCTGATATAATTCCTACCTGATTATTGTATATAAACCCAGTGCTACATTGCTATAATCTCTTTGCTAATATTTTTTTTTATTTTGCTTCAATATTCATTAGGGAAATTAATCTCTAATTTTCTTCCTGATTTGGGGATCAGCACCATATTTTTGTCATAATAGGAATTTGATAGGATTCCTTTTTTACTTATTTTCCCCCAAATATTTTATGTCACATTGAAAAAAAATGTTCTTTAAGTGTTTAATAGAATTCACTTATGAATTCATATAGTTCTGAGAATTTTTTCTTGGGAAATTCATTGGTGATTTGTTAAATTTCTTTTCCTAAGATTGGGTTATTTCATCAATTTGCTGCTACTTCTGATAATCTGGAAAACCTATAATTTAGATATTTATCCATTACATTCATAGAGTCAAATTTATTGGCATATTGTTGGGCAAAATAACTCTTAATAATTGTCTTCTCATCATTAGGGGTGAATTGACTATTTCCATTTTTGGTAGTAGAATTTGGTTTTCTTTTCTTTTTAAAATCAACTTAGCTTTAGGTTATCTATTTTATTTTATTTTTAAAATAAAACCAGCTTCTAGTGTGATTTATTACTTCAATAGTTTTGTACATTCAATGTTATCAATCTCTTCTTTGATTTTTTAAGATTTCCAACTTGGTGGCTAGTTGATAATTTTTAATTTGTTCTTTTTTTTAGGATATTTTAAAATTGGCATTCCAATTAATTGATCTATTTTATTGATGTAAGAAATTAGAGATGTGATTCCCTTCCTCAGCACCCCCCTTCCCCTGTAAGTACTGCTTTGGCTACATCTCATTAATTTTGGTATGTTGTCTCATTTTTTCATTATTTTAAATAAAATTGTTTATTGTTTTTATGATGTCCTTTAACCTACTTGTGTTTTTAATTCAATTATTTCACAGCCAATTAACATCTTATTTCTCTTTCCATTTCATATTATAAAATGTAATTTTTATAACAATATGATATAAAAAGGATTCTGCTTTTAGTTGTGTGTTTTTTATTCCTAAATAAATGGTCATTTTTCTTTGTAAGTACCTTATACTGCTGAGAAAAGGTATATTACCTTGTATTACCATTTGATTTTGTCCAGAGATCTAAAATATCTAATTTTTGAGAATTATATTCATCTCCTTTACTTCTTTCTTACTTTTTGGTATTTTTTTTCCAGTTCCTTGAGGGGAAAGTTGTAATCCTCCACAACTATAGTTTTATTATTCTTTTACTCCTATATCTCACTTAATTCTCTAAGAATTTGGATGCTATACCAGTAGGTACATATGCATTTAGTGTTGATATTACACCATTGTTTGTGGTACATTTTAGGAAGATATAATTTCCTTCTTTTTCTGTTTTAATTAAATCTATTTTTGCTTTTGTTTTGTCTGAGATCATAATTGTTACCTCTGCTTTATTTGTTTCATTTGAAGCATTGTAAGTTCTATTCTACCATTTTCCCTTACCCTTATATCTTTCTACTTCACATGTGTTTCTTGTAAGCCACATATTAGTTTTCTACTTTTTAATTCATTTTACTATAGCTTGCATTTTATAGGTTAGTTCATTCCTTTCATATTTGTAGTTATGATAACTGTCTATTTCCCTTGCTGTTTTTGCTTGTTCATTCCATTCTCCTTTACTAGGTCACACTTTCCTTCCTTACAAGTGTTTTACTTCCAACTATCATCTCCCTCAATATACTCCTTCCCTTTTGTATTATACTCATCTCTTCTTACTTCTTTATAGGGTAAGATTTCTATATTCAACTTAATGTATATTGTTTCTTTTTTGAGCTGATTTTGATGAGAGTAATATTTAAACTTGACCTGCTAGCCCCATCTCCCCATGTTCTCCTCCATTGTAATAGCGTTTTTCATGTCCTTTTTATGAAGGATAATTTACCTTATTCAACTTTCCTCCTCTTTTTTTTTTTTCAGTACAATTTTCTTCCTCATCTTTTTTTTTTGTATCCTCATCAAAATGACTTTATATCCACACACTCCATTTGCACATATTGTTTTTGATTGTTCTCATAGTAATAAAGTTGATAATAGTTACAAATATTTTTTCCTGTTATATATAAATATAGATCATTTTACTTTATTGAATTTCACATGTATTGCTTCTTCTGCAGAGTAGGTTTTACTTCTGGCTTGTACTAGGGAATGAGACCTCCTTTGATGTGGGATGTAGCTGTTGACCAGCTTCAGTAATGGAGCCATGTTGCTGGATTGTCATGGAAACAGGGACTATCTGCTGGTAGGTCCAAAGTTGGCATCATTACAGTTCAGCAATGGGATTAGGGTCATGTCTGTTAGTTTTTATAGGGATGAGGTCTCCGGGGAGGGACATTGCTGTGCTGTATAGACTGTTCACTTCTCTAGGAGATTGGTGGTGTGCAGAAAAGTAGGGTGTCACTTGTAGATTGCTGCAGGAGCTGAGACATGCTGCAGACTCCTTACTATTGCTCTTGAACTTTGCTCCCCTTCCACCTCAGTACATGGAGCTCCCAGATTGTTAAGCTGTTTGCTTCCTCCTTGACCAATTCTGAGCAGTTTTCTAGTTATTTGGAGGGGAAATTGAGAGGGGTGTAAAAGGTTCTTTCCTCATTCCACATCTTGGCATCAGAATTTTTTTTTCTCTTTTAATAACCTTTCTTTATTTCTTTTAGGAATTATTTTGGGACTGGTATGAAATCTGAATTTTATTTGAAGCTTAGTTTGTGCATGTTTTGTCAGTGATTTTCTTGATTTTCCCTATCATTATTATAGTTTTTGATATTTTGGTTCTTTTTGTTGTAGTTTGTTTATTTTCCTAGTCTACTTCTTAACGTTGACCTTTAAGTTAGAATTGGATTCTGTTCACCTCTGTGATGTCTGACCTGAACTTCTGGGCTACTTTTTGTCCTGCTTTCACAGGACAATTAGATGTTATAGTGTATAAAATCTTAGGCATAGAGTCAGGAACCATTATTTATTTATTTATTTATTTATTTATTTATTTATTTATTTATTTATTTATTTATTTATTTATTTTTAGTTCAAGACTGGTGTCAGACATTATCTTTATGACTATGGGCAAATTATTTAACTATGTTTTTCTCAGTTTCCTCATCTGTATAATGAGCAGAAGGCAATCACAAACTATTTAGTATCTTTATCAAGAAAACACCAACTGAGATCATGAAGAGTTAGAAACAATAAAATGACCACAGAACAACTTTCTCAGCTTTATCTGGGTATAGTTAGGTTTTGCTTTTTGCTTGCTTTTTTTTTTTTTTTTTTTTTTTTTTGATTTAAGACATCTATGCAATGTTCTCCTGATCTTTACTCTTATTTATATTCAGGTAGGGCCATTTCTCTCTCAAATCAGATGACTACTTTTTACCCTAGAATTGTGTGTTGCATCAAAATTGGGTTATAAATAACAGAGCTATTAACTACTAAATGGTATCTACTCATGCAACAATTACTAGTACTTGAAGCCCCTGGGATCTATTTTTTCCTGAGTTTTCAGTCCCCTTACTGGACCTGGACCATAAACAGATATTGCCATTACTTTTATATCTACAATGCCCATCACTGCTGCTGCCTCTTACACAGCTTTGTGCCCTGGCCACCACCGATTCTAGTATCTGTATGTATACCTTTTCCTTTTCTTCTTTGGTTCCAATGGGCTAGAAAAGATAGCCACTGTTAACTTTTTCTTGGCTTGATTCAAATCCAAGATTCAATTTGGTGCATTTACTGTGCTCTTTGTAGAAGACATTTGGGGAAGTTTTTTTTTTTTTTTTTTTTTTTTGGGGGGTGGGGTGGGATGGTGACCTCCCACTCTGCCATCTAGGCTCTGCCCCCAACCTAAGCCTTTTTCTTTAAGTGTGAACTTATTCAAATAAATGAATTATGTATCATATAATAAAAGTACAAATTCTTTCACAGCTAAGTTGGTGTGTGTATGTGTGTGTGTGTGTGTGTATTTATGTGTGAGAGATGAATGGCATGGTCATTAGGCAAATGAATAACAAGAATTCTTTCTTTTTAATTACTTTAGAATTTGGAATTGTGGAGATGTTACTACTGTTAGAACAATTTTCCTGGCTGAATATAACATGTTTTAACATGTTTTGACATTTGAAATGGAATGTTTTAATTTGGAAATGCAATGGTGAAAGATTTTTAAAGGCTAAAATTATTATCTGACTGAAGTTCTCTCAAGCAGAGAAATAAACTGGATGACAAGAAATAAGTTGTTTCCATCAGTGTTCATAATGGGAAAGTCATAGAGTGGGTAATTCTGGTAAGAAAAGAATCAAACAAAATCACTGATGTTTTTCCATATTATATGATTTCATGAAGAATATCTTAGAAAAGTTTGCATTAGTTCAGAGAAAATTGTCACTTAAAATTTATTAGATTGATCACTAAGTGATATTTGTTTTTAATGACTACTACTCTTAACTTATTATCTGTGAAATTTAATAGGAATGTGAAAATATTTGTAATGTAAACCCATATATTTTAAATGAATACACTTCTACTGAAGAACATAAAAATCTACTAAGTCATTTGTTTTATTCTTTCTTCTACAAAATTTTCAGTGTTAATCCATACATCTATTATATCCTTGATTAAAATATAAGAAGGAAATAAGAGAAATTTAAATTTTAAAAAACTAAATTTCACCTCACATCAAGAAAAGTGGGCAAAATTACAAAAGGTAGGGATAATAATATGAGGACACTATTTCATTATTGGTGAAGTTTTGGATTATCACAATTCTGAAAAACAATTTAGATTACTTAGATAAAGTGGCTAAAATGTTCATATTTTTGATTAGAAAGTTCTACTATGAGGCATATAATCCAGGGATATTACTGACAAATAGAAAGGCTCTATATGTGCCAAATTATTGATAGCACTATTTTTGTTGTAAAAAACGGTAAACACAATTGATGTCTATTATTTAAGGAATGTTACATATGTCTTTATAAATGAATATAATTTAATTTTAAGCATGTTGAATATGATGACCTCATAAAAGCATTAAAAAAGAATGTATGAAAAGTAAGCTGGGGGGGGCGGGTAAGGGGAGGTAAGAGAGAAAATGAAAGAAATAGTAATAGCAATGAAAAAAATGAAAATGAATGCTATAAAATTATAGAATACAAACTTGGATCCATAGAAGAGAAAAGAAAAGACTTTCTAAACATAGGATTTCTGTACATGTTATCAGAATTTTTGCTGTAGTAATTCAATTTGCTCATTTTTTTCCTTTCATTTCTCTTTCTTTTTTCTCTTTTTGATTTTTCTTTATTTATTTGGGATAATAGATTAGTGTTCAAGAGAGGCAGAGGGAAGTATATAAGAGGAAATCTGTGTGATTTAATGTTTTCTCCTTATAACTTTCTTTGTGTTTTTCTGTTTGAAGTGTTTTTTTTTTTAAATAAGCATCATATCCTTGAATTCAATTTTTATTATCTACTTATATTTTATGAGTTCACCTCATTCACATTCATAGTTAAGAATACTAGTTGCATGCTTTCCTCTATATAATTTTCCCGTTTATTATTTTATCTCTTTTTAATTCTTATCCACTTCAAAAATTTTGCTTCTAACCACGTTCTTTACTATGCTTTCCCTTTTATCACCCTACTCCCTATTACCTTATCCCTTTTACCTCCAACTTTTCTGATGAAAATGGTAGATTTCTATAGCTAGTTGACACTGTGTGTGTGTGTTTGTGTGTGCATGTGTGTGTGCAGCACATGAGCTAATTTCCCCCATTGTACCTTTCTCTTCCCCTTTTCTCCAACTCTTCCTTTTTCACCTTCCATTTTTTGAGATAATTTCAATATAATTTATTCATTCCCATGCTATCTCTCTATAGAGTACTTGTAACTCACTTAATAGTTCTTAGGAGTTAAACATATATTTCCATGGAATTTCATGCTTACTTTTTTAGGGGCTACATTTGAGCCCTGTGTTTTAAAGTAAGATTTGCTATTCACGTTACCTTTTTCCTCAGAAATACCTGAAAATTATCTACATTAAATATCAATTTTCCCCCAGAACAAATATACTCAGTTTTTCTGAATTGATTATTTTACTGATCTTTTTATTCCTTTCCCTTCCATAATATCACTTTCCAATTTCTTTTTTGTTGTTGTTGATTTAACATGGCAGCTACCATTTTTTTTTTTGGTAACTTTTTATTGATAGAATGCATGCCAGGGTAATTTTTTACAGCATTATCCCTTGCATTCACTTCTGTTCCGATTTTTCCCTTCCCTCCCTCCTCCCCCTCCCCCAGATGGCAAGCAGTCCTTTACATGTTGAATAGGTTACAGTATATCCTAGATACAATATATGTGTGCAGAACTGAACAGTTTTCTTGTTGCACAGGGAGAATTGAATTCAGAAGGTATAAATAACCCTGGAAGAAAAAGAAAAATGCAAGCAGTTTATATTCATTTCCTGGTGTTCTTTCTTTGGGTGTAACTGCTTCTGTCCATCTTTATCAAAGAGATCCACTTCCATCAGAATACATCCTCAAACAGTATTGTTATTGAGGTATATAATGATCTCCTGGTTCTGCTCATTTCACTCAGCATCAGTTCATGTAAGTCTCGCCAGTCCTCTCTGTATTCATCCTGCTGGTCATTCCTTACAGAAGAATAATATTCCATAACATTCATATACTACAATTTACTCAACCATTCTCCAATTGATGAGCATCCTTTCATTTTCCAGCTTCTAGCCACTACAAACAGGGCTGCCACAAATATTTTGGCACATACAGGTCCCTTTCCTTTCTTTAGTATCTCTTTGGGGTATAAGCCCAGTAGAAACACTGCTGGATCAAAGGGTATGCACAGTTTGATAACTTTTTGAGCATAGTTCCAAATTGCTCTCCAGAATGGCTGGATGTGTTCACAATTCCACCAACAATGTATCAGTGTCCCTGTTTTCCCACATCCCCTCCAACATTCCACATTATCTTTTCCTGTCATTCTATCCAATCTGACAGGTGTGTAGTCAGCTACCAAATTTTGCTAAATGCTGATTTCAATTCTATTGTATCTGACTAGTTTATTTCTTGCTACTTACAATATGTTTTTTTTTTTCTTCATCTGGGAATTTTGGAATTTGGTTATAATCTTACTGAGAGCTTTTAATTTTGGGATCTCTCTTAGCAGGCAATCAGTAGATGATTTTATTGTTTATTTTCTTTTCTGTTTCTCTCTCCATTTTCCTTTATTATTTATTTAAATATGATGTCTAGAATTTTTTAAATCATATTTTTCAGATAACTCAAAATTATTAAATTATATATTTTCAATGTCTTTCCAGGCCATTTCATTTTAAACGAGACATTTCATCTTTTCTTCTACTTTGTTTTATTGTTTCTTGATGTCTTGTGAAATGATAAGCTTCTACTTACCCAATTCTAGCTTTTAAGGAATTATTTTCACTAGTGAAGTTTTACACTTCTTTTATCATTTGACCAATTCTAGTTTTTAAAGTTACTTTCCTCAATCATTTGTGACTAATTTAAAAAAAAATTAAAATAACTTTTTATTGATAGAACCCATGCCAGGGTGATTTTTTACAGCATTATACCTTGCATTCACTTCTGTTGCAATTTTTCCCCTCCCTCCCTCTACCCCCTCCCCCAGATGGCAAGCAATCCTTTACATGTTAAATAGGTTACAGTATAACCTAGATACAATATATGTGTGCAGAACCAAACAGTTTTCTTGTTGCACAGGGAGAATTGAATTCAGAAGGTATAAATAACCCAGGAAGAAAAACAAAAATGCAAGCAGTTTATATTCATTTCCCAGTGTTCTTTCTTTCGGTGTAGCTGCTTCTGTCCATCCTTTATCAATTGAAACTGAATTAGCTCTCTTAATCGAAGAGATCCACGTCCATCAGAATACATTCTCAAACAGTATCATTGTTGAGGTATATAATGATCTCCTGGTTCTGCTCATTTCACTTAGCATAGTTCATGTAAGTCTCGCCAGTCCTCTCTGTATTCATCCTGCTGGTCATTCTTTACAGAAGAATAATATTCCATAATGTTCATATACCACAATTTACTCAACCATTCTCCAATTGATAGGCATCCATTCATTTTCCAGCTGCTAGCCACTACAAACAGGGCTGCCACAAACATTTTGGCACATACAGGTCCCTTTCCCTTCTTTAGTATCTCTTTGGGGTATAAGCCCAGTAGAAACACTGCTGGATCAAAGGGTATGCACGGTTTGATAACTTTTTGAGCATACTTCCAAATTGCTCTCCAGAATGGCTGGATGTGTTCACAATTCCACCAACAATGTATCAGTGTCCCTGTTTTCCCACATCCCCTCCAACATTCCACATTATCTTTCCCTGTCACTCTAGCCAATCTGACAGGTGTGTAGTGGTATCTCAGAGTTCTCTTAATTTGCATTTCTCTGATTAATGATGATTTGGAGCATATTTTCATATGCCTATAAATAGTTTCAATTTCTTCATCTGAGAATTGTCTGTTCATATCCTTTAACCATTTATCAATTGGAGAAGGGTTTGATTTCTTATAAATTAGAGTCAATTCTCTAGATATTTTGGAAATGAGGCCTTTATCAGAACCTTTGATTGTAAAAATGTTTTCCCAGTTTATAATTTCCCTTCTAATCTTGTCTGTATTTGTTTTGTTTGTACAAAAACTTTTCAATTTGATATAATTAAAATTCTCTATTTTGTGGTCAATAGTGATCTCTAGCTCTTCTTTGGTCATGAATTCCTCCCTCTTCCACAGGTCTGAGAGGTAACCTATCCTATGTTCTTCTAAATTATTTATAATCTCATTCTTTATGCCTAGGTCATGAAGCCATTTTGACCTTATTTTGGTGTATGGTGTGAAGCGTGGGCCAATGCCTAGTTTCTGCCATACTAATTTCCAATTTTCCCAGCAATTTTTGTCAAATAATGCATTCTTATCCCAGAAACTGGGGTCTTTGGGTTTGTCAAACACTAGATTATTAAAGTTATTGGCTGTTTTGTCCTTTGAACCTAACCTATACCATTGATCAACTAGTCTATTTCTTAGCCAATACCAGATGGTTTTAGTAACTGCTGCTTTGTAATATAATTTTAGATCTGGTACAGCTAAGCCACCTTCATTTGATTTTTTTTTCATTAATTCCCTTGAAATTCTTGACCTTTGGTTTTTCCATATGAACTTTGTTGTTATTTTTTCTAGTTCATCAAAGTACTTTTTTGGGAGTCTGATTGTATACCGCTAAAAAAATAGATTAATTTAGGTAGTATTGTCATCTTTATTATATTCGCTCGCCCAATCCAAGAGCATTTAATATTTTTCCAGTTGGTTAGCTCAGACTTAATTTGAGTGGCAAGTGTTTTGTAGTTTTGCTCATAAAGTTTCTGATTTTCCCTTGGCAGATAGCTTCCTAAATATTTTATACAATCAGTAGTTACTTTAAATTGAATTTCTTTTTGTAACTCTAACTATTGGGTTTTGTTAGTGATATAAAAGAATGCTGATGACTTATGTGGGTTTATTTTGTATCTTGCAACTTTGCTGAAGGGGTGGATTGTTTCTAATAACTTTTTAGTAGAGTCTCTGGGGTTCTCTAAGTATACCATCATATCATCAGCAAAGAGTGATAATTTGGTTTCCTCATTGCCTATTCTTATTCCTTTAATCTATTTCTCAACTCTTATTGCCAAAGCTAGCATTTCTAATACAATATTAAATAATAAAGGTGATAGTGGGCAACCTTGTTTCACTCCTGATCTTATTGGGAATGGTTGCAGTTTTTTCCCCATTACATATGATGCTTACTGCTGGTTTTAAATAGATGCTACTGATTATTTTTAAAGAAAAGTCCATTTATTCCTATACTCTCAAGAGTTTTTAATAGGAATGGATGTTGGATTTTATCAAATGCTTTTTCTGCATCTAGTGAGATGATAATATGGTTTTTGTTAATTTGGTTATCAATATGGCCAATTATACTGATGGTTTTCCTAATATTGAACCAGCCCTGCTTTCCTGGTATAAATCCCACTTGATCATGGTGTATTACCCTGAGGATGATTTTCTGTAGTCTTTTTGCTAATATCTTATTTAAGATTTTAGCATCAATATTCATTAGGGAGATTGGTCTATAATTTTCTTTCTCTGTTTTCAACCTACCTGGTTTAGGTATCAGTACCATGTCTGTGTCATAAAAGGAATTTGGTAGGACTCCTTCATTCTGTATTTTTTCAAATAGTTTATAAACATTGGTCTTTGAGTGTTTGGTAGAATTCACATGTAAATCCATCTGGTCCCCGGGATTTTTTTTTTAGGGAGTTGATTAATAGCTTGTTCTATTTTTTTTTTCTGAATTGGGACTATTTAAGCAATTTACTTCCTCCTCTGATAATCTGGGAAGCCTATATTTTTGGAGGTAGTCATCCATTTCGCTTAGGTTATCAAATTTATTAGCATAAAGTTGGGCAAAGTAACGCCTTATTATTACTTTAATTTCCTCTTCATCAGTGGAAAGTTCTCCTTTTTCATTTTTAAAACTGCTAATTTGATTTCCCTCTTTCCTTTTTCTAATCAGATTTATCAAAAGTTTATCAATTTTATTGGTTTTTTCATAAAACCAACTCTTAGTTTTATTTATTAGTTCAATAGTTTTTTTTAAAGTTTCTATATTATTAATTTCTCCTTTTCATTTTAGAATTTCAAGTTTAGTAATTGATTGGGAGTTTTTAATTTGATCTTTTTCTAACTTTTTAAGTTCCAGGCCCAATTCATTGATCTTCTCTTTTTCTATTTTATTCAAGTAAGCCTCTAAGGATATAAAATTTCCCCTTATTACTGCTTTGGCTGCATCCCATAAATTTTGATATGATGTCTCATTGTTATCATTATCTTGAGTGAAATTATTAATGGTGTCTATAATTTGCTGTTTCACCCAATCATTCTTTAAGATGAGATTATTTAGTTTCCAATTACTTTTTGTTCTATTTACACCTAACTTTTTGTTGAATGTAGTTTTTATTGCATTGTGATCTGAAAAGAAAGCATTTACTATTTCTGCCTTCCTGCATTTAATTTTGAGGTCTTTATGTCCTAATATATGGTCAGTTTTTGTGTAGGTTCCATGAATTGCTGAAAAGCAAGTATACTCCTTTCTGTCACCATTCAGTTTTCTCCAGAGATCTATCATACCTAATTTTTCTAATATTCTATTTACCTCTTTGATTTTTTTTCTTATTTGTTTTGTGATTTGATTTATCTAAATCTGAGAGTGCAAGATTGAGATCTCCCACTATTATAGTTTTGCTGTCTATTTCTTCTCGCAATTCTCTTAACTTCTCTTTAAGGAAGTTAGATGCTATACCATTTGGTGCATATATGTTTAATACTGATATTGCTTCATTGTCTATAGTACCCTTAAGCAAGATGTAGTTTCCTTCCTTATCTTTTTTAATTAGATCAATCTTTGCTTTTGCTTGATCTGAGATAAGGATGGCTACCCCTGCTTTTTTGACTTCACCTGAAGCATAATAGATTCTGTTCCTGCCTTTTACCTTTACTTAATATGTATCTCCCTGTTTTAAATGTGTTTCCTGTAAACAACAGATTGTAGGGTTCTGACTTTTGATCCAGTCTGCTATCTGCCTCCTCTTTATGGGAGAATTCATCCCATTCATATTTACGGTTAAAATAATCGATTCTGTATTTCCTGCCATCCTAATATCCCCAGAGTATACTTTTCTTTTTCTTGCCCTCCTTTCCTTCTTCTCTAGTATTAGACTTAATGGTCCCAGTAATGTCAGGCAGCTCTCCCTCTTTAATATCCCTCCCTCCTCCCTTTGAATCCCTTCCCCTTTCTCATACCCTTCCCTTATTACTCTTTTTCCTTCTCCCTTGTCCTCTCCCACTTTTTCATGAAGTGAGAGAAGTATCTCTGTAAAACAAATATGTCAATTGTTTCCTCTTTGAGCCAACTCTGATGAGAGTAGGATTCACACAATGTTCCTCCCCCTCTCTAAGTTCCCTCATATAAGATAGGTTTCCTTTGCCTCATTGTCACATGTAGTCTCCCTCTTTTTATCTCCTCTCTTCCCTTTTTCTGACAGTATCCCCTTTCCATTTCTACTTCCCTTTTTTATGTTATATTGGTAAAATCAAATTATACATATGGTTTTTATGTATATCCACAACAGAAATACAGTTCTCAAGAATTCCTTTTACCTTTTTCTACTTCTCTTGATTCCTATTGTTGGAGATCAAATTTCTTGTTTAAGTCTGTTTTTTTCCTTAGAAACAGATGGAATTCCTCTATTTCATTAAATGTCCATCTTCTTCCATGGGGAAAAAAAAAATACTCAGCTTAGCTGGATAGATATTCTTGGCTGCATTCCAAGTTCTTTTGCTTTTCAGAATATCTGATTCCAGGCCCTTCAATCCTTTAATGTTGAGGCAGTCAGATCTTGTGTGACCCTTATTGTGGCATCTCTGTATTTGAACTGTTTTTTCCTGGCTGCTTGTAAAATTTTTTCTTTAGTCTGAAAATTCTGAAGTTTGGCCACACTATTCCTTGGAGTCTTTATTTTAGGGTCTTTTTCAGAAGGTGTTCAATGAATTCTTTCAACACCTATTTTCCCTTCCAGTTCTATTACTTCTGGGCAGTTCTCTTTGATGATTTCCTGTAAAATAATATCTAGGCTCTTTTTTTCACCATAATTTTCTGGTAGTCCAATGATCCTCAGGTTATCTCTCCTAGAACTATTTTCCAGGTCTGTTGTTTTTCCAAGTAAATATTTGACATTTTTTCCAATCTTTCATTTTTTTTGGTTTTGCTTGACTGATTCTTGATGTCTCAATGAATCAGTCATTTCTATTTGTTCAGTTCTGATTTTTAGTGAGTTATTTTCTTCATTAGCTTTTTTTACTTCTTTTTGTATATGTCCAATTGAGTTGTTTTGCTCTATGGAATTTTTTTCCATTTCACTAATTTTTTTTTTTTTTTTAGTGAGTTATTTTCTTTTTCCAATCTGCAAATTCTGTTTCCCTGCACTTCTTGGGAGTTTTTTTACCTTTTCCAATTCACATTTCAGAAAGTTGTTTTCTTTTTCCACTTTATCAAATTTTTCTTTTAGTGAGTTATGTGCCTTTTCTGTACTCTCTTGCATAACTTCTCTTTCCTTTCCCCATTTCTCTTCTAGCTCTTTTAAGGTTTTTAATAGTCTTGTCTAGGAGAGCCTTTTGTATTGGAGACCAACAATTGTCTGGACACTGTCTGGTATTAGTCTCTTCAGGGTTGAAAAGCTGTTCTCTTTCTCTATAGAAACTATCAATCGTTCTTTTGATTTTTTTACTCATTTTATTAAAGCCTGTGAGGTCTGCCTTCAGAGCCAGGAGGTTCCCAGCTTCCTCTGCAGAGCAGTGAAAGGTATATGGATGGGTAGCTCTCCTGCCAACCGGCTACAAAAAGCAGCGAGGTACAGGAGCTCTCTGGAAAAGAGTTCCCTACCTGAAAGTAACTCAGGCCTGCAGGGCCGAGCTGGGAAAGTGCCCTTCAAAGAACCTCCTCTATGTGATATAACAACTGCCCTGGGGCTAGACGCTGAGCAGTGAGAGTTTCACTTCCCAAGCCAAAGCCTGCCCTAGGGCTATTGGTATTAGTAGCTGAGCAGTGAATGGATTTGCAGGGATGGGAAGTGTCTTCTGGGAAGCACAGTCAGCTGGGGAGGTTCTATTGCCCCAGGCCGAGCCCCTCACTCTGCCAATTAGAGGCTGCCCAGGCTGTGTCCCCCTGCCATGCAGATTAGTAACTGCCCCTGCAAAAGCCCCAAACTGCAGGATGTGGCCACTGGGCTGCAGTAAAGTCTGCCTGAGTTACTTCCAGGTTTGAGGTGTTACAGCCATATCTCAATAGGTTCTGGCATTTTTTAGAGTACCCTCTGTTTTAGGCTTTAATTTCCCTGCCTGTTTACTGCTTTGTAATCAAGGCAGAGCAGTTAGCCTATAGCAGAGTGGTCCCTATAACTTCTCTAGCCACAGAGATCACCCCTGCTCCTGGTCTGCTCAGGATGCTAGCCTCTCGCTGCCTGTGCTAGTCTGTTCCTGGCCCCTCAGGACAAACCTTTCCTGGCGATCTTCTGGATTGACTTCAGCTGGTAAGTTGTAGTGCTTCTAATCTTCATGAATTTAAGCAGTGAAGAGTTATTTTGGGGGCTGGATTAAATAGTTGGTTATGAGGGTAATGAGAGGAGCTTAGAGAGTTGTGTGTGCCTGCTCTGCCGTCTTGGTCCCAACTATTTTTATTAAAATCTTTCACTTTTCATTTTTTTTCTTGTATAACTCTCATTCTTTTCCACAATTTTTCCTATACCACTCTTACTTGTTTTTAAAAATTATTCCCCACTCTTTTCCTTAGTTCTTCCTGGAATTCTTGTTCATCTTCTGTTTGATCTTCAGTTTTCTTTAATGCTTTGCTAGTTACTTTTTACATTGTTATTGTCTTCTGAGTTTGTGCCTTGATTGTTTCTGTAACCATGTTTCATGTTTTATGGTCAAATTATCTTGTGGTGGTGATTTACTGATTTTCCATGTCTATTTCTTAACCTTGAATTTTATGTTAAAGTTTGGCTCTGCTTAATTGATCGAGGGACTTATGGAAGATAAACTATCCCAAGTTTGGGGCTATTTCATTCTATTATTTTGATTATAACCTCTGGTAGTTTGTAAGTTTTAAAAAACCTTTAAATAGATATATTATGGAGAGAGGTACTGTCATTGCTCTACATGTATTGACACTGGTTCTTGCCTAGGAAAAGATATTGTTATCTTGTTACTGAAAGCATTTCTCTCCATCCTAGAACTGTGATCTGGAACTTTGTATGAACAGTGAAAGTACCAGATGATATTCAGCCCCATTCCTAGTGTTAGCACCAGAATCCTCTATGATTTCTTTCTAATTAATTTTCCAATTCCATTACCATCCCTGGGTTGAGAGTTTCTTCTCTCATAACTCTCTTTTAAGCCCATGGTTGGTGTTGTCACTATGCTGGCTCCAGGTTAGTCTGTGCTCCAGTGCCATAGATCTTTTCTTCTGATTTCCTAAGTTGTTATGGAGTGGAAAAAATTCTCACTCTGACCTTTTGATCATTTGAAGCAACCTATGCCACTCCAGAATTCAGTTTATGTTGTTATTTTAAATTTGTTATGACAAGAATATTGTAAGAGGTTAAATACAGGGCTTTCTCTACCTGACCATCAACTCCCTGAAGAGCCATCTTTTCAATAGTGACATTTCACTGGTGTTGCTACATGTGAGTGAGTTATTATTCACCATCTCTTTCCAAAAATAATGCCAATTATGGGTCAAAGTAAAGGTAATGGAAAGTTGTATGATGATTACGAGCAGTTATAATATATAGCTAATATAGCTTATGAGAAACTCTAAAAAACAACAGAAAAAAAAAAGGATAGCATCAAAGCAGTAAGGGCCAGAAAGATGAATTATAAATGTGGTAAAGACATATGATAATGGAAGGACAGTCAGAATTGTCTACTGCTACATCATGCAGGAAAAAAAAAATCCTGAGAAAAGGAGTGAGTTCATTAGATAATGTAAGCATGGGATAAAGAATAGAAAATATGAGTGCTTCATTAGTTTCCAAGAAATGTTGGAAGACTGAGAAGAATGTGTGTACTGTGGAATAAATAAAGAGGAAATGCTACATTGATTATGTTTTACTTCATTTAAGGTATATCTATATCAATAGATTCTATATAAAATATATAAAGACCTATTTACTCTAGATAGTTGCACTATTTTCAATAAATTATGAAAATGTATATTTTGCTTATGGCAGAGATGAATTATTTCTTACTCTCGCATGTTTTTTTACAGAAAAATAAATGACATTTTTATTCAAAACACAAAAAAGCCCTGCAATGTTGTTTTATTTCTGCTGCTGTTTTGCTGGTTGGTATTGCCAATTAAAGGTGATGAACAGTACAAGGAAATATCATCTAAATGTCATCAATCTACCTTACCCACATGTTCTTTTATGTTGTTTTCTTTTCTGGGCTCTTGTTAACAAGTTGATCAACAGAGTAGATCTCATGGGAAAATAATTGACAGGTCTGAAATGGAATGAGCTAAAGCTCCACTCTTCCTTACCCTATTATTTTCATTCTTAGTGACATTCCCAAGAAAAATAGTGATAGAAAATCACAGGTTAGCAAAAGCTGACAAACCCACTCACTAAATAATTTAAGGAAATAATAGGCATGAGCTCCCTAGGACATACTATGGCAAGATAAATGATTCAGGGATATTTTGATATTGCGTGTCTGGTATATTATTGTGACCTGGAGAAAACTACAAGTGAATGTGGAGGCACTGATTTTAGGTATTAGAAAATGTTGAGACAAAAAAAGCTTCAAGCCTTACCATAATAAATCATATTCTCTTAGTTATGTGTACATGTATATGGGTGTATGGTTGTATACAGGACAGAATAATAACTAAGAATTTTAAGTAATTTCTTCAAGGTATAAGAGTAACAATTAGTACACACAATTAACTTACTGAATTATCTATATTCAAATCAATTGAAAAAATTAATTGGCTTCCTCAGAAGATGCTATTTTTCTGAGGTCAATTGCTTAGTAAGGGCAAGAATGGACAAGATTGCATGTAGTCTCAATTGTGTTTCAGGATACAGTTAGAAGGAAAGATAAAGTCTTTTTTTTTTCCTTTTTTCTTTCTTTCTTGGATGTTTTCCCTATTTCCATTGTTTCTGCCCAAGTGTAGAATGTTCTGACCCAGTTCTCTTTCTTGAAATCTGGTCATCAAAGAGGATAGAACAAAGAAGGAAAAATAAATATGCATGTTTTGAGTTCAAAAACTACTTAGCTTATACCTTGAATTTAAATAATGGGAAAATATAGTTCAGTGCAAAAAAAGTAAATGTTAGTACCTTGATAATATTATATATTGTAAGGTGTTTTTCTATCGTTGAAATATTGAGATTATTGTTTAAGAAATATTGAAAAAGTTTATTTTGAATTGCCACTTTTTTCAGTACTGAACTGAGTATCCTTCATTTTTGGCAATGAACATTGCTTTTCCACATCCTTTTGGCTAGATGTAAGTGTTTCCTCTATAAATATCACATCTTATTCCAAAATTTGGACATGCATATACCTATTAAATTCTAACTTGGAGTATTTATATGGATGTGAGAAAATCAAGGAACCAAAGGGAAATAGCATGACAGACATTATTGGAATGAAAGTCTTTCATTTTTATGTATGTGTGACTGAACCCAAGTTGGAAAAAAATCATGAAATTATCCTAAAGAGGTCCTTTACAGATTCATATTTTCTCAAGTGAGCCTTCAGTGTGGTAAGTGTGTGGAATAGAGAGATAAAGTGAAGAACTTACAGGAATGAATGAATTCTTTTTCTGTATTTTATTTTCATTATTTCTGTGTTTTCCCTATGATCTGTATAATATGTACAGGCCCATATTTACTTGAGTCTTGGCCAGCTATAAACATATTTATTTAACCTGAGCTTACAACATTTATCAGTATTTGACATTTATCGATATTTAGTCTATTTGCTTGACCACCATCTCCTTGAGTAAGCCTTAAGGCCTGATTTTATGTTTCCTAGAAATCAGATGATTTTTGGGAAGCAGAAACCTTCCATTCCAATCTCTCCGGTTAGCAACAACCAATTAGATGCTTCCCCCTCTCCTTCTCAATGCTCTCTTACTTGTGATGTAATCTCTTGTATAAAAGCTGTGTATCTTTACTACTTCTTTAGCCCTCCTACCATGAGCTTTCTCTTTCTTATCTCATGATGGAAGAGTTCACCCTGAAGAGGTTTTTAATAAACAAGTTTTCTGCTTTCTACTGAATGATCTCTGAGTAGTCATTTTGGGTAAGGATCTTCTACATCCCTCACAATAAGAATAATTTTTTTCAAACAATTTTTTTTAAATTTTGAATTCTAATTTTCTTTCTTTCTTCCTCCACCCTATGATGGTAAGCAAATGAAAGCAGTAACAAGGAGCTATTTTGCCCAAATGTATGGCAGCAAATCTAATAATATAAACAAAATGGATGAATATTTACAAAACTGTAAACTGTTCAGATCAACAGAAGAGGAAATAAAATACTTAAATAAATCCCTTTTTTTTTTTACTTCAGCTAAAGCATAATAAATTATCTTTTAGCTTTTTACATTTACTCTGTATGTGTCTCTCTGTGTCAAATGTATTTCTTGTAAACAATATATTGTAGGATTCTGTTTTAATCTACTCTGCTATTCCCTTCCATTTTATGGAAAGGTTCATCCCATTCACATTCACAATTATGATTACCAACTCTGTATTTGTCTCCATCATATTTTCATATATATATATATATATATATATATATATATATATGTATATATTTGTTCTCTTTCCACACTGTCCTTAGTCTTGGTTTTTTTGTTTTTGTTTTTATTTTTTTTTTACCCACCCCATCCACTAACTTATCTCTTATCACCTCTTCCCTCTTCTTTTAAGTGTTTTTTTAATTCACCCCATTGCACACATCTTCTATTACTCCTTCTCCCCTTCTCTTGCCTTTTTTTCCTGTTGTTTCTTCCCTCCCTTCTATCTTGCTCCTTCCTTTTCTCTTTCTCTTCCTACTTCTAAGATAAATTTCTATACCCAACTGAATGATTAAGTTATTCCCTCTTAGAGTCAAAACTTATGAGATCAAGCTTCAGATAGTGCTCATCCTCCTCCCTTTCCCTCCTTAATTGTGATAGGTCTTTTGAGCCTCTTGGTATGAATTAATTGTCCATTATACATTCTCTTTATATATATTATTTATTGTTATTATATTATATATATGTGTGTGTGTGTGTGTGTGTGGATATATATATATATATTATATATATATATATATATAGTTATATATTGGGGCAGTTTTCCTTAATGGTCTCTTGAAGAATGCTATTCAGGCTCTTTTATGGTCATGTTCTTTAAGTGGGCCAGTAATTTTTAAATTGTATTTTTTTAAATCTATTTTCTAAGTCAGCTGTTTTTGCTATGAGGTATTTCACATCTTTTTACCTTGTTTAACTGATTCTTGCTGCCTCACAAAGTCAATTCACTTCCATTTGCCCCATTCCAGTTTTTAATGTGTGATTTTCTTCAGTTACTTTTTGTATCTCTTTTTGCATTTGGTTAATTCAACTTTTTAATGAGTTGTTTTCTTCAGACATTGTTTTTCCTTTCTTTTCCAAGCTGTTGACTCTCTCATGCATACCTCTCATTTCCTTTCATTTTTTCTTCTTCCTTTCTTATTTGCCTTTTAAAGTCTTTTATGAGCATTTCCAAAAATCCTCTTTGAGCTTGAGACCAATTCATATAACTCTGATTTATTTTGTCTTTCTATTTTTTTTAAAATATGATCATCCTGCCTCAAAAAGAAAAAGAACTCCAAAATTCTAGGTTATGAATATAAGCTGTATCTGACAAAGGTTGATTATAAAGTAGGGAAGGATCTGAATCCTACCTTATAAACACACTATTCCACAAACCCTTCTCTGACTATACAGCTATCACTTAATCCTTATAAATTTTATAAATTCATGTCCTTCAGTAACATTTTCCAATGCAAGTTCACTTGAAATGAATTAAGTTGTCTTTAAAAGAAGAATTTTATCAACTAATTCCCTAAAAGCATAAAAACTTTTTAAAACCTCATAAATTATAGGGATTTTCTCCCTGTCTCCCTCCCCAAGTTTTAACATGTTATATTTTAGTATGTAGGCATTTACAGGATTGCTTTTGTTATTTTCATTTACTCAGACATGAGTTCCAGGACTTTCAAATCTGTACATAATTAGTATATACATCATGGAAAAAAATACTCCTTCCAATATGACACATATATCCCTTTTTCTCTTAAATGTATATAACAAAAAATTTAATTTCAGTATACATTCAGGAATCCTATTTATATCCCTTAGGTTCTTAATGCCTAGAACATAATAAATACAAAAATTAAAATTAATTTATTTGAGAACTTTAATTTTATCCTGTAATCATACCCCAATATTTTATAAACGTTTCATATGTCTAGAATTTCTTTGCTTTTAGTGAAAGTAACGTCTCCAAACCTCTGATGCTACTCTGGAAATGAAGAATTTTATTGATGTTCCAAAATTTAGAACAGTTTTTCAAGTGTTCTTCCATATGTGATTATTTTTTAAAATTAATCATTATATTTATAGGGGCATTTTTCTTAACTTTGCAAATAGGATATTTTTCATTATATTTATATAGAAAATAATTATAAGCTAGTCATATTTGATTCACTTTATTGTTTTTAATTGACTTACATGAGCATTGATAAGAGATTGTTATCTTCCTGGAAGTAACTAAGAATTACATTTAGTTCTCCCTAGAGGGTCATATTATATTATACTATTCACCCATGTGTACTCTAATAGCTACTGACTCATTACTGACAGGAAAAGCTAGCTAAGAAAGGATATATGAGATACTATAAGTATAAATAGAGCAAAGGGCTATTACCGAGCCAGCTCCCATTTTGTCAGTAGTGCCAGAGTTAATGAAATAACAGAATCAGTAATGAATTACTTTCCAATAAAGCTGGTCTTATAGATCTTTTGATATTGACTATAACATGTGTTGTAAATGTGTGCCATTGAATTTCGTGGCTCTATGTGATTGTCTATGTGTTTTTATGTGTGTTTGAGAGAGAAGGCAGAGAGGAAGAAAACACAGAGAGAAGTACAGAAGAAGAAGAGGAAGAAGGAAGGATTAAAGCAAAACTTAGAAACAAAACTTTCCAAGCACACTTTTAATAGTAATACCAGCCCTCCTCTTTCTTCCTGGAGCTATATATCCAGAAATACATTAAAGAATATATCAAATAGGGATAATTCTAGATCAGAAGAGTACAATATTTGAGATGTAGATGAAAAAGAAATCCGTCACTGATGGATTGTAATTGTCTCTATTCTATTCAATGTCGTATCTTAATATAGAGCCCTAGTCATAGTCCATCACCTTCACTGGTTCCTATTCTCTAATTTTCTACAATTGAAATTGGAAAAATTTTGACCGCTCATTCTTTCAAGATAATTCCACACCTCTATTTCCATGGTCTTGTGATTTCCCCTTCCTCCAGCAACCCTACACTCCTCCAAGTTATCTTCTCCTATTCCCTTAAGAATTTATTTACTATCCCAGAAATCAGGAAAAATCAACAGCAAATGAGGACTACTAGATGTATAACTCTCCAATATTCAATTCTCACCATTCTCCTCAGAGGTATTAATTACAAAATGAATCATAGTTTCAAGTAAAATAAGCCATGAAAGACTTGAAAATACCTGACGTTAAAATAGGACATTTTCCCATCCAATAAGAAAAGCTTTTGCCATTTAATTTATTTGACACTTAACTTTCTAGAATCTTCTCTCTTTGCAGTGGGCTATTGTGATTGATTATGCTTTCAGCCAGATATAGCAACACAGAATATTCAGGTTTTCAACCACTTATCAGTTTTGCATTGAAAATAGTGCCACCTATTCATTACATTCAGCTTATGTTGATTGGAGGTTTTCATTTTTTGCTAATTCAAATGCCTATCATTTAAAAAAAAAAGAAAAAAGAAAAGCTAAAAAAAGTCTTTTTTTAAATAAAAAGAAGATATAGTCTATCTGAAAATCTGTAAAGTAATTGTTTATCATTGATAATGAGGTCATTAAATTCAGCTCTTTTTGCATAAAAATAAGTACCTGCAATTTAAATGAATGCCTGTACTAAGTAGCAGTGTATTTTATTATAATGATATCAGAATGTGGTTCAGATTTTGAAAAGTAAATAATTAAAACTTTAAATACTGGAGAATTAGTCTTTTTTTAAAATCTTTTGTACATTTGTGAATTCTTGCTATTTCACAATGGCCTAAGTCCTCTAATTATTTAGACAAATTTCTGTTATTGACCACTTTTAATGTCTTTTTTTTTTTTAATGGCATACTCCTTATATCTACCAAATTGGTCTAATTTTTACTTGACTATCTTTCCCTGATTATCTAGTTGTTAGAAATTCAAAACTCACTCCAGTACAATAACTAACAGAGGGGTAATGAACTATGTTGTGACCTTAGACAAGTCTCTTGATGGTTCTGGCTTCAATTTCCTCATGTATAAAATGAGAACATTAAATTAAATAAGAGGTTCCCAACCCAATTTTTAAAAAATTGAAAACTACCTCAGTATAATTTGTTTCCTTGGGAATCATATATTTATATATTTAAAAACATTCTGAACAAAACTATATTTTTTTGCAGATGGCCTTAGAGAATCAGGTAAAAGGCTGCTTGAAATTAACAACTTTGGCAAAGTTGTATAAATAAATGCACACAAATCTTTAGCCTTTCTATTTATTACTAACAAAATTCAGCAGAAAAGATGGAAAGAGAAATTCAATTTAAAATAACTGCAGATGGTATAAAATAGTAGGAAGTCTACTTGTTAAGATAAAGCCCATAACTATATTAATGTAATTACAGAATATGTTTCACACAAATAAAGTCAGATCTAAACAAATGGAAAGTATCAATTGCTCATGAATAGGCTGAGCTAATATAATAAAAATGAAAATTCTCCCTAAATTAATCTATTTATTCATTCAAACCAATCAAATTCATGAGGTTCGTGGTAAATAGACAGATATTGACAGAGAGCCTGAATTACTGTAAACAATCTGGAAGTGTAGCTACTCTCTGGAACAAGCAGAGAGAAGCACTGATAATTTATAAGTAGACTTTTTATCTCATAATAGACCTTTGTTCAAGTGGAGTTTTCTTATAACCCTACGCCTGGTGGAAGTCTCTGGTAGAATTTTAAAAAATTTTTTTTAAATAACTTTTTACTGACAGAACCCATGCCAGGGTAATTTTTTACTGCATTATCCCTTGCACTCACTTCTGTTCCAATTTTTCCCCTCCCTCTCTCAACCCCTTCCCCCAGATGGCAAGCAGTCCTTTACATGTTAAATAGGTTACAGTATATCCTAGATACAATATATGTGTGCAGAACCGAACAGTTCTCTTATTGCACAGGGAAAATTGGATTCAGAAGGTATAAATAACCCGGGAAGAAAAACAAAAATACAAGCAGTTTATATTCATTTCCCAGTGTTCTTTCTTTGGGTGTAGCTGCTTCTGTCCATCCTTAATCAATTGAAACTGAATTAGTTTTCTTTATCGAAGAGATTCTGGTAGAATTCTTAATAGAATACTTTGTATTGAAAAAATCATAACCCCAACATTACTGTATCCAATCAGAGAGTTAATTTATGATGTCAACCCTAAGAAAGAACTTAACTGTTCCTCACTAGCTCCTTAACTCCTTTTTCTGGTTAATGCAGCCTGCTTGTTAAGCATCACAATAGCTAATCACAATAACTAACACCAGTTAGGACCCCAAACTCTTTTTAGGGTTAGCCCTATAATCCCCTTCCCTGTTAACTTCTCTATTGGGTTAATCTCCCAGTCAATAATTTATTCCCCATTTGCCATGCATTAATGACATCTTCTCCTTTAATGTTGTCTCCTTTCTGGTTAATTGTGAGCTCTGATAACTTATGGCTAGTATTTCCCTTATTAATGAATAAAAGCCTTTTCTTGCTGAAACCCTCCTGAGTTTAACTGCTGTTCTCAGTCTAATAAAATCTTCACCTCGTGATTTAGAGATCTATGCCTATAAATTATATATATATATATGTGTATATATATATATATACATATATACATATATGCATATATACATATATATATATACACATATATACATACATACATATACACATACACTTATGGGGTATCATTCCATACCCCATCATTTGATAACTGATCCCATCATTTTGGTAACCTTGTATGGAGAAAGTCTGGCTGCACTGTGTTATCTAAACAAAACTATCAAAGTTATTTTAGAGCACTAGGAAAAATTGTTACAAAATTCATCTGGAAGTATAAAAGCTCAAGAATATCAAGGGAATCAGTGTAAAAAAAGGCAAAATAAGGTGATCTAGCTATACCAGATCTTAAACTATATTATAAATCAGCAATTATCAAAATAATTTGCTACAGGCTAAGAAAAAGAGTAGTGGATTAATGGAATTATATAAATTTCATTATAGTAAACTGCCATTGTAGTCTAGTATATGATAAACTCAAGGACCCAAATTTTTGGAACAAAAACTCATTACTTGACAAAAACTTTTTTTTTAATTTATAGGAGAGATTTATTTGAAGAAATTTTACAACATATAAAAACTTCATAAAGTATTAATTTCCACTTGTATAAAGTGGTAGATTATTTAATACAATGCATAATAAAAACAGATTTAAAAATCCAGAATGCATAAAGGGCACCACACAGTTTGATCACTAAATGATTATTAGTTGATAATCCGAACATCACAAAACAGCTCAATGTCAGCCAAGGAGACAAACACTGTTCACAAGGACAGCTGAACAAAAACAGATTGCTGAGAAACTGCAATGGGAGAAATTAGGTATAGACCAATATTCCACACATTTTAAAAATACTGATATAGTTATGAAAAATTTATAATTTTAAAGTTCAAAATTTCATGCTAGAAAATCTTAAAAAAAAAAAAAAGTAGTTAGATGGCTCAGTGGATAGAGCACCAGCCTTGAAGTCAGGAAGACCTGAGTTCAAATCTGGCTTCAAACACAACATTTCATGGCTGTGTGACGCTGGGCAAATCACTTAACCCCAATTGCCTCAGCAAAAACAAACAAAAATCTAAGCAAATAAATAAATGGAAAGTTTAATCTGACCATCACAGATCATACCAAAGTGGAAGTGACAAAATTCTACATTCAATAGTGTTTCTCAGTCTCTAGGTGATAGCAATTGTGGTGTTGGTGGTGGTGGGGTGCAGTATATGCCTTATCCCAAATGGATAATGGAAAGGATTCAAGGAAAGTGAAAACTTTAGATGAAATATTTTAGAAAAAGAAGGTAAGAGAAAAAGAAAAACATCAAGAAGAGAAGATGGAGGTAAAAGACATAAAAAATTCAGATGATGGGGATTCCAAATAGAGTTTCTTTGAGTTGAGAGATTACCACATGATGATAATGATGAGAATTTACCTTATAGGAAAGCAGATTCTATAAAAAGCAGACCTGAAAAAGATGAATACTTGGCAATCAAACCACCCCAACAAATGTCACATAGGGGGAAAAAACCCATCACAGAAAAGAAGAGAAAAGGAAAAGGAAAAGTGGGCATTGCAGTCGTTCAACAGAATGAAATATATCAGAGTAAAAGACAAGGAATGCGAACGTGATCAATTAAAAAGACATTTAGAAGGGCAGAATAAAGCCTGTTGATGAATGGGAAGAGCAGAAAAGGAGAGAGATGACTTGATAACAATTCAAGGAGGGAGAATAGTAATATCAAAATGAGTATATAATTTATGCCTAAAGGGTAATACTACAAGCAGATTGAGAGAACATGGAATATTTTATCTATCAGATTTATGGATAAGGAAAGAATTTAGCACTAATGGAGACAAAGAAAGCGTGAAAACAATATAAAATGGAACATTTTGATTATTTAAAATTTAAAAAAATTGCAAAAACAAAATTAATGCAACCAAATTACAAGGAAAGCAAAAAAAAAAAGGTAAATCATTTTACAAGTATCTTTGATAAAGTCTTCAATTCTCAAAAAATAGGGTACTGAGTCAAATTTGTACAAAAAAAAAAATACAAGTCATTCCCTAATTGATACATGGTTAAAGGATATAAAAAGACAGTTTTCAGACAAAGACATCAAAACTATTTATGGTCATATGAAAAAATACTCCAAATCAAGACTGACTAAAGACAAGTAAATTAAAACAACTCTGAAGTAACAGCTCAGACTTATGAGAGTGGTGAATATGACAAAAAAGGAAAAAATCTTGGTTGCTAGAGAGGATATGTGAAAAATCAAAACACTAATGCACTACTGGTGGAGTTGTGAATTGACCCAACTATTCTGGAGAACAATTTGGAACTATAATCAAAGAATTATAAAACTGTATATACCTTTTGATCCAGTAATACCACTGCTGAGTCTATATCCCAAATACATTCTCCACAAAAAAGGAAAAGATCCTATTTTATAAAATATTTGTAGTAACTTTTCTTTCTTTCTTTCTTTCTTTCTTTCTTTCTTTCTTTCTTTCTTTCTTTCTTTCTTTCTTTCTTTCTTTTTTGTTTTTTGTGATGGCAAAGAAATGGAAATGGAAGGGATATCCATCAATTGGGGAATTGCTAAGCAAACTTCAGCGTATAATTATTGTAATGGAATCTTATTGTGCTATAAAAATGAAAAGCAGGATGATTTAAAAAAAATCTGGAAAGACTCATAAATTAATGCATAAAGAAACAAGGAGAACTAGAAGAACACTATACACAGTAACAGCAATATTGTTCAGAGAAGAATTGTGAATGACTTAGCTATTCTCAGGAATACAATGATTCAAAACTATCCCAAAAAGTTAATGATGAAGCATACTATCTGTCTTTAAAGAAATACTTGATGTTGTTTGACTACAGATTGAATCATGATATTTTATGTTTCTTTCTTTTTTTTTTCTTTTATTTGAGTCTTACAAAATTATTAATGCCAAAATGTTTTACAGAATTATATATGTGTAACCTCAATCTGATTGCTTACCATCTCATGGGGGGAGAAGACGTAGATGAGATTAGAATCTAGAAGTCAAAATTTTAAATAAAAATGTTAAAATACTTAAAAAGAAAATATGATCACCAAATTGATAAAGGAATGACAGAGACTAGAAAGAAAAATGACATGTTGTAATAAAAAGATCACTTGGTTTGGATCAAATGAAGTGCAACTAGAATCAGAACTAAGGAAATCTTTATAATAAAGATTTTTCTAAGAGGGTAGTATAGGGAAGGGAAGCAGCTCATCAAAACTAGTTATCACTTACTTGTTCTGTGTTTCTGGACAAATATCTCCATGCCTCAGTTTCTTCATCTATAAAATCAGAAATTAGATAAAATAAACACTACATGTTTGGAGATAGTCACTGTAAGAATTTGTTTTGCTTAAATATGCACATTCCAAAGGTTGTTTTTCTCTCCAGTGTGGTAGTGGAGGGGGTGGTTGGAAAGGAAAAAAAAAAAAACAAATAAATAGTAAAGAAAGAAACTTTAATTAAAAGATGTATTTTTTTTTTTAAATGGTAAAATCATCTCCTTAAATGAACAAGCAAAACCAGAAAAACAAAACAAAACAAAACAAAAACAAACAAACAATCAAACAAAACTAAATGCTATATCATTATAATTATTAAACTTATCTCTGGAGAAGAAATGAGAAAATCCAATTTCTATTCTTTGTAGAGATGATATACTATGAATGGGAAATATTGCACATATAGTGAGCAACAGTTACCTCCTTCTCTCCTCCTTATCCTCTTTCTCCTCCTTCTTTTCTTCTTTCTCTTTCTAATCCTCTACCTGTTCTTCTCCCTCTCCTTTTCCTGATCCCCTTCTTCCTCTTTCTTTTTCTTCTTCATTTTCTTCCTAAACAGTCTTTACTTTTCCCTGCTTCTTCATGATCACTGCTTCCATCATTTGGTATTTTTCCCCACAATCAACTATACTATCAGATGTTTGGGAAATAGATTTGCCTTAGCAATTACTATAATTTTCAAATGGCATAGATATAAGAGGTATAGATAATGCAAAAGGTGAATGAATTGACATTAACAAGTTGTAATTTTTTTGGTGATATTAAAAGTTCTGACTATTAAAGTTCTATTTTGCCTGTTTTTTGTTCAGATGGTTTATTTTCTTTAGATTATGAACTGAAAACAAAATCAATAACTAGAATAATTGAGAAAAAAGTTTATTAAGTTGTGCAGGAGAGGGAAGAATCAAAAATAGGATTTCCTATTTCTCCTGAGTGTCTGTAAGTCATTCATTACAGAAGATGTAAACAAAAGAATGAATAAATGCTAACTGACTGACCATCAGGGTAGCAGTTACCAGATAAGACACGGGATTTCTTTGAGATGTAAAAACAACTTACATTCCTTGCATTGATATTTAGATTTGATTTGGGTCCTGAGGTTTTTCTTTGTTTTGTTTTTAATTTACCATTCCATAGCACATTTATTATTTTTCCTTGTTTTTTAACAGACATTGTTTTATGAATCACATTGAGAGAGAAAAATCAGAGCAAAAAAGGGAAAAAAAAAAAAAAAACATGGTTTGCTTATTATCTGTGATCAGAATTGTGATCAGAATTGTTTTTGTTTTGTTTTATTTTGTTTTGTTTTACTTAAGCTGATGTATAAGAAATTATGTTCTAGCCTTTTACCTTTACTCTGTATGTGTCTCTCTGTGCCAAATGCATTTCTTGTAAATAACATGTTGTAGGAATCTGTTTTTTAATCTACACTGTTATTTACTTGTTTCATAGGAGAGTTCATCCCATTCACATTCACAATTATGTTTACCACCTTTGTCTTTCCCTCTATCCATCCCATTTTCTCCTATATATATATATATATATATATATATATATATATATAGTTTTTTTTCTTTTCATCCTGTCTTTAGTCCTGTGATTTTTTAAACTCGCCCCATTCACTAGTTTAATTCCTATCACCCCTTCCAATTCTCTTATTAAAGTTATTTTTACCCACCTCCCTCACTACCTTCTTTCTAATTATCTTTCCCCCTTCTTATAGTAGTGTTATTTTTAACTCACTCCACCCACTACCTTATCTTCTATCAACCCTTCCCTCTTTTTCTTATCTTTTCCTCCACTGTTTCTGTCCTTCCTTCTATCCTTTTATTTTCCTTTTTCTCTCCTACTTTTTTAGAGGGTTAGATAAATTTCTAAACCCAACTGAATGATTAAGTTATACCCTCTTAAAGCCAAAACTCAAGAGATCAACTTTCAGACTATCCTCATCCCCCTCTATTTTTTTCCTGGATTGTAATAGGTCTTTTGCACCTCTTTATGTGAACTAATGTGTTCCATTGTACCTTTCCTTTCCTCTTCTTTTTCCAATACAGACCTTTTCCCACAACTTACTGTATTTTTCTCTGATGCCATGACATCAGAATCCATTCACAACCATACCCTCATTCTATGCGATGCCCCCTCCTTTTGCCCCAGTGACAGATACAGTTCTCAAGTGTTATAGATATTATTTTCCCATCTACACATGTAAATAATTTAACCTTTAAATACATATATTTTTCCTCTGCTTACCTTTTTATGCTTCTTTTGAGTCTTGTGCTTGTAGATTAAATTTTCTGTTTAGTTCTGTTTTTTTTTTTTTTCAATAGAAATGATTGAAAGTCTCTTACTTAATTGAAGATCTATTGTCTCTCCTGAAAGATGCTGCTGAGTCTTGCTGGATAGTTAATTCTTGATTATAACCCTAGGTTCTTTCCATTCTGGAATATGGTATTACATATCTTTCTATCCTTTATTTTAGAAACTGCCAGTACCTGGGTAATACTGACTATTGCTCCTTGATATTTGAATTGTTTTTCTCTGGCAGCTTGCAGTATTTTTTTTTCCTTGAGATTGTAGTTCTGGAGTTTTGCAACAATGTTCCTTGGTGTTCTCCTTCTCCTTCTCCTTCTCCTTCTCCTTCTCCTTCTCCTTCTCCTTCTCCTTCTCCTTCTCCTTCTCCTTCTCCTTCTCCTTCTCCTTCTCCTTCTCCTTCTCCTTGTGGGATGTCTTTCTGAAAGTGATTAATGGATTCTTTCAATCAGTATTTCATTTCAGTTTCAAGAATATTGGGGCAATTTTCCTTAATAGATAGATAGATAGATAGACCTTTTAGGATGCTATCCAGACTCTTTTTTTTGATCATAGTCTTCAGGAAGGCAAATAATTTTTAAATTGTCTCTTCTGGATCTATTTTCAGGTCATCTATTTGTGAGGTATTTCACATTTTTTTTCTATTTTTTAAAATTATTTTTAGTTTGTTTGAATGATTCTTATTGTCTCATAGAGTCATTAGTTTCCATTTGTCCCTTTCTAGTTTTTAATATGTGATTTTCTTCAGTTAGCTATTGTATATCTTTTTTCTGTTTGATTAATCCTACTGTTTAAGATGTTTTCTTCATACAGTTTTATTCTTTCCTTTTCCAAACTGTTGACTCTCTCATGCATACCTCTCATTTCCTTCTTTTTTTTCCTACCTTTTATTTGCTTTTTAAAGTCTTTTATAAGCACCTCTAAGAAGCATCTTTGGGCTTGAGATCAATTCATATCACTTCTCAAGATTTCCTCTCTGTACATTCTGTTCTTGTCTGAGTTTGTGTTTTGGTCTGCCCTATAACCATAGTAGCTTTCTATGGTAAAAGTTATTTTGTCTTTATTGATCATTTTCTTTCCTTTTGTTTTCATATTTCCTTTTTTTTTTCTTTTAGGGTTGAGCTCTGCTCCTAGGGTAAAGGTATCCCTGTCCCAGGCTTATGCAGCTCTCAGCCTTGGCTGTCAGTACTGCCCTTCTTTTTGCAGGGGGTAACTTTGCCTGCTATTTTCAGGAAACAGCCTGGTTTTCCAGAGTTTCCCTTCTGAGCTGGGACTGGATATTCCTCTACTGATCTCTCCTGTACTGAGCCAGGACTGTGGTTTTTATAGGCTGATTTACTATGATTAACACTATCTCACTAGCTTTCCCCAAATCTATCTAAGCTGGGCTGAACACCCTTTTGTACTGGTGAAACTGACCTTTCTTGAAGTTTTTCCAGTCTTGAGCTAGAAAGTGGTTTAATTCCATCAGATTCTGTTCAAAAGCTCAGTCTCATGTGATTTTTGAGGGAAACTGGGAGACCTTGAGCAACTTCCTGACTTTACCATCTTGGCTCCACCCGTGGATACCCAAGTTAAGGGTTAAACAAATCTGATTTTTAAGCAACAGTACTGGTTTCTTAGCCACAAGAGACACATCATTCAAATAATGCCCTAAAGTTTTTCCACAGGGACATTATCATTTTGATACTCTTAAGATCCTCTTTAACTACTCAAGTTTTTAAGTTAATACTTAAATGCAAAATGCATCCTAGATAGGTTTAATTTTCTAAATTTTGCAGCTATTCAAAATGAACTTTCAGTGAAAATACTGGTTTTCACTTCAAAGGGGATATTCAAACAGAGGATGAATGGCATTAATTAGGTACAATTTAGAAATCTTTCATGCCATAAGTGGCATCAGATTATTTGACCTTTGTGATTCCTTCCACTTTGGAATATTCTGGTTTTAAACTTGAGTCCAAAAGCAGCTTGCAATCTATCCAATACAACTCATATCTATCTCAAAAAATCTCTTTTATATTATTTATAATCACTCAAATGTTGATTGAATAACTCCATGGAAGGAGAATTTGTTATGTCATAAATTAACCCAATACAATTCTGGGCAATTTCTTTACATCAGGCTGACAGAAGCTACAAAGTAGCAAATTTTGGATTCTGATAGAGTTCTATGCATTTAGGGATGTGAGACTGAGACCTTTGTTTTGAGGTGACTGAAATTCTCACATAGTTGACCTCTTTTGCCTAATTCATATGTCTATAGAGCATCCACAAACTATTCAAATACAGGGGAAAAACAACTCTTTTCTCCCTTTCTCTGAAGAAATATTTCCTTAATTTTTTAGAGGTGATAATTTTTGATTTTATAGTAACTTAAAAAACTTTCTTACCCCTAATATGATATGCTAATTATAACTGCTATATTATATTACTATTGAATTTGAATTGAAAAAATTGCAAGGGAAAGAGCCAATAAATGACTTATAGTTAAATACATTTCTAGCTGTATTGAGTTGACAAGAAAAGACTTCTCCAAATTCAACTGAAAGTTTTATCCAAATGAAAGCCTTTTTAAATTTTATTCTTTCTTATAAGTTTTTCAGTAACAGATTAGATAAAATATTTAAATTGATTATTTTCATATCTAGGTTATTAAATCATATGTTGATTTCATAGACCTATGTTATATAAAATATTGGTCCAGCTATATGGTACCCTGAATAGAGTTCTGCACTCATCTTTGTGAATTCAATTCTGACCTCAGACAATTACTATCTGTGTGATCCTGGCAAGTCACTTAACCCTGTTTACACCAGTTTTTTTCATCTGTAAAATTAGCGGGAAAAGGAACTGCTCCTGTGTCTTTACCTAGAAAACCCTAAAATGAAAAGTTGTATAAGGCTGAAACATTTGAATGGTCAGATATACTGAAACAGTATAAGAGATTGACAAAAACAGAATTTAGTTCCTTAATTGTATCTTTTCATGTGAAATTGGTTTCTACAAAATAAGAGATTGAGTGAATTAACTGAAGTAGTCATTCCCCTGACTTTAAAGTGAAAGAAAAAAAAAAAAAAAAAAGATGATGATTAATGAATATACTCACATTTCAAATATGGTCCATTAGAATTTTATTTATGCTACCAACCTTGCCTGATAGCATCATGTCACATGAAGACCTGCTGAAAGGACTTGCAATCTTAAAGTCAGATGAAAAAAAAGTAAGATTTCAGATTATTATTTTTGTAAATATATGTGGAAGGATGCTTAAACATATGTATTAATTTCAACTTAGTTAAATAAAAAACTTTCTAACAGAGCTTCTATTGACTGGAACAGTCTTCTTCATTTAATAGTGAACTCATCATCAGTCATTTAACAAACACTTAAATGTTTCCTGTGTTTTTAGAAAGTGTGCAACAACTGGTGTTATGTGTACACAATATTCAGATTCAAGCAACTTATATTCTTTGTGAGGAGAAAACATGTGCATTTGCATATAAACATTAAATAATTTTGAAAACATTAATTTAGGGAGTGAGGAATTAATTGTTAGGGTGATTCAAGAAATGCCTCTTGTAGGATGTGACACTTAAATTGAACTTTATAGGAAAATAGTAGTCTAAGAGGCAAAGACAAGGAGGAAGCAGATTCCAAGAATGTAGGTAAGTTTGTACAGAATCGTGATGAACTTTGAAGAGGAAGTCAGATAAATAGATTATTTACTGTGTGTGAAAAACAGCAATATGGTCCATTTGGCTGAAGCTTAGATTTCTTCTGGTTGAGGGAATAAAGGGGAATAATGTGTAATTAAACTAAAAAGATTAGAAAGCAGTCTGGAGTCAAGTTGGGAAGGGATTTATTGCCAAACAAGAGTTTGTATTTAGCCTTTGAGGTAATAGGAATCTACTATTGTTTATTTAGCAGTAGAGTGACATACTCCATACTCTTGGAAGGTTGCTGTGCAGTTATATGGAATGTGAAAAATAGTTGAATCAGGGAGATCAATCAAGACACTACTACAATATTCAAATGAGAGATAATGAGAGCCTAAATTAAAATGGCAGTAACATATATAGGAGAATGGATATGAGAAATATCATAGTGGTAAAAAAGACATGATAAGATATTTGATTGGCTATATGAAGAATAGGGAAACTGAGGAGTCAATGAGGACTGTGAGTTTAGAAAACTGGAATACCAGACAGTGGTGTGGACCCAGCTAATAAAGTTGCAGAAATCCTTCCTGCCATGTACACAATCATTGACCATATTCTAGTAGAACTTTGCTATTAACCTTTCAAAGGCACAATTCTGCATTGTTAAAATAGTCATGGAATAATTATACTATTTAAGAAAAGTTTTTATTTTTATTTTTTATTTAACAGAATTACTGTGAAGATCAAAATACACAATAGATGCAAGACCTTTTGTAATTGTAAAGTTATTTATTGATGTTAGATATTCTATTAGTAATAATAATTGTGGTAATAAGATCTTTTTTTTTTTTTTTGCAAAGGGGTGCTGCATTGGTTCAAAGATTAGACCAAATGAGTTTTCTTGTCTTTTCCATCTCTAAGACCCTGCTAACCCATGAATAAAAGTGATGATAAATGCATAACTTATTCTATTTTTCTAGAGCAACAAACTGGGACAGTTTTGGTTCAAGAAACATTCACATAAGACACTTTTGCTCTCCCAAGGCAAGCTGGACTTGTTCATTTAAGTCAGACAGTTTGGCCCTATGATCCCAGTATCCAATTTGCATGGTTGGTTGAGAATGAACTGACTGAATTGCTCCCTATACAAAATCAGAATGATGCAGAACAGATGGTTAGGCTAGGGGTATGGAGCATGCAACTCCTATGAATTATATCCAGCCCAGATACGAAACTCACCCTGAGTGAAATTCAAGGTGTTGATTTGGATCTTTTCCCCCTTTGTAATAGTTTCATCCAAAACAACTGAGATCTTGGCATCTTTTTTACTCAAAAGTTGCCTAGAATCAGAAAAAATAGGGCTTCCTAGAGTAGAACTTAAGCTTACTAAAGCCTTAACAACTTCAAAATGCTTCCCGGAATTCTCTGATACCATGTTCTTATCTGATTTATAAATGTCAAAAACACTCATCAATCAATCAATAATCAATAGACATTTATTATGTACTTATTGAGTACCAAGCACTATTCTAATGGTTTATGGATACAAAAAGAGGCAAACGACAATCCCTGTCTTCAAGGAATTCATAATTTAGTTATTACAATCTTGCCTCATAATTATCACTTTATATTTTGAAATCTATTGGTTGTGGTCTAGAATTAATTTAACACATATTCTAATCATCAATTCAAAAGCCCACACAGCCATAAGATAGGATTAGGTCTTTAAATATTTGTCATGAAAATTTAGCTGTAGAATTGCAATGTTCCTGGCTATATTTGGGCATAGTGATTCAGCACTGTGGTATGAGAACTCAATTAAGAATAGGGTAGGGCAGCCCAAGAGTTGGAACATCAGTGTCCTTCACTTTCTCTCCCCCTTCTACCTAAAAAAGAACTTCAAGAGTATTAGGCTAAGTATTTGAAATCCTGCCAGGAGACATCTCCTTAAAAAGCTCCACTGGCTTATGTCCAAGTTTATCTTTCAAAGTTGATAGTATGACATGACTTTGTAATGATGCTGCCTTTATTTGTAATATCACTGCAATACTTGTCAACCCACAGCCCAGTGGTGTAGTGCCAGTGTAGACAAAAGCTGAGATATTGGTTGGCTCTTTTCCAGTAGAAAGATTCTTGAGTCTGAAGTGGGCCTGCTGAAAGAACCCAGCAGTAAAAGTGCTCTTTGCTCCTTCTCATGATGTTTAATGCTGTGTTCAATACAGCAGTACTGGAAAACATTGGGGCAGCTGTGAAGGAGGTCTGGCTATGACATCTGTCATTGAATTGATTGCTGGGGTTGATTTGGCTGAGCCACCTGGCTCTCTGGTTCTTTTTTTTTTCTGTGTTCCATATATTTTTTTCTCAAAACTGTGTTCTCTATTTGAATGAGATACAAATCAATATTTCAAGAGATTAGTATGAATGCTCCCTCAATTAATAATAATAAGCACCAAGCATCATCAATAGCTAGAAAGGAAATCAGAAGTCGTCTGCTCCATGTCCCTTATTTTACAAAGGAAGAAACAGGCCTATTGTGACTAAGTCACATGTCTCAAGATTCTTCAGTGATAGTTTAGTTTTCTATCTAATGCTTTCTATGAATGACTTTATCCTCCATCAGTTCACACCCTCTAAATTATTGCCCTTAGAAACATGATTCTAAGTTTTGTTATATGTCTTTTAATTTTATTGACTTTAAACTTTACAAATAGTAACTCAATTAATGGACATTTCCATATAAAAAATTCACCATTTAACCACTTTAATCCCATCTTTTTCATCTGCAAAATAGGAACAATAGTATCTATTTCATTGGGTTATTGTGAAAGTCAAATGTATGCTTTAAAATACTGCATAAATATCAGCTTTTATCACGCTGGCTGTCTTCTGACAGCCTTTTTATTTTTATTTTTCCTGGTAAAATAATTTTATCTTAATACTCATTAATTTATGAATTACTTTGGGGAGGAGGGGGGGAATAAGATCAAAAGGGGAAAAAAAACTGAGTGAGATTAAAAAACAAACAAAAAAGAATTGAACATAGCATGTGTTCATATACATTCAGTCTCCTTATTTCTTTTTCTGGATGTAGATGGCATTTTCTGTACAAAATCTGTTGGGATTGATTTGAATATTTGAACCACTGAGAAGTACTAAGTATTTTTGTAAAGGGCCATAGATAGTGGGGGAACTTAGGATAAAGTATAAGACCCTTCAGCCCAGAGGGAACCTGCTAATAATGTGTGGTCTGGCTCCTCATTTCCCTTTGGTGCTCTCACCCTTCCTGAGAAGTCAAGAAGGGCATGACTACCTGTGTTCTACTTAAAGTAAGGGATACTTAATAGTACAAGGAATTTACATATCAATAGCAGGGTACTTATAGTTAACACATGAGCAATGTACCATGGTGATGGTTCTGTTGTTGGCACATGCTCAGTGTGCTATAATGATGTAAGCATACTAAGGTATTTAAGAGTGGAGAGACTTGAAATAAATGGATGCCATTTTTGACCAGCCTCCTGGGTCCCTGTTTTATCACTCCTCCACTATGACCAAGGACTTGGGCTGGTCCTGAGATCCTCCAGAGAGCTAGTCCTGATGGTATATTTTGGCACTCCAGCATGAGAGCTCTAGAAAGCATAGTATATTTTGGCACCCCAATTTAATGGCTCTAGAAAGCCATTACATATTTTATAGTTGAACATTATACGTTCTTGCTGTTATATGAATAATGTATTCCTAGTTCTCCTTATTTTGCTCAGCATCAGTTCATGTAAATCTTTTCAGGCCTTTCTAAAATCAGTTTGTTCATAATTTTTATAAAACAATAATATTCCATTATCTTCCTATACCACAACTTATTCAGCCATTCCCAATTGATGGACAGCTACTCATCTTTCAATTCTTTGCTACCACAAAAAGAGCTGCTACAAAATTATTTGTACATGTGTGTCCTTTCCCCTCCTTTTAATATTTCCTTGGGATATAGACCCAGTAATGGCACAGATGGGTCAAAAAGAAAGTCCAGTTTGATAGATGGACAGCATAGTCCCAGATTGTTCTCCAGAATGGTTGGATCATTTCACAACTTCACCATCAATGCATTGTATCCTAGTTTTCCCACATCCCCTTCAATATTTATCATAATCTTTTCCTATCTTCTTAGTCAATCTGAGAGGTGTTAGGTGTTAGCTCATAGTTGTTTTAATTGCATTTCTCTAGTCAATAGTGATTTACAGAATATTTTCATGCAATTATAAATAGCTTTAATTTCATCATCTGACAATTGTCTGTTCATATTCTTTGACCAGTTGTCAATTTGTGAATGACTTGTATTCTTATAAATTTGACAGAGTTCTTTATATATTTTAGAAATGAGACCTTTATCAATAACACTGGCTGTAAAGATTTTTCCCAGCTTTGTGCTTCCCTTTTAATCTTATTTCTGTTGGTTTTGTTTATGCAAAACCTTTTTAATTCTTAATTTTTGTATGGTATCATGCTTTACACTTAAATCATGTACCCATTTTGACTTTATTTTGGTATGGAGTGTGTGATATAGTTCTATGCTGGGTTCTGAAACATTATTTTCCAATTTTTCCCAGCAATTTTTATCAAATAGTGAGTTCTTATTCCAGAAGCTAAAGTTTGGGAGTTTATCAAATACTAGATTGCTAGAGGTATTGATTTTTGGGTCATGTGTACCTAATCTATTCCACTGTTCCAGGTACTGGCTTAGCCAGTAACAGATGGTGTTGATGACTGCTGCTTTCTAATATAGTTTTAGATTTGGCACTGCTGAGCCAATATCCTTTTTTTTTTCATAAATTCTCTTGATACTCTTGACCTTTAGTTCTTCCACTTGAATTTTGTTGTTACTTTTTGTAGTTCTATGACATAATTTTTGCCAGTTTGATTTGTATGTCACTGAAAAAGTAGACCACTTTAGGCAGAATTGTCATTTTAATATATTAGCTTTGCCTCATCTTGAGCTTTTGATATTTTTCCAATCTGTTTTAGATCTATTTGTGTGAGAAGTGCTTTATAATTATATTCATATAGTTCTTGGGTTTGTCTTGGGAGGTAGACTTCCATTTTTAAAAATTCTGTCTACAATAATTTTACATAAGAATACACTTTATATCTCTTGCTTCTGGGATTTGTCAGTAATATACAGAAATGCTGATGATTTCTGTGGATTTGTTTAATATCCTGCAATTTTGCTAAAGCTGTGAATTATTTGCAGTAGGTTTTTTTTTTCTTTTTCTTTTATTTCTTTTATTTTTTTTAATTTTATTTTATTTAATAATAACTTTATATTGACAGAATCCATGCCAGGGTAATTTTTTTTTAACATTATCCCTTGCACTCGCTTCTGTTCCAATTTTTCCCCTCCCTCCCTCCACCCCCTCCCCTAGATGGCAAGCAGTCCTATATATGTTAGATATGTTGCAATATATCCTAGATACAATATATGTTTGCAGAACCGAACAGTTCTCTTATTGTGCAGGGAGAATTGGATTCAGAAGGTAAAAATAATCCGGGAAGAAAATCAAAAATGCAAATAGTTCATATTCGCTTCCCAGTGTACTTTCTTTGGGTGTAGCTGCTTCTGTCCATTATTTATCAATTGAAACTCAGGTCTCTTTGTCAAAGAAATTCACTTCCATCAGAATACATCCTCATACAATATCGTTGTCAAAGTGTATAATGATCTCCTGGTTCTGCTCATTTCACTTAGCATCAGTTCATGTAAGTCTCTCCAAGCCTCTCTGTATTCATCCTGCTGGTCATTCCTTACAGAACAATAATATTCCATAACATTCATATACCACAATTTACCGAGCCATTCTCCAATTGATGGGCATCCATTCATTTTCCAGTTTCTAGCCACTACAAACAGGGCTGCCACAAACATTCTGGCACATACAGGTCCCTATCCCTTCTTTAGTATTTCTTTGGGGTATAAGCCCAGTAGTAGCACTGCTGGATCAAAGGGCATGCACATTTTGATAACTTTTTGGGCATAATTCCAGATTGCTCTCCAGAATGGTTAGATTTGTTCACAACTCCACCAACAATGCATCAGTGTCCCAGTTTTCCTGCATCCCCTCCAACATTCATCATTATTTTTTTCCTATCATCTTAGCCAATCTGACAGGTGTGCAGTGGTATCTCAGAGTTTTCTTAATTTGCATTTCTCTGATCAATAGTGATTTAGAACACTCTTTCATATGAGTGGTAATAGTTTCAATTTCATCATCTGAAAATTGTCTGTTCATATCCTTTGACCTTTATCAATTGGAGAATGGCTTGATTTCTTATAAATTAGGGTCAGTTCTCTATATATTTTGCAAATGAGGCCTTTATCAGAACCTTTAACTGTAAAGATGTTTTCCCAGTTTGTTGCTTCACTTCTAATCTTGTTTGCATTAGTTTTGTTTGGACAAAGGCTTTTTAATTTGCTATAATCAAAATTTTCTGTTTTGTGATCAGTAATGGTCTCTAGTTCATCTTTTGTCACAGATTTCTTTCTCCTCCACAAGTCTGAGAGATAAATTATCCTATGTTCCTCTAATTTATTTATAATCTCGTTCTTTATGCCTAGGTCATGGACCCATTTTGAGCTTATCTTGGTATATGGTGTTAAGTGTGGGTCCATGCCTAATTTCTGCCATACTAATTTCCAGTTATCCCAGCAATTTTTATCAAATAATGAATTCTTATCCCAAAAGTTAGGATCTTTGGGTTTGTCAAACACTAGATTGCTATAGTTGACTATTCTGTCTTGTGAACCTAATCTTTTCCACTGTTCAACTAATCTATTTCTTAGCCAATACCAAATGGTTTTTGTGACTGCTGCTTTATAATATAATTTTAGATCAGGTACAGCTAGACCACCTTCATTTGATTTTTTTTTTATTAATTCCCTTGAGATTCTCGACTTTTTATTGTTCCATATGAATTTTGTTGTTATTTTTTCTAGATCATTAAAATATTTTCTTGGAAGTCTGATTGGTATAGCACTAAATAAATAGATTAGTTTAGGAAGTATTGTCATTTTTATTATATTTGCTCAGCCTATCCAAGAGCACTTAATATTTTTCCAATTATTTAAGTCTGACTTTATTTGTGTGGAAACTTTTTTGTAATTTTGCTCATATAATTCCTGACTTTCCTTTGGTAGGTAGATTCCCAAATATTTTATGCTATCAACAGTTATTCTGAATGAAATTTCTCTTTCAATCTCTTGCTGTTGGGTTTTGTTGGTGATGTATAAAAATGCTGAGGATTTATGGGGATTTATTTTGTATCCTGCTACTTTGCTAAAATTATGAATTATTTCTAATAGCTTTTTAGTAGAATCTCTGGGGTTCTCTAGGTATATCATCATCTCATCCACAAAGAGTGATAGTTTGGTTTCCTCATTGCCTACTCTAATTCCTTTAATCTCTTTCTCGACTCTTATTGCAGAAGTTAGTGTTTCTAATACAATATTGAATAATAATGGTGATAGTGGGCAATCTTGCTTCACTCCAGATCTTACTGGGAAAGGTTCCAGTTTTTCCCCATTGCATATGATGCTTACTGAAGGTTTTAAATATATGCTCCTCACTATTTTAAGGAAAAGTCCATTTATTCCTATGCTCTCAAGTGTTTTTATTGGGAATGGCTGTTGGATTTTATCAAATGCTTTTTCTTCATCTATTGAAATGATCATAGGGTTTTTGTTTGGTTGGTTATTGATATAGTCAATTATGCTAATAGTATTCCTAATATTGAACCAGCCCTGCATTCCTGGTATAAATCCTACTTGATCATAGTGTATTATCCTGGGGATGATTTTCTGTAATCTTTTTGCTAATATTTTATTTAAGATTTTAGCATCAATATTCATTAGGGAGATTGGTCTATAATTTTCTTTCTCTGTTTTCAGCCTACCTGGTTTAGGTATCAGTACCATGTCTGTGTCATAAAAGGAGTTTGGTAGGACTCCTTCAATCCCTATTTTTTCAAATAGTTTATTTAGCATTGGAGTTAATTGTTCTTTAAATGTTTGATAGAATTCACATGTAAATCCATCTGGTCCTGGGGATTTTTTCTTAGGGAGGTGATTAATAGTTTGTTCTATTTCTTTTTCTGAGATGGGATTGTTTAGGATATTTACTTCTTCCTCTGTTAGTTTGGGCAAGCTATATTTTTGGAAGTATTCTTCTATTTCATTTAAGTTTGTGGAATTTATTGGCATAAATTTGGGCAAAGTAACTCCTAATTATTGCTCTAATTTCCTCTTCATTAGGGGCAAGTTCTCCCTTTTAATTTTTAAGACTAACCATTTGATTTTCCTCTTTCCTTTTTTAAATCAGATTTACTAAGGGTTTGTCTATTTTGTTGGTTTTTTCATAGAACCAATTCTTAGTTTTATTAATTGATTCAATAGTCTTTTACTTTCAATTTTATTGATCTCTCCTTTTATTTTTAGAATTTCAAGTTTAGTGTTTAACTGGGAGTTTTTAATTTGTTCCTTTTCTAGCATTTTTAGTTGCAAGCCCAATTCATTGACCTTCTCTTTCTCTATTTTATACAAATAGGCCTCTAGAGATATGAAATTTCCCCTTATTACCACTTTGGCTGCATCCCATACATTGTTGTATGGTGTCTCATTATTATCATTTTCTTGGGTGAAGTTATTAATTATGTCTATGATTTGCTGTTTCACCCAATCATTCTTTAGTATGAGATTATTTAGTTTCCAATTATTTTTTGGTCTACTTTCCCCTGGCTTTTTGTTGAATGTAATTTTCATTGCATTGTGGTCTGAAAAGGATGCATTTACTATTTCTACCTTACTGCATTTGAGTTTGAGGTTTTTATGTCCTAATATATGGGCAATTTTTGTATAGGTTCCATGAACTGCTGAAAAGAAAGTGTACTCTTTTCTGTCTTTATTACATTTTCTCCAGAGATTTATCATATCTAATTTTTCTAGTATTCTATTTACCTCTTTGACTTCTTCCTTATTTATTTTGTGGTTTGATTTATCTAATTCTGAGAGTGCAAGGTTGAGATCTCCCACTATTATAGTTTTGCTGTCTATTTCTTCTTGAAGCTCTCTTAATTTCTCTTTTAAGAATTTAGATTCTATGCTACTTGGTGCATATATGTTTAATATAGCTAGTGCTTCATTATCCATGCTACCCTTTAGCAAGATATAGTGCCCTTCCTTATCTCTTTTAATTAGATAAATTTTTGCTTTAGCTTGATCTGAGATCAGGGTGGCTACCCCTGATTTTTTGACTTCACCTGAAGCATAGTAGATTTTGCTCCAACCTTTTACCTTTAACCTTCATGTATCTCCCTGCTTCAGGTGTGTTTCCTGTAAATAGCATATTGTAGGATTCTGGATTTTAATCCATTCTGCTAACTGCTTCCTCTTTATGGGGAAGTTTTCCCCATTCACATTTATGGTCAAAATGACCAATTCTGTATTACTTGCCATCTTGTTAACCCTGGTTTATACTTTTCTCCCTTCTTTCTCCTTTACCCCCCTTCCCAGTATTAAGCTTGTGAGCACCACTTGCTTCTCACAGCCCTCCCTGTTTAGTATCCCTCCCCCCGCCTTAGAGTTCCTCCCCCTATCTTACCCCTTTCCCTCCCAGTTCCCGTATTCCCTTCCACTTAACTTATTCCTTCCCTTTTCACTTTTCCCTTCTCACTTTTCAATGAGGTGGGAAACGTTTCACCATAGATTGAATATGTCTAAAATTTTTCTCTTAAAGCCAACTCTGAAGGCAGTAAGATACCACTATATTCATCCCCCTCCATTCTTTCTCTCAGATATAATAGGTTTCCTTTGCCTCTTCATGAGATGTAGTACTCCCACTTTACCCTTTTTCTGGTACAATGTCCTTTCCACATCTAGTTTCTAGCACAAGGTATACATGTATTCTTTATACATCTTTATAACAGAAATATAGTTCCCAAGATTAATCTTTACCTTTTTAGATTTCTCTTGAGTTCTATATTTGTAGATCAAACTTTTTGTTAAGTTCTGGCTTTTCCATCAAAAATAGGTGAAATTCGCTTACTTCGTTGAATGTCCATCTTCTTCCCTGGAAAAAGATGTTCATTCTAGCTGGGTAAGTTATTTTTGGTTGCATACCAAGTTCCTTAGCCTTTCAGAATATCATATTCCAGGCCCTTCAATCCTTTAATGTGGATGCTGCTAGATCCTGGGTGATCTTTATTGTGGCTCCTCGATACTTGAATTGGGTTTTTCTAGCCACTTGCAGTATTTTTTCCTTCATCTGAGGGTTCTGGCATTTGGCCACTATATTCCTTGGTGTTTTGATTTTAGGATCCCTTTCAGTAGGGGATCGATGAATTCTTTCAATGTCTATTTTACCCTCTGTTTCTATGACTTCTGGGCAGTTCTCTTTGATAATTTCCTGGAAAATAGTGTCTAGGCTCTTTTTTTCATCATACTTTTCTGGGAGTCCAATGATTCTCAGATTGTCTCTCCTGGATCTGCTTTCCAGGTCTGTTGTTTTCCCCAGAAGGTATTTCACATTCTTTTCCATTGTTTGATTTTTTTTGGATTTGCTTGACTGATTCTACTTTTCTCCTAGAGTCATTCAATTCCATTTGTTTGACCCTAATTTTCAATGAAGTATTTTCTTCACTCACTTTTTAAAAATCTTTTTCTAATTGTCCAATTGAGTTATTTTGTTCTATGGAATTTTTTTTCCATTTCGCCAATTTTGTTTTTTAGAGAGCTATTTTCTGTTTCCAGTTCACTAATCCTATTTTTCAAGGATTTTATTTCTTTATCCACTCTGTCTTCAAATGAGTGCGATGACTTCTCCAGACTCTTTTGCCAAGCCTCCCTCTCCTTTTCCCATTTTTCTTCTCGCTCTCTTGTGAGAGCCTTTTTAATTTCTTCTATGAGGTTCATCTGTGCTGAGGAACAGATGATCTCCTCTTTTGGGGATTCACCTCGGGACAGTCTGTTTTTAGTTTCCTCAGGGTTTAGAGTCTGCTCTCTATATGTATAGAAGCTGTCAAGAGTTCTTCTTCAATTTTTTGCTCATTTTGTCTAAGAATTAAAGACAAACTAGCAAAGAAAAAAAAAAAAGAAAAAGAAAAAGAAACAACCCCTGAATGAAGTATGCTTTTTTGCGGGGAGGGGCTGGGTGGTGTTATCGAGTTTCCTCTACAGACTACGGGGCAGCAGCGAGGCACTAGCCAGACTGTGCTGCGCCTGCGCTCTGAGATCCCAGAGCGTGCTGAGACACTGTGGGAGAGGGGTGGCCAGGTTCCAAGAGACTCCAGCTATTTGGGGTTGTATTCTTCACCCCCGGTGTTTTTAGCTTCTCTGCTGGGCTGCTGGCTTGCTGCCAGGGCAAAGTATCCAATCCTGTAGCAAAGCTCTCTCTGCAGAGACTGCTGCGATCATGCCCCATCCCCTCTCCGGTCTGCTCGGCTCTGAGCTGCCTTCCGTGCTCTCGCTGCCGCTGCCTGCCTGCCCGTAGCCTGCCCCCAATCTAAAACCGTCCCCGCCCTCGAGCAAAAACAGACCTTTCCTGGCAAATCTTAAGCATGGCTTCTCTTGGTAACTATTTGTGGGTTTTTTTTTTCAGTCAATCATTAATTCAGAGGTTTGTAATGAAATGGATTCTGAGAGAAAAATGCTGAGCTTACACAGCTGTGTGCCTCCTCTCTGCCATCTTGGCCAGAAGTCCTTCCAATAGGTTTTTGCATGATTTTCTAGTATTTTCTATAAATAACATCATATCATCTTCAAAAAGTGATAGCTTTATTTCTTCACTGCCTATTTTAAGAGTAAGGCCCTAAGACTTTAACTTAAGAGCTCTAGCAGACATGCCGTGAGTTCTTGATCTGCTCTGATTGGTAGACATCTCTTGATTTATACTATCAAACAAACATCATCCATTTTCCTTTTTAATTCCTTAGTTATCTTTTTAACAATCAACATACTTCATAACATTTCCCATCCCAATCTTTTTTTTTTTAATTTCATGTGATAAGTTATCCATTTTGCATTTCATAACATGCTCTGTTCTTCTTTGCTCATAGATTCCTCCCTTCTCCTAAGATTTGATAAGTAATAAATTATATCTTGCTCTCCTAATTTTTGAATATATATGTATGCATGTATATAGAAAGATATATATATATATATATATATATATATATATACACTCTGTAGCTTGGAGAAAAGCAATGTGAATAATCTAATTTCTAGAAATGTGTGGAAAAAAAAATGTGTGAATTAACTTCTCAAGATAGGTACTTTTTTTAAAAAAAAGAGCATTTCCCAAGGCTAGTGAGTTTTGTAAGTGTGTATGTGGGTGTGTGTATATGTTTGGTTTTGTTTTGTTTTTTAGAACTTCAGAAATCTGAAGAAACACAATTTAATATTAAGGACTTCTAAATCAAAGCATTCTTCAAATCCTCAATTCACAAGAGATTCCACAGCAACCAGAAGCATCCTACCAATATAATGATAGTATGACTTCTTTTATACTTCACCAGCAGGGGATTTTTGATACACAACAATTTGTGAATGTTATCTACAAAAGTATGGAAAAGGATACAGTTTGTATCTGCAAGAAGATTGCCACACTGATGAAATCATGGGTTCTTAAAAATGAAGTAGATGTTATAGTATCAAGATATAATAAAAGTATCCCTTAAATGAATGTATTCAGATAATTTATTTTCCTAGAAAAAAATGCTTTCTTTAAGATGAAGTATAAGTTTCTAGAATTTTTAAGCTTGAAAAAAAATATATATATGCATATACATACACACACACATAGATATATGTATATATATAATTTATCATCTCTTTTTGTTAAAAAAATTTGTTTGTAAAATATTTTAAGATAGAGATTGCAAATATCGTGGTTTAAGTACCTGCATAGCATATTTCTATTTGTAGAATATCTCTCTCCATGTTGTAATGAGCATGTCATTTTGTTAATGTTTCCATGCAAAATGAGAAGAAAATAACAGTTATTTTAAATACCTAATCACTTTGCAAGGAAGAAATCAATCCTTTATTTCAAAAATATCCAGTTATCTTAACATAATGACATCTCCCATTTGATACTTTAAACTTTATTTCTTTATATCCTTTCTCTTACTACTTAAACTATTGGAACGGGATAGTCTGCTGAGGGATTTCCACCAAGACAGTGGAGTAAGAGAATGGGAGGTGTAAGCTCCTTATATACTCCACAAAAACTACAATGGAAACAATGAATAGAAGCAAAATGAATTTTCAAAAAAAGACATCCTAGAACTTCAAAAAACTGGTATTCTCAAGATATAAGTATTACCTCCAATCATATCTATTGTTCTTTCTTCATGTTTTTTCATTGTCTGTAATATGATTTCCTATATAATGCTATGAATTTTCCAAAGAAGATTTACCTAAAGTTCAGGAAGCTATCCTATCAGAAAAAAAATGAAAAAATTTATAAAGAATATAAAATTAACCAACAGCAATCTTACTATTTACAAGCAACATTATTTCTAATAATGCAAAATAAGTTGGAGGGGGGATCAAAATAACAATAGTAAATTCAGTGGATCATAATATTCTAGATTTAGAATTATAAGAGACTTTATTTGTCTAGATCAAGCTCTTCATTTTATAACTAGAAAAAGTGAAGCCAGAGACTTTACATTATTTGCCTGAGGTCTTACAAATAATTATTGTTACAAATGTAATTTATAACCTAGCTTTTCTCATAGTAAATAGACATTTTCTGTGACATCATACATTTTCTTGTGATTCAGAAAACATTCAAGTTATTGATCAGAGAAGTTTCAAAATCTGTCTTACAGAGACAGATCATAGTTAAACTCTTATTATAGAAAAAAGAAAACAAAATCTTGCAAGGTATGAAAAATGGAGCAGAGACAGAAAAGAAGTCTTTACTACTTAATACCACCTTAAGGAATTATTCTAGTATATTTCCATAATAGAGGCCTATGCTCTGATTTGGATTGGGAACTAGTCTTCACTATGGATTATTTCAGAAATAGTTTTCTGATGGATTAAATCTGAAATAACAGAAAACAAAGATTTGAGCTTCCTATCATATTGATTTATTAAGCAATGCATGCCTATTGCATAATAAATCAGAACTTGTCTCCTCAGCTGGTCCTGTGTTCCAACACAGGAGGAGATAGATTTTTATGCATCTAATCCCAATAATTAACAAAAATATATAAACCAGGATTCAAAATTTGGTAATCTGATTTCTAAATAAAGGAAAAAGTAAGAACTTTTTTATTTAGGAGGGTGGATGAATGAAAGTGCAAGTAGATTTCTCAGATGTGAACTAGGATGTCTCTCAGTCCCATTATTGGCATGCAAGTGGAATTTATAGGAAAATGAAACAAATCTTTGTAGAGAGACAGTTTTATAAGATGGATTCAGTTTGATTCATACAATTCTGACATTTCTCTCAGTTCCCTCCTTTAATCAATTGGAAAGGCAGCTAGCTTGTTTGCCCCATGGGTCACTTATCTATAAGCCAGATTTATAAGGCTTTCAATGTGCTCATATTCACTATCAGTACTCCATATTAGAAAAGAGGGCTCGGCTCACGATGGACTAATTTTGATAGAAGAGATTCAAATATCACTATGATAACTTCAGTAAACAAAAATAGCCTAAAATAAATAGTCAAAAGATAATCAATAATAAATCACATCAAATCTGTTGTATTCTACAAACCTATTCTCAAAGACCATTTAGTCAGGAAATTTTGTTTTAAGTCCATATGTCCCATATAATTATCTGATCCTTAGAAATATCTTCTTTTAGCCATTCTAAAATATGTCTCACTTCCAGGATAGCTCTGAAAGGAGCTCTGCATTTCTGTTTCCAAGTCACTTGTAAAGATCCCTTGTAGTTCTGGTAAAATCTATACTTGGCATATGATAACTTCACAACTATTACAACATTTCATTTTAACAATAACTCTGGGAGTGATAATAATCCTATATCCTTTACAAATTAAGACATAGACACAAAAAGAGGAAAGATTACTTGTTTAAGCTCACACAGATAATGAATTTTTAATGTCACATAACAATTGCTGTTTAAATTAGATTCTATTTTACTACAATTACCCTATATAAGTTCCAGAACAAAATTTCATCTAACTAAAATCTGGATTTTTAATCATTAATGATAACATTTAAAATCTAAAAAAAAAAAATTCCCAAAAGTTATTAATTGGCAGCATTTCAAAATTTTAGAGTCCATGGTTATCAATTTGCTCATTTCCAAAGATTTTTAGTAGTAGTCACAGATCCCTATATCTTTCCTTTTAAATAACTCCAAGAGTCAAACCAATGCCTTCTATGAACATAACTGAGTTCTATACCCTTACTTTTTCCTGTGACTTTTCAGTTTCAACCCCTAGATGGAAGATAGGACAAGTCTCTAAGAAGCAGCTTTAACTTTGAATTCTTATTCCCTGCTTTAGATCCTAGGAGATTTCAAAAGGCTGGGATATATACTTAGAATGTTCTTTTAGGGGCAGAGTACTGAGTGTATTTACCAATCATATCTCAGAATATCTAAATGTTAAAAACCATGCCTAAATGAAGGATCAGGTCAATTCTCCAAGAGCCTCTACAGCTGTGATCATAACACTTGAAGGAGTTGCAAAGCAGCCTTTACTAATGCAGATGTTCCTTGTGGATTTGGAATGAAACAAATTGGAGGCAGAGAGAAGAGGAGAGAGGTCAAAGAACAACAACTGCCTTTTAGCCTCCTTGTATCATCATCATTCTCTCACATGAAAAGATCCATTCTATAGGTCTGACTGGACCTTCGGCAGCCACTGGCAGATGCCTCTCTTATTACATTTAAACAGTATCAATTATTATATTTTTCTTTGTAATTTAGCACAAATTTTTCAAACATCCCCAATAACTTGTTATCCCATTGCCTTTGGGATTTCCAAATACATGGTTTCTTTCTATTGATTTCAAGGGAAAGTACATTGGCGAGAGCTAATGTCATAAACCCCACTATGTTATTCCTACAGTTCTTGATTTGTGGAGACCCCAAAAATGTATGAATACATTTGGGATAATATTTCAAAAGGGAATGCTACATGTTTATAGTAGATTTGAAATGTTCTAGGTAGTGTTTTAAGTGCTTTTCAGATATTATCTAATTTGATCCTTAAAACAACTCTACAAAATGAATGCTGTTATTTTCATTATACACTTGGGGAAACTGAGATAAAAAAATAAAGTGATTTACCCCTTTTGAAATATTATACAAAGAGGGCTGCCACAAATATTTTTGCACATACAAGTCTACTGACTCTGTTCTTAAAGAGATCACCTAGAATATCTACTTGATCTACATGGCAAAGAGATAATAAAAATGGCAAAGCACCAACAAAAGTGTTTGTAAGCAGCCCTTTTTGTAGTGACAAGAAACTGGAAACTAAGTAGATGCCCATCAGTTGGAGAATGACTGAATAAATTATGCTATATGAATATTATGGAAAATTGTTCTATAAGAAATGATCAACAGGATTATTTCCAAAAGGCCTCAAGAGACTTAATTGAACAGATGCTAAATGAAATAAATGAGTTAAACCAAGACAACATTGTACAATGCAAAAAGATTATGGGATGATTCATTCTGATGAATGTGGATTTTTTTCAACAATGAGGTGATTCAGGCCAATTCCAATAGACTGTGATGGAGCAAGCCATCTACATTCAAAAAAAGGACTTTGAGGACTGAATGTGGATCACAATATAGCATTTCCAACTTTTGTTGTTTGCTTGCTTTTTGTTTTCTTTCTCATTTTTTACCCTTTTGATCTGATTTTTCTTGTGCAGCATGACTGAGGAAATAATAGAGAAGAATTGTAAAAGTTTAACATGTATTGGATTACTTGATATCTAGAAGAGGTGGAGAGGGCAAGGGAGGGAGAAAAATTTGGAACACTTTTTTTTATTATTATTGTAGCTTTTTATTTACAAGTTATATGTATGGGTAATTTTACAGCATTGACAATTACCAAACCTTTTGTTCCAATTTTTCCCCTCCGTCCCCTCATCCCCTCCCCCTGATGTCAGGTTGAACAATACATGTTAAATATGTTAAAGTATAAATTAAATACAATATAAGTATACATGTCCTAGTAGTTATTTGGCTGCACAAAAAGAATTGGACTTTGAAATAGTGTATTATTAACCTGTGAAGAACATCAAAAATGCAGGCGAACAAAAATATAGGGATTGAGAACTCTATGTAATGGTTCATAGTCATCTTCCAGAGTTCTTTCGCTGGGTTTAGCTCCTTCAATTCATCACTGCTCCATTGGAAGTGATTTGGTTCATCTCATTGCTGAAGATGGCCAGTTCCATCAGAATTGATCATCATATATTATTGTTGTTGAAGTATATAATGATATCCTGCCTCTGCTTGTTTCACTCAGCATCAGTTCATGTAAGTCTCTCCAGGCCTTTCTGAAATCATTCTGCTGGTCATTTCTTAATGAACAATAATATTCCATAATATTCATATACCACAATTTATTCAGCCATTCTCCAATTGATGGGCATCCATTCAGTTTCCAGTTTCTGGCCACTACAAAGAGACCTGCCAGAAACATTTGTGCGCATATAGGTCTCTTTCCCTTCTTTAAGATTTCTTTGGGAGATAAGCCCAGTAGAAACACTGCTGGATCTAAGAGTATGCACAATTTGATAACTTTTTGAGCATAGTTTCAAGTATGCAATGGTATCTCAGAGTTGTCTTAATTTGTATTTCTCTGATTAATAATAATGACTTGGAGCAAATGGACTTCTTGGGGCGGAGCCAAGATAGCGGAGAAGGCACACACAACTTTCTGAGCTTCTCTCATTCCCCTCATAACCAACTATTTAATTCAGCCTCAAAAATAGCTCTTCAGTGCTTAAATTTATGAAGATTAAAAGCATTACAACTTACCAGCCGATGTCAATCTGGAAGATCGCCAGGAAAGGTTTGTTCTGAGGGGCCAGGAACAGACTAGCACAGGCAGCTAGAGACTAGCATCCTGAGCAGACCAGGGGCAGGGGTGATCTCTGTGGCTAGAGAAATTATAAAGATGACTCTGCTATAGGCTAACTGCTCTGCTTGACTACAAAGCAGTAAACTGGCAGAGAAAAAGTCTAAAACAGAGGGTACTCTAAAAAATGCCAGAATCTAACAAGATCTGGCTGTAACCACTCAAACCCGGAAGTGACTCAGGCAGACTATAACGCAGCCCTGCAGCCACATCCTGCAGTTTGGGGGTTTTGCAGGGGGGAGGGAGGGGCAGTTATAAATCTGCATGGCAGGGGGGCACAGCCTGGGCAGCCTCTAATTGGCACAGTGGGGGGGCTTGGCCTGGGGCAATAGAACTTCCCCAGAAGACTGTGCTTCCTGGGCAGAAACTTCTGATCCCTGCAAATCCATTCACTGCTCAACTGCTAATACCCACAGCTCCAGGGCAGGCTTTGGCTTGGGGTAGTGAAACTCTCACTGGTCAGCGTCCAGCCCCAGGGCAGTCGTTATCTCACACAGCTGGGGTTCTTTGCAGGGCACTTTCCCAGCTCCACCCTGCAGGCCTGAGTTACTCCTGGGCGGGGAACTCCTTCCCAGAGCACTCCAGTACCTCTCTGCTTTTTTTAGTTGGCTGGCAAGACAACTACCGTGTTTCCCTGATAATAAGACACTGTCTTATTATTATTTTTTGGACAGAAAAACACCAGAGGGCTTATTTTCAGGGGAGGGCTTATTTTAATGAACATTGACAGCAATTTTAATAAACAGGTAAATGTGAACAAAAAAAAGTACCTTTATTCAATAATGACCATGTCATCTTCTTCAACAACATCGTCATAAGTGTCCATACCCTGAATTCCATCCTAGATGTCTTGCGCCTCTATTTCCTTCAGAAGAAATGGACCCAATCTTTCATGTCCAGCAATATAGTTCTCTTTAAATGAACATGTCTTGTCCAGGTAACCTGCTCGTAGTGCCTTGGCGACACAGCTGTCAGTAATTTTATCCCATGACTTCTTCACCCAAGTCACGACTTCTTACAGACAGGGCTTCACAAAGTTTCCACGCTGATTTCTTTCCATTCTATTTTCAATGTAGTCATTGACTTCCATGCACAAATGGTCCTTGAATGGCTTGTTTATTGCAATATCAAGGGTCTGGAGATAAGCAGTCATTCCTGCAGGAATCATTACTTGATCTATTCTTCTCTCTGCAAGGAAGTTCTTCATTTCTTTAGTGCGGTGAGTGCTGGCTGAATCCCAGATTATCAGACCTCTTTGGTCACGTTGCATAACAAATGGCAGCATTAAATCGACCCACTTTCTTATAATGGCTTGTGTACACCAGGCTTTTTTGGTTTCAATAATGTAAATGCCTGATACACATTCAGTCTTATCTTTCTTGCCCTTACTGATGATTAGAGGTATGGCTTTCTTTCCATCCAAACGAATTGCCAAAACACAGGTGACCCGTGCAGACAGAATAATAAAATTATGACCATCAGTCCTTCTTTTCACTCCACCATGCCCCTCAATAATGTTTTAACCCCATCATGCTCCCTGAGTGCTGCTTCTATCCTCCATGATGCCCCCTGAGTTCTTCTTTTATCCTCCATCATGCCCCCTGAGTTCTTCTTTTATCCTCCATTATGCCCCTTTTATCCTCCATCATGCCCCCTCACTCCTGCTTACATACTGGGTTTTTATGTTGTCCTGCCTCAGCTCTCCTCCATGACACTGCTCTCAATGGCGCCAGCAAGCAAATCACTGGGGAAGAACAGGATGACGCACTCACTGCTGCAGCTCTGATTGGATGCAGCTTGGAGTGCGGTGTGTGTTTCATGGTGGGGAGAGTTAGGGGGGAATGGTGCATACAGACGGTACCGTAATGTAGCGTGTAGCACAGGGGATCACCTTCACTACAGTAGCAATCTCAATAGGGCTTATTTTCAGGGGAGGGCTTATTTTAGAGGAATCTTACACAGTAAGGGGAGGGCTTATTTTCGAGATAGGTCTTATTATCGGGGAAACGCGGTACTCTTCCATACACCTTTCACTGCTCTTCAGAGGAAGCTGATAACCTCCTGGCTCTGAAGGCAGACCCTACAGGCTTTAACAAAATAAGTAAAAAAAATCAAAAGAATGATTGATAGTTTCTATACAGAAAGAGAACAGCTTTTCAACCCTGAAGAGACTAATAGCAGACAGTCTTCAGACAATTGTTGGTCCCCAATACAAAAGGCTCTCCTAGAAGAGACTATTAAAAACTTTAAAAGAGAACTAGAAGAAAAATGGGGAAAGAAAAGAGAAGCTATGCAAGAGCATAGAGAAAAAGCATATAACTCACTAAAAGAAAAATTTGATAAAGTGGAAAAAGAAAACAACTTCCTGAAATGTGAATTGGAAAAAGTAAAAAACTCCCAAGAAGTGCAGAGAAACAGAATTTGTGAATTGGGAAAAAAAAACTCACTAAAAAAAAAAAAAATAGTGAAATGAAAAAAAAATTCCATAGAGCAAAACAACTCAATTGGACATATACAAAAAGAAGCAAAAAAGCTAATAAAAAAAAACTCATTAAAAATCAGAACTGAGCAAATAGAAATGACTGATTCATCGAGACATCAAGAATCAGTCAAGCAAAACCAAAAAAAAAAAAAAAAAAAAAAAGAAAGATTGAAAAAAATGTAAAATATTTACTTGGAAAAACAACAGACCTGGAAAATAGTTCTAGGAGAGATAATCTGAGGATCTTTGGACTACCCAAAAATTATGATGAAAAAAAGAGCCTAGATTCTATTTTACAGGAAATCATCAAAGAGAACTGCCCAGAAGTAATAGAACCAGAAGGTAAAATAGGCAGTGAAAGAATCCATCGAACACCTTTGGAAAAAGACCCTAAAATAAAGACTCAGAGGAATATTGTGGCCAAACTTCAGAATTTTCAGACTAAAGAAAAAATTGTATAAGCAGCCAGGAAAAAAAAAAAAAAAAAAACAGTTCAAATACCGAGGTGCCACAATAAGGGTCACACAAGATCTGGCTGCCTCAACATTAAAGAATCAAAGGGCCTGGAATCAGATATTCTGAAAAGTAAATGAGCTTGGAATGCAGCCAAGAATAAACTACCCAGCTAAGCTGAGTATTTTTTTTCCATGGAAGAAGATGGACATTTAATGAAATAGAGGAATTCCATGTGTTTCTAAGAAAAAAAAAAAAAAAAAAAACAGACTTAAACAAAAAATTTGATCTCCAACAACAGGAATCAAGAGAAGTAGAAAAAGGTAAAAGGAACTCTTGAGAACTGTATTTCTGTTGTGGATATACAGAAAAAAAACATATTTATAATTTGATTTTACTTATATAACATAAAAAAGGGAAGTAGAAATGGAAAGGGGATAATGTGAGAAAAAGGGAAAAGGGGAGATAAAAAGAGGGAAACTACATGTGACAATGAGGCAAAGGAAACCTATCAAATCTGAGGGAAATTAGAGAGGAGGAGGAACATTGTGTGAATCCTACTCTCATCAGAGTTGGCTCAAAGAGGAAATAATTGACATATTTGTTCTACAGAGAATCTTCTCTCACCTCATTAAAAAGTGGGAGAGGAAAAGGGAAAAGGAAAAAGAGTCATAAGGAAAGGGTACAAGAAAGGGGAAGGGATTCAAAGGGAGGAGGGAAGGATCCTAAAGAGGGAGAACTGCGTGATGCAAGTGGGACCAATAAGTTTAATACTAGGGAAGAAGGGAAGGAGGGCAAGAAAAAGAAAAGTATAATTTAGGTATATTATGACGGCAGGAAATACAGAATTAGTAATTTTAACCATAAATATGAATGGGATGGACTCTCCCATAAAGTGGAGATGGATAGCAGATTGGATCAAAAGTCAGAACCCTACAATATCTTGTTTACAGGAAACACATTTAAAACAGGGAGATACATACAGAGTAAAGGTAAAAGGCTGGAGCAGAATCTAGTATGCTTCAGATGAAGTCAAGAAAGCAGGGGTAGCCATCTTTTTCTCAGATCCAGCAAAAGCAAAAACTGATCTAATTAAAAGAGAAAGGAAGGAAATTACATCTTGCTAAAGGGCACTATAGACAATGAAGCAATATCAATATTAAACATATATGCACTAAGTGATATGGCATCTAACTTTCTAAAGGAGAAGTTAGGAGAGTTGTGAGAAGAAATAGACAGCAAAACTATAATAGCAGGAGATCTCAATCTTGCACTCTCAGATTTAGATAAATCAAACCACAAAATAAATAAGAAAGAAATTAAAGAGGTAAATAAAATATTAGACAAATTAAGTATGATAGATCTTTGGAGAAAACGGAATGGTGACAGAAAGGAGTATACTTTCTTCTCAGCAACTCATGGAACCATGAGTCTACATAAAAGTTGACTACATATTAAGACATAAAGACCTCAAAATCAAATGCAGGAAGGCAGAAATAGTAAATGATTCCTTTTCAGATCACAATGCAATAAAAACTACATTCAATAAAAAGTTAGGTGTAAATAGAACAAAAAGTAATTGGAAACTAAATAATCTCATTTTATAGAATGATTGGTGAAACAGCAGATTATAGACACAATTAATAATTTCACTCAAGATAATGACAATGGTGAGACATCATATCAAAATTTATGGAATGCAGCCAAAGTGGTAATAAGGGGAAATTTTATATCCTTAGAGGATTACTTGAATAGAATAGAGAAAGAGACGATCAATGAATTGGGCCTGCAACGTAAAAAGCTAGAAGAAGATCAAATTAAAAACCCCCAATCAATTATTAAACTTGAAATTCTAAAATTAAAAGGAGAAATTAATAATATAGAAAGTAAAAAAAAAAACTATTGAACTAATAAACAAAACTAAAAGTTGGTTTTATGAAAAAAACAATAAAATTGATAAACCTTTGGTAAATCTGATTAGAAAAAGGAAAGAGGAAAATCAAATTAGTAATCTTAAAAATGAAAAGGAAGAACTTTCCACCAATGAAGAGGAAATTAAAAAAATAATAAGGGGTTACTTTGCCCAACTTTATACCAATAAATTTGATAACCTAAGTGAAATGAATGACTACCTCCAAAAATATAAACTGCCCAGATTAACAGAGGAGGACACAAATTGCTTAAATAATCCCATTTCAGAAAAAAGAAATAGAACAAGGTATTAATCAATTCCCTATTTAAAAAAAATCCCCAGGACCAGATAGATTTACATGTGAATTCTACCAAACATTTCAAGAACAACTAGCCCCAATGCTTTATAAACTATTTGAAAAAAATAGGGAATGAAGGAGTCCTACCAAATTCCTTTTATGACATAGACATGGTACTGATACCTAAACAGAGAAAGTTGAAAACAGAGAAAGAAAATCATAGACCAATCTCCCTAATGAATATTGATGCTAAAATCTTAAATAAGATATTAGCAAAAATACTACAGAAAATCATCACCAGGATAATACACCACGATCAAGTAGGATTTATACCAGGAATGCAGGGCTGGTTCAATATTAGGAAAATTATCAGTATAATTGACCATATTAATAATCAAATTAACAAAAATCATATGATCATCTCAATAGATGCAGAAAAAGCATTTGATAAAATCCTACATCCATTCCTGTTAAAAACTCTTGAGAGTATGGGAATAAATGGACTTTTCCTTAAAATAATCAGTAGAATCTATTTAAAAATAGCAGTAAGCATCATATGTAACAGGGACAAACAGCAACCATTCCCAATAAGATCAGGAGTGAAACAAGGTTGCCCATTATCACCATTACTATTTAATATTATATTAGAAATGCTAGCTTTGGCAATAAGAGTTGAAAAAGAGATTAAAGGAATAAGGATAGGCAATGAGGAAATTAAATTATCACTCTTTGCTGATGCTATGATGGTATAATTAGAGAACCCCAGAGATTCTACTAAAAAGTTATTAGAAACAATCCATACCTTTACCAAAGTTGCAGGATACAAAATAAACCCACATAAGTCATCCGCATTCTTATATATCACTAACAAAACCCAACAGTTAGAGTTACAAAGAGAAATTCCATTTAAAGTAACTACTGAGAGTATAAAATATTTAGGAATCTATCTGTCAAGGGAAAATCAGAAACTTTATGAGCAAAACTACAAAACACTTGCCACACAAATTAAGTCTGATCTAACCAACTGGAAAAATATTAAATGCTCTTGCATTGGGCTAGCAAATATAATAAAGATGACAATACTACCTAAACTAATCTATTTATTTAGCGCTATACAAATCAGACTCCCAAAAAACTGTTTTGATGACCTAGGGGAAAAAACAAAACAAAACAAAACAAAACAAAACAAAACAAAACAAAACAAAACAAAACAAAAAAAAAAGTTCATATGGAAAAACAAAAGGTCAAGAATTTCAAGGGAATTAATGAAAAAAAAAATCAAATGAAAGTGGCCTCGCTATACCAGATCTAAAATTATATTATAAAGCAGCAGTTACCAAAACCATCTGGTATTGGCTAAGAAATAGACTAGTTGATCAATGGAATAGGTTAGGTTCAACAGACAAAACAGCCAATAACTTTAATAATCTAGTGTTTGACAAACCCAAAGATCCTAGTTTTGGGGATAAGAATGCATTATTTGCCAAAAATTGCTGGGAAAATTGGAAATTAGTATCGCAGAAACTAGGCATTGACCCACACTTAACACCATACACCAAGATAAAGTCAAAATGGGTTCATGACCTAGGCATAAAGAATGAGATTGGAAGAGGATAGGATAGTTTACCTCTCAGACCTGTGGAAGAGGAAGGAATTTATGACCAAAGAAGAACTAGAGATCACTATTGACCACAAAATAAAAAATTTTGATTATATCAAATTGAAAAGTTTTTGTACAAACAAAACTAATGCAGATAAGTTTAGAAGGGAAATGATAAACTGGGAAAACAGTATAATATTTAAAGGTTCTGATAAAGGCCTCATTTCCAAAATATATAGAGAATTGACTCTAATTTATAAGAAATCAAGCCATTCTTCAATTGTTAAGTGGTCAAAGGATATGAACAGACAATTCTCTGACAAAGAAATTTAAACTATTTCTAGCCATATGAAAATATGCTCCAAATCATTATTAATCAGATTAATGCAAATTAAGACAACTCTGAGATACCACTACACACCTGTCAGATTGGCTAGAATGACAGGGAAAGATAATGCGGAATGTTGGAGGGGATGTGGGAAAACAGGGGCACTGTTAAATTGTTGGTGAAATTGTGAACACATCCAGCCATTGTGGAGAGCAATTTGGAAGTATGCTCAAAAAGTTATCAAACTGTGTATACCCTTTGATCCTGCAGTGTTTCTACTGGACTTATACCCCAAAGAGATACTAAAGAAGGGAAAGGGACCTGTATGTGCCAAAATGTTTGTGGCAGCCCTGTTTGTAGTGGCTAGAAGCTGGAAAATGAATGGATGCCCATCAATTGGAGAATGGTTGAGTAAATTATGGTATATGAACGTTATGGAATATTATTGTTCTGTAAGAAATGACCAGCAGGATGAATATAGAGAGTCTTGGAGAGACTTACATGAACTGATGCTAAGTGAAATAAGCAGAACCAGGAGACCATTATATACCTCAACAACGATACTGTATGAGGATATATTCTGATGGAAGTAGATCTCTTCGATAAAGAGATCTAATTCAGTTTTAATTGATCAAGAGTGGACAGAAGCAGCTACACCCAAAGAAAAAACACTGGGAAATGAATATAAACTGTTTGCATTTTTGTTTTTCTTCCCAGGTTATTTATACCTTCTGAATCCAATTCTTCCTGTGCAACAAGAGAACTGTTTGGTTCTCCACACATATATTGTATCTCGGATATACTGTAACCTATTTAACATGTATAGGACTGCTTGCCATCTGGGGGAGGGGATGGAAGGAGGGAAGGGGGAAATGGGAACAGAAGTGAGTGCAAGGGATAATGTAAAAAATTTTCTGGCATGGGTTCTGTCAATAAAAAGTTATTTAAAAAAATACTGACTTGGAGCACCTTTTCATATGGCTAGAAATAGTTTCTATTTCTTCATCTGAGAATTGTCTGTTCATATCCTTTGACCATTTATCAATTGGAGAATGGCTTGATTTCTTATAAATTAGAACCAATTCTCTATATATTTTCGAAATGAGGCCCTTATCAGAACCTTTAATTGTAAAAATGTTTTCCCAGTTTATTGTTTCCCTTCTAATCTTGACTGCATTTGTTTTGTTTGTACAAAAACTTTTCAATTTGATATAATCAAAATTCTCTATTTTGTGGTCAATAGTGATCTCTAGTTTTTCTTTGGTCATAAATTCCTCCCTCTTCCATAGGTCTAAGAGGTAAACTATTCTATGCTCTTCCAAATTATTTAAAATCTCATTCTTTATGCCTAGGTCATGAACCCATTTTGACCTTATCTTGGTGTATGGTGTTAAGCATGGGTCAATGCCTAGTTTCTGCCATACTAATTTCCAATTTTCCCAGCAGTTTTTGGCAAATAATGCATTCTTATCCCCAAAACTGGAGTCTTTGGGTTTGTCAAACACTAGATTATTAAAATTATTGGCTGTTTTGTCTTTTGAACCTAACCTATTCCATTGATCAACTAGTCTATTTCTTAGCCAATACCAGATGGTTTTTTAATAACTGCTGGTTTATAATATAATTTTAGATCTGGTACAACTAGGCCACTTTCATTTGATTTTTTTTCATTAATTCCCTTGAAATTCTTGACCTTTTGTTTTTCCATTAGAACTTTGTTGTTTTTTTTTTTTTCTAGGTCATCAAAACAGTTTTTTTGGGAGTCTGATTGGTATAGCACTAAATAAATAGATTAGTTTAGATAGTATTGTCATCTTTATTATATTTGCTCGCCCAATCCAAGAGCATTTAATATTTTTCCCAGTTGGTTAGATCAGCCTTAATTTGTGTGGAAAGTGTTTTGTAGTTTTGCCCATGAAGGTTCTGATTTTCCCTTGGCAGATAGATTCCTAAATATTTTATACAATCAGTAGTTACCCAGGAAAGCACAGTCAGCTGCAAAAGTTCTATTGCCCCAGGCTGAGCCCCTTACTGTGCAGATTAGAGGCTGCCCTAGGCTGTGCCCCCCCTGCTGTGCTGATTTATAACTGCTCCTGCAAAAGCCCTGTACTTCAATATGTGATTGCAGGGCTGTGTTATAGTCTGAGCTGTGTCACTTCCCGTTTTGGGTGGTTATAGCCAGATTTTGTTAGGTTCTGGCATTTTTTTTTAGAAAGTACCCGCTGTCTTTGGCTTTAATTTCTCTGCTGATTTATTGCTTTATACTTAAGACAGAGCATTTAGCTTATAGGAGAGTCATCTCTAGCTGCAGAGATCACCCCCGCCCCTGGTCTGCTCCAGATGCTAGTCTCTCCCTGCCTGGGCTGGTCTGTTCCTGGCCCCTCAGGACAAACCTTTCCTGGCAATCTTCCAGATTATCTTCCCCTGGTAAATTTTGCTTCTATACTTTGTGGGTTTACCAGTCAAGTGCTATTTTTGAGGCTGAATTTAATAATTGGTCATGAGGGCATGAGAGGAGCTTAGAAAGTCACGTGTGCCTTCTCTGCCATCTTGGCTCCACCTCTGGACCATGAGATTTTGCAAGGGTGAATGCTGAAATTCATCTTTAATATATTTTGAAACTAAAAAGGTATTTTTTTAAAAGTAGTTCACTTATTAATGGGGGAGATACATATACACTACCTAAATACACATATACTGAGTAAATTGCAAAGCATTTTCAGAATGAAAGAATTAAAATGTGAAGAAAGGCAAAATAGTTTTTTTTTTTTTTTTTTTTACAGATGTCTCCTGCAAAAAGTATGATCTGAACTAACTTGTGAAAGAAGTCAGGGAATGAAATATCTACAAGTAGGGGAAATAGTTATTGAAAAATCACAGAATTGAGAAAACAATAAGATTTAAATAGTACCTATTATGTGTCAGCCATTGTCCTAAGTTGTTTTCATTATTGTTGTTTTTATTACTTTAATAAATATTATCTTGTGTAGTCTTCAACATTGTGAAGTAGATTCAATTATTACAGACATTTTACAATTGAGGGTACTTAGGAAAGCAGAAGTGAAATGACTCACTGTCACACATATAGAAACTGTCTAAGGCCACATTTAAATTTAAATTTTCCCTAAACTATCCATCACTCTATGCAGAATACCACCTACTGCATGAAGACATCAAGGGTTATATGTAAAGAACAGCTAAGAGGCCAGTGAATTAGATCAAATAAGACATAAAGTATAACACCTAGAAAGAAAGGAATACACTATTATGGAATTAATAAAGGAATGTATATTTTATCCTGAAGGTAATTGGAAACTAGGGGATTTTTCTAGATGGATGAATGCGGTAACATGAATAGAACTATCCTTTAAGAAAATAACTATGGTGGGCATAGCCAAAACAGTAGAGAGCAGACATGACTTTTCATGACCTCCTCTGACCGTCTCTCAGATCAACAGCAGATTAAGCCTATGAACTGATTTTGGAGTCACAGAACCCACAAATATTTGGAGTATACCACATTCCCAGAAGAAGATAGCTTGGAAGAATTTCAAAACAGTTCTGTTTCAAATGGGTAGGGGGACAGTCAGCCAAGCCTGCAGCATAGGGAGACTATAGCAAGGAGTTGGGGTAGGGAGTCAGAGAATTGCAGCTTCCACAAACCTGAGAATCTTCTATCAGCCTCTTAGGCTACCCTGTCCTGGTGCAAGCAGGTGATTTAGCAGATTTGCTACAAATGGCAAATTATAAACCACTGAGCCCTGGAAGAACACAGGACCGAGCTGGGAATACCCAGCACTGGAAATCAATCAGTGAACTGCCCCAGAGCAAATTAAAGCAGCTGTTGCTCCTTTTTGTTAAGAGCAGATCAAAAGCCTTTACAAAATGAGCAAAAAAAAAAAAAAAAAAAGAACTCTCATCATAGAGAACTTTTGTGGAGAGAGATAAGAACAGATTCAAATGCTGAGGTTTCTAAAGGCAAATCAACTCCTGATGAAGTCCCAAAGGGAAATATGAGCTGGTCCCTATTTCACAATGCTTGCTTGGAAAACTGCATAAAGGATCTTAAAAGAGAGCTAAAAAAAAAAAAAAAAACTGGGGAATGGAAATGAAATCTTTTCAAAAAGGGATGGAAAAAGCATATAACTCTCTACAAAATAGATTTGATATAATGAAAAAAAAGACTATAATGTCTTACAAAATAGATATGAGAAATATACCAATTTATTGAAAAACAAAATTTGTGAAATGGAAAAAAAATGCAATGAATAAAGCAATTAAATGGCCAAATACAAAAGGAGCTAAAAAAGATCACTGAAGAAAATAATACACTAAAAATTAGAATCAAACAAATGGAAGTGAATGATTCAATAACATTTCAAGAATCAGTCAAATTTAAAAAAAACTGAAAAAAAACAAAAGAAATTATGAAATATCTTCTAGGAAGAACAACTGACCTGGAAAATAGATTTAGGAAAGACAATCTAAGGATTATTGCACTTACTGAAAACTATGATGAAAAAAACACCTAGATATTATCTTAAAGGAAATCATAAAAAAAAAACTGCCCTGATAGTTTACCATTAGAAGGTAAAATAGCCATTGAAAGATATCACTAATCATCTCCTAAAAGATACCCCAAAATGAAATCCCCAAGTAATATCATGGCTAAATTTCAGAACTATTGCATCGAGGAAAAAATATTGCAAGCAGCCAGAAAGAACCAATTTAAATATTGAGGAGCACAATTAGGATTACCTGTGACCTAGTAGCTTCCACTTTAAAGGATCAAAGGCCCTGGAATCTTATAAAGGATTGCAGGATAATCCTTTGGCAAAGGAACTTGGATTACAGCCAAGAATAAGCTATCCAGCTAAAATGAGCCTTATCTTTCAGGGAGGAAAATGGGCATTCAATGATATAAGTGAATTTCACCTATTTCTAATGAAAGGCCAAAACTGAACAAAAAATTTGATTTCCAAACACAGAACTCAAAAGATGCATAAAAAGATAAAAAGGAAAGAACTCTTGAGAACTATATTTCTGTTATGGGTATACTTAGAGAATGCGGGTATAATTTGATTTTATTATGATAATAGGAAAAAAAAAACTAGAGTTAGAAAGGGGATTGTACTGGACAAAGGCGAAATAGGAAGTAAAATAAGGGAAATTACATCTCATGAGGCAAAAAAGACCTATTATAATTGGGAAAAAGAAAAGAGTTATTGTGTGAATCTTACTCTCATCAGATTTGGCTCTAAGAGAGAATATCACACACATTTGGTTTCACAGAGAAAGTTGTCTTATAGGGAAATGGGAGGGAAAGGAGAGAGAAAGGGCAAGACTAATAGATGGGAAAACAGCAGTATTAGGGAAAAGGTGTAAAAAGGAATAAGGACTCTAAAAAGGATTGTTTGAGGGAGGTGATCATCAAAAGCAAAATACTGGGTAGGAGAGAAGGGAGAAAGGAAAGAGAAAAGCCTAATTTATGGTAAGTAAGGTGGCAGGACATAGATAAATCATTTTAACTGTGAACGTGAAAGGGATGAACTCTTCCATAAACCAGAAGGGGATAGCAGAATGGATTAAAAGCCAGAATCCTACAAAATGTTGTTATTAAGAAACACATTTAAAGCATAGTGATATGTACAGAGTGAAGATAAAGGGCTGAGAGCAGAATCTAGTATGCTTCAGATGAAGTAAAAAAAGCAGGGGTAGTAATCCTGATCTCATTATCAAGTGAAAAACAGAGATCTAATTAAAAGAAATAAGGAAGGAAACTATATTTTACAGAAGAGTAGCATAGATAATGAAGCAATATCAATACAAAACATATATGCATCAAGTGGTATAGCATCCAAATTCCTAGAGAAGTTAAGAGAGATGCAAGAAAAAATAGACAGCAAAACTATACAAGGGTATCTCAACCTTGCTCTCTCAGAACTAGATAACTCGAACCACAAAGTAAATAAGAAATAAGTTAAGGAGGTAAACAAAATATTAGAAAAGTTAGGTATGATAAATCTTTGGAGAAAACTGAATGGAGATAAAAAGGAGTTTACTTTTTTTCTCAGCAGTTCATGGAACTTATACAAAAATTGACCATGTGTTTGGGCATCAAAACATCAAAATCAAATGCAGAAAGGCAGAAATAGTGAATGCAGTTTTTTCAGATCATGATGCAATAAAATTCATGTGCAATATAAGAACAGGAGAAAATAGACCAAAAGTTAATTGGAAATTAAATAATTTAATCCTAAAAACTGAATGGATGAAACAGCTAATCATAGACACAATCAATAATTTCATCCAGGAGAATGACAATAATGAGACAACATACCAAAATTTGTGGGATAAACCAAAGTGATTATAAGAGGAAATTTTATATCTCTAGATGTTTACTTGTATAAAATAGAGAAAGAGAAGATCAATGAATTGGGCTTACAACTAAAAAAGCTAGGAAAAGGACAAATTAAGAATTCTCAATTAAATACCAAATTTGAAATTCTGAAAATAAAAGGAGAGATTTATAAAATTGAAAATAAGAATGGTATTGAATTACTGAATAAAACTAAGAGTTGGATTTATGAAAAAACCAACAAAATAGATAATCTTTATTAATTTGATTAGAAAAATGAAAAAGAATCAGACTGTTAGTCTCAAAAAAGTCAAAAGGGAGAACTTTCCACCAATGAAGAAGAAATTAGAGCAATAATTAGGAGTTATTTTGCCTAACTGTATGCCAATAAATTTGATAATCTAAATGAAATTGAGGAATATCTACAAAAATATAGATTGCCCAGAATAACAGAAGAGGAAATATTAGTCAACTCTATAAGAAAAAAATCCCCAGGGCCAGATAAATTTATATGTTCATTCTACCAAACATTCAAAAAATAATTAATTCCAATACTGTATAAACTATTTGAAAAAATAGGGATTGAAGGAGTCCTACCAAACTCCTTTTATGATATAGATATGGTACTGATATCTAAACTGGGTAGGGTAAAAACAGAGAAAGAAAATTATAGACCAATTTCCCTAATGAATAATTATGCAAAAATCTTAAATAAAGCCTTAGCAATGAGATTACAGAAAATCATCCCCAGGATAATATACTATGACTAAGTACAATTAAACCAGGAATGCAGGGCTGGTTCAACATTAGGAAAATTATTAGCATAATTGACTATATCAATAATCAAATTAATAAAAATCATATGATTCTACAATAGATGCAGAAAAAGCATTTGATAAAATCCAACACCCATTCCTATTAAAAACACTAGAGAATATAGGAATAAATGGACATTTCCTTAAAATAGTAGCATCTATTTAAAATAATCTAGGGAGGGGGTGGGGGAAGGAGGGGAAAATCTGAAACTCAAGACTATGCACAGGTCAATGTTGAATAATTATCCGTGCATGTTTTAAAAATAGAAAACTTTAAAAAAGGAAATAACTATGGCTGCTGAATGGAACATATTTGAGTGAGGAGATATATAAGGAAAGGTTGTCAATCAAAAGGCTATTGCAAAAATCCAGGTGAGAGGCTCTACTAGGATGACAGTTATATAGGTCAAGAGAAAAAAAGAATATATGCAATATGTTTTTAAGGTAGAAAATTCCTGAAAATGGAAAATCTTTTTCAATAGAGACATAATGCACCAGGGTTCTAGTTGTTTTTGGGGTCAGCATCATAGCTGACTTTTAAAAATCTCTGCCTTTCTTGAACCCATAGCTGACAATTTTTCTCTCCCATGAGGTTTTATTCCCTGAAGTGACCTTTTCTCTGATGACTATTTCTGTGTATATGCCTGTCTTCAATGTGCCATTCTTCTATTGATGTAAACACTTCTTTGGCATTTGCCACTGTTACTTCAGGGATATTTTCACTAATGTCTCACAGCCTTTCTCACAGTTTTACATGGATCCTCTATCTTGTCATCTGTACTTGTCTTAGATGAGGAAAGAACACATAAGGCTGAGCAACTATGTGCTAATAATCTTCATGGCCAAGAGAGCAGGCTGGCTGCCCATTCCCTACTCACTATTAAAAGCTCAAACTTAAGTTCCATCTCCTTCACCATGGGGAAGAAAAGAAAATAATAGAGGGAAGAGTTGCTTCTTTTCTATTATTAATGAATTCTAGCTCAATAGCCAATTAGACAACTCATCATCATACAGTGCAAGCCTATTAGTCGTGCATGATGATAGGTAGGCTCCCTACTCTTTGAGTTTCTGTGAATTAAAATAAAATCAGGCAGGGAATAGCAATGTATGTTTTATGCTATAGCCCCTTTAGGTGTGTTTTCCCACATTACACATTAATAAGATATTCTTGAATATTCTATAAACAATTTCCTGCACCTTTAAAAAAATCTTATTGACTATGAAGGCCATCTGGGGAAGCATTCTTTCTATTTTTGTCTGACTATTTGCTCTTACCTCACAACTCTGCCCTTTAGCAGTTAATATATGTTTGATCTTTCTGTGATTGAATGAGCCAACTGGCCATCACAAATAGCAAATCACAGCTAGAGGGTTGGATTCCTGGGACTTGATGTCTCTTAAATTTGACATGGAAATATGTGCTAAGAATACTGAACTTATTTTTACTTGTAATTTTAAAAAAATCCATGCACTGCTTACTTATAGTGGTAGAGTTAATTAGATAGCACTTGGCAGGGACTGAAAGTACCATTCTTTGAATGACCCTGAACAAATTACTTAACTTTAGACCTTGTTTTCATTTGCATTCTTAGGTGGGATGCCTTGAATAATAAATTGAAATCTGTGGTTGTTTTTACTTTTGAAAGCATCAAATGAGAGAGCTTGGCTAGCAAAACTTATCAAATAACTGATTGAGGAAGTGGGTGTGATGTCAGAAACTATGGATTCAAATCCCAGCTGGATTGTTTACTACCTGTATGCCCATGGGCAACTATGAAATAGTTGGGCTAGATGATCTCTAGTATGCCTCCTAATTTTAAATTTGCATAATCTCCATGATCCTTTAGAAATAAAATGATGGTAGAGCATCTGGATATGAAGAAAATTGACTGCTGCTTCTTTATTGAATAGGTTTTCCTCACCATCCTAGGACAGGTCCATGTAGACAGTGGCTTAATTCTGAAAGCACAAATTCTCCCACAAAATATGGGATGTGTGAAACTGCAAAGTTATTGCTGCTTCTTTTCCTAGGAGTGGAATCCATTTGCCCTTTCACCATATAACCTCACTAGTTATATCAATTTCTATGTTCTTTGCTTCTATCCACAATGTGAATTTAACCTTAAAGATGACAGCAAGGGAGAATTCTGACTTTCTCATTACAGACATCAGGCTTATTTGGTTTACAAGCTTCTCCATACTTGGTACTTGACTAAATGTATGACATAAAGTTTTACCTTCTCCCTCTCTAATCCTAGTTATTTAGAACAGCAGTCTTTTATGATGAAAAAAATTTCCCCATCCTATGTTTTATTTGTTGGAAAAGATGCTTGATGAATAATAAAAAAAAATCACTGTGGCATCAAGAGCAGGGTTATAGATTTAAAGGTATAAAAGACCTTATACATTACCTAGTCAGGGAGGTGATACAGTGGTTAAAGTACTGAGCCTATAATTAGGAAAACCTGAGTTTTGATCATATCTCAGATACTTACTAGATACACGAGTACATGACTTCATCTTTTTCTGCTTTAATGTAGTACTTATCTCCCAGGATTGGTGTGAGGATCACATAAGGTAATAACTCTAAAACTCTAAGCATGGTTCCTGGAAAATAGCAAACACAATATAACTTTGTTATTGTTACTATCTATTCATAGGACCATAGATTAAAACTAATACAAGTTATCTAGTCCAAAAATGTCAAGCATATGTCCACCACTCCTGAATATGGGCCAAATCAATTTAAAATGTAGTTGTAAAGTAATACAATAATTTTAAAAGGAATAAAATGTAGATAATATTGCAATTTAAACTAAGTTAACATGCAACCCACAAGAATTCCTGTGCATGTATGCATTAGTGACCCCTATTGCTTTTTCATTTTCACACCTCTGATCTTATCTAACTCCCTTATTTTCCAAATCACTTTTGAAGGAAATCACAAAATGATGCCAATGAGGAGGGTTGTAATGAATAAATTAAATGAAAAAAAAATTCTTATTAATAAACATGCATGGTCAATCATAGTAACTTCCTACTTTGCAATAACCAAAAATAAGTCTGACTTTGCATTTTGAACGTTTACCTTTCAACCCATGATGCTGAGTAAAAGCAGGAACTCACTGAACATTTCCCTCCAAACTCTCCAAATTCCTATAAATAATTACTCTAAATAAATTTTAGAGCATCAGGACACCACAAAAGATGGAGTAGAACATTTTCCAGCTGAAAAGAATTTACAAGGTCATCAGGAAAGGTCTGTGACACAGGGGTGGGAGTCCAGTGTACAGTCTCCATGCAGGCTGTGCCAGCACAACCCTGACCCAACCCCAGCTTCAGCACCTTTACCAGCCCCAACTCAAGGTCTGAATAATCAGCAGTACTAGGGGCTTCCAGATCTCTCAGCTCTGAAACACCAGAAGGTAAGCAGAAAAGATCTGTGTAAGCAGGATGGGAATGTAGCACATAATCCCAGTACAGGCTGCATTGTACTCTGGCCCTCACCCCAAACCTAATTCCTATTCCACCCAATCCCAGCCCCATACTCAGTCTTTGCTGGACCCCAGTTTCAGCAATGTGTGACCTCAGAATCAGTAGTAGTGCTAGAGGGTTCTAGATCTCTGCCCCAAGAATACTCAGACTCAGAGTCTCAGTGGACAGGGTCTGTGGGAAAGAGTGGGAGTCTGGTGTGCAGTGCCATTTCAGTCCCAGTGCATGCCTGACCCCAATCCCAGGTTCTGAGAGTCAGCAAAGCAGAATTATTTTTATTTAGCAATCTAGATTTTACAGCTACAGTGGGGACAGGAGTACTTCTAACAGGCTCCAGAACAGAAAAGAGTGCTTGTGTTGATGTTCCTTGATGGATCTTTGAAAACTGCTACAACAAAGCAAAACAAAACAAAAATCCTGAAGCTTGGGACAGTGCAGCCTCCACCCTGGGAAGAGTCCTATCTTAATAATGAGTTAAAAACCAAATAACAGGATAGGCAAATGAGTATACAACAAAAAAAGTTTCTGACCATTAAAATTTATGGTGATAAGGAAGAACAAAACACATTCAGAAGATGATAACTAAGTCAGAACTCCTACATCCTAAACCTCCAAGAAAAATAAGAATTGAGCTCTGGTCATGGAAAACCTCAAAAGGGACTTTGATAATCAAATAAAAGAGATAAAGGGAAATTAGGAAAATAATTGAAAGTGATACAAAAGGAAATGTAAAAAAGTAATGAGGAGAATGCCTTCAAAAGCAAAATTGGCCAATTGGAAAAGGAACATAGAAAAACCCAATGAGGAAAATAATTCTTTTAAAATAAAATTGAGCAAATGAAAGCTAATGACTTTATTAGAAATCAAGATACCATAACATAAAAGCAAAGAAAAAAAAGAAAAGAAAAAAGTGAAATATCTAATTGGAAAAACAGCTGACTTGAAAATAGATGCAGGGGAGATAATTTTTAAAATATTGGTCTACCTGAAAGTGATGATAAAAACAAAAGACAAAAAAAGTCAAAATCAAAATCAAAAGCAAAAACAAATAAGCCTGGACATCATTTTTCAAGAAATTATTAAACAAAAACAGTCCTGATATTCTAGAACCAGAGGGTGAAATAGAAATTGGAAAAATCCATTGATCACCTCTTGAAAGAGATTCCAAAATGAAAACTTCCAGAAATGTTGTAGCCAAATTCTGGAATTCCTAAGTCAAATAAAAAAAATATTAAAAGAAAGAAACAATTCAAATATTGTGAAGCCACAGTCAGGAAAGCACAAGATTTAGCAACTTCTATATTAAAGAATCAGAGGGCTTGGAATATGATATTCAGGAGCAATAGACTTAAGATTACAACTAAGAAAACCTACCTAGCAAAACTTTATAAGACAAGAACTGAAATTACTATTTGATTTTCAAATACCAGACTCTGGAGAAGCATAAGGAAGTAATCAGGAAAGTGATTTCATAAGGAATTTAATAAAACTAATCTGTTTACATTTCTACTTGAGAGAATATCTGTTATGCATTAGAACTTTCTCATTATTATGACTATTAGAAGAAGTACATATAGACTGAGGTCACAGGTGAATTGAATATGAAGGGATAATACCTTTTTAAAAATGATGAAATTAAGGGGTGAGAGAAGAATGTACTTGATAAAAGGGAAAAGGAGAAGTGGAATGGTGGAAATTATCTGGTATAAAAAAAAAAAAACAAAGAAAAAGCATTTACAATGGAGAAGAAGAGGATGAGAAAGTGAATCTTACTTTCATTTGAATTGGTTCAAAGAGGAAATAACATAAATACTCAATAGGTGTTCCAAAATCTATTTTACCCTACAGGAAAATAAAAGGGGACTGGGTTGCAGGAAGGGGAGGTGGGTGATAAAAGAGAGAGTATATTGCGGGAGGGACTATTCAGTCCCAAAATCCTTTTGAGGTGGGACAGGATGAAAGGAGAGAACAAATAAGGGGAAATACAGTTAGCAACAGTATTTTTTTTCAAAGAGAGGGAACTGAGTCAAATTTATAAAAAACAAGAGTGATGCGACAACTGACAAATATGATCTATGCCTAAAAGACTATAAAACTATGTATATCCTTTGACCTAACGACACTACTACTTGACAGGAATACCAAAAGAGATTTAAAAAAAAAAAAAAAAAAAAAAAGGAAAACGACCTATATGTACAAAAATCATTCACAGCATCTCTCTTCTCAGGGCAAAAATTTGACCTCAGACACTTACTAGTTGTTTGATCCTGGAAAAGTAATTTGCCTTTATTTGCCTAAGTTTCTCATCTATAAAATGAGATGGGAAAGGAAATGGCAAACCACTTAATTATTTTTGCCAAGAAAAACCCAAATGGGGTCATAGAGAGTTGAATGTCACAGAAAAACAACATAACTACAAAGAAGAACTCAACCATAATAAGTTACTCAGAGTAGGGAAAACTGAGGTTCATCTTTAGAAAAAGATACTGAAATAAAAAAAAACAAAAAGCCTTTCTGATCCCAAAGAATGTTGTTAAAGGGTCACCAAAAAAAGAATTCATAGAATAATTTTAAAAAGACTAAAATTAAAATGAGAAATCAGAGACAAAGTAAAACAGTAATGCCAAAATAAGTAGATAATGAAAAGAAAGTCAAGCAACTAGAAAAAGGAGATTTAGTATCTTAAATAAGAAAATGACTTGTTGAAAATTAGAACTGGTGAAGGGGAAGGCAATAAAGTTATGGGGCGAAAAATAAAAAAAGAAATGACAAAATGGAAGAGAATGTGAGTCATCTCATAAGAAAAACAACAGATCTGGAGAATATGTCAAGATGAAAAAAACATAAGAATAATTTGATAACCTGAAAGCTATGATAAAAAAAAAAATTCTTGTTGCAACAATATAAGAAATAATTAAAGAAAAGTGCCCTAACATATTGGAACAAGAGAAGAAAGAAGAAATAGGAAAAAAACCAAACCACTACTTCCCACCTGAAAGAGATCATATGAGCAAAATCTACAAGAATGTTATAGACAAATTCTGAAACCCTAATATCTAGGAGAAATATTGGGAGCAACATGGAAAAAAAAATCAAATATATTGGAGCGACAATTAGACTCACACAAGGCCTAGCAGCAGTTACTTTAATAGACAGCAGATCTTGGAACACTATATATAAAAGGGCAAAAGAACAGGGTTGTGGCCAAAAATAACATATACATCAAAGTTAAATAAAATCCTGAATGGAATAAAAGACATTAAATAAATTGCCACACTCAAGATTTTAGTACAGAAACACAGGAACTTAGTTTGAAGAAAGACCTGAACTTAGTAGAAAAGTTGACATAAGGTAAACATCAAAGAATAGTTTCAAAGGATTCAATAAGGACAAACTGTTTGTATCTTATATGTGGAACTACAAACCATATATTTAAGATTGTTCTTAGTAAGTGAATAGTTCGAAAGATTGAGTTAAAGCTGAATATGATGTGATCCTAAAATGCAAAATTACATAGGAGAAGGTAAAAAAAAAAGTAATTATGTTATATGAATGAGATGCTAGAGAAAGAAAGGAACAAGGGAATTAGATGAAGACGGTTGGTAGCTGGAATCCTACTCACATTGGAAATATGTTAGAGAAAGAATAATACATACATGCATCCTATGTACATACATATATTGGTATTAAAGTCTTCTAAATTTATAAAAAAAATAAGACAGAATAGGTTAAAGGAAGGTATAAAAGGATGCGTTGATCAACAAGAATATGACAAAGAGAAAGGGAAAGGGTGAAAGGAGAGGTTAAGAGAGGAATACTTGGAGGCAGATTAAGATTAAAAATAGCAAGACAAGGTGGTATGTAGAAGTAAAGTAGAGGGATCAGCAGGGATAGAAGATGAAATACATATAAACATAATAGTAATGCTCAGGAGTAGAATTTATTATAAAAAATCAGAAGTATTTTTAAAAGTAAAAAAGATAAATTCAATCAAAACAGAAAAAAAATAGGAAAACTGCACCACCTGTCAGCCATATTAATTAGTATTGTTTTTAAAAAACTAGATAGTATAATATTGGAATATTGCTATGGTATAGGAAATGATGAGTTGATTTTAGAAAAAATATAGAAAGACTTGGACTTATCAATGATGGTATTATTTACCGTCAGAGAAACAAAGGATAAACAGGGTAGTATGGGCTTACATTGATGTGTATGAATGTTCCCACGCACATTTGTGTGTATGTATATCATTCTACTTATGTATGTATAGTATGTGTATTTATATATTTACCTAGCTAGTTATCTGTGCTTAATTGTAACCTTGTTGGAGAATTTGGGGAGATGGAGAGAAAAAGGAGAAAAAAATATATAAAAGAAAAAGTGTACAGAACAAAAGAAAACCTTCAGGGAAGCAAAGATAGGGAGCTTTGAACACAATGTTTAATTTGTATTCCATAGGCTTTCTTGAAATGGGAATTGATTTTGAATCCTCTCTTATAATCTGCTTTGCATATGGTCTTTTTTTTTCTTTTTTCTTTTTTTTCCTTTTATTTTGTAATTAATTTTTAAATAAAAGGAAAAAAAATTAAAAGATACTCATTACCATATTAATTAACTTTTGATACTTTAAAATATGTTATTCATCAATTCAATGGTTTTTGCCTTTTGTTTTATTTATTTCTTCTTTGATAATCAGAATGTTGATTCTGATTTGATAGGATTTTGATTTTTTTCTAGATTTTGTTTTTAGTCACATATCAGTTTTGTCTTTCTGTCTTTTGTTTATGAAATTATCCATGTATTTATGAAATTTAAAATTTACTTATTGTGGTTTAAATGAAAGAAAAATTCTACTCTTGGAAGGATATATGGGTTCAGCTGATCTCTTGCTTTCTATCAATGGATTTATCAGATTATGCTTATTCATGTGTAGATATACTTATCAACTATGTATATTCATAGTCTAGAAGCTTCCAGTTTAAGACTAAAGAAATGAGACTACAAAGTAGGCCCTTTAGGAGACTGGGGAGACACACCTGGTTTGTTGAGGTTTTTTGTTGTTGTTGTTGTTGTTGTTGTTGTTGTTGTTTGTTTTGCTTTTTTTTTTCCAGTCCTTGTTTGTTTGTTTGTTTGTTTTTGGATACATGCTAAAAAGACCACAATGGCAGCAAGCAGGAAGTAATGCTTCAATCAAACTTTAACACAAAGAATACAGAGACAAATAGTGTGGCAGGGTGGAGGAAAGAAAGCAACAGGGAAAGAAAATGGAGGAGAGAGATGGGCTCAGAAACTCATTAATCTAACTATGGATTCTTACTTGGGACACTCAGGTATCCTTAAGGGGTAGGTGAGTGCTGGGGGACAGGAGTTTGGAATCTCATGTTTGCATTGTTTTAGTGTTGAAACATGTCACCTTAGACTTAGTTCATATTCACATCATCTCAAAGTTATCAGCAACACTTTAGGGTTAATTCAGAAGCATAATGCCTTGCTGATGTTTTGCTCCTCTTACCACATATGTCTGAAAATTATCTGGGGCTTATAGATGAAAAGCAATTAGTGGGACCAAGGTACCATTACATTAAGGCTAACTTACTTTAAGTTAGCACATAGTCTCAACAGGTAAACTTAGTTAATTTATGAGAGGGTTGCCAGTGACTCCTGTGCTTCTCTATGAGACAATTTGCAAATGAGTGTTATACTCCTTTCATTTATAGTAAAGTTTGAGTGATTTCCAGGTTCTCTTTTGTAATTGTACTTCCTTCTACTGCCACCTTATAATAATTATTTATAACAGTGCATACCTTGAACTAGCAGGGCCTTTACAGATACATTACACTAAATGTTTGCAGTAGCTCTTTTTATAGTTTCAAGGAATTGGAAATGGATGTCTATCAATTGGGGAATGGTTGAATAAGTTATAGTATATGAATTTATAAAATATTATTCTTCTATAAGAAGTGATGAATGGGCTTACTTCAAAAAAGCTTGGAAAGACTTAGATGAAGTGATGCTGAGTGAAGTGAGCAAAACTAGTAGAAAATTGTATACTGTAACATCAAGATTATCTGATGATCAACTGTAATGAACTTGGCTCTTCTCAGCAATATGGTGTTTCAAGACAATTTCAATAGAATTGGGATGGACCATACCATCCACATCCAGAAATGGAACTACAAAAACTCAAAGTGAAACAAAGCATAGTATTTTCATCTTTTTTGTTTGCTTTTTTATTTCTCATGTTTTTTCTCCCTTTTGGTCTTATTTTTCTTGGACAACATGATAAATATGGGAATATGTTTAAAAATTGCACCTATTTGACCTATATCAGATTGCTTGCTCTGTTAGGGAAGGGGGAGGTAAGAGAAGGAGAGAGAAAAAAATGGAACACAGCCTTATAAAAATATATATTCAAAACTACTTTAAATGTATTTTAAAATAAAGTACAATAGAAAAACTAATAGTTATTTATAAATTTATTTTAGGTGAGGGATTAGTTGGATGAACCAGAAAAAAAAGATTAAATTTCTTTTTTTTAATAATTATAACTTTTTATTGACAGAACCCATGCCTGAGTAATTTTTTACAGCATTATCCCTTGCACTCATTTCTGTGATGACTTTTCTCCTCCCTCCCTCCACCCCTTTCCCCAGATGGCAAGCAGTCTTATACATGTTAAATATGTCACAGTATATCCTAGATACAATATATGTGTGTAGAACTGAATAGTTCTCTTGTTGCATAGGAAGAATTGGATTCAGAAGGTAAAAATAATCCGGGAAGAAAAACAAAAATGCCAACAGTTTATTCATTTCCTAATGTTCTTTCTTTGGTGTAGCTGTTTCTGTCCATCATTGATCAATTGAAATTGAGCTAGATCTTTCCGTTGAAGAAATCCACTTCCATCAGAATACATCCTCATACAGTATCATTGTTGAGATGTAGACTGATCTCCTGGTTCTGCTTATTTCACTTAGCATCAGTTAATGTAAGTCTCTCTAAGCCTCTTCGTATTCATCCTGCTAGTCATTTCTTACAGAATAATATTATTCCATAACATTCATATACCACAATTTACCCGATCATTCTCCAATTGGTGGACATCCATTCATTTTTCAGTTTCTAGCCACTACAAACAGGGCTGCCACAAAATTTTGGCACATACTGATTCCTTTCCCTTCTTTAGTATCTCTTTGGAGTATAAGCCCAGTAGTAGCATTGATGGATCAAAGGGTATGCACAGTTTGATAACTTTTGGGCATAATTCCAGATTGCTCTCCAGAATGGTTGGATTCGTTCACAACTCCACCAACATGCATCAGTGTCCCAGTTTTCCTGCATTCCCTCCAACATTCATCATTATTTTTTCCTATCATTTTGCCCAATCTGACAGGTGTGTAGTTGTATCTCAGAGTTGTCTTAATTTGCATTTCTCTGATCAATAGTGACTTGGAACACTCTTTCATGTGAGTAGAAATAGTTTCAGTTTCATCATCTGAAAATTGTCTGTTCATATCCTTTGACATTTATCAGTTGGAGAATGGCTTGATTAAAAGATTAAATTTCAATAAAAACGATATTCCCCAATTTTATTTATTTAATTGTCATAATTATGTTTGATTAATTATTTATCACACAGATCTATATATGTGTGTATAAAATGACTTTTTTATCCCCTTTATATAATTATTCATCTAATTTTTTGAAAAATTCATTCTGGTTCTTAATTTCTTTCTTAATTTTTTTGAACATTTGTTTAGATCTCAAAGGGATATATTGTGATGTCTGACACTTATTAACTTACTATCTATTACTTCTTGTAACTAACTTACCGTTACCTGTTTGTAAATATATAATATTTGAAGCATTTATGTTAAATAATTATATTTATTATTGATGATAACTTTAAGGAAATGCAATTTGCTCCTTTCCTTCTTTCTTCTTTTAATTAGTTTTTAAAATATTGATTTTTTTTTTGAGATCAGGTCACTATCCCTACTTTTTTTTAAATGCAGATTAAAGATAAAGAATTTTCTTAAAGCTATTTATTTTAATACTATGTAAATCTCTATGTCTTGAGAGTGTTTCATATAAATAGTATATTGTTGAATTCTGCTTTCTAATTCAATTTCCTTTCCTTTTCTGCTTTATGGGTGAATGCATCCCATGTAGATCCACAGTTATGAACGGTAATTGTCTTTCCCTTCTTCTTCTTCATTTGTACTTTGTCTCTTTTTCATAATAAATCCTCTCAGGTCCAGGAGAAAATATTGAAAGCACCCAGAAAGAAACTATTTAAGCCTCCTATATTTAAGATACACAGAGCTTGGAATATGACATTACAGAAAGCAATAAAGCTAAGATTACAACCAAGAGTCATCTACCTAGCAAAATGGAGTTCATCCTTTAGGGGAAAGGGGAAATTCATTGAAAGACAGAATTTTCAAGCATCCATGATGAAAAGAACAGAACTGAATATAAAATTTGATTTTTCAATACAGAACTCAGAAGAAGGTTAAGAAAATAAGAGAGAGGGCACAGGTATAAATTGAATAAGAGTAGGTAATATCTAAAAAAAAATAAAACTAAAGCATGAGAGAGGAACATAATTAGAGAAAGAAAAAGAGAGAAGATTGATGTAAATTATTTTCCATAAAATGAGGCAAGAGATTCTACAGTAAAGTGGAAAAAGGGTTGAGTGAATCTTATTCTCATTAGAATTGACTCAAAGAGTAAATAATGTACACACTCAATATGGCTATAGATATCTATCTTACTCTGAAGGAAAATATGAGAACAAAGGGATACAGGAAGGGGGGAGGATGATAGAAGAGAAGACATATTGGCATAGGGACTGGCTAGTAGTAAAACATTTTTGAGGAGGAATAGAGTGAAAGGAGAGAGAGAGAATAGAATAAATGGGAGGAGATACAGTTAGCATTAGTAATTAGCTTCCAGAATAAGAACTCACTATTTGACAAAAATTGCTAGGGAACCTGGAAAATAATATGTGCAAAACTCAGCATAGACCTACATCTCATATTCCATACCAAAATAAAATCAAAATGGATATATGATTTGGGCATAAAGGATAATACCATAAACAAATTAGGAGAACAAGGGATAATTTTCTATCAGATCTTTGGAGAAAGGTGGAATTAATGACCAAAGAAGAAATAGAGAAAATTATGAAAGCCAAAATGGACAACTTTGAATATGTTAAATTAAAAAGGGTTTGCACAAATAAAACAAACAGAAACAGCATGAAAAGAAAAGTAAAAAGCTGGGGGAAAATCTTTGCAGCCATATTTCTGATAAAGCTTCTGATAAAGCTGATTTCTAAATATATAAAGAACTGTATCAAATGTATAAGAATACATATTTCCCAATTGATAAATGTTCAAAAGATATGAACAGACAATTTTCAGATGACAAAATTAAAGCCATTTATAGTCATTTGAAAAAATGATCCAAATCACTATTGATTAGGGAAGTACAAATTATAAGAACTCTAAGTTAGCACCTTATACCTCTCAGATTGGCTAAGATGAAAGCCAATTTATATGGAAATATAAGCTACATATATATAATTATACATAATTATATACATATACATAGGATAATATATATCCTATATTATAGGAAAGGATAATGATAAATGTTGGAGGGGATCTGGGAAAACTGGAATACTAATGCATTGTTGGTGGAATTGTGAAATGATTCAGTCATTCTGGAGAGGAATCTGGAACTGTGTCCAAAGGACTATCAAACTGTGCATACCTTTTGACCCAGCAGTACTATTAAAGGGTCTAAAGCCCAAGGAAATTATGAAAGAGAGAAAAGAATGTATATGTTTAAAAAGGTTTGTAGCAGCTCTTTTTGTGATAATAAAGAATTGGAAAAGGAGTGGATGCCCATCAATTGGGGAATGGCTGAAGTTGTGGTAATAATGGAATATTATTGTTCTGTTAAAATGATAAGATAATGGAATATTATTGTTCTATTGACAATGATAAACAGGCTGATTATAGAAAGGTTTGGAAAGGTTTACATAACCTGATGCTGAGCAAAACAAGCAGAACCAAGAATATATTATGCACAACAATAACAAGAATATACAATGATCCACTATGAAAGACTTGCTTCTTCTCAGTAGTTTAGCAAACCAAAGCAATCCTAGTACTCTTTGGATAGAAAATGCCATCTACAACCAGAAAAAGAATTAAGGAGACTGAATATACATCACATACGATGTTAATTTCTTGTTTCTGTTTTTTATCTTTTCCATGGTCTTTCCCTTTTGCTCTCATTTTTCTCTCCCAATATAATTCATAAAACAATGTATATTAAAAATAAATAAACTTAAAGTTTTCAGAGGGTAGGGTCAAGAAATAAAAGATTATAATGCAATCATTTTTTTTCCCCTATAATTTTTATTTTTTTATTTTTATTTATTTTTTTTTATTTAATAATAACTTTGTATTGACAGAATCCATGCCAGGATAATTTTTACACAGCATTATTCCTTGCAATCACTTATGTTTCATTTTTTCCCCTCCCTCCCTCCTCCCCCCCCCAAGATGGCAAGCAGTCCTATATATGTTAAATATGTAGCAGTATATCCTAGATACAATACATATTTGCAGAACCGAACAGTTCTCCCACTGCACAGGGAGAGTTGAATTCAGAAGGTAAAAATAACTCGGGAAGAAAATCAAAAATCAAATAGTTCACATTCATTTCCCAGTATTCCTTCTTTGGGTGTAGCTGTTTCTGTCCATCATTTATCCAATGAAACTCAGTTAAGTCTCTTTGTCAGAGAAATCCACTTCCATCAGAATACATCCTCATACAATATCGTTGTCGAAGTGTATAATGATCTCCTGGTTCTGCTCATCTCACTTAGCATCAGTTCATGTAAGTCTCGCCAGTCCTCTCTGCATTCATGCTGCTGGTCACTTCTTACAGAACAATAATATTCCATAACATTCATATACCACAATTTACCCAGCCATTCTCCAATTGATGGGCATCCATTCATTTTCCAGTTTCTAGCCACTACAAACAAGGCTGCTACAAACATTTTGGCACATACCGGTCCCTTTCCCTTTTTTAGTATCTCTTTGGGGTATAAGCCCAATAGAAACACTGCTGGATCAAAGGGTATGCACAGTTTGATAACTTTTTGGGCATAATTCCAGATTGCTCTCCAGAATGGCTGGATTCGTTCACAATTCCACCAACAATGCATCAGTGTCCCAGTTTTCCCGCATCCCCTCCAACATTCATCATTATTTTTTCCTGTCATCTTAGCCAATCTGACAGGTGTGTAGTGATATCTCAGAGTTGTCTTAATTTGCATTTCTCTGATCAATAGTGATTTGGAACACTCTTTCATGTGAGTGGTAATAGTTTCAATTTCTTCATCTGAAAATTGTCTGTTCATATCCTTTGACCATTTATCAATTGGAGAATGGCTTGATTTTTTATAAATTTGAGTCAGTTCTCTATATATTTTGGAAATGAGGCCTTTATCAGAACCTTTAATTGTAAAGATGTTTTCCCAGTTTGTTGCTTCCCTACTAATCTTGTTTGCATTCGTTCTGTTTGTACAAAGGCTTTTTAATTTGATATAATCAAAATTTTCTATTTTGTGATGGTAATGGTCTCTAGTTCATCTTTGGTCACAAATTTCTTTCTCCTCCACAAGTCTGAGAGATAAACTATCCTATGTTCCTCTAATTTATTTATAATCTCGTTCTTTATGCCTAGGTCATGGACCCATTTTGATCTTATCTTGGTATGTGGTGTTAAGTGTGGGTCCTTGCCTAATTTCTGCCATACTAATTTCCAGTTATCCCAGCAGTTTTTATCAAATAATGAAATCTTATCCCAAAATTTAGAATCTTTGGGTTTGTCAAACACTAGATTGCTATAGTTGACTATTCTGTCTTGTGAACCTAACCTTTTCCACTGATCAACTAATCTATTTCTAAGCCAATACCAAATGGTTTTGGTGACTGCTGCTTTATAATATAATTTTAGATCAAGTACAGCTAGACCACCTTCATTTGATTTTTTTTTTCATTAATTCCCTTGATATTCTCGACTTTTTATTGTTCCATGTGAATTTTGTTGTTATTTTTTCTAAATCATTAAAATATTTTCTTGGAAGTCTGATTGGTATAGCACTAAATAAATAGATTAGTTTAGGGAGTATTGTCATCTTTATTATATTCGCTCGGCCTATCCAAGAGCACTTAATATTTTTCCAGTTATTTAAGTCTGACTTTATTTGTGTGAAAACTTTTTTGTAATTTTGCTCATATAATTCCTGACTTTCCTTTCGTAGGTAGATTCCCAAATATTTTATGCTATCAACAGTTATTTTGAATGGAATTTCTCTTTGTATCTCTTGCTCTTGGATTTTGTTGGTGGTGTATAAGAATGCTGAGGATTTATGGGGATTTATTTTGTATCCTGCTACTTTGCTAAAATTATGAATTATTTCTAGTAGCTTTTTAGTAGAATCTCTGGGGTTTTCTAGGTATACCATCATATCATCTGCAAAGAGTGATAGTTTGGTTTCCTCATTGCCTACTCTAATTCCTTTAATATCTTTCTCGACTCTTATTGCCGAGGCTAGTGTTTCTAATACAATATTGAATAATAATGGTGATAGTGGGCAACCTTGCTTCACTCCAGATCTTACTGGGAAAGGTTCCAGTTTTTCCCCATTGCATATGATGCTTATTGAAGGTTTAAAATATATGCTCCTAACTATTTTAAGGAAAAGTCCTTTTATTCCTATGCTCTCAAGTGTTTTTATTAGGAATGGCTGTTGGATTTTATCAAATGCTTTTTCTGCATCTATTGAGATGATCATATGGTTTTTGTTTGGTTGGTTGTTGATATAGTCAATTATGTTAATAGTTTTCCTAATATTGAACCAGCCCTGCATTCCTGGTATAAATCCTACTTGGTCATAGTGTATTATCCTGGGGATGATTTTCTGTAATCTTTTTGCTAATATTTTATTTAAGATTTTAGCATCAATATTCATTAGGGAGATTGGTCTATAATTTTCTTTCTCTGTTTTCAGCCTACCTGGTTTAGGTATCAGTACCGTATCTGTGTCATAAAAGGATTTTGGTAGGACTCCTTCAATCCCTACTTCTTCAAATAGTTTATTTAGCATTGGAGTTAATTGATCTTTAAATGTTTGATAGAATTCAGATGTAAATCCATCTGGTCCTGGGGTTTTTTTCTTAGGGAGTTGATTGATAGTTTGTTCTATTTCTTTTTCTGAGATAGGAGTGTTTAGGATATTTACTTCTTCCTCTGTTAGTTTAGGCAAGTTATATTTTTGGAGGTATTCTTCTATTTCATTTAAGTTGTCGAATTTATTGGCGTAAAGTTGGGCAAAGTAACTCCTAATTATTGCTCTAATTTCCTCTTCGTTAGTGGTGAGTTCTCCCTTTTCATTTTTAAGACTAACAATTTGATTTTCCTCTTTCCTTTTTTTAATCAGATTTACTAAGGGTTTGTCTATTTTGTCGGTTTTTTCATAGAACCAACTCTTAGTTTTATTAATTAATTCAATAGTTTTTTTACTTTCAATTTTATTGATCTCTCCTTTTATTTTTTGAATTTCAAGTTTAGTGTTTGATTGGGGGTTTTTAATTTGTTCCTTTTCTAGCATTTTTAGTTGCAAGCCCAATTCATTGACCTTCTCTTTCTCTATTTTATACAAATAGGCCTCTAGAGATATGAGATTTCCCCTTATTACCGCTTTGGCTGCATCCCATACATTTTGATATGATGTCTCATTATTATCGTTTTCTTGGATGAAGTTATTAATTATGTCTATAATTTGCTGTTTCACCCAATCATTCTTTAGTATGAGATTATTTAGTTTCCAATTATTTTTTGGTCTACTTTCCTGTGGCTTTTTATTGAATGTAATTTTCAATGCATCATGGTCTGAAAAGGATGCATTCACTATTTCTGCCTTACTGCATTTGAGTTTGAGGTTTTTATGTCCTAATATATGGTCAATTTTTGTATAAGTTCCATGAACTGCTGAAAAGAAGGTGTACTCCTTTCTGTCCCCATTACATTTTCTCCAGAGATCTATCATATCTAATTTTTCTAGTATTCTATTTATCTCTTTGACTTCTTTCTTATTTATTTTGTGGTTTGATTTATCTAATTCTGAGAGTGCAAGGTTGAGATCTCCCACTATTATAGTTTTACTGTCTATTTCTTCTTGCAGCTCTCTTAATTTCTCTTTTAAGAATTTAGATGCTACACTACTTGGTGCATATATGTTTAATATAGATACTTCTTCATTATTCATTCTACCCTTTAGCAAGATATAGTGCCCTTCCTTATCTCTTTTGATTAGATCAATTTTTGCTTTAGCTTGATCTGAGATCAGGATGGCTACCCCTGCTTTTTTGGCTTCACCTGAAGCATAGTAGGTTTTGCTCCAACCTTTTACCTTTAACCTGCATGTATCACCCCGCTTCAGGTGTGTTTCCTGTAAACAACATATTGTAGGATTCTGGCTTTTAATCCATTCTGCTAACCGCTTCCTCTTTATAGAGGAGTTTACCCCGTTCACATTTATGGTTAAAATGACCAATTCTGTATTACTTGCCATCTTGTTAACCCCGGTTTATGCTTTTCTCCCTTCTTACTCCCTTACCCCCCTTCCCAGTATTAAGCTTGTGAGCACCACTTGCTTCTCACAGACCTCCCTTTTTTTAGTATCCCTCCCTCCCCCTTAGAGTTCCCCCCCCCAATTTACCCCTTTCCCTCCCAGATACCGTATTCCCTTCCACTTAGCTTATTCCTTCCCTTTTCACTTTTCCCTTCTCACTTTTCAGTGAGGTGGGAGAAGTTTCACCATAGATTGAATATGTCTAAAATTCTTCTCTTAATGCCAATTCTGAAGGCAGTAAAATACTCACTATATTCATCCCTCTCCATTCTTTCTCTCAGATATAATAGGTTTTCTTTGCCTCTTCATGAAATTTAGTACCCCCACTTTCCCTTTTTTCTGGTACAATGTCCTTTCCACATCTAGTTTCTAGAACAAGGTATACATGTATTCTTTATACATCTTTATAGCCGGAATACAGTTCCCAAGATTAATCTTTACCTTTTTAGATTTCTCTTGAGTTCTGTGCTTGTAGATCAAATTTTTTGTTAAGTTCTGGCTTTTTCATCAGAAATAGATGGAATTCGCTTACTTCGTTGAATGTCCATCTTCTTCCCTGGAAAAAGATGCTCATTCTCGCTGGGTGAGTTATTTTTGGTTGCATACCAAGTTCCTTAGCCTTTCGGAATATCATATTCCAGGCCCTTCGATCCTTTAATGTGGATGCTGCCAAATCCTGGGTGATCCTTATTGTGGCTCCTTGATACTTGAATTGGGTTTTTCTAGCCGCTTGCAGTATTTTTTCCTTCGCCTGAGGGTTCTGGCATTTGGCCACTATATTCCTTGGTGTTTTGATTTTAGGATCCCTTTCAGTAGGGGATCGATGAATTCTTTCAATGTCTATTTTACCCTCTGTTTCTATGACTTCTGGGCAGTTCTCTTTGATAATTTCCTGGAAAATAGTGTCCAGGCTCTTTTTTTCATCATACTTTTCTGGAAGTCCGATGATTCTCAGGTTGTCTCTCCTGGATCTGTTTTCCAGGTCTGTTGTCTTCCCCAGAAGGTATTTCACATTCTTTTCCATTGTTTGATTTTTTTGGATTTGCTTGACTGCTTCTTCTTGTCTTCTCGAGTCATTCAATTCCAATTGTTCGACCCTGATTTTCAGTGAGGTATTTTCTTCACTCACTTTTTTAAGATCTTTTTCTAATTGTCCAATTGAGTTCTTTTGTTCTGTGGAATTTTTTTCCATTTCGCCAATTTTGTTTTCCAGTTCCCCAATCCTATTTTTCAAGGATTTGGTTTCTTTATCCACTCTCTCTTTAACTGACTTCTCCAGGCTCTTTTGCCAAGCCTCCCTCTCCTTTTCCCATTTTTCTTCTCGCTCCCTTGTGAGAGCCTTTTTAATTTCCTCCATGAGCTTCATCTGTGCTGAGGAACATATGATCTCCTCCTTTGGGGATTCACCTGGGGACTGTTTGTTTTTAGTCTCCTCAGGATTTGGAGTCTGCTCTTTATCTGTATAGAAGCTGTCAAGGGTTAAGTTCTTTTTCAGCTTCTTGCTCATTCTGTCTAATAATCAAAGACAAACTATCAAAGAAACAGAAGAAAAAAACCCTTGAATGGAGGCTGCTTTCTTTGGGGGAGGGGTAGGGTATTCGTGAGGCACAGGTCCTACTGTGCTATGGCGCCTGCGCTCTGAGATCCGAGCGGGCTGAGTCACTGTAGGGGGAGGGGTGGCCAGGTCCCGAGAGACTCCAGCTGTTTGGGGCTGTATTCTTCACCCCCGGTGTTTTTAGCTTCTCTGCTGCCGGAGCAAAGTATCTAATCCTGTAGCAAAGCTCTCCCCGCAGAGACGGCTGCGATCACACCCCACCCCCTCTCCGCTCTACTCGGCTCTGAGCTGCTATCTGTGCTCTCGCTGCAGCTGCTGGCCGCAGACTGCTTCCGATTTAAGTACCGTCCCCGCCCTCACGCAAAAACAGACCTTTCTTGACGAGTCTCAAGGATGGTTTCTCTTGGTAAGTAAATGTATGTTTTTTTTTCAGTCGAGCATTAATTCAGATGCATGAAATGAAATGGATAGTGAGAGAAAAACACGGAGGTTACACAGGAGTGTATTTCCTCTCCGCCATCTTGGCCGGAAGTAATCTATAATGCAATCTTAAAGAAATTATGAATATTGTATTACAATTTTGCTTTGATACCCTCAAAAATAATAATTGGGAAATTAATTTTGAAGTGTTTCTCTGATAAAGTCCCATTTCTCAAAAGTATAGGGAACTGAATCAAATTTGTAAAATTTATAAAAGCTACTCTCCAATTGCTAAATGATTAAAAAATTATATATATGTAGCTTATATTTCCATATAAAAATATTTTGTCCTTATTAAGTCCTTTGAAATTAATATTTGATGTTAACTCTTGTATATTAAATTTTCTATTAAGTTTTGTTGAGACAAAGTCCTGAAAACTATAAGTTCACTGAATGTGAACTTTTTCAATCAGTATTATGGTTAATTTTGCCAAATATGATATTTTTGGCTGTAGGACTACTTCTTTTGAAGGTTGACATAGCTATATTTTTTCAATAGCTTTTATCATAGCTGCTGATAAATCCTGTGCAATTCTATTTGTAGCTCCAGCATATTTGAATTGGTTAATTTGTTTGTTTTTTGTAGAATTTTGTTTTTGACATTGGGATCTAGGAATTTAGCAAAAAATATTCCTATGTGTTCTCTTGTAGGATGTTTTGAAAGTAGTAATGGGATTTTTTTTTCTATTTCTATTGCCCACTCATGTTCTATCCCTTCACAACCATATTATATGATTACTTCTTTTATTATTGTGTCAAGGCTTTTTTTTTTTTTAATTTGGCACAGCTTTCGGATAATCCAGTTATTCTTGTTTTGTCCTTTTCTTGTCTTCCTTTTCATATTTCTCCAGATATGTTGTTTTGCCTATGTTTCATATTCATATTCTCTCTATTTTTTCATTCTTTTTATTTTGTTTTGCTATGTCTTGGTCTCCTATAGCTTCTCTAGCTTCCCCTTGCCCGATTCTAATTTTCAAAGCATTATTATCTTCTTTAATACTTCGTTTCTCCTTTTATTATTTGGCTAACTTTAAATTTTTTTTCATAAGCTTCTTTTTTTGGGGAACAATTCTTTTTTATTAGTATTTCTTCAGTCTCCCTTATTTTATTTTTAAAGTCTTTTTTGAGTTCTCTAAATACTCTCTGAGAAGGTAGCCATTTAATGATATTCTTTGGGATAGAGAGGCTTTTTTATTTCTTTTATTTTTATTTGCACTCACTAAGGTGAAAGTTTCTATGGTTCAGGCTGAGGCAACCTCCAATTCATCAACACCTAGCTCTTCTCACTTGCTGTTTTGGAGAAACTAGCCTGGAAGTGTTTATACTTCCCACTAGTTAAACCTTGGTCCTGGGGTCTTTCTTCGGGTCTTCTTGGGCTGTTTCATAATGACACCTGTTCTGCCCTAAGTTTTCACTTACCTATGCTTCATGCTGATGTGCAATTTTTTTGTTTGTTTGTAAGGGAAATCTGGAGAACTTGGAATTTTCTTTTCTTTTTTAAAAATTATTATAGCTTTTTTATTTATAAGATATATGCATGGATAATTTTTCATTTTTAACAATTGCAAAACCTTTTGTTCCAATTTTTCCCCTCCTTCCCCCTACTCTCTCCCCTAGATGATAGGTAGCCCAATACATGTTAAATATGTTAAAATATATGTTAAATACAATATATGTATACATATTTATACAGTTATTTTTGCTGAATAAGAAGAATTAGACTTTAAAATAATGTAGAATTAACCTGTGAAGGAAATAAAAAATGCAAATGGACAAAAAAAGAGGGATTGGAAATACAATGTAGTGGTTCATACTCATTTCCCAGAGTTCTTTATCTGGGTATAACTGGTTCTATTCATTATTAAACAAATGGAACTGATTTGATTCATCTTATTGTTGAAGAGACCATGTCCATCAGAATTGATCCTCATATAGTTGTTGTTGAAGTATATAATGATCTGCTCCTGCTCATTTCACTCATCATCAGTTCATGTAAGTCTCTCCAAGTTTTTCTGAAATCATCCTGCTAGAAAGGCATCCATTCAATTTCCAGTTTTGGGCCACTACAAAGAGGACTGCCACAAATATTTTTGCACATACAGGTCCTTTTCCCTTCTTTGAGATCTTTTTGGGATATAAGTCCAGTAGTAACACTGCTGGATCAAAGGGTATGCACAGTTTGATAATTTTTTAACATAGTTCCAAATCGCTCTCCAGAATGGTTGGATGTATTCACAATTTCACCAACAATGTATCAATGTCCCAACTTTCCCACATCCTCTCCAACTTTCAGCATTATCTTTTCCTGTCACCCTAGCCATTCTGACAGATGTGTAGTGATATCTGAGAATTGTCTTAATTTGCATTTCTCTGATTGATAATGACGTGGAACATCTTTTCATATACCTAGAAATGAACTTGGAATTTTCTGATCTACTCTGCCATCTTTCAAAAATAGTCTTTTATCTTACAATATTGTTATTACTTTGTTCAAAGTACTTTTTATTCTGAATCAGTTCATGGAAGTCTTTCCAGGTTTTTCTGAGAGTATCATGCTTATCCATTTTTATTTTTAACTGAACCTGTATTCATACAATATCAATTTCTTTTCTGGGTATTGATCAGGTTTTTCATAAGTCCTTCAGAGTAGTTGTGGATCACTGTACTGCTGAGATGTTCTACCCCAATGTTTTTAAATTTTCTGAGTATAAAATTTGTTAAGAGTTACGAATACGATTGGAGTAGAACATTTTCAAGTTGAAGACAACTTAGAAAATCATGATAAGGGGGTCTCTGCTCCACTGTGATGGTAAACTCTGGTATGCTAGTTCTCCTCCTTTCTCTGAAACTGCCACCCAGGAATATGAAGCAGATTGAAATATGGACAAAATGTTAGAATGCTGTATCAATACTACTAAAGAGACCCTGTAATCTCCTTCTGACTAGTTGTTTGAGCCCCTTATCATCTTTGGACTGAAAAGTTTGTAAGTTACCACTTCTGTCACTGATTCAATCTCTCTGAGGTCTTTCCCTGTTTTGCAGAGCCAGGGCAGAGTTAGTGTAGCTTGCACTGGATTGTATTTTATTTCATGCTCACCCTATTGTGACATTCTTTTCCCGACCAACTTCCAAGTTATCATAGCCAAGAAATTGTTTCACTCCATTTTGTGTGTGTGTGTGTGTGTGGATTCTGTTTACAGAATTTTGTTATTTGGAGATGAGAGCTCAGGAGAATCCCTGCCTTTACTCTGCCATCTTGACTCTGAATCAGTTTATTGTTTTCAAAGTCATTATTTTTCTTATAGATATTTGTAAACACTGTTTCTCCCTTGGTTCCCTCCAACTATTGACTTTTAAGAATTTTGAATCTTTCAGATATGATTATCTAACTCCCATCATCACCATATATGGGATTACAAATGTGCTATTATTTTGTTTAGAGAGCTGAATTTTACATTTTTTTTTCCTTAGACCTCCTTACTTGTCACTCTCAGTTTTTAGCACAGTGAACTACTAGGGTGAGGACCATATTTATCCTTTCATTTCCCAGGTTTATTTCTGATTTTTACCTCACTAAAACCTGCTTATTTCCTATTTCTGATCATCACCTTATATCTGTAGCTACATAAATATCCCATTTCTTGATAATTTGGGTTCCACTGCTCTGAAAAGAGAACACGTTCCTCTGATGTGAAAAACAATCTTGCATGCTAAACAAAGATGTTGCCTTGTTTGTGACATGACAGTTTCAAAAATCTTGAAGAAATCTGGCTTAGACATGAAAGAACCATTAGGTTATGATGATCCCCTAAAGACTATAAAACATATAATGTTTAAAAAAACAAAGTTGAACTAGAAAAAAAACATTCAGAGTTCAGTGGTAACAGTGACAAATGGACTCCAGCTACAAGTCCACAGCAAAAGGTATTGTTGATGCAGCCATATATCATTGACAAAGAGAAGCAAATAGAGAAAACTACTCACAAACAAAAACAGAAGAGACAGAGAGCTCTTAAGGGCATAAATGTCGACCACTGGCTGTTATTTTTTTCCATCATCATTTTGGAGTTTTAGTTACAAATTGTGTAAAGCGATTCACTGGGAAGAAAAATGTCCTTTGCCTTTTTATGGCATTATATACATTTTAAAAATATTTGTTACTGTGTAAATTAAACTTCTCTGTACACAATTCAACACACTTTTGTCAAATGTTTACTATGCTAAGATACTGTGATAGGTCCTGGAGATAAATAAAATACAAATATTAAACAATCTTGTTCTCAAGCAACCTATGTTGTTTTGAAGAGGTGCATACTAATAATTTAATATAATATAGTTTAAGGAGGGAGATAGGATTGATAAAGTGAGGAGAAGAAATCAGGATAGATTTGTTGAATAGTAATGCTTGATATGGGCAGAAAAGGCAGGTAGCAATCTTAGAGGCAGACTGTGGAAGGAGATTTTTCATTTCAAACATGAAATTTTAGACTTACAAAATTTACAGGGCAGAGAGTTTTTGGAGTTGAAATTTGTGATACAGATTGTGTGAAAAGGGATACTATATCTATATGGAAGGCAGAGTATGGATGGTTTTCAATATCAGACTGAAACATATATTTTATCATAGGCAATAGGGAAACACTGAAGTATTTGAACAATGCACTGGTATGATCAGCCCTATTTATTAGGAACATTAATTTGTTATGTGTGTGGAGAATGGATCAAAGAAGACAATTGAAAACATCATTAGCAGGCTAGAGCAGTAGTGTGAGAGTGATATCCACCTGTGGATAAGTAGGTAAATGGAAAGAACAAGTTGAAAATTGGAGATATGAGCATAAGATTGATAATATTGTAAAAGTATTGAAATGTTGGTGATTGAAAAAAGAAAGATAAAATTTTCTGGGAATGTGATTAACTTAAAGTATATGTGAATAAAATGTCACTGTGGAGCTAGCACTAAATTTGGGAATAGAAGATCTAGAGGAATCTTGGCTCTGCTACTTTCAAATTTGGTTGAGCCATATAAGATAAATGATTCTCATTTTTCTTATCACTAAAATAAAAGGATTGAATTAGCTGTTGCTGGATTTCTGTTTTTCAATTAATCCTATGACTACATGATTCATTAGGGAATAATAAGCTTTCAGAAATTTAAATTTGTTTAGCAAACTGAGGGAGGTACTAAACCAAACTTACTTTTCACAATCTGTGTAAACTCTGTTATAAATTTCTGCAAAAACATGTAACATGGAGCTGCTATTTAAGCCCTGGGCATCCCTTCAGCAGAGACTGCCAAAGATGCTGATATAAACCAAATTAATTTAATAATGCTATTGTCGTGGCACTACATTCCAACTGTGAATCATTTCAGTTTTCTGATAAGGTTATTTCTGTGTTATTTTGAACACAGGTTCCATCACTGCTTGATAGTAGTTGATTCATAGTCAGTGCTCATAAATAAATATATGGCTTTAAAGTTTTGAGCTCAAATTTGGACACAAATGCCAAATAGAATATCACTTCTATACTTGGACTTCAAGACAAAGTAGTCTTACCTGGGTACAAAATTCTAGTGAAGTGGTTAGATATTAGTGGAATATAATTGATGATGATATTACAATATAACATTAATGCTTTATTGTTTACAAATCACTTTAAATAAATTATCTCATTTAGTCCTCATAAAAGGTTTATTGTATAGGTGCTATTATCATGCTTAGATTATGAAAGAGGAAACTGACACAAAGAAGCTAAGAGACTTGTCTAGAATCACACAATCAATAAGTGTCTGAGACAGGATTTAAACTCAGTTCTTTCTGACTCTAAATTTAGAAGTCTTAATATCTGAGCTGCTTAAAGGCAAAGAATTTCATTTTTTTATTCATTTGTTTTCAGTTCTTAGAATAGTAATACATGATTTGGAACATAGTAATCAGTGGACAGTTATGGATTTTAAAAATTATCCTACAATCATATAAATCTTAATGTGATCTTTTAACTCGGTAAAAAATGTTTATTTATTTGACATTTCATTAAGTACAAACCTTTATGAATTGATCATATTTAAAGTGTTGTTATAATGATTTATAGTGATGGTTTAAGATATTTCATGATTTTAAAGGTCATAGAAAATGGAACATAGTCAATGAACTTAGAAATCAACTAATCTTTCCTCTTCTTTTTTACATATGGACAGAGTATACACATGGATTAGAGGATTTACAATGAATCAGGCCAGAAATCACATCTCAGTTTTGATATTTTCCTCCTGTGTACTTTGGACAAATCTTTTGACATTGGGTTATAGAGCCAAAGATTTATAGTTGAAAGCTATTTTGTCTAAACCACACATTTTGCAGAGGAAAAAAAAAAACCTGAAGCCCAGAGAGATGAAGTTACCTGATAAAACTTGTTTGCTTATTCTAACTAGCAAGATGAGATTTGAATTCAGTTTCTCTAACTTAAGGTCATCGTTTCTCCTCATAGTACCATATTGCCTTTGCATTATATTTAGTCACTTGTAAAGTGAAGGGAGTAAAATAGAATCTGTTTATAAGGTTATGTAGCTGATTAGTGACCAGAGCTAAAACTAGAAGAAGGCTCAAGAATCGCAGTCCTTCATTAGTTACAGGAAAGAAGAAAACATATATGTATACATATGCATATAAAGTGTTCATTTTATCTTTCTAATTTACAAATTTTTGTTTTAGTTTAGACTTAAGAGAGGGTATGAGTGTACTTTTGATATCTGAGAGACAAGAAGAGAAGAGAATGAGTAATTACTAGATTGTAATATAAAATAGTAAATAAAATTGTAAATAGTATGTATTTATTTTGGGTCCAAGCAGTTTGATAAGTACTTTTACAATATTATCCTATTTGATGCTTGTTACAGTCCTTCAGGATAAGTGTTATCCCAATTCCCATTTTACAGTTGCAAACTAAGGCAAACAGAGATTCAGTCACTTGACCCTGATTAAACATTTAGAACAAGTGTGAGGTTAAATTTGAACTGAAGTCTTTCTCACTGTAACCTAGAACTTTATCTACTTTCTCTCCATCTGCCTCTTAAATGAAATATATAGTAAATTGTGAAAACACCAAATAATCCCTAAATATCTAACCAATACATTTAAATAAGTTGCATATATATCTGTATATCTGCTACTACTTTCAGTTTGGGCAGAAAAGTGTAGATCATAAATTTGGGTCATACAAGAGACATTGACAAAATTACATTTCTATTCTTTTTAGCCTTTTCCTGTGATGCTTTTGCTGGGTCTTACCCCAACTTTTCCTCTTCCCATTTGACAGAATTTCTTTAAGTATTAGTTCCTAGTGATTTTTTTTTTGTCTATATAAGTCAAAAAATTAGGGAAATTTGTCTGGTTTATTACAGAATAGTCCTTTGGTATTAATGTGTGTCTGGCAGTTGTGTTAATAGAGAATAGAAAAGTCATTTCTCATGTACATTCTTGTTTTCTTTGCTTGCTTGTATTTATTTATCTTAGAGGCATTTTTTTGTCATTAAAAGAAAAAAAAACTACATGAGGGAGATAAATGTCCAAAAGAGAAGTGATGATGTATCAAAGTTTAGAGGTATTATCAGAAATTCAATGTAATTGTATGAGTTATAAGCATATGTCTAATTTTTTTTAATTATCAAGCAAACTGATTTAGTTCATTTATTCATGAAATGTGAGGGAATGTGGAATAATGGACTGAGAACTGGGAGTCAAGACCTGGGCTTAGTTCTCTCCTTGGATATATACTACATATGTGACTCCTGTCAAGTTACTTTTCAGTGGCAAAAGAAGAATTATAAATTATAGAGCAGTAATTAATCTGCATTGGTTGAAGGAATTTCCTTACCAGACAGTTTCTTAAACTAATGAAGTCATAATTCTGAATCAGAAGAATTTTTCTTCCTTAGTGTTGATTTCATGCAGTGAATTGCATTATGAGTTAAAGCTACACAGACAAACATGATACTGCTTCATCATAAAGGAAATATCTTATTAACATCTGACTTCCAGCTATATCTTATGTGGTCTATTCAAATAGATTACCTAGGATGCTTGGCCAATAGGAAACCCACTTATTTGTGGAAACTTTTGCCTACTTTCGCTGATCTGTTTTTTTTTTTTTTTGGATACTTTGGGAAACCTGACTGAAAGCAGAGAAGCTGAGCACCCAATCTGACATTTTAAATTAAAAACAAATCTCAGATTTGTCATATAAATTGAAGTTATGAAAACAAATTGGCTGTTTTGCAAACCAACTATAATTCTTTGCTTGGGTAAGGAATCATGCTGATAGCCCTGGATTTATGAGAAATCTTACAAGTTAAAAATATCCAGCACACTTAGAAGTTGAAAAGGAAGATGCATCTCTGAATTAGAGATATTAGTTAAATGGGATTTACTATACATTTTTACATATAAATTTTTTCTTGTTTATTTGGGTCATTGTGCTTTAAACATGAAAACATACAAGTATACAAAAAAGATTGGATTTTTTAAAAAGTGAAATAAAAATTCACATTTTGCTTAAGGAGCAATTGTTAGCATTGAATCAAAAACACATTCCACTTTTTGAATAGCAGTTCCATTTGTTTACAGAAATCACAAAGAACATTAACCTTTCCAAGATCGAGCAAAAGGCCATCCTTGATGAATTCATATTCTTTCCCTGTAATTTCTTTTTCTTTTTTGCTGATGCTAAATTATCTGAAGTCCAAAAGCAGGAAGAAAAGTGACAAAGAAATGAAGCAATAACTCTAGAATGCAAATTTAGCAATGTATCTAAAAATAAAAGATCAGTTGTAATTTTTGTTAAAGGAAACCAAGGACTTCAGCCTTCAGAATACCATAGGACATGAACTTTAGTTCCAAAGAATATTCTGGGAGGAAAAGTAGTTTCAAGTAACAACATTTGTTTTGGAGGACAGAGAAATTACATATGTCAAAATTTCATCTTTTACATATAATAAATCTTATATTTGAGCAATGATATTAAGATGAAAATATTATTATCTTTATTAAGGTCAAGTTAGTTTTTATAATTTTATGTTAATGCACAGTGTTCACTGCTCATAGTAAATGTAAACCTTTCTTTTTGGTTGTTTTACTCTTTGCAGTACAAGTACCTTTCTCCTAATTCTATGACTCCTTGCAGTGTCTATTTTAAGACTTGTTTAAGTGTTCTATCAATGTAAAAGAATTGAGTTTAACATTGAAATATTGAGGGGAAAAGTCAATTGTTTTGACTCTACTGAGATATTTGACTACTGTTTCTATGAATGACGTACTAAGGATTCAGTGCCACAAAGATTAAAATCCTTTGACCATTTATCAATTGGAGAATGGCTTGAACTATTATAAATGTGAGTCAATCTCTATATATTTTAGAAATGAGACCTTTATCAGAACCTTTGAATGTAAAAATGTTTTCCCAATTTATTGCTTCTCTTCTAATCTTGTCTGCATTAGTTTTGTTTATACAAAAACTTTTAAAATTAATATAATAAAAATTACCTATTTTGTGATCAATAATGATCTCTAATACTTCTTTGGTCACAAATTCCTTCTTCCTCCATAAATCTGAGAGGTAAACTATCCTATGTTCTTCTAATTTATTTTTAATCTCATTCTTTATGCCTAGATCATGAACTCTTTTTGATCTTATCTTAGTGTGCAGTGTTAAGTGTGGGTCAATGCCTAGTTTCTGCAACACTAATTTGCGATTTTACAGCAGTTTTTGTCAAGTGAATTCCTATCCCCAAAGGTGGGTCTTTGGGTTTGTCAAACATTAGCTAGCTATAGGTATTGACTATTTTGTCCTGTGAACCTATTCCACTGATAAACTAGTCTATTTCTTAGCCAATACTAAATGGTTTTGGTGACCACTGCTTTATATTATAGTTTTAGATCAAGTACAGCTAGGTCACCTTCATTCGATTTTTTTTTTCATTAGTTCTTTTGAAATTCTTGATCTTCTATTCTTCCAGATGAATTTTGTTGTTATTATTTCTAATTCAGTAAAAATAGTTTTTTGAGAGTTTGATTGGTATAGCACTAAATAAATAGATTGGTTTCAGTACTATTATCATCTTTATTATATTTGCTTGACCTATCTAAGAGCATTTGATATTTTTCTAATTGCTTAGATCTGGCTTTATTTGTGTGGAAAGTGTTTTATAGTTTTGCTTATATAATTCCTGACTTTCCCTTGGCAGATAGATTCCCAAATATTCGATACTATCAATAGTTATTTTAAATGGAATTTCTCTTTCTATTTCTTGCTATTGAATTCTGTTAATGATGTATAAAAATGCTGATGATTCATGTGGATTTATTTTGTATCATGCAACTTTGCTAAAGTTGTGGATTGCTTCTAATAGTTGTTTAGTTGTTTATCGGGTCTTTAAGAATATCATCATATCATCTGCAAAGAGTGATAATTTGGTTTCTTCTCTTATTGCCAAAGCTAGCATTTCTAATACAATATTGAACAGTATTGATGATTATTCCACCATTGTTTCACCTCTGATCTTATTGGGAATGGTTACAGTTTATCCCTATTACATGTGATACTGATGATTTTAGATACATGCTACTGACTGTTTTAAGGAAAAGTCCATTTATTCCTATACACTCTAATGTTTTTTTAATAGGAATAGGTCTTGAATGTTATCAAATGCTTTTTCTTTATTTATTGAGATAATCATCATTTGTTGATTTGGTTATTGATATAGTCAATTATGCTAAAAAAAAATTCCTAATACTAAACCAACCCTGCATTTCTGGGTTAAATCCTACTTGGTCGTGGTGTGTTATCCTTGGGATGATTTTTGTAATCTCTTTGCTAATATATTATTTAAGATTTTTGCATCAATATTCATTAGGGAAATTGGTCTATAATTTTCTTTCTCTTTTTTCATCCTATCTTGTTTAGGTATCAGTGATATGTCTGTGTCATAAAAAGCATGTGGTAGGAGTCCTTCATTCCCTATTTTTTTAAATAGTTTATATAGTATTGGAGCTAATTGTTCTTTAAATGTTTTGCAGAATTCACATGTAAATCCATCTGGTCCTGAGGATTTTTTTTTAGGGAGTTGACTTAACTCCCTATTCTTTTTTCTATCAATGTAAAAGAATTGAGTTTAACATTGAAATATTGAGGGGAAAAGTCAATTGTTTTGACTCTACTGAGATATTTGACTACTGTTTCCATGAATGACGTACTAAGGATTCAGTGCCACAAAGATTAAAATCCTTTGACCATTTATCAATTGGAGAATGGCTTGAACTATTATAAATGTGAGTCAATCTCTATATATTTTAGAAATGAGGCCTTTATCAGAACCTTTGAATGTAAAAATGTTTTCCCAATTTATTGCTTCTCTTCTAATCTTGTCTGCATTAGTTTTGTTTATACAAAAACTTTTAAAATTAATATAATAAAAATTTATTCTTTTTCTATTTCTTTTTTCTAAAATGGAACTATTTGAGTAATTTATTTCCTCTTTTGTTAATTTGTTCAATCAACATTTTTGTAGGTATTCTCCATTTCAATTAGGTTGTCAAACTTATTGCCATAAAGTTGGGCAGAATAACTCCTAATAATTGCTCTAATTATCTCTTTATTCATGGATAATTCTCCCTTTTCATTTTTGAGACTACTAATTTGATTTTCCTCTTTCCTTTTTCCAATCAAATAATGTATTTGATTAGAAAATAAATACTAAAGTTTTATTGGTTTTATTGTTTTTTTTTCATAAAATCAACTCTTAGTTTTATTCATTAATTCAATATATATATATATATATATATATATATATTTTACTTTCAATTTTATTGAGTTCTTTTATTTTTAGAATTTCAAGTTTGGTACTTGATTGGGGGGCAGGAGGAGGGTGTAATTTGTTCTTTTTCTAGCTTTTTTAGTTGCAAGCCCAATTCATTGATCATCCCTTTCTCTATTTTATGTAAGCAAGCTTTGAGATATATAAAATTTCCCCCATTACCATTTTGACTACAGCCCACAAATTTTGGTATGTTGTCTCATATTGTCATTCTCTTAAATAGAATTATTGATTGTCTCTATGATTTTCTGTTTCATGAATTCATTCTTTAAGAAGAGGTTATTTAGTTTCCAATTACTTTTTGGTATATTTTTGTCTGGCCTTTTATTGAAAGTAATTTTTATTGCATGTGAGCTGAAAAAATGCATTTACTATTTCTGCCTTTCTGGATTTGATTTTGAGGTCTTTATGTCTTAATATATGATCTATTTTTGTATAGGTCCTTGAACTGCTGAGAAGAAAGTGTACTCCTTTCTGTCTTCACTCAATTTTCTCCAAAGATCTATCGTATCTAGCTTTTCTAGATTTCTATTTTATCTTTAATTTTATCTAAAAAGTGTCTCTTTAACTTCTTTCTTATTTATTTTGTAGTTTGATGTATCTAGTTCTGAGAGAGCAAGATTGTGATCTCCCACTATTACAATTTTGTTATCTATTTCCTCTTATAACTCTCAACGCCTCCTTTAGGAATTTATATGCTACACCACTTGGTGCATATATGTTGAATATTGATATTGCTTCATTATCTAAGGTGCCCTTTAGGAAAATATATTTTTCTTCCTTATCTCTTTTAATTAGATCAATTTTTTTTTTGCTTGATCTGAGATCAGGATGGCTAACCCTGGTTTTTTGTTGCTGTTGTTATTGTTGTTGTTGTTGTTGTTTAACTTTGCCCGAAGCATAATAGATTCTGCTCTAGCCTTTTATCTTTACTCTGCATGTATTATTCTGCTTTAAGTGTGTTTCTTGTAAACAATGTATTATAGAATTCTGGCTTTTAATCCAGTCTGCTATCCCTTATGCTTTATGGGAGAGTTCACCCCATTCACATTTACAGTTATAACAACTAATTCTGTATTCCCTAACATATTATTAACCCCCCAATTATGCTTTTCTCTTTCTTTTTCCCTGTTCCCTCCTCCTTATATTTTAATTATGAGCAATATTTGCCTCAAGCAGTCCTCCTCCTTTAGAGATCCTCCACTTTTCTTATACCTTTCCTCTACTATTTCTGTTTTCCCTTCTATTTAGCTTATCCCTTCCCTTTTTTCCCTTTCCCTTCCCACTTTTCTTTAGGATGAGAAAAGTTTCTCAGAGCAACCAAATATATTTAATATTATTTCTTTGAGCCAAATATAATGAGAGTAAGATTCACACAATATTCATCACCCTTCCTATTTTCCCTCAATTATAATAGATTTTCTTTGCCTGTTTCTGAGATGTAATTTCCCTCATTTTACCTCCACTTTCCCCTTTATTCTGTTACAATCCCCTTTCCACCTCTAATTTCTTTTTTATATTATAACAGTAAAATCAGATTGTACATGTACTCTCTATGCATACTCATAACAGAAATACAATTCTCAAGAGATTTTGTTTTTCTTTTTACCTTTTTATGTTTCTCTTGAGTTCTATATTTGGAGGTCATTTTTTTTTTGTTTAGGTCTAGTCTTTTCATCAAAAATAAATGGAATTTACCAGTTTCATTGAATGTCCATCTTTTTCCCTGAATGAAAATACTCAGTTTCACAGTGTAATTTATTCTTGGCTGCATTCCAAGTTCCTTCACCTTTCATAAATCAGTTTCCAGGCCCTTGCGATCCTTTAAAGTGGAAGCTGCTAAGTCCTGAATAATCCTTATTGTGGCTCCTTAGTAATTGAATTCTTTCTTTCTGGCTGCTTATCATATTTTTCCTTGGTCCAATAGTTCTGAGATTTAGCCTCGGTATTCCTTGGGGTTTTACTTTTGGAGTCTCTTTCAGGAGGTGTACAGTGAATTCTTTCAACAGTCATTTTACCTTCTGATTCTATGATATCCGGGCAATTCTCTTTGACGATTTCCTCAAAAATAGCATCTTGGCTCTTTTTTTTTTTCATCATGTATTTCAGGGAGTCCAATAATCCTTAAATTATGTCTCCTAGATCTGTTTTCTAGGTCAGTTTATTTCCAAATTAGGTATTTTACATTTTTTCTATTTTTTCATATTTTTGCTTTTCTTGACTGATTCTTACTGTCTTATTGAGTCCTTCATTTTCATTTGTTCTGTTCTGAATTTTAGTGAATTATTTTCTTCATTTCCTTTTTATTTTTATTTCTTTTTGTATTTGTCCAGTTGAATTTTTAAATGAATTGTTTTGTTCTATGGAATTTTTTTCCATTCACAAATTCTATTTTTTAAGGAGCTATTTTTGTTTACCCTTTCACAAATTCTTTTTTAAGAGTTATTTTCTTTTTCTGTTTCACAAATTCTGTTTTTCTAATAATTGCTTTCTTTTTCCATTTTATCAAATTTATCTTTTAATGAGTTGTATGCCCTTTCCAAAACCTCTTGTAAAGTTTTCCTTTCCTTTCTCCATTTTTTCTTCTAGCTCTCTTTTGGTACCTTTTAAATTTCTTCTAGGGGAGCCTTGTATGATGGGCACCAGATTATATCACTTTTGGGGGCTTCATCTGGAAACAATCTGCCTTTAGTCTCCTCAGGGTTTAAAATCTATTCTTTTACCATAAAAGCTGTCTCTCATGAGAGTTCTCTTTACTTTTTTAGTCATTTTTTTTTTAAGTTAAAGTCTGCTTTTAGGCCGGGGGAGGTTTTCCAAGTGTACTCTATAAGCAGCTACACTGGATCAGTGCTGATTCACTCCCAGTGCTGGGTGGGCATGGGTAGGTCCTACGAGACTCTGACATTTGGGGGTTCACTATTGACCTTTTGTGTTTGTGTGGGATGTTTTATAACTTCTCTGCTGATCTATTGGTTTGCAATCAGGGCAGAGTGGCCAACACTGCTATAGACTCTTGTAGATTCCTCCCTATAGATTCTCCCCCATGTGGAGTCTGAACCTCCTGGAAACTCTGCACTGTCTGTGCTTGCATTTGTGCTCAGTGACTTGCCCTGGCTGCATCCCTGTCATTTCTAATTGAAACAGACCTTTTCTGGTGATCTTCAAAATTATCTCCTCCTAGTAATTAGTTGCACTCCCAATATTTGTGGATTTTGCCAGTCCAGAGCTAATTCAGAGACTGGATTTGTTGATTGTCAGATAGGACAAAGTTAGAAAAAACCATGTGTCTTCCCCATTCAATCCCTGAGTTGTTTAGTATAAACAAATAAATATGGAAATCTGAAAGAAAAAATTCACTTCTGACAAAAATTAATTTTAATGGCCTGAGCAAGTTTCTCAAACTTTTAGTGCCCTAGCCATTTTTTTTCTGAGCTAACAAATTTCAGATTAAATAGCCATTGCTAGAGGAAGTTTTATTATTGGGAATTCACAGGTATAATCAAGGCCTTAATAAATGTCAATAGTTCTAGTAAGGCATGAGAAATAACATAAATTGAGATTTAATTAATAAGCAAATATTGAAGATTTACACCAATGAAATGTTTCCTAGAGGATGTGTAATGATTTGTGATGGAACTTTCTGTTTTAAATTACTGTCTGTTACAAGAAAACAGAATAAGTGAACACTTATTAATGTTATCTGAGGGGAATAGAAAGAAATGAGCATCTATATAAATGCTTATTATGTGCTAGTCACTGTACTACCTTTTGCAAATATTATTACTTAATTTGATCCTAACAATAACCCTGCAAGGTAGTTATTCTTTATTCAAATTTTAAACTTGCAGAAACTGAGGTAAGCAGTTTGAGTGACTTTCTTAGGACTCACACAGCTAATTTTCTGAGGCCAACTTTGAACTCACAGCTCCATAATTCTGAGTTTATTACTCTATCTATAATCCCACTTAGCTGCAAGTTCTCTATAAGGCTCTGACAACCCAAATGTCTATTTTGTCATAGCTGAATGGGAAAATAGGACTTAGGTTAAAGTAGTAGTATGTAACAAAGCCTAAATTTGAAAAAAAGCCTGTATCCAGGGGTCCTCAAACTTTTTAAATAAGAGGCTAGTTCACTGTCCCTCAGACTGTTGGAGGGCCAGACTATAGTAAAAACAAAAACTTTGTTTTGTGGGCCTTTAAATAAAGAAACTTCATAGCCACAGGTGGGGGTGATAAACGTCCTCAGCTGCTGCATCTGGCCCGTGGGCCGTAGTTTGAGGACCTCTGCTATACTGTCTCTATATTTAAAGCTATTTCTTTGTGATTGCATTATTTTAAAATTTCTACCATGAAAATTATTCCTTTGGGTAATTTTATCTACAGTTAAACACTGCTAGAAACAGTGGCTGTTTGACTGTAGTCAAGTCAATTAACATCTCAGGATTTGAGATCTGGAGAAGGTATCCATCTCCAATGGCAAGAGGAGCTCCTCAACAGAAATAGCTTTAGTCAAATCTAAACACTGGTCAGGTCAAAAACTTTTAAAAAATAAATTTAAAAAAATCAATGGTAAAGGAATATGGAGCAGAGTTCTGATACTAGCTTTTTCACAACTAACCAAGCTAGCAAGTTTCTCCTTATATGGATTTATATTAGGATGTAGAGTTTGGATTAGGTGTTCTCCAAAGAATACCCTATCACCCCAAACTCCAAAAGACTATGGTTAGTTTAGAGGATTATTACTTTTCATTTTAAAAATAATGTTTCATGTTTTATTTTTATTAATTAAATTTCCTTTTTGTGCTTTACTGTACCCCCAAAGAACCATTCCTTATAGCAAATATTATAAAAGAAAAAAAGCAATCAACAAAACTAAACAAAACATTATTTTAGTCAAGGTAGCAAGGACAGCTAATCCAGGGAGTGTGATCCTGAAATGATTTGATTCATGGATCTTTGATGACATGGGGAATAATAGGTGCTAAGGCCACATTTACTTATTCTGTAGGTCAATCCTATGGTTAACTAGCACATTAGTATTTAGTATATATATTTAATCACCTCATAATGATACTGGTATTATTACCAACAGAATAGGGTAGATTAGTATATTTGCTTATGTAATCCTTATTAAATGCAATTTAAAATAATCCCTCTACTTTATATATGATATCACATAGTAATAGTCATACATATCATCTGTGTGTATGCATACACACATATATGTATATGTGCAATCACTGGAATTAGGGAAGTATAAGCATTTTTCACCAAGCAGAATGATGGATGTTAGAATTTCACCTCTTTTAATTAATAAAGGAAGGGCAAAGGTTTCAAGGACTCTGAAAATGGGATGAAGACAGCTGAAGGAAAGAGAATCCTAGCCATGGTATAGTCATAAGGCCTTGGGAAAAGGCCTAGAAAAAGTACTGTAATAATAAGCTAACAATAGGTCATTAGTTAAATTTGCCTGATAGGAATGGAAAAGATGGACAGAAGAACAGAAATATGAAATGGAAGTATAGTGGTAAGACCAATGAATTAGCTAGACTTCAGGAGTTCTCATATGTCTCTCATTAATAACTGAGAATGCTTGAGCAAAACAACTAAATTATCTGTCTTGGTTGTTGTTATTAGTAATATTAATATTAGTTATAATTATATTTTATGATGTCATACAATATATTTAAATTGCTATAATTATTACAAATAAAAATAATGAGAACAACAGCAACCATAATAATGAGGTCTTATGTCATTTGTTTGTTTCTAGAAAGAATTATTCATTAGCTATTCATCTTAACAAAATTGTAAAAAGCTGTGTAATATAATTTGGGATCTGCCACAGTTTCAGATAGCCTGAAGGCAAAAAAGCCATGGTGTTAACTGGTAATATTAAACTTAAATCTAAATAGGGGCTACTAAACCATACATAATGATTCTTACAAGCCTCATACTGGTTTAGAAATCCAAACTACATATAAATATTGTCTATATCTTATATTATTTTGTTCTAATTTTATTAAATATTTCCCAATTACAATTTAATCTGATTCAGGAATGCTTCAGACCACATGTTTGACATGTGTGATATAGAACATCTAGTCTATGATTTCAAATCATAGTAGGTAGGTCTGAATCTTGGTCTCCAAATACAATAGGATGGTATTGTAAGGAATGGGTGGCATGAATAATAGTAGCAGAAATCCTATGGTATTTTCTACATTATCATCTTGACATGTAACTTATAATATAGCACACTTCTTTATCTAATTATTCACTTATTTGTGTTCTATTTTAACTTTTCAGTTCTGTAGTAAGCTCCTATTGAATGGCTACTACAATATTATGGTATTGTGCTCATAGCAGATGCTGAATTAAAACAAATGTTGATTTAATGAATTAATAAAACAATTATGACAATGGAGTTAGAATCAAGTACTGATACTTAAAGCAAGGGCTCCAAGAAGGAACAAAGTAGCCAGTGATGCAAGGGCTGGAATTATTTCTCTGTTGAATCAATCATTCAGAGTTATGAACTAGTTTTTAATAAGGCCTGGACATTTCTGTAGGAAAAGACATAGTTGCATTTCAATTAGATGTGATAGAAAGTATGTTGGGATTGAGTGATGAAACTCAGCCAAACTAAAATAGCAATCCAATTCAGAAACTGGCATTTGAACAGGTTAAGAATTAGAGGAAAGAACAATCAATCCAATTAGTGGCAAAGACTTGGGTCTCCATCTCTTCATCTCCACTGCTGAATGGAGAGAAGGAGCTGGGGAGTTTTATATGGTGAGTAGCCTAGCAGCATTCCCAGGATAGTGTGGCTCTTGGCATCAGGAATTGTAGACACAATACAAAGGAGTAAGCTTTAAGGATTTGTAAGAGCTCAACAAGAAGCTATGCCATGCATAAGGGAAGTTGATAAATATCAAAAGAAAGGAAGAAAAAGACTGCCAGTAATTTCCAGAAGTTGTAAATTGCTCTTTTCTACTTATATTCACTAAACTTGTGCCCACTTTTCCCTACATTCTGCATGTATTAGTGAGATACAGTGAAATATAATATAATATGATATGGTATGATATGATATGATATAATATGATATAATAAATATAATATATATAACATAACATAATACAATATGATATAATATGATATGATATGATATGATATGATATAATATGGATACACACATAACTTTAAAAAATATTTTCAATCCTAAATTTTAGTTTCCCTGACAATCCTTTCCCCCATCCATTGAGAAGAAAAGAAATATGATTTCCAAAAACCTATATGAAATCATGCAAAACAAACTGATTTCCATATTGATCAAACTGTTTAAAAAAAGGCAAGAAAAATAAAGTGAAAGGAAATATTTTATTCAGTACTTGGAATTCATTCCTTTTCTCTTTGAAGGTAGATCACATTTTTCATCATGAGTCCTTTGGATGTGTTATGGATCATTGTATTCATCAGAGTAGATAACTTTTTCACAATTGATTATTGTTACAAGAGTGATGCTACTCTATATATTGTTGTCCTGTTTCTTCTTACTTCATTTTGCGTTAAGTAGTAGAAGACTTCCCTAGTTTTTCTGATACTATCCACTATTCCATTTGTGAGAGAGAGACGATTGGAGTTAAATGACTTGCCCAGAGTCACACAGCTATTGTCAGTGTCAAGGTTCTCCTGATTCCAAAATCAGTGCTCTATTTTCTCTGTCACTTTGCTGTTCCTACAATATTTCTCACTGTACAACAGTATTTCATTTAAAAAAATGCCAAAATTGATAGGCATTTCCTCATTTTTTAATGCTTTACCACCACAAAAAGAATTGCTGTAAATATATATATATTTTTTGTATATAGGGGTCCTTTTGCATTTCCTCTGATCTCTTTGGGATACAGACCTACAAGGGTTTGGGGCAAAGGGTAGGCACAGTTTTATAGTCTATATCTATAAAGTGATTGGTCTAATTGTCACACACCTCTGAGGATGTTTTGTTCCAACTGTTTTTACTATCCCACATTAATAAATATCCCTTTCTAAAAGTGAATTGAGTCTGGCAGATTAATTGAGTACAACAGCTAATTAACTAGGGGATGCAATCTTTTGAGGGTTTATAAGCTATAGTGATAGAAAACCATTTCTCACCCCAGTCATCAAAGTTACACCAAAAAGCCCAAGGAGAAAACAGTCATTGTTTTCTGGGAACCTAACTTTCAGAGTACATGAAAGTTTAAAGAGTTAGTCCAGAGGATATGATATGATGGCATGAAAAATCTCTCAGGTAGCAGAACCAATACGGAAAAGTTAGCTAAAGATTTGGTGGTAATAGGTAATATGCCTGTGTTTAGAGAGAAAAACAATTGACATTTTAAAAATATGTAGCCCTCCTTTGATTAGTAGATTAGATAGATGTCATCAAAATTTGTATAAAATTATTTCTTTTAAGAGAATCCTATATTTACATAACTGCATTTTCAAATTAGAAATACATTCTTGTGGAAAAACTTTTTCCCAGTTGTGGTAAAAATATATTTTAGAATATTGAGAATATTTTCAATACACATATGGATAGACAAATAATAATAATATTAATATTCAAAAGAAATAAAATATGTATAGCCTCAGAATCATTGAAATTATAGATATCTGCTTTACATTGTTCTCATCTTAATGTTTCTGCAATTTGAATTCATAGTCCCTGTAACACTTTACCATTATAGTTTGACATCCAAGGTAACATATACCGATCATTTAATTGTAATTCTTTAGCGTCATATTTCTTTAATAGTACTTATGTAGTTTGAAATTATATTGTTGGATGGATGAACAGCAGGCAAACCTCAAGCCTAAACTTTCTAAATTCTTTCTTAGCAAAGCAGACTTATCCCAATGTCTGCTGAAACATAGAATTGTGGGGCAATGAGAAAAGACATTATGCACCAATTAGTAGAGTTGTGACATACTGGTTATATGCTGTACTAGCTTTAATCTACAAATATCCACAAATACAGAATGTCTTAGATTATATTTAGACATACCAATTATTCCATAAGTTTTAATTTTGTTAATTGAATTTCTTTTAAACAAAAATATCTGTTATAATTTGGACCTTTATACATCATAAGGGTATGTATTGACTCTGCTTTTTTAGGTCCATTTAAAATTTTAACTTAAATATATCAATGTATAATAGTCATCATAAAACATTAGGTGCATGTTTCTTTTCCCACATCAAACTATTATTTTAAATAACAATAATAACAAAATTTCTCCAACATACTGATATGAATAGATGCATGTGCATCAATTCAGTCCATTTCAAGAATTTTTACATGATATGAACAACAAATAGAAGGGTGCTGACAATTTTTATTTCTGGATAAAGAATTTTATAGATGCGTACTTTCAATGTACATAAAATGATTTCCCTTTGGAGATGAAGACAGAAGTTGATTACATAAAACAACGACAGAAAAAAAAGTTAGAGTAAGATAAAGCCTTGTCCTGCTTAAACAAAAATTATTTCCAGTGAGAAAAAAAAACAAAACAAAACAAACAAACAACAAAAAAATCGGGGCATTCCCTTTTCTAAGTGTTGGATTTTAGATATGCTATTATTATATCATTTACATTACATCTCTTGTTAGAGTTGATAGTTCTGACTCTTAAAATAAGAAATATTTTAACTTTTATATGCAGCCTTCACAATTTCTCAGCATAACATAATCACAAAATCACATAAATGTCAACAGGCATTTATTTAGACTGAACAGAATCTAACTAGTACAACTAATAGCTAAACAATATTTAATTGTATGAAATACCTGAAAAGTTGTCAGTTAGCACCCAGCCCTTGCTTGAACTATAAGAAAAGTAATTACATTTGGATAAATCTGATTTTCAGCAAGTTCCCCCAACCCTATTGTGCTGCCTTCTTACAATAAAGCCAAAAGCTGCGTCCTTGAAGCTTTTGCTCAAATAACCCTTTCCCTGAGAAGGGGAGAAGGGAAAAACATCAAGACAGATTCTCACAGATTAAAGGCAGTATTTGAGAGAAGTTAATTTCAAAGTGTATGGTTCACAGTCTCATTTTATATGGTAAAAATATTAATTTTGAGTTAAAATCATTGCTACTTAAATTCTACTCTACAGGGAGCAAAATTTAAGTAGAAGCGAAGAGACCTAGAACAGTAGTCCTACCTCTGCCACTAATTAGACTATGTGACCTTGACTAAATTGTTTGACCTTCTAGCAATCAGGTTTTTTTTTTTTTTCATTTGCAGAATGAAGCGATTAGAGTAAGACCCCTTCTACCTTCATAAATTGTTGCATTTCTTTTTCTTCTAACCTTTGGGGAAAAGACAAATAAAAACTCTAAATTTCTTTATTATAAAAATATTATTTGCTTGTGCTTGAAAATATGCAAAAACTTTTTTTTTCTCTGTAAGACATTAATAAATGTCATTTATAAATTGTCATGCTCTGAATTTTTTTTTTCATGAAGTAGAGTTGAAAGGGGTTGAACGCAGCAAAATCAATAGTTCTGAAGTACAATCAGAAAAGAATGTTTTAGTGAAGGTACAGTGTAATTCAGTACAAATGAGCCTACATTTGATTTAAGCATATATAATTTGAGAGTATACAGAAAGAACTGAGCTATCCATGTAATTAGAGAGCACAATGCAAAACCATTGCATCAGTGCAGAGGACAGAGTGAACACAGGGAGCTGGAAGAGATTTGCAGATACCCTGCTTTTGAGGCAGGAAAAATGTTCGTTCATTAAACGCAGGCAGGATGCTAGCTGTGGTTCGTGTGTTTGCACTAAGATGTAGTTCTGTTAGACTGACGTATCAGATAGTCGGAGTGGTTACCACACTGACGATGTAGCAGCTGCATAATAAATGACTGAAAGAATCATGTTAGGCATGCCCACCTAACCTAACTTGAATCATGCGAAAGGGGAGCTGTTGGAATTCAAATAGACTTTCTGGTCCCCAGCAGTCGGCAGTAATAGAATGCTTTCAGGAAGATGACAGAATCAGGGAAAAGATGCTGTTTTGCACTATCTTGATTTGTTACAGCAGCCAACTTATTGGCATGATGGAGTGACAGGAAAAGCAGCTGGCATGGAAGGTAGGATTATTAAAGCTCTTACATCATTACGAATACAATTAAGAACTGACCATGACAAAGCATCTGTTAGAACAAGCAGCTGTTGTTGGGTAAGGGTTTGCGGTTGAGGTCCCCAAACTCTGAAAACAATGTTCTTTTCAGAGAATAGAATTCTAAATGGCATTCTGCTGCGTTAGATCTTTTTTGGTGTTTTTTTTTTTCTTTTTTGGAGGGGGGGTGTTTTGCCTCTTATCTTTGGGAAGCACTTCTATGATATAAATTGCTGCTGGACGATTTAGGAATAAAGTCTCTCCTCAGTGTCTAGGTAGCTCTAAGTATATGAAAATAGAAGAAAAACAAAATCCTCAAGGATTCTACCACTGGCCAGACTCTTACAGCATAGTTGTATGAGGGTGATTGATATGTTGGCAAATTCAGACAGTGAGAGAAATGAAGATGCATGTATGGAATGTTGATATAGGATGAAAAACATTAGAGTGTGTTTCTGTTTTAGAAAAGAGTTTGGCTGTCAGTCTTTTCTCCTCATTAGGTTTTAGCTCTTGACATTTATTCAGTTGTTCTGTATTATATGAAGAAAATACATCAGTATCTCCTGCAGGGTTTTTCAACAACTCCAGCATCTGCTTCAGCTATTGAACTGTATTCACGTTTTGCCAAGTTGCTATCTATCTAGATGTTCTATCATTTTTCACTTGATCATTGCTCTTAATTCCCCCTATTTTAGCTTGTTTCAGACATGACTTTGAAAGATGTTAATTAAAAATGACAAAAACTGCTCATTTTTTAAAAAAAAATTGAAGTCTATTTTATTTGGGGTGGGAATATTGATGAGTTTTTTCTTAAATTATTTCCTGAATTTCTTTTGTTAAATTACATTTTGCCTTCAATATTTTTACTTCCTACAAAACCTTTATATAACTGAAAAATACTTTAAGACAAATTCCATAAGCACAAATTCTAACTGACTCTGGAAAGAAAGTTGAGGCTGGGGTGCATTATAAGCTTTTGTGTTGAATATGAACCTCATTTTCTTGTACCATTCATATTAATTGTCATGATGATCAATCAGTAAGTCTATTTTGTACTGGATATACTGATTTTTTTTCATCACCACTAGGGTGAAAAAAGAATCCTGAAGCAATTATTAACTGATGATCGTTTAAAAGAGTTGCTAGATGATATTAGTATTGATTGTTCTAAGAAGAAAAAAGTAGTCTCTTAAGAAACTAGCTGCCAATTCCAAAATCTCCTAGAACTTTCTCCTACCCCTTCTAAATATTGTATGTAACTTAGCAAAGTTAATGATTTTTCAGCTGCTCATATGAATCTGATAAATGCTAATGTCGTAAAATGCTAATGTCACCATCATTTTGTCAAATAATACTTCAATCGGTTATATAACTTTTTTCCTCCTGAATGTTAGTCCATGTTTTTCAATTACGTATCCCTCTTGAGAATGAATTAAAATGTCATGTGTTTATTAGTACTTTGATTAAAAATTGAGGGATGATTAGAGGATTTTGATTTTTCCAAAATTGTCAATAACTTACTGCATTTATCAATAACAAAGGACTTTTAAGAACATTTTTAACCTTGAAATCTCCATGACTCTGATCACACAGTATATATTTCATCAATACAGGGGAAGAAACACTAAAGCAGATCATGTTGCTTTAAGATGTTAATAGCAAGCAAATAAGGATGAGTTAGTCAGTTATATTACTTATGATGCTCCAATCAGACCTCTTTTGAAGTTTATAGAATAGCATGTTACAAATATTTGGTTAATGGCAGGAAACATAGAAGACTGACAGCCAATGCTTCACTTACCTGTGGTAGAATTATTTCAAGATTTGTTTACAGAAATCAACTATCAGTAAGATATTTCTGAGAAAATGACTTTGACTTCAGTTCACTCATTTTGCAAAGACTAAATTGATGAGTAACTCTTGTCAACAAATTAAGTAACATCTCAGATCACTGCCAAAAACCCTTGTCTCCTATAAACATTATTACTTTATATAAGGACTCATTCTATTCCTTGTCCAAAAAATTATTTATTCTAACATCATGCTTCAGTTATCATTATGCTTTAAAGGTTTGTACTTCAGTTGAGATGCCATAATTTAAAATGATGCTTAAACTTCACTTCCTAAAACCATTATATGACTTGATTATTTGGGGACTTAAAAGTGATTTTTGTAGTTTATCTCATTAATGAATGAAGAGGACACTAGATGGAGCTAGCAGTTGATTTTTCAGAAAACTGGAAAAAGACCACTTAGGATAACACACCTGGAAAGCAGAATCATTTTTATTATAAAACATATTATTACAATAAAAAGTACAAGCTAATCTTGGTGGATTTAGAGAAACTTTATTATTCAAAATGGCTGACTTGTATGGATCCATTTCTTCCAACTTTCTATCACTTTGCCTCTACAAAGGTAGGATAGCATGTGGAGAAGAAAAAAAAGAGAGAAAAGAGATAGACTATCAAGATCGGGATATATTTTATAATCAGGGCTATCATTTGTCAGATTTTCATTTAATGTATATCTTTAGATAATGTTGCAAAGTTATGCAAAAGTTAGCTAGGCTTTACTGCACTTAATTCTTCAATAGTAAATGCTCAGTTTTAATGCCCGTTTTCTCAGTGGAACAAAAATAAATGTATTGAAATGACTCCATGAAGTTGCACTTAATAAAAAAAAAAATGCAATACATGTTTTCATTCCATTTTTTTTCTTATTGGAATGATCTGCCTCTACCAAATTCATAAAAGTATCACATGAAGATCCATATATAAATGTATAGTGCCATAAATAGGGTTGCCTTTGAAATATTCTCTTTTATAGATAAAAATAATGGTATTGAATTTATGAATCATGATGATTTTTCTACACACTGGTCAATAGATTTGACTATTTCATTCATATTCTTACTGTTAGTCCTTTGTGACTAAGGCCATACATTAACAGTGTATGTTAATTCTTAAGGTCCCTGCTACAATCTGTCCCAAACAAATAATAACAATAATAACTCACATATGAAAGCTTATAAAGCATTTTCCCTCAAGATAATCTTTCAAATTAATTAATTCTACCATTATTTCAATTTTACAGATAAGCAAACTTTTATTGAGAAAGATAAAAAGATTTTCTCAGTGTTGCACAATTAAAGTTCCCAGTTGGGACTTGAACTCAGGCTTTTTCCTACTTCGAATCTGATATTTTTTTTCACATTGCACTAACTGATAAAGCTCAGAGAAATGAAGGGGAAAAAATTAGTGACTTCTGCCTTTTTAGAATATTATGACTTAGAAAAACTTCTGAACTGAGATAAAGGATCCTGAGAATATGTTTACTGCAAGGTACCTACCTGATTTTTTTTTTTATTTCACAAAAGCAATAATGCTCTTTAGTGAAAAATTTAGGGCTTGAAAAATATCCTTATGAATGGAAACAAACTCTTCTAAAGGGCAAGCTTTGAATTAGCATGGTAATAATTTAAGTATTTTTGGGGAATAAAAGAAAATCAAGAAAATCTAACAAACAAAAAGTTATGAGTGTTTTTTTTACATTTCTTTTTTTTTATATATCCTTCAAATGTTGTTCTATTATTTTTGTCTAAATTTGCTTTCTAAATAAAAATTTTTCCCTGAAGATAGGGATTATATTTATTTTTTTCTTTCATGAGAAACTTGCTTCTTCTGCCATTGATAATTTGGGTTCTGAAGGCTATCACAGATTTTATTTAGAGAATATAAGTTACATTTAATGACCCAGATTTAGGTATTGAACTATTATGAGTCTTGACCTAGTTAAAAGCAGTAGAAGGATCTGAAATATAGTTCAGTCCCATAACCTAAACTCAAAATTTGGTAATCATGATCAATTAGGTGGTAAAAAAAAAACTGAAAATGGCTGTTAAACATTCCTGTTTATGTTTGACAATGGTCATTAGTGAAAATTTTCTACTGATAAGACCCTTGTTCTTTCTTTTTATTCATTTAAGTAGAGATGTGTGTCAAGATTATAATAGCTTTACCCATTTTTACTCCTTCCTCTCATCTTCATTAAATTGTTTTCAGTGGCTAAAAATAAACATATATTACTCTTCCTTTCCTCCATCAACAAATCTAAATTATTTCCTAAGGATTTTTTTTTCTTGGCAGTTAGGTGGTAGCAAAATTGAGGGTCACAGGTACCTTTAGGAAAGACAAATTATCATTATTTTAATGAACCATTTCCAGAGGACATACAGTCTCTTCCTGCACACTGGGATTTCATTAGGAATCAGGATAATTGAAAAGGCTAAAAGCATTGAAGGCTAACAGTCTACAATTTCTCTGCAGGAAAATGACAGGCAGCAGACTCAGATATCTCCTGTTTATTGGGAAGCTACTACTTTTCTCAGATTTGGCTTTGATTCTGTCTGCCTTCCAATTCCCACTATTCTGTTTGAGTTTGTTGTGCTATGATGAGATACTGCTGTTTAAGGTCAAGGATTCAGAGAATATTAGATTTAAGTTAAATAGCAGCTGAGGTCTTGCACACAGATGGAGAAGCTCAGGACTCAGACAGACACAAAAGGGGCCTTAAATGATCAAAATGGAAGTCATTATTCTCCCTTCATATTTTCCATCTAAATTGGGAGATTCTGCTAACTGAAGAAATGATCTTTTGTGATTTCATAAGAATTTTATGTCCCTTCTTTATTTACAATAATCACTTTGGTTAAACCTTATGGTTTCCTGGAATTCTATCCTTACTTAAAACCAGTTATTTTATTTGTTCAAGCTTGGGTCAGAGCAATGAACAATCACTCTTACTTAACTCTATTTTTTGAACCTCAAAAGGCATAAATATTCAAGTAGTTCCTACATTCCAAAAAAGGTGTGTTTTTATATATTTTACAATTTGAAAAGGCAAAATGAGTTCATTTCTCAAACATTTATCTGTCTCAACCTTCTAGTTGCTATACTAGTTCTTCCTAAAAGATAGATAAAGATTCTAGGAAAAAAAACAAAAAACAAAAAACTAGGGCATGGATGTCTGCTAGGGATAGGCATATAAATAGTACATATTAATTTAAAAGTTTGGTGATGACAAGTTGCCCTGCAAGAACAGATACGGTAGTGACATTTCTTTCAAATTGTACAGAAAATAATAAACACTAGTTTTAAAGGACCCTAAATTTACCAGCATAAAGCATTAAATTAAATTGCTTCTCTTCTCAGTTATCCTGTTTTGGTTTATTTATTTTTTGTTTGTTTGTTTTGTTTCTCATGGGAGAGACATTCTTTCTGCTCACCAGTTGCCCTGGAAATAGCAGTAAGACCTATTGAATTCTTACTTCATTTCCATGAGGATGCTACTGAGCAGCTCTCTTGTGCTGACTGTCTCTATGGTAACAGATGCAAGACTGAAGGGTCTGAAGGAAATTCTTCCTATTGGCTCAGAAATAAGGAGAGAACAGGGAGACTCACTGAGGAAGAACAAACAAACAAACAACAACAAAACTAAACAGAGAGATCCTCAAGGAAATCTTGTCTTTTTTGTAGAAATATTTTCATTCTGTTTTAATCCATCTTATACTGAAATAAAATCCAACACATACAACTGGAAGAAAACGAGTTATGTTGTCAACCATCCAGCCCATTTTATATAATTCTAGGCACAAAAAGATTTTTCCTTAGTTGTTTTGTGTCTTATAACAGCAGAAAATTGTTCTTTGCTTCAGATTGATAGCGCACCTTTGTAATCTTGGCAAATTTAGTTCTTGCTATCCCTATCACGGATCTTGATCTTTTAAAGGATTTTCTTTTTTCTGTGTGTAAGGATAGTGACTTCTTGGTGCCATTCAATAGGTGCACTGAATTCCCAAGATAGTGCTATAATATGCATAGAAATAAGAAAACCAGTCCAGTTTCCTTGTGAAATTTCTATAGATGTTAGCATAAAATTGAAGATTTTTTTTGTTATCCTTCATTGTAAAATTCATTATTTATTTTATAATTATTTTGTATTTACTCCTTATGTTTCTCAGATATGAAACAGTCCTTCCAAATGATCATTTTAGTTGTTGTTAGTTATAGTCTTTCTATCTTGTCTTTCCTAATAGTTAGAATTTTTTTTAATCAACAATTACTTTTAAAACACTGACTTCCCAAAGCTTAAATGTTCAATTATCTCTATTTAGGTATAAATTTGGAGAAAAGTAAAGCAGTTGTATATCACAAAAGGTCAATTTTGTCTCTCTTTTTTTTTTGAAGGTGCATAGACTCACTCTATGTTTTCAGACTTATTCCTTCTGTGTCTCGTGTTAGAATCAAAGAAATAAAACACTAAGAATAGCAAATCAGGGCAAAGATAGAACTCCAGTCTGTCTGGTTTTGAAATATCTTAAGCATTTCTCAGTTAAATACTCAAAAGTATAAAGAAGAGATTGAAAGTGAATGAATTAGGTTTTTTTCTAAAATAATTTTGCACATGTACAAATTTTCATCAAAATATAACTGTACTTTGGATATTTGAGAAAAGTTTTTTTTTTCCTTCCCTTAAAATTATATCAGGGCAACTTTAAACATAGACACCTACAACTAAGTGTAACCTTCATAGTTAAGTGGTAGGTAGTCCCTTTCTACCCCCATCAAATTCTAATTAGTGAGTTATTAATGAAAAGCTGTCTTTGATGGATTTGATCTGAAAATTGGAGGTTTGATTTTATTAACAGATGGAGACAAGATGTGCTTTGTAACAGTTTGAAAATTGGGAAATTGGGTGAGAGAATATGGATGGCTCAAGATATATATTTTCATGTGTGTGTGTGTGTGTGTGTGTGTGTGTATCCTATCACCACTGCTTGGAAAGTCATCAGAGCCTAAATGAAGGAAAAGCCATATATATGTGGCTTTTCCTTCATTTATATATATATATATATATACACACATACATACATACATACATACATAGCTCACACACACATAAACATGCAAATAACTCACTTGTTATGGCTTTCTTTTGGAGGGAGGACAATAAGGAGGAAGGGGAAAAGAGAGGAAAGAAGAAAGAAAGAGAGGGAAGGAGGGAGTAAGGGAAAAAAGAAAGAAAAGGAGAGAGAGAGAGAGAGAGAGAGAGAGAGAGAGAGTAAGAGTGAAAGAGATATTGGGGGGGAGGGAAGGAGAGTATATAATTAAATATGCTTTTGTAGCTACTCACTTATACTGCTGGGAAGATCACTGGGTAACCTCCATATAGTGTTACAATTACATCTCTAGTTTTTCAGGATGTTCAATGCTTATCTAAGTTATGTTAAAAAGTACAGCAATATTATATTCTAGGACCAATTAATTATTTACTACTTCAGGAAGCATGACAGTTTCTGCCTGCTCGCAATTTGTTCAATGCATCCAAGTTGAAAGTCTTTCTGCACAAATATATCTAATCACATTTTTATTTGGGTGAAGCAGAATCAACTTAAAATAAAATTATTAACAAGATTAAAATTGACAATCCAACATGTTGTTTCAGAATTTTAATCAAATTATTATGAAAATATGAGTTTTTTTCAAAATTCTTTAGAAGGCCTATGAATCAGTATAACAACTGTTTGTGGAAAAGTTTTCTTTTTATTAAGTATTATAAAAATACTTTTAAAGCTGATTTAACTTAAATGAAAGTATATGAACCTACATGTAAATAGTAGTAATATTTGAGCAACAGCATAGTAGAATAAATCCTAGAGACAGAGGGACTAGACTTACATTCAAGTTATGTATCTGATACATATTGAGTTGTACCACCATAAGCAAATCAGCTATTTCTTTTCTAAGTCAATGTATTAAATTATACTTTAGATAGGGTTGCTAATCTGCCTTGGTAAGTAGAGTTTCCTCAGCAGGAGTTTTTTGACATTTGTATAATTTGCTTCATACCTGTTTTAAAAGAACATGTAGATGATGAAGAGATAGTATACTGGATTAACAAGAACACAGTAGAAGAGGGTAGAAGGGGGGATCTTGTGTTCTACTACTGTCTTTTCTACTAATTATCACTTTGCAGTTGTCGAAACCATTCACAGCACTTAGAATTCTATTTTTATCTGTAAGGTGGAAAAGTTGATTTAGATGGTTTTTATTATATTAAATCTTATAATTGTCTTTTATTTGTTTTTCTTTATCTAGAAAAAATCAAATGGATATTTTTTCAGTTTTTTTTTTTTTAATGAAAACCAGGAGTTTTTTTCTTTAAGATTTAACTCATCTTATTAATATAGAATTGCTTTTCAGACTTCCTAATAGCATAATTCTGTTGTTTTTACTTCCGTATTCATCTTTTGTTCTTAACTTACTAAGTGAGGAATGGAGAGCAGAAGAAAAGGAAGCAAAAATTTTAGAACACAAGATTTTGTAAGAATGAATGTTGTAAATTATCCATGTATATATTTTGAAAATAAAAAGTAACTTAAAAAATAAAAGAAATATAGGGAAGTTTTATATGCAGTTTTATATGCAGGTATACGCAACTAATTCAATGAAAATGCAAAACTGTACTATTACTATAATACAACATCAAAAATAAATAAATTGGAACCAGGCAAATCTTACTACCTTTTGAGAATTACCTCATGCTCAAATATCCTTCCATTAGATTGTTACTGTACATGAAAAGTAATATTAGCATACTTCATTCTAATTCCAATTACTCACTCTCCTAATAATAAACAAAAATTTCTATCATAAAAGAATCTTTGCATCCCTAGTCAAATGGTCTTAATTTAGATTGTATTAAACTTCTTGTTTTCCCCAAGTTATATTTTTCTTTTTCCTTTTCCCCTTTCCTTCCTCCCCACTTCTGACTTTTGACTACTATCCCTCTCAACACCCCTCCCCTTTTACAACTCTCCCCCTTGCTTATACCATTCCCCTTCTACTTCTATTTTACCTTCTATTAGTTTCCTTCTTTACTTTTCTCCTTTTTCTTCCTACTTCTCTATAGGTCAAGACAAGTTTCTCTGTGAAACTAAATATGTCTTTGAGCCAAATCTTATGAGAATAAGATTCACACAATACTCTCATCCTTCTTTCCCTCAATCATAATAAGTCTTCTTTGCCTCTCCATGAGACTTAATTTACCCCATTTAGCTCCATTTTCCTCCTTCCAGTAGAATTCTCTTTTCTTCTCTAGTTTCTTTTTTATATCATCATAATAAAATCAAATTATACCTGAATCCTATAAGTGTACATATAACTGAGATAAAGATCTCAAGAGTTAAATATATCATCTTCCTATATAGGAATATAAACTTTTTGCCTTTTAAGAGAAAGGTTTTTTTTTTTCTTTTTATGCTTCTCTTGAGTTCGGTATTTGAAGATCATATTTTCTGTTCAGCTCTGGTATTTTCTTCAGAAATGAATGAAATTCACCTGTTTCATTGAATATCCATCTTTTTCCCTGAAAGATAATTCTTAATTTTGCTAGGTTGTTGATTCTTGGTTGCAAACTAAGTTCATTTGCTTTTTAGAATATCAAATTTCAGGTCCTTTGATCCTTTAAAATGGAAGCTGCTAGGTCCCGAGTAATCCCGATTCACTCCTCAGTATTTGAATTGTTTGTTTCTAGCTGCTTGCAATATTTTCTCCTTCAAGATAATTCTGAAATTTAGCTACAATGTTCCTTGGAGCTTTCTTTTTGGGGTCTGTTTAAGGAGGTGATCAGTGAATTTTTTCAATGGCTGTTTTACCCTCTGGTTCTAGGATATCAAGGCAAATATTCCATGATGATTTCCTGATATATAATGTCTAGGCTCTTTTTTTGCATCATGGTTTTCAAGAAGTCCAATAATCCTTAGAATGTCTCTCCTAGATCTATTTCCAATGAAGTATTTCAATTTTCTTCTATTTTTGTTTTTGATTTTTTTTGACTGATTCTTGTAGTCTCATTCAGTCATTCACTTCCATTTGTTCAGTTCTAATTCTTAGTGAATTGTTTTCTTCAGTTAACTTTTTTATCTCCTTTTGCATTTGCCCAATTGAACTTTTAAATGAAATGTCTTGTTCATTGGATTTTTTTTTCCATTTCACAAATTCTGTTTTTCAAGGAGTTATTTTCTTTTTTCATTTCATCAGATGTATTTTGTAAGGAGTTATATGATTTTCCATTTCATAAAACCTATTTTAAGGAGTTTTCTTCAGATAATTTTTCATTTTCCTTTTCCAAACTGTCTCGCAAAGTTTTCATTTCCTTTCCACATCTTTCTTCTAATTTTTAATATCCTTTTTGAAATCTACAAAAAAGATTCCATAATAATTTTTGGCATGCACATCATATTGATGAATCATATTGAATTTATAGTACCATAACACCCCTAGGTCTTTTTCATTAACAAATTGTATCTTCTTCCATTAACTAAAATGTGAGATTTGTTTTTCATTTAAGCCCAATGATAAACTTGGCATCTCTCCTTGTTACTTTTAATCTGGTCATATCCAGCCTATCAATCCTAGCTTTTCAAGATTTTCTTGAATCCTGACGTTTCTTATTGTCTTATGTCTCCACTGCAGTTTTGTGTCATCTGCAGCTTTTATGAGCATACCATCTTTGTCCTGATAAAAGCCATCAATACAAACATTAACTTTACAAGGTCTAGGAAATATCTGTAGAATGAACCTCAAGAGTTTTCCTGCCAAATAAAAAAAAAGTATCAAATCCATCAGATTATAACTTCCTCTAATCTATATCTTTCTACCTTTTCTATTAAAACAGAATGAGATTATTTAGCAAAACCTTTGCCAAAACTTAAGAAAACATTAATCACAGCATATTTTCCATCTATTAATCTGGGCAGAGAGGAAAGGAGATAAATTAATCATTTACATAGTTTTGCTAGATGTTTCATAAATATTAATCTATTAGTATGATAGGGAGTTAGAGACTGACCTGTGATATTATTGGAGAAATGGGTATTATAATCCATACATGAGCATTCCCATGGTTAACATATTGACTTAGCTTTAAAAAGTTTAAAAATGTAATATATTTAGATATGCATATGTATATATAATTTTACTTTTGTTTATTTTGTTAAATATTTCTCAATTATATTTTAACATGATTCAACAGTGTCACCCAGCCTGTGGGCTATATGTTTGACACTTCTGACAGTGTTTTAATTTTTTTATATAAGTTTTTTTTTTTTTAATTTTCAAAACATATGCATGGATAATTTTTCAACATTAGCTTTTGCAAAACCTTGTGCTCCAATCCTCCCCCTTCTCCCTACCCTTCTCCTAGATAGCAAGTAATCCAATATATATTAAACATGGTAAAATAGATATGTTAAATCCAATATATGCATTAATATTTATACAATTATCTTGCTGCACTTGAAAAATCAAATCAAAAAGAAAAAAAAGAGAAACAAAATAAAATGCAAGCAAACAACAACAAAAAGAGAGATAATGCTATGTTGTGATCCACATTCAGTTCCCACAGTTCTCACTCTGTGTGTAGATGGTCCTCTTCCTCACAAGATTATTGGAACTGATCGGATTGATTTTTAAATGGTTTGTCCATAGTCAGGTTAGTCTGAATCATCTGTCCTTAATGAAACTCTGCTTACTCTTTATAAATACAACTTTCTTGGGTACAGGGACATAATTATTTGTTTTTAGTGGAAGCTGAGGATTACAAAGCTTCAAGTCAGGAGTACAGAGTAATAGTAAACCAAAATTGATCTGGTAACACTCTATGTCTAGCGCTAATATCATAAGCTTCTGGGAGTGGAAGGATACCTGGCTCTATAAAGAAGAGAAAACCAGCCCTCAGTAGGAAAAACAAAAGAGCTTGTTAAAGTTGTAGAGCAGATCCATATTGAGATTGACAAAGGGCAGTAATGATTCAGAATTTAATGTATTGGTCCTAGAGTCAAGGAGACCTGAATTCAAACGCAGTTTCAGACATTTACTTGCTATATGACTCTGGACTTGCCTCAGGGTTGTTGAGAGAATCAAAGAAGATACTTAGCACAGTTCCTAGAATATAGCAAGTGCTATATAAGAGGCTATTATTATTGAACCAGTGAATGGTTACTGCACCTCTTACCTGGGTGAGTAAATGAGAGACCACACCAATAACTAGCTAGTACTATTGAGAGAAATATTGAAATGAAAAATTATAATTGCAACTTTATTTTTATTTATTTGAGCAAGATTTATACAAAATTTTCCCCTAAGATTTGAAGACAAGCTTACTATGTTCTCTGTTTTGAAAATTTGTACTTCAATCTTCCATGATTTCAATTATTACGAACAGTGGTTCAACAATTGCATTTACCAGTTCTTTCAATCACTGAGAATGTTTGTAATCCATCTGGGCCAAGTGATTTTAAGTAAGAGGAGATACAACTTTCTTATAATTTTCTTCCCTCTGTGTATTATCCATTCTTTGTTAGTAGTTTTGCTATTGTTTTCTGTGTAATCTTCTTTACAGAGAAGACACAACCTGAGTAAATATAAAGCAGCTAATAATTTCTACAACAAAAATGGCTTTATAAAGACAAACACTTTGGAAGTTCTAAGTACACTAATCAATGCAATGACCAACAAATACTCCAAAGGAATTGTCATGAAGAAGCTCCATTCATCTCTTCTCTGTGAACTGATGGACTTAAGAAGTAGAATAAGAAAAGTTTTCAGATATGACCAGTATGGGGATTTGTTTTGTTTAATCATGCATGTTTTTTTTTTTTTACAAGTGGTTTGTTTTTCAATGGGTCAGGAATTTGGAAATAAGAAAGGGTATAAAAATTGAGTTGTTATCAGTATTATACAATGATCAATTCTGATGAATGTGACTCTTTCCAGCAATGAGATGATTGATGCCAGTTCCAATGATCTTGTGGTGAAGAGAGCCATCTACACCCAGAGAGAGAACTGTAGGAACTGAACATGGATCACAACATAACATATTCACTTTTTTTTTTTGTTGTTTGTTTGCATTTTGTTTTCTTACTCCTTTACTTTCTTTTTTTGACCTGATTTCTCTTGTGCAATAAGAAAGTTGTATAAATATGTTTATACATATTGGATTTAACATATATTTTAAAATGTTTAACATATTGAATTATTTGCCATCTAGGGAAGGTGGGGGGTGGGGGAGAAGAAGGAGAAAATCTGAAACACAAGACTATGCAAGGGTCAATATTGTCAAATTATCCATGCATATTTTTTGAAAAAAAACTTTATTAAAAATAAAAATAAATAAAAACTGCTTATTTATATCCTCTGAAGAAAAAAAAAGAATTGAGTTGTTCAAAAAAGGAAAAATAAAATAATGTCTAAATATTATTTTATTTTATTTTTTTAAATTTTTTTGAAACATTTATTTAACATACAACAGATTAGAGAAGAAAGAATAGAAGTAATCACAGAATTGGGATGGCTATAAGTTATATATCAAATTTTTTATACTTAAAATAAAAGTAAAATATACATAATAGAGATTTATAGCTTCATACAAGTACATCTTCTGCATGAACATAGAATTTCTGTCATGTTTAAATTTTTAATAAAATTAAATAAATAACAAAGAGATTCTGCCTGTCAGAGTCAGACACTTGATATTTGATTCTGTTATTAGCAAATATATTTATCTTATCCATCCTATCCAAAGATAGATCCTTCCTAGAATTTCATTTTCTGAACAAAACTTAAAAAGCTCATTCTGAGGTTTAACATTCCTGACTCTTTTTACAGGACTATATCTAATTATTGTATTCATTCTCATTACCTGATCTTTCTTTCCATCTTCTTTACTTTTTTTTTTAATTTAAATTGATTGCTGAACTTCCTGTACATTCCTTCGGTCTCTTCAGATAAATTCCTATTTTTCCTCCTTTTTCAAATTGTTTCCCTATGTATTTTCATAAATTTATTCCTGAGTATTTCTCTTTCATCTAAGGCTTACTACTCCTGAATAATTTTATTCCTTATTCCTTGCCTATCTCTCCTCTTAACCCTTTGAGATGTTTTCCTTAAATCTGTTGTATTTGTCATTCTCTTCAAAGATGTTTTCTCCTTTTTATCACAAACTCTAGGATAGAGTATTAATTTCTTCCATATGGGTAGCTAACAAAAAGTAGAATATGGATACACAGGAAAATCATTGAGAAAGTTGGGTTTTTATTTTTAAAAAGATATGTAAAGGAGATCAATTTCAAGAAAGTAAATGAATATCAAAATAATGTGTAAGATGGTCCTATGAAAATAATGTTAATAGTCCTAAAACTGAGAATGAGTTGGACATGTATAGGAATGATAAATAAAGAGGATCTTTCTCTAAAGGATTTGATAATGGAAATAAAGCAAAACTCCTACACTCTCTTTTTTCTTCTGTTTTCTTAGTCAAGAAAAGTAATTTTAGGGCTGGAAAGTATAAAAGAGAACAAAAAAGAGAATAATAAAGAATTGAAATATAAGGACCAGAATGGAGACATTGAGAGAATAACTAGTTGTTGAGGTTTTATTTAACATGATCAGGTCCAGATGAATTACATTCAAGTATACTGTGTGAAGTAGCATATGTTACTGTGTTTGAGGGTAATTTCTAAGAAGTAGGATAGAATAAAAATAGTGTTGCAAACTCAAAGGCATACAGTGTTTATGTATATATATGTACATATGTATACACATACATATATTATCACACACACACCCACACACACACACATATATATATATATATATATATATACATATATACATACAAGGAAAAGAGCAGGAGCTGAAAACAAGAGACCAGATAATTTTAATTATCAAAGGAATGATTAATGAATATCTAGAAAAATGAAAGGTTAGCTAAGTGACACAGTGAATAGAATACCTGGTCTGAAGTCAGAAGAAACTGAGAAATTTAATCTCAGATATTCAACACTTACTAGCTGTGTGACCCTGGAAAGGCACTTAACCCCAATTTGATGAAAGGAAAAGGAAGCAGTTATCACTAAAAGTCAAGATGGCTTCTTCAAGCACAGGTCTTACTTTCCACTTTCTCCCACATTCTTTGCAGTTTGATATGGGATAGTTGATTAAGCAAATTCTATAGATATGGAACGTATAATTTTTAGCAAAAATTTTTCTGAAGAACATCATGTTATTTTTACAGTTAAAATGATGAGGTATAGGTTAAGTGACAATTTATATACAACTGGTTGAATAAAAAAATTCAAAAATTACTGGCTAGTACTTCAATTTCATCTTAGATATAGGTCTTTAGTAGAGTACCTCAGAAATCTACATGTATATATAGATTTTTATTCAGGATTAGATAAAGACTTAGATGCCATGCATGAAAAATTTGCAGATGACACAAATATTTGAGGGGTAAACTAATGTGTTGTATAACACAATCCATACACAATTTAATGCTTTACTAATTAAATAGAATTCAAAAGGATGAATGTTAATAGAGACAAAGGTAAAGACTTACAATTTATTTTTTAAATGAACTTTACAAGTTCATTTGAAGAAATGTTAAAGTCACCAAACTGCCAAAATATTATTTCATAGAACTAGAAAAATATTAACAAAATTCATCTGGAAAAACAAAATGTCAAGAATATCAAGGGAATTTACATGAACTGCTGCTGAGTGAAACAAGCAGAACCAGGAATGTATTATACATACTAACAGCAAGAATGTGTGATGATTACCTATAAAAGACTTGGTTCTTCTCAGCAGTTCAGTGATGCAAATCAATCCCAATAGACTTTGGACTGAAAATGCCATCTGCATCCAGAAAAATAATTAACGACACTGAATGTAAATCAGTAAATAATTTCTTTATTCCATTTTTCTGTTTTTTTTTTTCTCTCTTCCATGGTTCTCCCCTTTTGCTCTGATTTTTCTCTCCCAACATGATTCATAAAGCAATGTGTATGAAAATAAATACAGTTACTACAATAAAAAGGAGAAATGTTGAGGTTTAGTATTTTGTAAACTCAAAATAAGTCAGAGGTTTACTTTTTAAAAAAATGCAACACAATACAGACTTAAGTTAGAGATGGATTGAAGAACACAGTTATGGTTGTTTCTTTTCACAGAGTCCTGTCCAGACCACACTTTGACTATGGTTTTTAGTTCTGGTTGCTGCATTTCCAGATAGATTTCAAGGGTATAAAAGCATTCAGAAAATAAATTTGAATAGCTTAGCAGTCTGAGGTCACATTTCTAAAAACACTTGTTGAAGGATGAAGGATTATTTAGCCTGAAAAAGAGAATATTCACTTACCTTTTTTTAAATTAAAACTGATTATTTATAAAACATATGTATGAGTAATTTTTCAACATTGACCTTGCAAAATCTTTTGTTCCAGATTTTCCCCTCTTTCCTTCTACTCCCTTCGCTAGCTACCAGGTAGTCCAACACATATTAAATATTTGAAAATATATGTTAGATCCAATATAGGTACATATTTATACAATTATCTTGCTGCACAAGAAAAAAATCAGATAAAGAAGAAGGGGAAAAAAACTGGGAAAGAAAACAAAATTCAAGCAAACAACAACAGAGAGAGTGAGAATGCTATGTTGTGCTCCACACTCAGTTCCCATGGTCCTCTCTCTGGGTATAGATGTCTCTCTCTTCATCACTGAATAATTGGCACTGGTTTGAATCAGCTTATTGATGAAGAGAGCCACATCCATCAGAACTGATCATGGTGTAGTCTTCTTGTTGCTGTGTATAATGATCTCCTGGTTCTGCTCATTTCATTTAGCATCAGTTCATGTAGGTCTCAACAGGCCTTTCTGAAATCATCTTTTTGGTCATTTCTTACAGAACAAAAATATTCCATAGCATCCATATACCATAATTTATTCAGCCATTCTCCAATTGATGGGCATCCATTCAGTTCCAGTTTCTAGCCACTACAAAAAGGTCTGCCACAAACATTTTGGCACATACAGGTCCCTTTCCCTCTTTTAAAATCTCTTTGGAATATAATCCCAGTAGAAACATTGCTGGATCAAAGGGTATGCAGTTTGATAACTTTTTGAACATAGTTTCAAATTGTTCTCCAGAATGGCTGGATCCATTCACATTTCCACCAATAATGTATCAGTGTCCTGGTTTTCCCACGTCCCCTCCAATTTTCATCATTATCTCTTCCTGTCATCTTAGCCAACTTGACAGGTGTGTAATGGTATCTCAGACTTGTCTTAATTTTCATTTCTCTATCAACAGTGATTTGGAGCACCTTTTCATATGACTACAAATAGTTTCAATTTCTTCATCTGAAAATTGTCTGTTTCCTTTGACCATTGATCAGTTGGAGAATGGCTTGAACTATTATAAATTTGAGTCAATTCTCTATATATTTTAGAAATGAGGCCTTTATCAGAACCTTTGAATGTAAAAATATTTTCCCAGTTTGTTGCTTCCTTTCTAATCTTTTCTGCATTAGTTTTGTTTGTACAACTTTTTAACTTAATATAATAAAAGTTATCTATTTTGTGATCAATAATGATCTCAAGTTTTTCTTTGGCCACAAATCCCTTCCTCTTCCACAGATCTGAGAGGTAAAGTATCTTATGTTTTTCTAATTTATATATGTCATTCTTTATGTCTAGATCATGAGCCCATTTTCACCTTATCTTGATATATGGTGTTAGGTGTATGTCAATGCCTATTTTCTGCTATACTAGTTTTCAATTTTCCCAACTGGGGAAAAATTGTTTTTGTCAATTACTGAATTCTTATCCCAAAAGCTAGGGTCTTTGGGTTTGTCAAATACTAGATTGCTATAATCATTGGCTATTTTGTTCTGTGAACCTAATTTATTCCACTGATAAACTGCTCTATTTCTTAGCCATTACCAAATGATTTTGATGACCACTGCTTTATATTATAGTTTTAGATCTCATACAGCTAGGCCGCCTTCATTTGCTTTTCTATTCATTAATTCCCTTGAAATTCTTGACCTTTGGTTCTTCCAAATGAATTTTGTTATTATTTTTTCTAGGTCAGTAAATTACTTTCTTGAGAGTTTGATTGGTATTGGACTAAATATATAGATTAGTTTTCATATAATTGACCTCTTTGTTATATTCACTTGACCTGTCCAAGAGTACTTGATATTTTTCCAATTGCTTAGATCTGACTTTATCTGTGTGGAAAGTGTTTTGCAGTTTTACTCATACAGTTCCTGATCTTGGCCATATAGTTCCTGAGATTCAATTATCTTTAAGCATTTGAGGGACCATCATATAAAAAGGGGATTTAGAATGTTCTCTTTGAGACCCTGTACTGCTTCATAGGGTAGAAAAAGAAACAAAGTATAGAAATGCAATGGATTAACAAAAATATTCTCAGTATTCAAACAAATCTGCTAACTCATCAAGTTTGATTATCCTGCAATCAGTGCTTATTGAAAGTCATCTGTTTATGTAGGGGGCTCCCATCCACATGCTCTAATGGAGAAGCTCATTCAATATTCTGAGCCCTTCCTTATTTTATCCTGACATCTTAAGTATACCAGTGCAGCATACTGATTTCTGACCAGTCATTCTTTTTCATATGAGCAGTCACTTTTTAACACCAGACATGGAGAAGTTTGCCTTGCATTAATGGATTCTCCCTGACATTTTCAAATGAAAACTAGATATTTGGTGGCCAGATAAATGTTGGACTTAGTTACCTTCTAAGTGTAAGGTTCTATGATTCTATGAATAGTCTATCTAAAAAAAAAAAGCCTTAAATCTAATCTGCAAATTTTCTCCATTATTCATTAAAAGGGCTTGAACTTCAGAATTGTTGATTATAATGGAAATAATAGAAAAGAATAATAATAAAATTTGATTTAGAAGTTATAAGAAAAGGGTTCTTTTCTTATGTATATTGAAATCTTTTGTAAGTACACCTGGAATGCAATCATAATTGATACCGTGACACTATGCTTACAATTAGTGAAAAATTGCATTAGATAGTTATTATTAACATAGTGAGCAGATGAATAGACTAGATTTTTAATCGGGGAAAGAGATATGAATCTCAACTCTGCTACTTTAATACCTGTGTGACTTTGCGCAAGTGTGTGATCTTTTTGTGTCTCTGTTGCTTCATCTTAAAAAGTAGGAGTTAGATAATTTCAAAGATTATTCCAGCTCTCTGTGACTATAAAGTTGGATCATGTTAGTGTAATTCATATATATATATATATATATATATATATATATATATTCATTGAAAAGGAAATTTGAAGTTTTGCTTTTCAATGTTGTCCTCATCAACATTTTAAAACTTTTTTTAAATCCTGAATCATTTATTATATATATATATATATATATATATATATATATATATATATATATATATATATATTTGAGGAGAAACTAAGGATGACAGCATTTCAGGCAAATGATGTATTCCTCTGTCCCTTAGAGAAGAAATACAGATAACTATTAATAATTTTTAAAAATTGTTTAAAGATCTTTTTTATGATGAGGGATTTCTGAGATCTACAGTGTCAGTATGAATATTTCTAAGAAAATATTACTGTTTTATTATAACTAGGATGCTAAAAGGTTTTTTTTTTCCCTTTCTTATATGGCTCTGAGAGTGCCTGAAGACAGACTAATAATAAAATAAAAAAATTTAAGAATCAAAACTGTTTTGAATCTCAAAATAAAAATATGACATTTTAAAAAAGTAACCAAGATCATGTTCAATATTTCTAAGTTTCTAGGTTCCTTCTGAGAGATAATCCCAAACAGATTTTCTTCAGCGACCTAGGTAAAGAGTGATGGCCTTTTTGAGGTAGTTTCTATGCATGATGCTTGCTACTTTATTTTTGGAGCAGATAATTGTCTCCTAGAGAAGATGGCTGGCTATCTTTTTTTTTTCCCCCTGGTGATATAAAAAGGTGGGAGGAGGAAGAATGACTGCTGAAACTCTCAAAGAAAACCTGAAATGGCATACATGGTTTATGTGCCATATCACCCTGCTTTGTATGCTGCTGTCATCCTATCTGATATTGTGTAAGATTAAATTCAGTCAGTGCAAAACAGCACAGAGGAAGGTATGATACCATCACTGGAAACTTCAGGTACCATAACCCTTTCTTTGTGAGAAACTATTAAACTAGAGGACAGAAAGCCACAATGTGCATATAACTACATGGGTGTTTCCTTTCAACATTTGGGAACTTCTTACTCTGAATAGTATAGTGGGCTTATCAGTCTATTGTTTATAGTATTATTTTCCTGAGTCATTTTTAATTTAGCCTGCTTACCTGTTAGTTTTCCTGGGGATTTGTTGCTTCTTTACCTATTGGTATATTTTCTGCTTCCCTTGTTCTCTAACAATTCTAAAGTGGAAAGTTTGAATCAGATCCTCAGGCAATTAGTTCAAATTGTCATGAATCACAACTAAAGGAAATATATATGGAGGCAACATTTCCTTTAAAAAAGGGAAGGTATTAAAAAGGTAATATGGTACGCAACTACAAATAAAATCAACAATTTCATAAATACAATAGAGGACTTTCCTTCTTTGTGTGTACAGGTACAATCACTGCATGTAGTTTGCTTTGGTTTAAACTGAAACCAAAGTATTTTGCAGGGTTGCATTTGTGCCCTAGAAATTTACATTTATTTTGCTTCTGCTCTAAAAACTTTTGATTGTTCTGATGTACTCTTCTTGACTTCTTTTTGCCTATTTCAAGATGATTAGAAAAGAAATATTTCATTTCTTCTGTTTTTTCTTACTTTAGTGTTCATAAGACTTTAGAAATTTGATGTAACTTAGATAAAGGTTTTGTTATCTTTGGAATAAAGTCTTAATATTGCCACTTTTCTTATTTTGTGAGCTGAGATGCAAGGTGGTATAGAGTAGAGTGCTGGTGATAGAACATATAAGACTTTAGTTCAGGTGCTACATATGATACATATAACCATGGCAGCTAGGTAGCATAGCGGATAGATTTGAATATCCACTATGTATCCTCATGTGTAAAATGAGTTTGAGAAGAAAATGGAAAATTACCCCAGGATCTTTGCCAAAAACAAAAATAAACAGAATCATGAAGAATAGGACACAACTGAAATGACTAACAAATAACAAACCATTTGACCATGACAAGTCATTTAGCTTCTCTGCACTTACAAAGTGTTCTAAGATTTGTGTTACAGATCTGCATTCATGAAGGAAACAATTTTATGGGAGATTCCCTAAACAGATGAAATCACAAAAACTGTTCTATTCTCCCCTCCCTTGCCAAATAATAATTAAAAAAAAAACAACCAACCAACCAAATAAAGGATTTTTAATGTTGTACAATATGTTTTTTGTTGACACTTTTGCCTTAAGACAATTTTTAAGCATCAGTGCTATCTGCTGAGAAAACTTGATCATTTGAGAATTTATCTTGTAAAATAATGTACCTTGACCTCTCCTTTTTTTCTCTTTATTTTTGGTATATGTACATTCACAGAAGGTAAAGTGTGTGTGTGTGTGTGTGTGTGTGTGTGTGTGTGTGTATTTATGTGCAGCTATGACTGATATTTGGAGAAACTTGAAGGGGAAAAGAAAAGGGGAAGGATGAAGTCATCACATGGCAGCAGACTACTCATGGCTGCATTTATCTTCAATCTGTGACATGGCTTCAAAATTCTCTAGGGGAAAGATGTGTGGTCAAGTTTTATTTTATCACTTGTAGTTATTCCAGTAAGGAGAGTGATGAAACAATGAAAAAAATCAGACTCAAGGAAGGGTAGTCCTTGCCACATATTTCTGCTTTGCTTTGTTTTAATTCTGTTAAATAATACATTATGAGAATATGATATTATTTCTCATAAATACCTATTATGTTGATCCTATGTTTTTTTTTTAATAATTATAACCTTTTATTGACAGAACCCATGCCTGGGTAATTTTTTACAACATTATCCCTTGCACTCACATCTGTTCTGACTTTTCCCGTCCCTCTCTCCACTCCCTACCCCAGATGGCAAGCCGTCCTATACATGTTAAATATGTCACATATTTATATCCTAGATACAATATATGTGTGCACAACCGAGCAATTCTCTTATTGCACAGGAAGAATTGGATTCAGAAGGTAAGAATAATCTGGGAAGAAAAACAAAAAATGCTAAGAGTTTACATTCATTCCCAGTGTTCTTTCTTTGGGTATAGCTGCTTCTGTCCATCCTTGATCAACTGAAATTGAGCTAGATCTCTCTGTTGAAGAAATCCACTTCCATCAGAATACATCCTCATACAGTATCATTGTTGAAATATATAATGATCTCCTGGTTCTGCTCATTTCACTTAGTATCAGTTCATGTAAGTCTCTCCAAGCCTCTCTGTATTCATCCTGCTAGCCATTTCTTACAAAACAATAATATTCCATAACATTCATATACCACAGTTTACCCAACCATTCTCCAATTGATGGGCATCTATCCATTTTCCAGTTTCTGGCCACTACAAACAGGGCTGCCACAAACATTTTGGCACATACAGGTCCCTTTCCCTTCTTTAGTATCTCTTTGGGATATAAGCCCAGTAGTAACACTGCTGGATCAAAGGGTATGCACAGTTTGATAACTTTTTGAGCATATGAACAGACAATTTTCAGATGATGAAATTGAAACTATTTCCACTCATGTGAAAGAGTGTTGCAAATCATTATTGATCAGAGAAATGCAAGTTAAGACAACTCTGAGATACCACTACACACCTGTTAGATTGGCTAAGATGACAGGAAAAAATAATGATGAATGTTGGAGGGGATGTGGGAAAACTGGGAAACTGATGCATTATCGGTGGAGATGTGAACGAATCCAACCATTCTGGAGACTAATCTGGAATTATGCCTCCAAAGTTATCAAACTGTGCACACCCTTTGATCCAGCAGTGCTACTACTGGGCTTATATCCCAAAGAGATCTTAAAGAAGGGAAAGGGACCTATATGTGCAAGAATGTTTGTGGCAGCCCTCTTTGTAGTGACCAGAAATTGGAAACTGAGTGGATGCCCATCAATTGGAGAATGGCTGAATAAACTGTGATATATGAATATTATGGAATATTATTGTTCAGTAAGAAATGACCAACAGGATGATTTCAGAAAGGCACAGAGAGACTTACATGAACTTATGCTGAATGAAATGAGCAGGACCAGGAGATCATTATATACTTCAATAACAATACTATGTGATGATCAATTCTGATGGACATGGCCATCTTCAGCAATGAGATGAATCAAATCAGTTTCAATGGAGCAGTATTGTACTGAACCAGCTACACCCAGTGAAAGAACTCTGGGAGATGACTATGAATCATTACATAGAAGTCCTAATCCCTATATTTTTGTCTGCTTGCATTTTTGATTTCCTTCATAGGCTAATTGTAATCTATTTCAGAATCCAATTCTTTTTGTACCACAAAATAACATTTTGGGCATGTATACTTATTTTATATTCAATTTATACTTTACCGTATTTAACATTATTGGTCATTCTGCCATCTAAGGGAAGGGGTGGGGGGAAGAAGGGGAAAAAGTGGAACAAAAGGTTTGGCAATTGTCAATGCTATAAAATTACCCATACATATAACTTGTAAATATAAAGGTATTTTAAAAAAAAGAAAATCATCTGTTCTTATGCTTTGACCATTTACCAATTGGAAAATATATTGATTTCTTCTAAATTAGAGTCAATTTTCTATATATTTTGGAAATGAGGCCTTTATCAGAAACTTTAACTATGAAAATGTTTCCCCAGTTTGTTGCTTTCCTTCTAATCTTGTTTGCATTAGTTTTGTTTGTACAACGGCTTTTTAATTTGATATAATCAAAATTTTCTATTTTTGTGATCAAAAATAATCTCTAGTTCATCTTTGGTCATGAATTACTTTCTCCTCAATAAGTCTGAGCGGTAGACTATCCCATGTTCCTCTAATTTATTTATAATCTCATTCTTTATGCCTAAATCATGAACTCATTTTGATCTTATCTTGGTGTACAATGTTAAGTGTGGGTCCATGCCTAATTTCTGCCATACTAATTTCCATTTTTCCCAGAAGTTTTTGTTAAATAATGAATTCTTATCCTAAAAGTTGGGGTCTTTGGGTTTGTCAAACACTAGATTGCCATAGTTATTGACTATTTTGTCTTGTGAATCTAACCTATTCCACTTATCAACTAATCTATTTCTTAGCCAATACCAAATGGTTTTGATGACTGCTGCTTTATAATATAGTTTTTGATCAGGTACAGCTAGGCCACCTTCATTTGATTTTTTTTTACATTAATTCCCTTGAAATTGTCAACCTTTTGTTCTTCCATATGAATTTTGTTGTTATTTTTTCTAGATCATTAAAATATGTTCTTGGGAGTCTGATTGGTATAGCACTAAATAAATAGATTAGTTTAGGGAGTATTGTCATCTTTATTATATTCGCTCGGCCTATCCAAGAACACTTAATATTTTCCCAGTTATTTAAATCTGACTTTATTTGTGTGGAAAGTTTTTTGAAATTTTGCTCATATAATTCCTGACTTTCCTTTGGTGGATAGATTCCCCAATATTTTATGCTCTTGACAGTTATTTTGAATGGAATTTCTCTTTGTATCTCTTGCTGTGGATTTTATTGGTGATGTATAAAAATGCTGAGGATTTATGTGGATTTATTTTGTATCCTGAAACTTTGCTAAAGTTGTGAGTTATTTCTAATAGCATTTTAGTAGAATCTCTGGGGTTCTCTAAGTATACCATGATATCATTTGCAAATAATGGTAGTTTGATTTCCTCATTACCTACTCTAATTCCTTTAATCTCCTTCTCAACTCTTATTGTCGAGGCTAGCATATCTAATACAAATTGAATAATAATGGTGATAGTGGGCAACTTTGTTTCACTCCTGATCTTACTGAGAAAGGTTCCAATTTTTCCCCATTGCATATGTTGCTTATTGATGGTTTTAAATACATGCTCCTGACTATTTTAAGGAAAAGTCCATTTATTCCTATCCTCTCAAGTGTTTTTATTAGGAGTGGATGTTGAATTTTATCAAATGATTTTTCTGCATCTATTGAGATGATCTTTTTTTTGTTAATTTGTTTATTGATATTGTCAATTATGCTAATAGTTTTCCTAATATTGAACCAGCCTCTAGTTTCAAGAACAAGGTATTCATGTATTGCTTACATATCTTTATAGAAGAAATATAGTTCCCAAGATTTCTTTTTACCTTTTTAGCATTTTCTTGAGTTTTACATTTGTAGATCAAACTTTTTGTTAAGTTCTGTTTTTTTCATCAAAAATAGATAAAATTTGCTTATTTCATTGAATGTCCATCTTCTTCCCTGGAAAAAAAAGATGCTAATTCTGGCTGGGTAAGTTATTTTTGGTTGCATACTGAGTTCCTTAGTCTTTTGGAATAGCATATTCCACACCCTTCAATCTTTTAATATGGATGCTGCTAGGTCTTGAGTATTCCTTATTGTGGCTCCTCTATATTTGAATTCATTTTTTCTAGCAGCTTGCAGTATTTTTTTTTCCTTCATCTTATAGTTCTGGACTTTGGCCATTATATTTCTTGTTGTTTTGATTTTAGGGTCCCTTTCAGTAGGTGATCAATGAATTCTTTCAATTTCTATTTTACCCTCTCTATAACTTCTGGGCAGTTCTCTTTGATAATTTCCTGGAAAATAGTATCCAGGCTCTTTTTTTCATCATGTTTTTCCAGGAGTCCAATAATTCTCAGATTGTCTCTCCTAGATCTATTTTCCCATCCCATCCCCGTCTGTTGTTTTCCCAAGAAGGTATTAGATATTTTTTCCCATTGTTTCATGTTTTTGGTTTTGCTTGACTGATTCTTGGTGTCTCCTCAAGTCATTCAATTCCATTTCTTTGATTCTGATTTTCAATGAAGTGTTTTCTTTGCTCACTTTTTAAAATATCTTTTTCTAATTGTCCAATTGAGTTTTTAAGTGAGCTGTTTTGTTCTATGGAATTTTTTTTTTCCATTTTGCCAATTTTGTTTTTCAGAGAGCTATTTTCTTTTTCCAGTTCACTAATTCTGTTTTTTAAGGATTTGATTTCTTTATCCACTCTGTCTTCAAATGAGTGGGATGACTTCTCCCAACTCTCTTGCCAAGCCTCCCTTTCCTTTTCCCATTTTTTTCCTGGCTCTCTTGTGAGAGCCTTTTTAATTTTTTCTATGAGAGTCTTTTGTTTTGAGGACCAGATCACATCTGCCTTTGAGAATTCATCTGGAGACAGTCTGTTTTTAGTCTCCTCAAGGTTTAAAGTCTGCTCTTTATCCATATAGAAGCTATCAATGGTTAAGGTCCATTTAATTTTTTTTGCTAATTTTGCCAGAGAAGAATCAAAGAAGGCAAACTAGCCAAAAAAAAAAAAAAAAAAAAAAAAAAACAATGCAACCTGCCTTTTTTTTTTTTTTTTTTTTTTTTTTTTTTTTTTTTTTTTTTTTGCAGGGGGGGACTGGATGGTGTTACCAAGCTTCCTCTACAGAGTGTGGGGTGGGGGGCGGGGAAGAGAGGGGGATGGGAGAGCAGCAGCAAGGCACTAGCAGGACAGCAATGGCTGCACTGTGTCTGTGCTCTGAGACACTGTGAGTGGGTGTGACCAGATATGGAGAAACCTTAGCTTTTTGGGGTTATAGTTTTCACCCCCTGTGTTTTTAGCTTCTCTGCTTATCTACTGGCTTGCTGCCAGAGCAAAGTATACAATACTGTAGTAAAGCTCTCTCTGCAGAGATGGCTGAGATCACACACCATCCCCTTCTGGTCTGCTTAGCTGTGAGCTGTCTGTTGTTCTCTAGCAGCCGCTGCCTGCCCTTAGCCTGTGCCCGATCTAAAACTGTTCCCGTCCTCAAGCAAAAACAGACCTTTTCTGCCGAATTTCAAGAATGTCTTCTCTTGGTAATTATTTGTGGATTTTTTTTTTCCAGTTAAGCACTAATTCTGAGGCTTTTCATGAAATAAATACTGATAGAAAACGTGGAGCTTAAGTAGATGTGTGTGCCCTCTCCATCATCTTGGCTGGAAGTCTGATCCTATGGTTTATGGTGCCTGATTGGCAGCATGAAAATTTAATGGGAAACAAGAATAATTACCTTTTTTAGTGCAAGTCTGGGACCTCAAAACTTAGCCCAATATTAGAGTTGTGTTCCTGTTCATGTTGTTCAGTAATATCTGACTTTTCCTGACTCCATTTAGGGTCTTCTTTGCAAAGATATTGGAGTGATCTGCTATTTCCATTTCCAGCTCATTTCACAGATGAAGAACTGAGTCAAATAGGATTAAGTTATTTGCTCAGGGTCACATAATAAGTGCATGAGGCTAGATATGAACTCAGGTTTTCCTGACTCTAGGCCCAGCCCTATGCATTATATCACCTAGCTGCTTCTGTGTTCTCTAACCAGGAACATAAAAACAAGCTATTTTATAATTATATTTAAATTAAGTACATAATTACATATTTAAGTGCATAATTATAATGAGAATTATTTAAAACTAAATATATCTCATATACAGGAGCCTAAGAATAACCAGATATTAATCTAGAAATGAATTAAACATTTCTTAAAGCAATATGGTAGTCAGCCATGTTTTAAGAATTAGCAGTATAAGAGATATTGTGGAAAATTGTATTTCTCACCCAGAAAAGACCAATATTCTCTGAACCTGAAAGTGTATACAAAATTACTAAAGTCAAAAAAATCAAGGGGGAAATAACATGAAAAGTAGAATTTTGAAAAGACAATATCTTATTTTTTCCTTTTTAAAAATTTTATTAATTAGTCAATTTAATATTTATTTCAGTTACATTGAAAATAATTTTTTACAATTGTTTTTTAAGATTTTTGAATTTTAGGTTATTTTCCTTATCCACATCCACAATTAACAAACTACATGTAAAGTTATGCAAAACATTTCCATAAAGTCAAGTTGTAAAAGAAAACAGATCTCCCACCTTAAAGAAAATAAATACTCTCAAGAAAAGTAAAGTTAAAAATAGAAAGAAAGGTAGAGAAAGAAATAGAGAATGCTTCTATCTGTATTCAGACTCAATCAGTTCCTTGCATCCATATGGATAAGATTTTTCATCATGGGTTCTTCAGAGGAGTTGTGGATGATTGTACTACTGAGAATAATAAAGTAATTTACAGACCATTGCTGTTACTTTTTATGCAGTAGATTTCATTTTGTTCATGGAGGACTTTGGAAAGTTTTGCTTTCCTGAGAGCATCCTGCTCATCATTTCCCAGAGAATAATAATATTCCATTAGGAAAAAAAAAAACTTGCTTCAATTTTTAAAAAATTACTATTGGTAAATTATATTTTCCCCTATTTATTCTCTCTTTCCTTTCACCTTGTCCCTCCTGTCAGTAGTGTTTACTACTGACCACTCCTTCCCCCAGTATGCCCTCTCTTTTATCACTCTCCTTCACTTTCCATATCCCATTCCCCTTCTATTTTCATGCAGGGCAAGTTATATTTCTATACTTCTATTGAGTGTATGTGTTATTTCCTATTTGAGCCAATTCTTATGAGACTGAGGTTCATTCACTAGCTCTTTCCTCCCCTCTTTCCCTCTAGTGTAAAAGCTTTTCCATCCCTCTTTTTTATGGCAGGTTATTTGCACCACCAATTCTCCCTTTCCCTTTGTCCCAGCACATTCCTTTTTACCTCTTAATTTCTTCATTTAAAAACTATTATCCTCTCATATTCAATTTACATATGTCCTCTGTCAATATATATGCCTTCTGACATAATAATGAGAATGTTTTAATGAGTTACAAGTATCATCCTCCCATGTAGAAATGTAAACAAATAAACCTTATTATGTCCCTTATGATATCACCTGATTACCTCCTTATGTTTCTCCAGAGTCCTGTACTTGAAAATCAATTTTCCATTGAGATCTGGTCTTTTCATCACGATCACTTAAAAATCCTCTGTTTTGTTGAATGACCACCCTTTTCTCTGAAAGATTATAGTCTGAAAGATTTGCTCAGTAGGTGATAGACTCTCTTATGTGGCTAGTTCATATTCATTTGATTTCACAGTTAAAGAAGAGTTAAGGTCCAAGAGTGAATTTCATATTTAATTTATTTTTGGCTGCTTTTTGTCCCTTCTCCCCACCAAAAATAGAAACTATACTCTCCTCTCAAATGTCTCTGCCATATAAAATATGTTATGTTCTTAGTCTTTAGTGTTTGAGATAAGTATCATTTTAGCAGATGGATATGTGGTGTTTTACAACATTGATGGACTGAGTTGAGGATGCAGCTTGACAGTTGCTATTGAAATTTGGATTTCATAGAATTTTCCCAGAAAATTCATGTACCATGTTGTTCTTCTGTCTTCCTTTTGGAGAAATGTAGCATTATGTTTACAGAAATTTCTTTTTAGGATCCCTTACATGCTTTTTTTTAAAGGCCACTTAAGAAATTCTTTCCACTTTTAAAAGCAGATATGTATGTTACCAAATTGTTTTCAATAATTTTAATTTATAGATTTGATTCTACTAGACTGTTGGCATTTGCTTATTTTGAGTGACATGACAGATGAAGAAGAAAGCTTTTCATGTCTCCCTGTAACAATTTGATCTGAAATGTAAACTAACCATATCTAATTCAATTCCTTAACCCTTGCATTTGGCATAAAACCTATTATATAAGTGCAGCATGCAATTTGGCACAGTTTGACACAGTGGTTGGCCTTCACTCCTATTATTTAAAAGGGAGATTGAAGATAGTGAAAAGTTTGGGGAAGCTTATAATTCTGTTTCCTGTACAAGGAAGATACACCCAGACAAGGTGGGAAATAAATAGAATTGGATCATTTTAGGTTTACTTAAATATAGTAGCCAATACTGGAAGGGCTTTAAGTCAAAGATACTGGTTGCTGTTTAAAAATGTGTACATTACGCCATCCATTTCTTTTGACTATTGTAGAAGGTAGATCCATGAACTGCTAAACCATTCTGGTTTGTTCATGTTTTTACTCTCTGGAAAAGTTCATGTAACTTAAGAGTCTTAAAATCTCTGATTATATTTTATTATCCTTATACAATGTATCCATTTATGTGATATATACAAATTGAAGTGCCAGTTCCACAAACATTGTGAAGCTGAAAGAAATAATTTACTTTGTCTAAAGGTATGACACAGAATGGTTTGTAAAGGCTTTTTTTTAGTGGATAGCCAACAGCTTATTCTTTTTTTCTGTATCTTCTTCCAATTCTCATATCACACCCTTTCTGCTTTCTTCCTCTATTGTTTCGTTCCCATTCTTTTTGTTCTGTTTCTAGTCTTTCCTTTTTAATTTAGCCATTTTTTCTTTTGCTTAGCATAACTGTCTCTTTCCACCAATTTGTATCAGTATTTGTAATGTTTGGTTATGGTCTGTGCATTGAACAAGATAAGGATTGCTTATATTTGAACCTCTTGATTTTGACTTTTTTTACTTCAAAAATTATAACACTCCAAGTTTCCCTTATCTAATCAAAAGTCCACTTTAATTATATCCCGGTATTCAGTTGTTTATATGATTTCTCATGGTCTTACTTTTATTGTCCATTTCTCTCTGTCTCTGTCTCTCTGTCTCTCTCTCTCTATCTGTCTATCTCTCTCTCTGTGTGTGTGTGTGCATATATATATATATATATATAATATATATATATATATATATATATATATATATATATAAACTGTCATCTGTCTATATAAATAAAAATATAGAAATACATTTGGAGATTAGCTGAAGTAGTCAGGACATTGTAGTGCTAAAGTCTCTGATACAAGTTTTGTATCTTTGACATCATTTAAAAGGTTTCTTCATTCACATTTCTCTATTGTTTGATAATCCAAAAGAATTTCCCCAATTCTCTAGCATCAAGCTGCTTCTACCAATTAAAGCATCATCATTCTGTGGGGAATAGATAAGGTGAAGAACTTACAGGAATGTATGAATTCTTTTTCTGTATTTTATTATTTCTGTGTCTCCCCTATGACCTGTATATGTGCAGGCTCATATCTACTTGAGCCTTGGCCAGCTAGAAACATATTTACTTAACCTGAACTGATGACATTTATTGGTATTTGACATTTATCAATATTTAGTCTATTAGCTGGACCACTGTCTGCTTGATTAAGCCTGAAGGCCTGACTTTGTTTCCCAGAAATCAGGAGATTTCAGGGAAACAGAAACCTTCCATTCCAATCTCCCCAACTAGCAACAACCAATTAGATGCCTCCCCCTCCCCTTCTCAATGCTCTCTTACTTGTGATGTAATTTCTTGTATAAAAGCTATGTATCTTTACTACTTCTTTAGCCCTCCTACCGCGAGCTTATCTTGCGATGGGACAGCTCATCCTCCGGAGGTTTTTCAATAAACAACTTTTCTGCCTTCTACTGAGGGATCTCTGAGTAGTCATTTTGGGTAAGGGTCTTCTACATCCCTCACAATTCTCTCTTATTGATGACAACAGCTGAGTTTCCACATTTCCATTACAAATATTTTTTTTTCTAAATTACCCAAAGCCTATTTGAAATCTGTAGGTTTTTTATTTTGGTTTGGAGCTCTTTGTTGTTGTGTTGTTTTGTTTTCATAAATGAAATTCATTATCAAAAGTATTGATGTCATGGCTATTATTACTAAGCATTAAAAATACAAAATGCCTTATGAGTTATTATCTATATTTCTTTCTATTATGAACAACCATTCAACTTGGTCACTTCTTGTTTCCTATACAATCACAATCCTATACAATACAATTAGTAGAGAACAATTCTCTTTACCAGGGATTTAAATTTGCTTTTCACCTCACTCTTCTCTAGGACAGCTGGCTTGCTCAATGGGTAGCTTACTGGGTTTGGAATCAGGAATACTCATATAATCTCATATGTTTACTAGCTGGTTGACCCTGATCAAGTCATTTATTCCTTCTTGCTTTAGTAACTCTCTGTAAAATGAACTGAAGAAGGAAATGAAAAACCATCTAGTATCTTTGACAAGAAAAGCACAAATGGAGTTATTAATAGATGGACATGACTAAAACAACTGTACAGCAATAATAACCCTTCCCTCTTAGTAAGACTTTATCTGTTGCCCTTCATTTTTCCATTTTTCTGAAACCCAACCCCACTATGTCTCATTTCCTCAGTGTTAAAATCATTTAGGGTATGAATAGCTTTCTGTTTGTTCTTTTTGGAAATGATGGTTTTGCTGCTGAAGGTAGAAATATAGATATATGCCTTTAGTAAGCACTTTGGGAACATATAAATTTTTATGTCCCCAATGCCTTGCACACAGTAGGCACTTAATGAAACTTTAATGAATAAATGGATAAATGTTGAAGCAAAGTAATTACTATCAGAGTTACAAAAGTAATATGGAGGATTTATAAATGCAATGCTTGCTAAAAAAGAAAAAAAGCTCTCTAGCCAATTACAAATTAATAATTTAGGAGGCATATAGTTTAATATAGCCTATGTTTTAAGGAAACACCTTGTCCAAGGGAAAATAAAGGTATTTATTTAATTATCACTTCAGTGTTATTACTGTCTTTATGTGTAGGCAGTTTTAGTGCCTAATAACAGTTGATAAGTTTCTAGACATAACCTCTTGATAGCTACTTGTGAAAGAAATAATGGACTTAATGCTACATAGAATAACCATAGTCTACTAAAATATTTTGGTAAAGGAAGAGGGACCATTTTTTACTTAATAATTTGCAATGAAATGCTTTCTCTCTAGTAGTTTCAGCAATTAAAATCTCAATATTTCTAAAGCTATCAATGGGTTTATTTAGTAACAAAATGATTGTTTTTAGGAGGAAAAACAGGTATGAAACTTTTAGCCAATGATAACAGTATGTATACATTTTTAATAAAGGACATACAGAAGAAGGTTTTGTGATCCCTGAAAGAATCCCAATAAAATTCAGTTTGAGAGTCTGGGAATATTTAGCCTAAAGAAAAATCAAGGGGGACTTGATCTCTGTCTCTAAGTATCTAAAGTACTGTCATGTGGAGGACAGATCAGATTAGTTCAGTTTGGCCCTTGAGGATAGAATGAAGAGCAGTATGTGGAAGTTGTAAATGGACCAATTTAGGCTTGATGTCAGGAGAAACTTCCTAACAAATAGAGCTGTCCAAAAGCGGAATGGCCTGTCTCAAGAAGTGATGGATTCTCCTACAGTGGAGATCTTTACTGAATGGTCATTATGTTACCATAGGGATTCCTTTCTAATATAGATAATATATATTGCAGCTAATATTTTTCCAACTCAAATTCTGTGACATTTTCTAAAAAAATTGATCTTTTCAATAAAAATATGATTCCCAAAATAATAATCTTTTAAAGGAAAGTGGATTATATAAAAATAATTTCTTTTTAGAAAACTCTCAAATGCAACAACTACCCATATTTTGCTTCATTCTCCCAAATATGGAAAATAATTTAAAATAAATTATAGGATTTAAACATTCATGATTTCAAGTTTTGCTCATTGTTATTAAATCTAAGGATGTCTCAAAAAATCATTATAAACTTTCACTGCAATCACATTCTGATCTTAAAGCTTTAGTCTTTGAAGGTGTTTGTCAATGATTTTGACTGAATATTATTATATTTAAATTATATCAAGATTGAGCTAAGGGAATTAACATCACAAATTCTACCATGTATAGCAATTTATAAAGAATTATGAATGTAATTATATATGTATTAATTATTTAAAATTATGAGTTATGCAAGTGATGAAACAAAATTAATTATCAGAAAGAATTGGAAAACATTCCTCAAAATAACATAAATATATTTTTTAAAGTGACTTGGTACAATGACATGCTATAAGCTAAATTTTTAATTTCCATATTAAGTGTTATTGACTCAGTCTTCTCATTTGTAAAATAAAAGATTTAAAAAGTGAGAATTTTTTCTTTAAATTTTTGTTTTGTGTGTGTGTGTGTGGCAATTGTGATTAAGTGATGTGCTGTTATCATATAGCTATTAAGCGTTAAATGTCAGAATCTGGATTTGAACTCAGGTTTTCCTGACTCCAGGAGTGGTGCTTTATCCACTGTTCCGTCTAGTTGCTCCAATAAGCAACCCATTTTCAATGGGAAAATATCAAGATTTTGATTTTTTCTTCTTGAAAAGACATTTAATGTCATGGCATCATTTAAACAGTTTCTCATTACATCTTTTAAAAAATATCTCACCATATAAATGTTTCCTCTATAAAGGGTCAATTATTTATAATATTATTATAGCCATTAGATGTGGGTAAATATTTCCCCAAGATTGGTACAATCTTGCTTCTCTCAAGATTGAGTTTTAAAAAAGTCATCACTGCAATGGAATCATAACATTTTCCCTCAGGTGTTTCCTCCCCCTTTGCCTCTCCCTCTCTCATCTTTCCCTCTTCCCCCTCCATCCCTCTTTATCTATCTATCTTTGTCTATCTCTCTACCTCTCTCTCTTGTCAACCCTCTCTGGGTAGACACATCTTTTGCTATGTGGCTGTCAACACACTGAACCAGGAAAGAATAAAAATTAAAATACTGGCAGCTATGTGTTCATAAATACCATGGCTACTTTGAATTTATTTTTTAACTGTATTAAAAGGTAGGACAATCTCTATCCTTGACACCTTAAACACATCTCTTGGAAATACTTCAAAATAGATTTTTCTCATCTTAGTAATGCTTACATCTTTAGTAAACTCAGTGAATTCTGGTTCATTAATCCCTGAATAATCAGTCCTTCTGGGTCCACAATTTTTTTTAAATGTCCTCACAACAGTGTATCTTTGCCTCATCATTCCTGGAAATTAGCTCCCTCAAAGCTTTTATGGCTTTATTTGGCCTACAAATAAATAGGGGATATTTGTGCAGGTTCCCCAAACCAGACAATCCTCTTTTACTTTTAAATTATGTTTCTGAACTCTACTGAGAGTAAAACAATTGTAGATAAAGGCTATAGTAATCAAACATAGTTGTCAATATCTAAGAATTTAAAAGAAAATCAAAGTATTCCCTAACCATGTGTCTAAATAGCTCTTTCCTGTTAAGATTCTTTGTTACTTGAAGTTACGTTGTAACTTTGATACCTGACTTGCAAAAATATTTCCAGAAGATATGAAGTACAGACTGACTTTTACTTAGCAACAGAGAGTAAGTAAGAAAACCATAAAACAGTAAAATATGGACACAATTTGTTGTGTATTTCTGAAGGCTTTCTAGATGATACTATAAAGCTTATTATAACCAATTTGACTTTCAAGCTATGTTTTCTAACAATTAAACAAACAAAAAATCCAAAGAAAACAGATGACAAAGTAAATTTCAATGAAAACTCATCATTTTAACACCTTCCATAATTAAAAACAAGCTAAAATTATAAGATACTTAGTGTCAATATTGAAACAGGACATCTGCCTTAACACTTTCTTGTGAAAAACCTGACTGTAGACTAAGAAAAATTTCAAATCTATTTAAAATAGTCTGAATTTCATAACTGGAAATTAGTATGGCAGAAATTAGGCAAGGACCCACACTTAACACCATATACCAAGATAAGATCAAAATGGGTCCATGACCTAGGCATAAAGAACGAGATTATAAATAAATTAGAGGAACAGAGAATAGTTTATCTCTCAGACTTGTGGAGGAGAAAGAAATTTGTGACCAAAGATGAACTAGAGACCATTACCGATCACAAAATAGAAAATTTTGATTATATCAAATTAAAAAGCCTTTGTACAAACAGAACGAATGCAAACAAGATTAGTAGGGAAGCAACAAACTGGGAAAACATCTTTACAATTAAAGGTTCTGATAAAGGCCTCATTTCCAAAATATATAGAGAACTGACTCAAATTTATAAAAAATCAAGCCATTCTCCAATTGATAAATGGTCAAAGGATATGAACAGACAATTTTCAGATGAAGAAATTGAAACTATTACCACTCACATGAAAGAGTGTTCCAAATCACTATTGATCAGAGAAATGTAAATTAAGACAACTCTGAGATATCACTACACACCTGTCAGATTGGCTAAGATGACAGGAAAAAATAATGATGAATGTTGGAGGGGATGCGGGAAAATGGGGACACTGATGCATTGTTGGTGGAGTTGTGAACGAATCCAGCCATTCTGGAGAGCAATCTGGAATTATGCCCAAAAAGTTATCAAACTGTGCATACCCTTTGATCCAGCAGTGTTCCTATTGGGCTTATACCCCAAAGAGATACTAAAAAAGGGAAAGGGACCTGTATGTGCCAAAATGTTTGTAGCAGCCCTGTTTGTAGTGGCTAGAAACTGGAAAATGAATGGATACCCATCAATTGGAGAATGGCTGGGTAAATTGTGGTATATGAATGTTATGGAATATTATTGTTCTGTAAGGAATGACCAGCAGGATGAATACAGAGAGGACTGGCGAGACTTACATGAACTGATGCTAAGTGAAATGAGCAGAACCAGGAGATCATTATATACTTCGACAACAATATTGTATGAGGATGTATTCTGATGGAAGTGGATTTCTATGACAAAGAGACCTAACTGAGTTTCAATGGATAAATGATGGACAGAAACAGCTACACCCAAAGAAGGAACACTGGGAAATGAATGTGAACTATTTGCATTTTTGATTTTCTTCCCGAGTTATTCTTACCTTCTGAATCCAATTCTCCCTGTGCAACAAGAGAACTGTTCAGTTCTGCAAATATGTATTGTATCTAGGATATACTGCAACATATTTAACATATATAGGACTGCTTGCCATCTTGGAGGGGGAGGGTGTAGGGAGGGAGGGGAAAAAAACGAAACATAAGCGAGTGCAAGGGATAATGTTGTAAAAAAAATTATCCTGGCATGGATTCTGTCAATACAAAGTTATTATTAAATAAAATAAAATTTAAAATAAAAAAAAGACAGCAAGCAACCCCCCCCAAAAAAATTTAAAAAATAAAATAAAATAGCCTGAATTTCTATTGAAATACAGATAAAAAGTTGTTGTAATCGATGCTGCCAGACTAATTCTTTCAATTCTTTAGGAGTTGTCATATTCCTTTACATGAAGCCTCCTTAACACTTTTTTAAAAATAAAATTCAGATAATTATAAGATTAAACGCATGATAACTTTATATTAATACGAGATTGTAATGATCAAGCTAGCTTTCTGGCTGAAATCTGGACAGGTCTTGGTCTCAGCAGGATAGACACCACCAGAATGGTCAGGAAGAGAGTCTAGAACCTTGGTCTAGTCTTGTTCTTAATGAAGGAGTGCTAAAGGCAGGGAAAAAATGGAATCTCTTATTTCCAATCCTCTCAGCCCTTATATACCTTAGTACAATTATGTCATTACAGCAAACTGAATATGTGTGAACTAGAGAACCATTACATCATTATACTAAGTATTAAGTGTTTATGTGAATTAGAGAACCATCATCTCATCAATTCCACTGAGTTAACACCTTGTTGTAAGTATCCTTTTTTCAAGTATAGGTCTCCAGAACAGAGGTAGTCACTCCCTCACTGACTTCTCAGGAAAGTGAGAACACCTAACTAGATACTATTAGCAGATTTCCTCTGGATTGAAATGTCTTACTTGAGATAGGTATACATAAATCCCATCAACATGGGAGGTATTACACAAGCACATAATAATATAACACAGGCTAGTAGTAATGTAACAAAAAACATGAAGTAACATAGTGAGATAACAAACAATATGAATATACAAGTCCATAAGTCCTAGAAGAGGGGTATATAAATAACAATCGCACATACACTTCTTTAAGCAGCCAAGAGACAGTCCAAAACCAATCTATTGTCCATTACTTCATGTCTCGGGGAATCCAATGATTCCTGGGACTTTTGAAATGCTATAACACTCTCATCATGTCTCAGGGAATCCAATGATTCCTGTGAGTTTTGAAGTCTCATTAATAATTTGTGATGTTCACTGTCATGCTTTTTCAGTGGCACATGTTGTCAGAGATGGCACCATCTGCTGTTTCTTGGGTCTTTTTCTTTGTTTCAAGGGTCTCCTCCTTTTCTGTCTCTCTCTGAGGGACAAAGTGAATAAATATGGCTTGTTGGCACCAATCTGATTCCTTCTCCATCTGTAGAGATACAAGCAAACCCTCTCTCCCAAGCAGCTAACCTGTTTGGTCCCTTCCATTCACCACTTTCTGGATCCTCTCTACATCAGCTGGAGATTATCTAAAGATAGTAGAGCTGCTCGTTCTGGTGGGTTATAAAACCAGTCTGCCAGATCCATTACATGTTTATCAAAGATGAAAAAATTAATAGTATAAAGATCTAGATTTAAAAGTTCTCTAAGGTTACCTGTGGCTCCTGCTTTCTTTTGTTTTTGGATGATTATCTTGATTTCTCTATTTCTCCTCTCTACTATTGCCTGTCTTTGAGGATATAATGGTTTGCTGGTGGTATGTAAAATCTGATACTGTACACAAAAGTGTGCAAAATGTTTAGAAGTATATGCAGTCCATTATCTGTTTTTATTGCTTGTGCCACACCCATAATTTCAAAAGTTTGTATTAGAATTCAATTACCACTTAGGCTGTCCCTTTTGCTGCTGGTATTGCAAAAGTAAATCCTGAAAAGGTGTTTGTTACAACATGGATAAAAGACAAATGATCAAAAGATTTATAATGGGTCACATCCATTTGCCAAATTTCAATGGGTCTCAAACCACCAGGGTTTTTCCCTGGAGGGCGCATAGCAGCATGGAAAGGATGGCAAGCTGTACAGGCCTTTTACTATGCTCTTAGCTTCCTCTTTTGTTATCTCAAACTGCAAATATAAAACTCTAGCAGCCTATGAGATTTAGAATGAGATTCTTGAGCTGCCAGGATAAAAGGAGTATTGGCAAACATGTTTAGAAGGCAATCTCCCTTTTAATTTCCATAAAAAAATAGAACCCAGAAGTTCACTATGAGAGTGGACATGCAAGATATAAATCTTACCTGGATGCTTTCTCACTTGCTCTTGAAGTTCCTTAAAGAGCTGATATATATTAGAAGCTACAAATTTTATTTGGGCTATGGCAATTCTTTGTATATCTACTGAATAAACTGAATCAAATATTATATTTACATCTCCTCGATAATAAGTAAGAGTTAGAATGATTGCAAAGAATTCATTCTGCTGAATGGATTGAAAAGAAGTTCTAACTACTCTCTTTATAGTATCTCTTATGTATACTCATATATACATACAGCATACTCTCATGAGTATACAGTGCACATATTATGTATGGATGCATCTGTGAAGATAGTTGGTCCTTTAAGAGGAACTTTAGAAACCTTTTCTTCAAAAATCCATTGCAAATTATGTAATAGCTGGGTATCTTTAATGGAGACCCACGTGTAAAATTTGGAGCTGTGGCCAATAAAATCTGCTACTCTGGGCTGGTTTCACAGCATATATTAATTTGTGCATTAGTATAAAAGATTTATATCTTGTCAGGTCTTATCCCAGATAATTGTAATATTCACTTAATGGCCTTTAATAAAATTCTAGGCACAAGCACTGGGTAAAGAGTAAGGCTTTATTCTGTTTGTGCTGGGATATTCACCTACTCTGTCACACTGTCTCCTTGATGAAGGACTGCTGTAGGTGTTTCTTTTGCAGCAAAAACTGATATTTCTAAGGATTTTTGAATAGCTATTTCAACCACATTGGGTAAAGCCAGTTCTCCCACTCTCAAAACTTCTTGAGCTGGCGTGGGGAGTTTAAAAGAATGTCTCCCTTTAAAATGTCATATAATGGTTGTAATTGATAAGTGGTTAAGCCTAACACTTGATTGGATATCTCCTATCACTTTCTGAAAGTCATTAAGAAAAGTACAACTTTTCTGTGCTTAAAGAAATCTTTTACTGTAAGCACCTTAGGCTTTACTTCATATCCTAAATATTGAAAAGGAGCATGCCTTTGAATTTTTTTTCTGGAGCTATATGCAATTTTTAGTTCCTTCTATGGTCTTTTGTAGACATTATTTAACATTTTCTCCTCAGGTGCACACCCCAAGATATCTTCCATATAATGTAATAACATAACTTTTGGAAATGGTTTTCTTACTGGAGTAAGAGTAGCAGCAACATACATTTGACACATAGTAGGGCTACTTTTCATTCTCTGTGGCAAAATTGTCCATTCATATTTTTTACAAGGCTCAGCTAAATGAATGCCGGGCACTGAAGAGGCAAATCTTTTCATATCCTCCTTCTCTAGAGGAGTAGAAAAGAAATAATCTTTGATGTCTATAAGCCAAGGAAGCCATTCTCTAAGCAACTGAGTAGAATATGGAAGTTCAGGCTGAAGAGTTATCATAGTTTCCATCTGTTCATTTACTTTTCTTAAATCAGTCAACATCCTCCATTTTCCAGATTTCTTGTTTTACAACAAATACAGGGGAATTCCAAGGACTTAGAGAAGATTGTAAGTATCCTTGGTCAAGTTGCTCCTATACAATATCTAATAAGGCTTGAATTTTATCACTTGTTAAGGGCCACTGTTCAATCCACAGTGGTATATCAGTTTTCCATTGAATGGGAACAGTTGAGAGTACAGGCAGGTCTTCAATAGCAGTCCTGCCTAAAAAGCCAAAGTACTCATGTGTAATTCTAACTTATAAGATTTCTCTCCTCCATAGATTAATGGGGATTTTTTCTACTACAAAAGAAGTAAAATCTCCTGTTTCACTTCAAATATCCATCTCAACGGGGTACTACTAACTTCAGCTGCTATTGATTCTCCTACCCCAGACATATAAGTGTCTGCCTTAATCTTTGGCCAATGTCTGGGCCAACTGGCACTTCTAATGACTGTATCATCTGCTGTGTCTACAAACCCTTTCAATGGTGTTCCATTTACATAGGTAGTGATCATAGGACAGTCAGCTGTAATGGCAGCAGTTCAGATTATTCCTAGATTCTGTTGCTGGGAGTCAAAATATGGATAAATATCACCAAATTGCCTATTAGGTATATGTAAGAGTAAAACTGATGCTACTACTTCTCCTGGTTGATAAGTTACACTTTGTCTACCTGTATTAGTGACTGGGATATTAGTTACACCTTTCCCAGTTTGCACTATTATTGTGTGTATAGACGCTGTTTTGTAAGCATTCTCGGGAGGTGAAATGGTCAAGCCAACTGTTCCTGGAGGTAAAGCATTCGTAGGTTGACGAAACAGATTTCACCTCTCCAGGGGATATCTCAGTAGTCCCAGCTGCATACAACTCTATTCTCCCCAATTGTAACCCCTTTCTCCCATCAGGTTTCTTCTTGGCTGATGGATCATGTCAGAGTACTGAACTTCTAAAGACTTTCTGGGTGTAACATTGGCGTCATCATGCCCCAAGTGGTTTTTGCCTGGGGCCTTGGAGCTGGGCCCTACTTCTTGTTTCTTTGAGTCAATCTACATTATGATACCCAAAGGAAGTCTCTGTTGCATCTTGGACATAGGGCACCCCTGTCTTCTATGCCAACATTGAACTTTCAGATGCCCTACTTCATCCCATTGAAAGTATTGAGGATTCTCTTTGTCAGTCCCTTGCCAAAAGGGACCCTGTCTTCTCATGTTCAGATCTTGAAAAGTCTGTATCATAGCCTGGGTATAAAAGGTATGTGTTTTCATTGTGGCACAGTATCTTATGATCTCATCTAAAGGAGCACTCTTGTATAGTCCTAGTATAATTCTTCTACAGATTTCATTAACATTTTCTTTAGCAAGTTGTCTTATCTTAATTTTTGTTTGCTGCATTTTCACCAATAGTTCATATGACAGCTGTCTGCAGACATCCCATGAAATCAGCAAAGAGTTCATTTGAACCTTGTGCTATTTTCATGAAGGCTTCCCCTCTGTCTTATCTTCCTGGGAGAGTACCCCACGTTTTGATAGCAGCAGAAGCAATTTGCTCATATGCTGCTATAGGGCAATTAATCTATGCTAAAGTATCTGCATAAGGACCTAAACCTGCTAGTTGATCAAAGGTGATTGGAATATTAACTCCAGGTTGCCTTTTTTATTGGGCTTCTATTCTGCAGAGTTCACTATACTCAGAAAGCCACAACAAGTTTTGTCCATGTTCTAATAATATCCTTGCTATAGATTTCCAAACGTTAGAGTTAAAACTTCAAAAGTCAAATTCTCTAATAGCATCTTAACATAAGAGAATGTAGACCCATAAAGAATGTAAGCCTTTTTCAGATCTTTGATAATATCCAAATTAAGCAGAATATATTTTCTTTTTTCTTGACCTGAAGAGTCAAACTCTTCAATCTCAAGGTATGCTTCTATCTCAAATCAGATGTATCCTGTCCTTCATTTTTAACTTTAATTAATGCATTTTGTAATTTTGGCATAAGGGGTGGACAAAGCTGCTGCATGAGTGGTGCTGATTGAAAAGCACCACACTCCTTAATTTCATTAGCACTATACTTAACTCCTTTCTTGTCCAATTCTTCATGCTTTTCAGCTGCTTTGTCAGTACTATGCCCCTCCTGCTCTTTCTCCTTTTTCCTTATTTTAGAACTTATGTAATTCCTTATAGCTAATTGCATTATGTTTATATATATATATATATATATGTTTCCTCAGGAATTGAATCATTATCTTTGTAAGTTACCAACAAACCTTGCTTCTTTATTACCATAACAATGCATTCTACACACTTCTCTTGGGGTGGGGAAAGATCTTTTCTTAGTTTTGGCCCCATTTTAGCTGAAAAATGAAAGTGACTAGTTTACTCATCCTATTTCCTGTCCACAGGGACTTCTTCACTGAATTTACAATTGCAAAAGTTGAGCTGCTGAGTATAGCTCCTTATGTCCACATTTGGGTACCAAAATGTAATGTTTGGGCCAGCGTTCTAGGAGACCTCTGGACAGGTCTCAGAAGGATAGACTCCATGAAAATGGTAAGAGTCTCTGTTCTGGCCTAGTCTTGATCTTACAAGAGGAGTGCAGGAGGCAGGAGAACCACCAGGAGGATGGTCAAAAATGGAATCTCTCATTTCCAGTCCTCTCAGCCCTTATATAACTAAGTAAAATTACATCATTACAGCAAACTGAATATGTGTGAACTAGAGAACTATTACATCACCATACTAAGTATTAAGTGTTTATGACATAGAGAACAATCATTTCATCAATTCCACTGAGTTAACACCTTGTTGTAAGTATCTTTGTTTCAAATATACTTCTCCAGAGTTCCAACCCTCTACACGAGACCTTTTAGATTGAATTCTACATAAATAAATATACTTATTCAATGCCACACCAATCAAGCTCCCAAGAAATTATTTTACAGACCTAGAAAAATAATAACAATGTTATTATGAAATAGTCAAGAATTTCAATTAATTAATTAATTAAAATATAAATGAAGGTAGTCTAGGTATATCAGATCTAAAATGATATTATAATGCCCTGGTCATCAAAACGATTTGGTATTGGCTAAGAAATAAGGTAGTTGATCAGTGGGAATAGGTTAGGTTCACAACACGCAGCAGTCAATGACTATCGTAATCTAGTGTTTGCTAAAATCAAAGACCCTTTTTCTGGGATAAGAACTCATAGTTTGACCCAAAAAATGCTGGAAAAATTGGGAAAAAAAGAGTATGGCAGAAGCCACAAATTTACCAACATCCAACATCCTATACCAAAATAAGATGAAAATGGATTAATAATTTAGACAAAAAGAATGATACAGTAAGCAAATAACATTTTTAATATAATGTTGAATAATATTCAAGCTTGTTTCACCCCTGATCTTATTGGGAAGGCTTCTAGTATATCCCCATTACATATGATACTTGCTGAGAGTTTTAGATAGCTGGAACTAGTCATTTTAAGGAAAACAATTTATTGCTATATTCTTTAGTGTTTTTTTTCTTTTTTTAATTTCTTAATTAATTATAACTTTTTATTGACAGAACCCATGCCTGGGTAATCTTTTACAACATTATCTCTTAAATAGGCATTTAAACCTTCTGAAAAGACCCTAAAATAAAGACTCCGAGGAATATTGTGGCCAAACTTCAGAATTTTCAGACTAAAGAAAACATTTTACAAGCAGCCAGGAAAAAACAGTTCAAATACTGAGATGCCACAATAAGGGTCACATAAGATCTGGCTGCCTCAACATTAAAGGATCAAAGGGCCTGGAATCAGATATTCCGAAAGGCAAAAGAGGTTGGAATACAGCCAAGAATAAACTACCCAGCTAAGATGAGTATTTTTTCCCATGGAAGAAGATGGACATTTAATGAAATAGAGGAATTCCATCTGTTTCTAAGGAAAAAACCAGACTTAAACAAAAAAATTGATCTCCAACAACAGGAATCAAGAGAAGTAGAAAAAGGTAAAAGGAACTCTTGAGAACTGTATTTCTGTTGTGGATATACATAAAAGTCATATGTATAATTTGATTTTACCAATATAACATAAAAAAGGGAAGTAGAAATGGAAAGGGGATAGTGTCAGAAAAAGGGAAGAGGGGAGATAAAAAGAGGGAAACTACATGTGACAATGAGGCAAAGGAAACCTCTCATATATGAGGGAACTTAGAGAGGGGGAAGAACATTGTGTGAATCCTACTCTCATCAGATTTGGCTCAAAGAGGAAACAATTGACATTTGTTTTACAGAGATTCTTCTCTCACTTCATGAAAAAGTGGGAGAGGAAAAGGGAGAAGGAAAAAGAGTAATAAGGGAAGGGTACAAGAAAGGAGAAGGGATTCAAAGGGAGGAGGGAAGGATCCTAAAGAGGGAGAGCTGTGTGACGTTACTGGGACCAATAAGTTTAATACTAGGGAAGAAGGGAAGGAGGGCAAGAAAAAGAAAAGTATAATCTGGGGATATTAGAGTGGCAGGAAATACAGAATTGGTTATTTTAACTGTAAATGTGAATGGGATGAATTGTCCCATAAAGAGGAAGCAGATAGCAGACTGGATCAAAAGTCAGAACCCTACAATCTTTGGTTTATAGGAAACACATTTCAAACAGGGAGATACATACAGAAAAAAAGTAAAAGACTGGAGCAGAATCTATTATGCTTCAGGTGAATTCAAAAAAGCAGGGGTAGCCATCCTTATCTCAGATGAAGCAAAAGCAAAGATTGATCTAATTAAAAGAGATAAGGAAGGAAACTATATCTTGCTAAAGGGTACTATAGACAATGAAGCAATATCAGTATTAAACAGATATGTACCAAGTGGTATAGCATCTAACTTCCTTAAAGAGAAGTTAAGAGAGTTGCGAGAAAAAATAGACAGCAAAACTATAATAGTGGCAGATCTCAATCTTGTACTCTCAGATTTAGATAAATCAAATCACAAAACAAATAAGAAAGAAATTAAAGAGATAAATAGAATATTAGAAAAATTAGGTATGATAGATCTCTGGAGAAAATGGAATGGTGACAGAAAGGAGTATACTTTCTTCTCAGCAGTTCATGGAACCTACACAAAAATTGACCATATATTAGGACATAAAGACCTCAAAATTAAATGCAGGAAGGCAGAAATAGTAAATGCTTTCTTTTCAGATCACAATGCAATAAAAACTATATTTAACAAAAAGTTAGATGTAAATAGACCAAAAAGTAATTGGAAACTAAATAATCACATCTTAAAGAATGATTAGGTGAAACAGCAAATTATTGACACAATTAATAATTTCACTAAAGATAATGACAATGGTGAGACATCATATCAAAATTTATGGGATACAGCCAAAGCAGTAATAAGGGGAAATTTTATATGCTTAGAGGCTTACTTGAATAAAATAGAAAAAGAGAAGATCAATGAATTGGGCCTCAACTTAAAAAGGTAGAAAAAGACCAAATTAAAAACCCCCAATCAATTACTAAACTTGAAATTCTAAAATTAAAAGGAGAAATTAATAATATAGAAAGTAAAAAAAAAAAACTATTGAACTAATAAATAAAACTAAGAGTTGGTTTTATGAAAAAAACAATAAAATTGATAAACCTTTGGTAAATCTGATTTAAAAAAGGAGAGAGGGAAATCAAATTAGTAGTCTTAAAAATGAATAGGGAGAACTTTCCACTGATGAAGAGGAAATTAAAGAAATAATAAAGGGTTACTTTGCCCATCTTTATGCCAATAAATTTGATAACCTAAGCAAAATGGATGACTACCTCCAAAAATATAGGCTTCCCAGATTATCAGAGAAGGAAGTAAATTGCTTAAAAAGTCCCAATTCAGAAAAAAAAATAGAACAAGTTATTAATCAACTCCTTAAAAAAAAAAAAAATCCCCGGAACCAGATGGATTTACATGTGAATTCTACCAAACATTCAAAGAACAATTAGCCCCAATGCTTTATAAACTATTTGAAAAAAATAGGGAATGAAAGAGTCCTACCAAATTCCTTTTATGACACAGACATGGTACTGGTACCTAAACCAGGTAGGTTGAAAACAGAGAAAGAAAATTATAGACCAATCTCCCTAATGAATATTGATACTAAAATCTTAAATAAGATATTAGTAAAAAGACTACAGAAAATCATCGCCAGGATAATATACCACGATCAAGTAGGATTTGTACCAGGAAGAGAGGGCTGATTCAATATTAGGAAAACTATCAGTATAATTGGCCATATTAATAATCAAATTAACAAAAACCATATGATAATTTCAATAGATACAGAAAAAGCATTTGATAAAATCCAACATCCATTCCTATTAAAAACTCTTGCGAGTATAGGAATAAATGGACTTTTCCTTAAAATAATCAGTAGCATCTATTTAAAACCAGCAGTAAGCATCCTATGTAACAGGGACAAACTACAACCATTCCCAATCAGATCAGGAGTGAAACAAGGTTGCCCACTATCACCGTTACTATTTAATATTGTATTAGAAATGCTAGCTTTGGCAATAAGAGTTGAGAAAGAGATTAAAGGAATAAGAATAGGCAATGAGGAAACCGAATTATCACTCTTTGCTGATGATATGATGGTATACTTAGAGAACCCCAGAGATTCTACCAAAAAGTTATTAGAAACAATCTACACCTTCAGCAAAGTTGCAGGATACAAAATAAACCCACATAAGTCATCAGCATTCTTATATATCACTAACAAAACCCAACAGTTAGAGTTACAAAAAGAAATTCAATTTAAAGTAACTACTGATTGTATAAAATATTTAGGAATCTATCTGCCAAGGAAAAATCAGAAACTTTATGAGCAAAACTACAAAACACTTTCCACACAAATTAAGTCTGAGCTAACGAACTGGAAAAATATTAAATGCTCTTGGATTGGGCGAGCCAATATAATAAAGATGACAATACTACCTAAATTAATCTATTTATTTAGCACTATACCAATCAGACTCCCAAAAAACTACTTTGATGAACTAGAAAAAATAACAACAAAGTTCATATGGAAAAACAAAAGGTCAAGAATTTCAAGGGAATTAATGAAAAAAAAAAATCAAATGAAGGTGGCCTAGCTGTACCAGATCTAAAATTATATTATAAAGCAGCAGTTACTAAAACCACCTGGTATTGGCTAAGAAATAGACTAGTTGATCAATGGAATAGATTAGGTTCAAAGGACAAAACAGCCAATAACTTTAATAATCTAGTGTTTGACAAACCCAAAGACCCCAGTTTTGGGGATAAGAACGCATTGTTTGACAAAAATTGCTGGGAAAATTGGAAATTAGTATGGCAGAAAGTAGGCATTGACCCACACTTAACACCATATACCAAGATAAGGTCAAAATGGGTTCATGCCCTAGGCATAAAGAATGAGATTATAAATAAATTGGAATAGCATAGGATAGTTTAGCTCTCAGACCTGTGGAAGAGAGAGGAATTTATGACCAAAGAAGAACTAGAGATCACTATTGACCACAAAATAGAGAATTTTGATTATATCAAATTGAAAAGTTTTTGTACAAACAAAACAAATGCAGACAAGATTAGAAGGGAAACAACAAACTGGGAAAACATTTTTACAATCAAAAGTTCTGATAAAGGCCTCTTTTCCAAAACATATAGAGAATTGACTCTAATTTATAAGAAATCAAACCATTCTCCAATTGATAAATGGTCAAAGGGTAGGAACAGACAATTCTCACACAAAGAAATTGAAACTATTTATAGACATAAGAAAATATGCTCCAAATCATTATTAATCAGAGAAATGCAAATTAAGACAGCTCTGAGATACCACTACACACCTGTCAGATTGGCTAGAGTGACAGGGAAAGATAATGTGGAACGTTGGAGGGGATGTGGGAAAACAGGGATACTGATACATTGCTGGTGGAATTGTGAACACATCCAGCCATTGTGGAGATCAATTTGGAACTATGCTCAAAAAGTTATCAAACTGTGCATATCCTTTGATCCAGCAGTGTTTCTACTGGGCTTATACCCCAAAGAGATACTAAAGAAGGGAAAGGGACCTGAATGTGCCAAAATGTTTGTGGCAGCCCTTTTTGCAGTGGCTAGAAGCTGGAAAATGAATGGATGTCCATCAATTGGAGAAAGGTTAAGTAAATTGTGGTATATGAACGTTATGGAATATTAGAGAGAATTGGATTCAGAAGGTAAAAATTACCTGGGAAGCAAAACAAAAATACAAATAGTTTATATTTATTTCCCAGTGTTCTTTCTTTGGCTATAGCTGCTTCTGTCCATCCTTGATCAATTGAAACTGAATTAGCTCTCTTTATCGAAGAAATCCACTTCCATCAGAATACATCCTCATACAGTATCATTGTTGAAGTATATAATGATCTCCTGGTTCTGCTCATTACTTAGCATCAGTTAATGTAAGTCTCTCCCCTCTCTGTACTTATCCTGCTGGTCATTTCTTACAGAACAATAATATTCTGTAATATTCATATACCACAGTTTACCCAACCATTCTCCAATTGATGGGCATCCATTCATTTTCCAGTTTCTAGCTACTACAAACAGGGCTGCCACAAACATTTTGGCACATACAGGTCCCTTTCCCTTCTTTAGTATCTCTTTGGGATATAAGCCCGTTGGTAGCACTGCTAGATCAAAGGATGCAGTTTGATAACTTTTTATGCATAATTCCAGATTGCTTTCCAGAATGGTTGGATTCATTCAGAACTCCACCAACAATGCATCAGTGTTCCAGCTTTCCTGCATCCCCTCCAACACTTTTCATTATTTTTTCCTTTCATCTTAGCCAATCTGACAGGTGTGTAGTGGTATCTCAGAGTTTTCTTAATTTGCATTTCTCTGATCAATAGTGATTTGTAACACTCTTTCACATGAGTGGAAATAGTTTCAATTTCAACATCTGAAAATTGTCTGTTCCTATCTTTTGACTATTTATCAATTGGAGAATGGCTTGATTTCTTATAAATTAGAGTCAATTCTCTATATATTTTGGAAATGAAGCCTTTATCAGAACCTTTAACTGTGAAAATGTTTTGCCAGTTTGTTGCTTCCTTTCTAATCTTATTTACATTAATTTTATTTGGACAAAGGTTTTTTTTTTTTAATTTGATATAATCTATATTTTCTATTTTGTGGTCAATAATGACCTGTATTTCATCTTTGGTCCCAAATTTCTTCCTCCTCCACAAGTTTGAGAGACAAACTATCCTATGTTCCTCTAATTTATTTATACTCTCGTTCTTTATGCCCAAATCATGGACCCATTTTGGTCTTATCTTGGTATATGGTGTTAAGTGTGGATCCATGCCTAATTTCTGCCATACTAATTTCCAGTTATCCCAGCAGTTTTTGTCAAATAATGAATTCTTATCCCAAAAGTTAAGGTCTTTGGGTTTGTCAGACACTAGATTGTTATAGTTGAGTATTTTGTCTTGTGAACCTAACTATTCCATTGATCAACTAATCTATTTCATAGCCAATACCAAATGGTTTTGGTGACTGTTGCTTTATAATATCGTTTTAGATCAGGTACAGTTAGGCCACCTTCATTTGATTTTTTTTCATTAATTCCTTTGAGATTCTAGACCTTTTTTTTCTTCCATATGAATTTTGTTGTTATTTTTTTCTAGATGATTAAAATATTTTTGTTGGAATCTGATTGGTATAGCACTAAATAAATAGATTAGTTTAGGGAGTATTGTCATCTTTATTATATTCACTAGGTCTATCCAAGAACACTTAATATTTTTCCAATGATTTAAATCTGAATTTATTTGTGTGGAAAGTTTTTTTTTTTGAAATTTTGCTCATGTAATTCCTGACTTTCTTTTGGTAGATAGATTCCCAAATATTTTATGCTGTCAACAGGTATTTTGAATGGAATTTCTTTTTGTACCTCTTGCTGTTAGATTTTGTTGGTGATGTATAAAAATGCTGAGTATTTATGGGGATTTATTTTGTATCCTGCAACTTTGTTAAAGTTCTGAATTATTTCTAATAGCTTTTTAGTAGAATCTCTGGGGTTCTCTAAGTATACCATCATATCATCTGCAAAGAGTGATAGTTTGGTCTCCTCACTGCCTATTCTTATTTCTTTAATCTCTTTCTCAACTCTTATTGCCTAGGCTAGCATTTCTAATACAAAATTGAATAATAATGGTGAAGCAACCTTGCTTCACTCCAGATCTTACTGGGAAAGGTTCCAGTTTTTCCCCATTGCATATGATACTTACTGACGGTTTGAAATAGATGCTCCTGACTATCTTAAGGAAAAGTCCATTTATTCCTATACTTTTCAGTGTTTTTATTAGGAATGGATTTTGGATTTTATCAAATGCTTTCTCTGCATCTATTGAGATAATCATATGGTTTTTTTTAGTTTGGTTATTGATATAGTCCATTATGCTAATAGGTTTCCTAATATTGAACTAACCCTGCATTCCTGGTATAAATCCTACTTGGTCATAGTGCATTATCCTGGGGATGATTTTTTTAATCTTTTTGCTAATATTTTATTTAATATTTTAACATCAATATTTATTAGGGAGATTGGTCTATAATTTACTTTCTCTGTTTTCAGCCTACCTGGTTTAGGTATCAGTACCATGTCTGTGTCGTAAAAGGAGTTTGGTAGGACTCCTTCATTCCTATTCACATGTAAATCCATCTGGTCCTATGGATTTTTTCTTAGGGAGTTAGTTAATAGCTTGTTATATTTCTTTTTCTAAAATGGTACTGTTTAGTCTATTTACTTCTTCCTCTGTTAATCTGGGCAAGCTATATTTTTGAAGGTATCTTCCATTTCATTTAAGTTGTCTAATTTGTTGGCATGAAGTTGGGCAAAGTAACTCCTCATTATTGCTCTATTTTCCTCTTCATTAGTGGTGAGTTCTCCCTTTTCATTTTTAAGACTAACAATTTGATTTTCCTCTTTCCTTTTTTTAAATCAGATTTACTAAGGGTTTGTCTATTTTGTTGGTTTTTTCATAGAACCAACTCTTAGTTTTATTAATTAATTCAATAGTTGTTTTTGTTTTTAGTTTCAATTTTATTGCTCTCCCCTTTTATTTTTAGAATTTCAAGTTTAGTGTTTGACTGGGGGTTTTTAATGTGTTCCTTTTCTAGCATTTTTAGTTGCAAGCCCAATTCATTGACCTTCTCTTTCTCTATTTTATGCAAGTAGGCCTCTAAAGATATGAAATTTCCCCTTATTATTGCTTTGGCTGCATCCCATACATTTTGGTATGATGTCTCATTATTGCCGTTTTCTTGGGTGAAATTATTAATTATGCTATGATTTGCTGTTTCACCCAATCATTCCTTAGTATGAGATTATTTAGTTTCCAATTATTTTTTGATCTACTTTCCCCTGGCTTTCTGTTGAATGTAATTTTCATTTCATCGTGGTCTGAAAAGGATGCATTTGCTATTTCTGCCTTACTACATTTGAGTTTGAGGTTTTTATGTCCTAATATATGGTCAATTTTTGTATAAGTTCCATGAGCTGCTGAGCAGAAAGTGTACTCCTTTCTGTCTCCATTTAGTTTTCTCTGGAGATTCATAATATCTAACTTTTCTAGTATTCTATTTACTTCTTTGACTTCTTTCTTATTTATTTTGTGATTTGATTTATTTAATTCTGAGAGTGCAAGGTTGAGAATTCCTATAGTTTTGCTGTCTATTTCTTCTTGCAACTCTTTTTTTTCTGTTTTAAGAATTTAGATGCTACACTAGTTGGTGCATATATGTTTAATATTGATATTGCTTTATTATCTATATTACCTTTTAGCAAGATATAGTTTCCTTCCTTATCTCTTTTAATTAGATCAATTTTTGCTTTTGCTTGATCTGAGATCAGGATGGCTACTCCTGCTTCTTTGGCTTCACCTGAAGCATAATAGATTCTGCTCCAACCATTTACCTTTACTCTGTACGTATCTCCCTGCTTTAGGTGTGTTTCCTGTTAACAACAAAACATAGGATTCTGGCTTTTAATCCACTCTGCTAACCGCTTCCTCTTTATGGGGGAGTTTACCGCATTCACATTTATGGTTAAAATTACCAATTCTGTATTACTTGTTCTCTTGTTAATTCCTGTTTATGCTTTTCTTCCTTCCTTCTCCCTTACCCCCCTCCTCAATATTAAACTTGTAAGTACCACTTGCTTCTCACAGCCCTCCCTTTTTAGTATCCCTTTCCCCACCTTAGAGTTTCTCCTCCTATTTTACTCCTTTCCCTTCTCACAGAAAATACATTTTCTGTATTCCCTTCCACTTACCTTATTCCTTCTCTTTTCATTTTTTCCTTCCCACTTTTCAATGAGTTGGGAGAAGTTTCACCATAAATCGAATATGTCTAAATTTTTTCTCTTTAAGCCAATTCTGATGGCAGTAAGATACACACTATATTCATCCCTCTCCACTCTTTCTCTCAGCTATAATAGGTTTCCTTTGTCTCTTTGTGAGATGTAGTACCCCCACTTTACCCTTTTTCTAATACAATTTCCTTTCCACCTCTTGTTTCTAGAACAAGGTATTCATGTATTTTTTATATATCTTTATAGCAGAAATATAGTTCCCAAGATTTCTTTTTACGTTTTTAGGTTTCTCTTGAGTTCTATATTTGTAGATCAAACTTTTTGTTAAGTTCTGTTTTTTTTTTTCATTAAAAGTAGGTGAAATTTCCTTATTTCATTGAATGTCCATCTTCATCCCTGGAAAAAGATGCTCATTCTGGCTGGATAAGTTATTTTTGGTTGCCTACTGAATTCCTTAGCCTTTCGGAATATCATATTCCAGGCCCTTCAATCCTTTAATGTGGATACTGCTCGATCCTAGGTAATCCTTATTGTGGCTTCTCTATATTTGAATTTTTTTTGTTTGTTTGTTTGTTTTTTGGGTTTTTTTTTAATGGCTTGCAGTATTTTTTCCTTCATCTGATAGTTCTGGTATTTGGCCACTTATATTGCTTGGTGTTTTGATTTTAGGATCCCTTTCAGTAGATGATCGATGAATTCTTTCAATTTCTATTTTACCCTCTCTTTCTATGATTTCTGGGCTGTTCTCTTTGATAATTCTGGAAAATAGTGTCCAGGCTCGTTATTTCATCATATTTTTCTGGGAGGCCAATAATTCTCAGATTGTCTCTCCTAGATCTGTTTTCCAGGTTTGTTGTTTTCCCAAGAAAATATTTGAAATTTTTTTTCCGTTGTTTCATTTTTTTTGGTTTTGCTTGACTGATTCTTGGTGTCTCCTCGAGTCATTCAATTCCATTTCTTCAACTATTATTTTCAATGAAGTACTTTCTTCACTCACTTTTTTATAGCTTTTTTCTAATTGTCCAATTGAGTATTTAAATGAGTTAGTTTTTTTTCTATGGAATTGGTTTTTTTCCATTTTGCCAATTTTATTTTTTAGAGAGCTATTTTCTGTTTTCAGTTCATTAATTCTATTTTTCAACGATTTGATTTCTTTATACACTCTTTCTTTAAATGAGTGTGATGACTTCTCCAGACTCCCTTTCCTTTTCCCATTTTCCTTCTAGCTTTCTTTTGAGAGCCTTTAAAATTTCTTCTATGAGATTCATCTGTTCTGAGGACCAGATGATATCCTCCTTTGGGGATTCACCTGGAGACAGTCTGTTTTTAGTCTCCTCAGGGTTTAGAGTATGCTCTCTATCTGCATAGAAGCTGTCAATAGTTAAGGTTCTTTTCAATTTTTTGCTCATTTTGTCAGAGAAGAATCAAAGACAAACCAGCAAAGGAAAAAAAAAATGGAATCTGCTTTTTTTTTTTTTTTTTTTTTTCTGGTGGGGGTGGTGGGCATGTTGGAGGTGGTGCTGGGTAGTGTTACCGAGCTTCCTCTACAGGCTGCAGGGGACAGCAGTGAGGCACTAACAGGACAGTGATGGCTATGCTGAGCCTGTGCTCTGAGACTCTGAGAGTGTGCTGAGACACTGTCAGGTGGGGTGGCCAGGTCCCGAGAGACTCTAGCTGTTTGGGGTTGTATTCTTCACCCCCTGTGTTTTTAGCTTCTCTGCTCGTCTCCTGGCTTGCTGCCAAGGCAAATTGTCCAATACTGTAGCAAAACTCTCCCTGCAGAGAGACTGCTGAGATTACACCCCATCCCCCTCAGGTCTGCTCTGCTGTGAGCTACCTGTTGTACTCTTGCTGCCACTGCCTGCCCTCAGCCTGCGCCCAATCTAAAACCATCTCTGCCCTAGAGAAAAAACAGCCTTTTCCTGGTGAATTTCAAGGATGTCTTCTCTTGGTAATTATTTGTGGGGTTTTTTTCAGTCAATTATTAATTTAGAGGGTTGTCATGAATCAAATTCTGAGAAAAAATGAGGCGCTCACACAGATGTATGCCTCCTCTCCATCATCTTGGCCACAAGTCAAACCTCTTTAGTGTTTTAATAGAAGTGGGTATTGGATTTTGTCAAATGCTGTTTCTGTATCTTTTGAAATAATCATATGATTTCTGTTAGTTTGGTTATTGATATAGTCAATTATGCTATTCCTAATAATGAACAAGTCTTGAATTCTTGGTACAAATACTACTTAGTCATGGGGTTTTATCCTGGTGATAATTTGCAGTCATTTCTTTGTTTATATTTTATTTGAGATTTTTGCAACAATATTCATTAGGGAAATTGGTTTATAATTTTTTTCTCTGTTTTGACCCTATCTATTTGTATATCAGCACCATTTTTACACATAAAAGAAATTTTGTATGACTTTTCCTATTTTTCAAGTTATTTTGCATAGCACTGGAATTGATTTTTCTTTAAACATTTCATAGACTTCAATTGTAAAGCCATCTGACCCTGGAAATTTTTTCTTGAGGTGTCCATCAATAGCTTGTTCATTTTTTTTCTAAAATGGGCCTACTTAATTAATTAATTTTCTTCTCATTTAATCTGGGCAATCTATATTTTTGGAAGTATTCATCCATTTCACTTGGATTATCAGCTTTATTGGCATATTGTTGAGCAAAATAATATGTATTTATTGCTCTAATTTTCTCTTCAATGATCATTAGTTCCCCATTCTCATTTATGACACTAGCAATTTCATGTTCTTCTTTCTTTTTTTTAATCAAAATAAGTAAATATTTGTCTATTTTTCATTTTTTTCTTAAAATCAACTAAGTTTTGTTTAACAATTCAATAATATTTTTTCTTTTTAATTTTATTAATCTCTCCTTTTTTTTCCCAGAATTTCAAATTTGGTATTTAATTGGGTTGTTTTAATTTGTCCTTTTTCTAGCTTTTTAGTTCCATGTCAAATTCAATGATCTCCTCTTTTTCAATTTTATTCAAGTAAGCATCTAGAAATACAAAATTTCCCCTAAGAACTGCTTTGGCTGAATCTCATAACTTTTGGTATATTCTTTTTATTGTAATTATCTTGGATGAAATTATTGATTGGGTCTGTGATTTGTTGTTTCACTGCCTCATTCTTTAGGATTAAATTAGTTTCCAATTAACTTTTGGTTTATTTTTTCATGACCACTTATTACATATAAGTTTTAATGCATCATGATCTGAAAAAATGCATTTACTATTTATGCCTTTCTGTATTTAACTTTGAGCTTTGTATGTCCCAATGCATATTCAGTTTTTGTGTACTTTCCATGTACCACTGAGAAAATGGTATATTCCTTTCTGTTCCAAAGATCTGCCATACCTAACTTTTCTAAAATTCTATTTACCTTCTTAATTTCTTTCTTATTTATTTTGTTTTTAGATTCATCTAGTTTTGATAGAGTAAAATTGAAATCCCTCATTAGTATAAGTTTGCAGTCTATTTCTTCTTGTAGCTTTCTTAACTTCTCTAGGAATTTGGATGCTATAGCATTTGGTACAGACATGTTTAGTATTGACATTACTTCTTTATCTATGATACCCTTCAGCATAATATAGTTTCTTTCCTTATTTCTTTTAATTAGATCTATTTTTGCTTTTGCTAGGAGAGTATTAAACCCACTTCTCTTTGAATCATATCACCTTGAAAGAGCTGAAAACATATTCCCTAGCAGGATCTCTGAAAATAGGTACTCAAAATTCCTAAAGCTTGAAAAATTGCATCTTACACCCTGGAAAAGAGCCTTACTTTAACAAAGACTTAAAAGATAAGTAATGGGCTAGAGAAATGAGCAAACAACAGAAAAAGAATATTATCATAGAAAGTTACTGTGGTGACAAAGAAGATCCAAACAAACATTCAGAGGAAGTTAACAAAGTCAAAGTTCCTGCATCCAAAGCCTTCAAGAAAAGAAAAATGGTACTAATTTATGAAAGAGCACAAAAGCCATTTTGGAAATCAAGTGAAAGAGATAGAGGAAAAATTGAGAGGAAAATTGTGAATTGTGAAAAAGGAAAGAAAGAAAGCTAATGAGGAGAAGAATGTCTTAAAAAAGCAAAATTGGCCAAATGGAAAAGGAGGTACAAAACTCATTGAGGAAAATAATTCCTTAATAAATAGAATTAACCAAATGTAATCTAAGGACTTTATGAGAAATAAAGCTATAATAAAGCAAAATCAAAAAATGAAAAATATGAAATATCTCTTTGGAATGTCTACTGAATTGAAAATAGATCCAGGGGAGAGAATATAAAAAAATTATTTGTCTGCCTGATAGTCATGATCCAAAAAAAAAAAAAAAAAAAAGAGCCTAGATATTATCTTCCAAGAAATTTTTAAGGAAAACTATTCTCATATTCTAAAACCAGAAAGTAAATTATAAATTGAAAGAATCCACAAATCCCCTCTTGAAAGAGATTTCAAGATGAAAACTCCCTGGAATATTATATCCACATTCCAGAACTCCCAGGTCAAGGAGAAAATATCACAAACATCCAGAAACAATTCAAGTAATGTGGAGTCACAGTCAGGATAACACAAGATTTAGCAGCTTCTACATTAAAGGAGGAGCAGGAGTGAAGTAGAAAGAAAGATGATGGAAATCAAAGTTTTAAAAACATGTAAAACTTTGTTTTACATGTAACTGTGGAAAATTGTGTGTGTGTGTGTGTATGTGTGTGTATAAAGCACAACTCAGTTTTTTGGTAAAACTTTCTACTTTCACAAGCAGGGCCAGGAGATCATTACATACTTCAACAACAATACTATATGATGACCAATTCTGATGGACCTGGCCATCCTCAGCAATGAGATAAACCAAATCAGTTCCAATGGAGCAGTAATGAACTGAACCAGCTATGCCCAGCGAAAGAACTCTAGGAGATGCCTAAGAAACATTACATCGAATTCCCAATCCCTATATTTTTGCACACCTGCATTTTTTATTTCCTTCACAGGCTAATTGTACAATATTTCAGAGTCCAATTCTTTTTGTACAGCAAAATAATGGTTTGGTCATGTATACTTATTGTGTATCTAATTTATATTTTGATATATTTAACATCTACTGGTCATCCTGCCATCTGGGGGAGGGGTTGGGGAAAAGGAAGGGAAAAACTGGAACAAGAGGTTTGGCAATTGTCAAGTTACCCATACATATAACCTGTAAATAAAAGGCTACTAAAAAAAATTTTTTTCTACTTTCAGTTATATGATCTACTAAAACAACTACTTGGCTATGCTGTCTTTTGTTAAATTGTTATTTTTAATTTTCTAATTTTCTCTTTTATTTGCTCTTAGTTTTTAAGCCTAAATTGTGAAGCTTTTTTATAATTCAAGTTTGTGTGTATATATATATATATATATATATATATATATATATATATATATATATATATATATATATATATATATATATATATATATATATATATGTGAAGAATAAAAGACAAAGGTTAAATATAGATTTTAATTGTTCCCGTATTGCATGCTAAAATGTCTCTGAACATCTTTGCTACTTTTTCCTTTTTGTGAGGGTAGGTATTTATTGAGGTTATATGTATGTATATGTGTGTGTTTGGTTTTATTTTTTTTTGAGCTTTGGGAATTGTTAACTTTTTTTTTTTCAGTTTTGACTGTTTTATTTAGATGCTTTAGAAATCAACTTAAAATTGTATTTTTGTGTCAATTTTACATTTGGATCCTTGAAGCTTAACACCCAGCATGCAACTGCTTTATTTATTTAATTTATTTAAATCATTTTGTCACTGCTCTTCCTAGCAAGGATAGTTGGTTTCAATGTAATTGTGGTATATAGTGATATGTTTAAACATTTACAAATTATTAAAATTTAATTTTTAATTTAATTTTTGGTTTAATTGAGACTGACAAATGATAAGTCTTGTGTTTCCGTATCTCAATGGCTCAATACTTTACCAGTATTTTATTCCTTTTTCAGTATTTGTGAACTTAAATATATGATTAATCCCACCTTAAGACTTTACAAAATAAAAACTTTAATGAAAAGCAAGAGCCTGCTTTATTATTGTTTGTGCATTTATACTAAAATATTATGCTTGTAAAATACATCTGCCACTCACATTTGCTTACAATCATGAGAGCTAGTCTCCAAATAAGAGCAGCTCTTTATTACTCTGTGATTCTATTTTTCTCTTAAGATGTATGAAATCATGCTGTTCACCCAAGATGAAATATAATGGCAGGTAAAAGAGTATTAGCTGTGAAATAGAGGCTTTGACACTTCCTCAGCTAAACATTTCTAATAGAAAATATCTCACCATTAACTATTAAACATGCACTACATAGAATGAAATATAAGAAAATAACACCAGCAAAATGCACTAGCTACAAACTGACATGTTATTTGTATATGTAAAAATCTGTGGATAAATAGAAACAATCCTCAATTTGTAAGGATCCATACATACAAACTCTTCTACTGTCTTGTCCTTCTCTGCTGCTGCCACTCAGAAATCCCACTATTGCTATCAGATTCACTACAGAAATACTTGGAATGCTTGGAGCAAAGAGTCTTGATATTTTATGTTTCATAGATCCTTTTGGTAATTTGGTGAAGACAAAAATGTCTTCTCACAATCATATTTTAAATAAATTAAATGCTTACAATTACCAAGGAAATTTCTCATGTTGAAGTACAGCTATATACAAGTGTGTGTACACATATATGTATATATGTATGTATGCATTTATGCATCTATTTCACAATTTCCAGGTTACAGACTTATTTTTTAAAGTATACCTAGATTTTTAAATTAGGAGAAAGAAAAAAAAATTGAAAAAAGCAGTAACATCTTAAAGTATTTAAATTATGAATTCAAACCTCTCACCTTTGTTGTCATTATCTCTTGATCAAAAACATCTAATTTGATCCATTCTTCAGTAGCAACTTTCAGTTTTGAAAAAAAAAATAAGCACTCATTAGAAGTTTACAGTTGTTGGTTATCATATTTTACTAATATCATTTCTTAAAATTCATTCATTTATTTTTTCCTGTTACATTAAAAACATTTGTTTTTTAAGACTTTTGAGTTCTAGATCCTTTCCCTTATCTCCACACATTAAGAAAATATATGTGAAGTTATACAAAATATTTCCATAAAAGTCAGTTGTGAAAGAAAATATAGATGTCTCACCCTAATGAAAATAAAAATCTCTAGAAAATTAAGTTAAAAGTAAATATATAGAAAGAGAAATAGAAAATGATTTGAAGTCTATTCAGATTCAATCAGTTCCCTCTCTTTGTATGAACAGGATTTTTCATCAAAGTCCTTCAGAATAGTTGTACATGATTGTATTACTGAGAATGACAAAGTTATCTGTTCATCCCAGAATGTTGCTATTACTTTATGTACAGTATATTTCACTTTGTTCAAAGAGAAGGACTTTCCAGGGTTTTTTTTTTTTCCCTTGAGACCATCTTGCTCATTATTTCCCAGAGAACAAGAATATGCCATCAAAGAAACTTGCTTTGACAATGTTTTTACAATTACTATTACTACTTGTATTTCACCCCCATTTATTCTCTCTTTCCTTTCACTCTGTCTCTCTTCAAAAGTCTTCTGTTACTGACCACTCCCTTTCCGAATATGCCCTCTCTTTTATCACCCTCTACCCTTCCCATATTCCTTTCCCCTCTTATTTTTTTTTCCTACGGGATAAAATAGATTCCTACACCCCTAGTGAGTATGTATGTTATTTACTATTTGAGCCAATTTGGATGAAAGTAAGGTTTACTCACTCACTCTCTCCTTCCCCTTTTTCCCTCCAATGAAAAAGTTTTTTCTTGCTTCTTTGTTATGACAGATAATTTGTATCATTCCACTTCTCCTTTTCCCTTTCTTACTACATACATTCCTTTCTACTACTATATACATTCCTTTCTTACTCCTTAATTTCATTTTTATTTTTAAAAAAATCACAAAATTATTTTGAACAGATATTTTCTCTCTCTTGGTTAAAATCAGCAAATTATTTAAAAGATAAAAATTGTCTTTGGATAGGAAGGGAGAGAGGTAAAGGTAGGAAGAATTGGAAATTAAGATATAATAAAAATGAAGATTGGTAGTAAGAGCTCAGATAGGCAATTTAATTTAATTTACCTGAGAATATGATCTTTAGAAGGTGGAAAAAATTCAGCAAAATAAATTTATGAAAATAATAATAAAGCACCTAGTTTTGTTTTGTTTTTGTTTTTGTTTTGCCCAAGGCCAACCCATAATTTAGCTTGGTCTATCTGTTGTATGATTTTCCTGCCTTTGTGGCAATTCATTCTGTAATTTTGGATACTGTTCTTTGTCCTTCTTTTTCTGTCTCTGTCCTTTTCTGTCTCCATTTCTGTTTTTCTTTCTTTAACTGTCTCCCTCCCATCTTGCCTCCTTTATTGCTATATTATTATCCTTCTATTCTTGCTTCCTGAATGATTTCATCTACTCACATTGTTATATTAATAACTGATTTATAGATATGTCTCTAAAAGTTAAATCAGTCTTATATATGAATTTTTATTCATCTTCCCCACTGGAACCTTTGTTTCAAAGAACTTCAAATGGCCAATAAACCACATAACTACATTAGTCTCTATCCCATTTTTCAAATTTACCAAAGCAGCTGATATGATGAAATGGACAGTTAATCCCTTGACAACTGGATGCTTTGTAGGTATCTTGCCAAAAAGATCAAAAGTGAACTTCACACTGAAGAATCTAAAGTGGATGGCAGATGTCTTTACCAAAGTCATGATAAAAGGTAGTGGCAGAAATTATAACAGCCATTTTGATTTTTATCTAATGTAATGAACTTGTAAATAATTGTTATATATCTAGATCACATAAACTACATAGCCAATGATCCCAGATGTATATATTTGTGTTTCTTCTTCCTTACCCCATACCTTATCTTTCTATCCATTCAATTGCTCTTTGTAAATCATTGTTTTAGGGATAAATATTTTGTTTTATATCAATAGCACCTTGGATAACATTATACATTCTGAAGGACTTAGGATTTCATTAGTGTAAGTAATTTCTAGTGTTAAAAATATCTTCCTCTGAAGCTCAATTATATCAGTATCTAAATTTTAGAGAGTTGCTTGCCAGCATAAACAATGATTGAATTAAGTAACATTTCAAATAAATAACCTCCAACAGACATTTTCATGGAAAATTGTGATGTCATTTTTTGGAGGAAATAGTTTTTTTAAGCACTGGTTTCATGAAATAAAAGCAACTGACCTTGAATATCATGATTTTAAAACTAGGATATTTGTGATTCATTTTAGCAGGCCAAAATAGCCAAATCAGAAAATAATCAAACTTAAGGTGTTTATTTTGTTCTTAATTTCTATAGTGAGTGATATAAAAATTCTTTCAGCTGTGAAATAGAAAGCCATCTGGAATACTATATTTGCATATAAAAACTCAAAAAACTAATTTCCAATAAGACAATGTCACTTTTACAGCATATAAAAATACAGTGTATAACATAATAATTTAAATATATTATTTGAGTATAATAAAGCTTTTTAGTATCATAAACAGATATTAGTAACTGACCACTTTGTGCAACTCAATAATATGTAGTTGTATCAGAATGTTTATATATATATATACACATTCAAAGTAATAACATATCTTAAATTGCTCTTGTTGTGTAAGAACATGAAAAAATTTTTACACACATCTAAATCATTATAAATACATTCTTATAAAGTCAAGGATAAAGTTAGGGGCATTCTCCCTAGCATTTTCATGTAGGAAATCATGCTATCCAATAAAAAGATTGACTGGAACCTGTTGTTTATTGTTGAAGAGACAACTTCTTATGAAATCTAATCAAATCAAAACTAACAGAATCTCAATTTTTCAAATATAATGGAAAACATTTATTCTTTAGGTTGGCCTGGCATTCCTTCTAAGCTGGAAATAATTATAAATTCAACAGAATCATTTTGTTTTAATATTGACATATGATTTGATTCAACTTCTCTTATTTAATTTAAAAATAAAAATAAGAACTTAAAATATGTGATCTTACCCTTTTTCTCCTGCTTTGATTTTATCAGAGAAAAACCATAGGTAGCAATGGTTGCAACTATTTATTAAAGTCAATTCTATCACTAAAATTTTTCTGATATATTTTTGTTTAAATGTGAGAAAAATTCAAAAGTAAATGGCTACTTTTATTTCCTAACATTTTCAAGAAACTATTTAGTTTTAATTTGCTTACTGTTCATCACAAGAATAAGTTCCCACTTATTCAAGTGATGTATATCTTAGACCAAAAGCAGCTTTACCAAAGCTAGAAAGAAAACCTAGATCTACAGTTTTTTTGTTATTTTTGTTGCTGTTGTGTTGTTTAAATTACACTAAAAATATATTCAGAGAAATTTATTTTTAAAAGTTTTATTTCATAGACAGACTTTTACTTTTTTAACCTAATGTTTATTTCTTAATTTCTTCTATTCATTCATTCTATTTATCTTTTTAGAAATGATATCTATTAAGATATAGAGTTATATGAACAAAATTACAAAGCTGTTTTTGGAAGCAAATAGATATAAATATTTGGAGATAAACTAATTAATTGCTCATGAGTGGGATAAGCCAATTAAATAAAAATGGAATTCTAACTACATTGATTTACTTATCATTTAACATTAAACTATCAAATCATTACTTTATAGAACTACAAAAATTATTGTTGTTGTTGCCATCATGTATGACTCTGTTTGATTCCATCCACTTTTTGTCCATGAAGATTTTCTTGGCAAAGATACAGGAATGGTTTAACATTTTCTTTTCCAATATGTTGTACAGATGGGAAACTAAAGCAACTAGGGATTAAATGATTTATCCAGGGTCACACAACTAGTAAGTGTCTAAGGCTAAATTTAAACTCAAATTTGTTAGGGTTCTATTCACTAGAAAACCAAATTCCTCTTCTAGTGCAACACAAGGTCAAGAATATAAATACAAATGATGGAGGAAAAGTGGAAATAAGGAGAGTTTAGCACTGCTGGATCTCAAACTATAGCTCCCAAAATAATAAAAGATAGCTACTAGTTTAACAATAAAAAGATTGATTGGTGGAAAAGATTAGCTACACAGTATACAAAAACAAATTAATTTAGTAGACTATTGTTTAATAAATCCAAGGCATAAGCTACTGTAGTAAAGGCTTACTATTCAACAAAATTTTTTGAGGGAAAAATGACAACTAGGCAGAAAGAGTATGATAGAAATTAGGTTTAGATCAATGCTTCATGCTATATAAACTAAGCTGCAAAAACTATATCATCTAAATAAGAAAGATAAAAAACAAACAAATTTGAACAGCAATGAAGAATTACATTTCACATTCCCAAATACTGTAGCAGTTCATGAGCAAACAAGGAACAGAGAAAGTTGCAAAATATAAAATGGACAATTCTAGGTATATAATTCTAGGTGTGTGTGTGTGTGTGTGTGTGTGTGTGTGTGTGTGTGTGTGTAGTTATATAAATAAATCTAATGCAGATAACATAAAAGAGGAAACTGTAAAATGGTGAAAATATGTACTGCAAATTAATCAGATAGAGAGCTCATTTCCAAGGTATACAAGGAAATTGTCATGTTTGGTCTAGCTTTCTGGAAGTCCCCTGGATGGTCTTTAGTCTCAGTAGGATAGTAACCATAAGGATGGTCGAGGATAGAGTTTAAAGTCTTTATTGTCTCCTTCACAATCTGTCTTCTTCACAGTCTATATCTGACACATTCTGACCCAGTCTTGATCTAGTGGAGGAGTGCAGGAGTGCAGGAGGCAGGAGAGCCACCAGGAGGATGGCCAAAGATGGAATGACTCATTTCCAGTTCTCTCAGCCCTTAAATGCCCTATTATAATTACATCATTACAGCATACTGAATATGTGTGAACATCAGAACTATTACACCACCAGCCTAAATACTATGTATATGTATACTAAAGAATATCATCTCATCAATTCCACCGAGTTAGCACCTTGTTGTAAGTATCCTTGTTTCAAAAACACTTCTCCAGAGTTCTGACCCTCTACAGGAAATGATTCATTTAGAAAAAATAAAAGTCATCCCCGAACTAATAAAAACATGTAAAGATTCCAAAGATCTGATCTAAATTATTTCTAACCATATAAATAAAATTTCCACATTACTAAGAAAGAAGGAAATATATATTAAGCAGCGATTAACTTCCACTTCATATTGCAAAGTTGAAAAAAAAATTACAAAGTTGGAAGGACCTCAGGAAAAGGGACATGCTGATGGAGCTGTAAATTCTTTAGGCAACTCTGGAAAGCAACATTGTCCCCAAATTATGTCCCCAAACTTATTAAAATGTACAAGTCCTTTGACCTATTTTTACAACTGCAAGGCCCATAGGCCAAAGAAATCATATAAAGAGAAGAAAAAAGATATATATGTACAAAAATATGTGTAGAGGTCCTTTCTTCCCTTGTCTTTTTCTCTAGGATAAAGAAAAGATTGCTTTTCATTTTTTTCCCTGCTTTTATAATCCAGTTTAATCTGATACAATTTATAATAGGTATGTTCTCAGTCTCCACATAAGTATTATAACTCTATTAAAATTCTCTAGTTATAAACAATAAATCATATATTCAGGTACAATCCTTTATATGAGTGTCAGAATTCACGCTACTTAAAAGATTTTATAAAGGCAACTTAAAGAAAAATAAGAGTTTGACCATCAAATCCCTTTCCTTGGAAAAGGAGAAAGAACACATGAGAAGGGACAGGTAAGAAAGACCATTATAATTTTTCCTCCAAAATTTGAGCTAACCTCTATCTCTTGGTTATCTTAGTCCACATAACTTCTTTCTCTTTTGTTCGTGGCTATATCTGTGGTGGAGGGAGCGGTAGTCCTCTGGCGCCTTCTCCATCTCTTAGATTTCCTTTCATCTTGTCAATTGTGTACCCCAAAATTGTTTGCTTTTCTTCACTTTGGAGTCCCCAACAATCATAAATCTCTCAGAACTCAGGACATACCATTCTCACATACAGATCTTCAATTCCCATATTATGTCATCTCATATATTAACAAAATTATGAGGGCAGAGCTGAGAGTAAGCAGGACTTTTCTCTTTTTTTTTTTTTAAGGTTTTTATTTTCAAAACATATGCTTAGATAGTTTTCAACATTCACCCTTGCAGAACCTTTTGTTTCAATTTTTTTTCTCCCTCTCTTTCCCTCACCCCCTCTCTTAGATTACAAGTAATCCAATGTATGTTATAGTGCATTTCTTCTATACACAATTCCATAATTGTCCTGCAGCCTAAGAAAAATCAGATCAAAAAGAAAAAAAAAATGAGAAAGAAAACAAAATGCGAGCAAGCAAAATACAATGTTGTGACCCACACTCATTCTCCACAGTCTTCTTTGTGGGTGCTTCTAAATCACAAGCCCATTGAAACTGACCTGAATCACCTCAATGTTGAAAAGAGCCATATCATTATACACTTCACTTAAAATCATTCTGTTAACTATTTCTTTCAGAGAAATAATATTCCATAATAGTTATATACCATAATTTTTTTCAGCCATTCTCCAACTGATGGGCATCTACTCAGTTTCCCATTCCTTGACACTACAAAAAGAGCGGCTATAAACAGTTTAGTACATGTGGGTCCTTTTCCCTTTTTTTATGACCTTTTTGGGATACAGACCCAGTAAAGACACTGCTGGATCAAAGAGTACGGAGAGTTTGATAGTCTTTTAGGTATTGTTCCAAATTGCCCTCTAGAATGATTGGATCAATTCATAACTCCATCATCAATGTATTATTGTCCCAGTTTTCCCACATCCCCTCCAACCTTTATCATTATAAGAAATGTGTAGTGATACATCAGAGTTGTCTTAGTTTGCATTTTCTCTACTCACAAATGATTTAGAGCATTTTTTCCTATAAGTATTTTTTTTCATATTATATTTCTTCATCAGAAAATTGTCTGTTCATATACTTTGATCTACGGTATCTTTTAGCAAGAATACTTATTTGTTTATGTCTTTTAATTATATCTGTTTTTCATTTTGTTTTGTCTGAGATCAAGTTTGCTACTCCTGTTTTTATTCTGTTTTGTTTTTAACAAAACTTTTTAAAAACTTTTCTCTGTGTCTGTTTCTATACTTTAAATATGCTTCTTATAAACAACACATTCTTGGATTCTAGTTTTTAATTTACTTTGCTATGCATTTCCATTTTAGGGGAGAGTTCATCTTATTCATATTCAGTCATGATAACTATCTGTGCTTTTCCTTCCATCCTATTTTCCCACTATTGATGCTTTTCTCTCTTCCTTTCCCTCCTACACAGTATTTTACTTCTGACCTCCTTCTGTCTTGCTTCTCTCCTATTAGTCGTGGTTCTCCTTTTCCCTTTTATTTCTTTCTCCTTTTCCATCAGACCTCCCTTGTTATTTTTATTCCTCTTTCCACTTCTACTTATCTATGGGATAAAATAAATTTGTACATCAAATCAAGCATATATATTATTCTCTCTTTGAGCCATATCTGATAAGAGGAAGTTTCAAACTATGCTCATCTCATCCCTTCTTTTCTTGTATTATAATATGTCATTTGCACTTCCTCATATGATATACATTACTATATATTCTCCACCCCCCTTTCCCCTTCTCCAAATATAATTCTTTTTTAATCCCTTATTTTTATAACATCATATCAAAGTCATCTTATAGCCACACCCTATGTCTATGTATATAGTCATTTTAACTATCTTGAGATACAGTTGTTAAGTGGTACAATCATTATCTTCTTGGATAGGGATGTAAACAGTTTGACTTTTTTGAATAAAATATTTTTTTCTTTCCAATTTACCTTTTGATGTTTCTTTTGCATCTTTTATCAGAAGATTGAATTTTCTGTTCAACACTGGTTTTTAATCAGAAAAGTTTGAAAGTCCTGTATTTCATGCAATATCTATTTTTCTCCTGAAAGACTGTTTCATTTAGCTGGATGATTCTTTATTCTAATCCAAGTTATTTTGACTTTCAGAATATTATATTCCCAGCCTTCCAATCCTTTATTATAGAAGCTGCAAAAGTCCTGTACATCCTAACTATGGCTTCTTAATATTTCAATTGTTTCTTTCAAGAAATTGTTACAGAATATTGTTCTAAAAGCTTGGAACCACTAGATTAAAAATTGTTATTGAAAGAATCTGCCATTACCTCCTGAAAGAGATCCCAAAATTAAGACTCCAAAAATATTGTAACTAAATTCCAGGATTATGAGATTAAGGAAAAAATGCTATATGTATTCACCCAAATCAAATGATTCTCCATTATGCTAAAAGAATTTAAAGATGATTTCATGAAAATGGATCTATAATCTGTGGGAAATCATAAAAATAAAAATAAAATAAAACTTGAAAGCACATAAATATTGTACTAGCCATCTAAAAAGGTAGATTGTAAACATTATGGACTTGGAAGCCTGGCCATTTTTTAGCAAAAACATTAGATTAACTTATTAGCAGAGAAGTTTTGATGATACAGAGTCACTATAACCAATGCATATTATTTTTTTTCATTTTTCATTTTTTTATTATAGCTTTTTATTTACAAGATATATCCATGGGTAATTTTCCAGCATTGACAATTGCAAAACTTTTTGTTCCAATTTTCTTCCTCCTTCCCCCACCCTCTTCCCCAGATGGCAGGTAGACCAATACATATTAAATATGTCAAAGTATGTGTTAAATACAATATATGTATACATATCCATAAAGTTATTTTGCTGCACAAGAAGACTTGGACTTTGAAATAATGTACAATTAACCTGTGAAGGAAATCAAAAATGCAAGCAGACAAAACCAGAGGGATTGGAAATGCTATGTAATGGTTCACACTCATTTCCCTAAGTTCTTTTGCTTGGTATAGCTGGTTCTATTCATTATTAAACAAATGGAACTGATTTCATTCATCTCATTGTTGAAGAGAGCCACGTTCATCAGAATTGATCATCATATAGTATTGTTGTTGAAGTATATAATGATCTCCTGGTCCTGCTTTTTTTCACTCAGCATCAGTTCATATAATTCCCTCCAGGCCTTTCTGAAATCCTCCTGTTGGTCATTTCTTACAGAACAATAATAATGGAGAGGTGTATTTTCATCAAAGTTGTCCACAAATGTGATGGAAAAGTCTATCACATCTTCCAGCAAAGAGCTGAAATTAAAGAAGCAGTCCAAATAAATGGTGAGATCTATTAAATACATACATACATACATACATATATATATATAGCATAGTGTGGAATACATTAAGCCCTAGAATATTGAAAATCTGTTAAAATAAATCCTTAGTTCAAGAATTGAACATTAAAGAATGGACAAAATGGATGAGGAATGCTTATTTGTCCTTTTTCAAAATATATTTGGATTGGCAAAACATGATACTTTCATATATATATATATATATATATATATATATATATATATATATCGAACAGAATGGAGTGATGGACAATTATTTGGATTGGGAGGTGAATAAGAGATAACAAGGTGCACCACTTTGGGGAAATTACAAAGTTTTTTAATGACTTCAAATTCTCATGAAAGCCAATGTTTCAGTTTCCATACAAATTAAGTCTGATCTAACCAACTGGAAAAATATTAAATGCTCTTGGATAGGGTAAGAAAATATAATAAAGATGACAATACTACCTAAACTAATCTATTTATTTAGTGCTATATCAATCAGACTCCCAAAAAAACTATTTTAATGACCTAGAAAAAATAACAACAAAGTTCATATGGAAAAACAAAAGGTCAAGAGTTTCAAGGGAATTAATGAAAAAAAAATCAAATGAAGGTGGCTTAGCTGTAACAGATCTAAAATTATATTATAAAGCAGCGGTTACCAAAACCATCTGGTATTGGCTAAGAAATAGACTAGTTGATCAATGGAATATGTTAGGTTCAAAGGACAAAACAGCCAATAACTTTAATAATCTAGTCTTTGATAAACCCAAAGACCCCAGTTTTGGGGATAAGAACTCATTAGTTGACAAAAATTTTTGGGAAAATTGGAAATTAGTATGGCAGAAACTAGGCATTGACCCACACTTAAGACCATACACCAAGAAAAGGTCAAAATGGGTTCATGACTTAGGCATAAAGAATGAGATTATAAATAAATTGGAATAGCATAGGATAGTTTACCTCTCAGACCTGTGGAAGAGGAAGGAATTCATGACCAAAGAAGAACTAGAGATCATTATTGATTAAAAAATAGAAAATTTTGATTATATCAAATTGAAAATTTTTTCTACAAATAAAACTAATGCAGACAAGATTAGAAAGGAAACAATAAACTGGGAAAACATTTTTATAGTCAAAGATTCTGATAAAGGCCTCATTTCCAAAATATATAGAGAATTGACTCTAATTTATAAGAAATCAAGCCATTCTCCAATTGATAAATGGTCAAAGGATATGAACAGACAATTCTCACATGAAGAAATTGAAACTATTTATAGACATAAGAAAATATGCTCCAAATCATTATTAATCAGAGAAATGCAAATTAAGACAACTCTGAGATACCACTACACACCTGTCAGATTGGCTAGAATGACAGGGAAAGATAATATGGAATGTTGGAGGGGATGTGGGAAAACAGGAACACTAATACATTGTTGATGGAATTGTGAACACATCCAGCCATTCCGGTGAGCAATTTGGAACTATGCTCAAAAAGTTATCAAACTCTGCATACCCTTTGATCCAGCAGTGTTTCTACTGGGCTTATACCCCAAAGAGATACTAAAGCAGGGAAAGGGACCTGTATGTGTCAAAATGTTTGTGGCAGCCCTGTTTATAGTGGCTAGAAACTGGAAAATGAATGGATGCCCATCAATTGGAAAATGGTTGGGTAAATTGTGGTATATGAATGTTATGGAATATTATTGTTCTGTAAGAAATGACCAGCAGGATGAATACAGAGAGGACTGGGGAGACTTACATGAACTGATGCTAAGTGAAATGAGCAGAACCAGATCATTATATACCTCAACAACGATACTGTATGAGGATGTATTCTGATGGAAGTGGATTTCTTCGACAAAGAGATCTAACTCAGTTTCAATTGATCAAGGATGGATAGAAGCAGCTACACCCAAAGAAAAAACACTGGGAAATGAATGTAAACTGTTTGCATTTTTGTTTTTCTTCCCAGGTTATTTTTTACCTTCTGAATCCAATTCTTCCTGTGCAACAAGAGACCTTTGGTTCTGCATACATATATTGTATCTACGATATACAACATATTCAACATGTACAGGACTGCTTGCCATTTGGGGGAGGGGGTGAAGGAAGGGAGGGGAAAAGTCAGAACGGAAGTGAATGCAAGGGATAATGTTGTAAAAAAAATTACCCAGGCATGGGTTCTTTCAATAAAAAGTTATAATTTAAAAAAAAAAGAAAGCCAAAGTTTCATCTTTCATTAGTAATTATATCTTATTTTATGTTGGTAAGTAAAAATGAGGCAGTGTGTGCAATGGTCTCCAGAGAATTAAAAAAATAAATTTAACAGAAAGGACATAGAATTAACATAATTTATATGAGCAAGCTGCATGATATTGCATATTGATACAAATTGACTTCAGCCCTGCTGCAACTGAGAACTCCAGAACACAGGTGATCCTATACTCTCAGGGTAATGGTATCCACACCAGAAGCAAGGAGTATAGTCATTTGGCATAATGCCATAATATTTCTTCTGAATGTTTGAAGAGTAAACACTATTTTCTCTAAATTGAATCTTCAGTATTTCCGAATGTATCTTCAAAAGGGTAAATTATTTTTAATTGTTGTTGTTTTCTGTTTATTTTTAGAAGAGTGACATATAATCGAAGATTTAAAATTATATCATATTCATTTTAATAAGACATACCTTATTGTAAGTGAAGAAGTATTTCTGAAGTATCAACTTTTCTTTTCTTTTCCTAAGTTGATGAGCAATAGTCTTTTCACAGGTACAGATAAGAGTGAAATAGCAGTAATAGTTAGATTGTATACAATATTTTGAAATGTATTATATTTGGAACTTAACAGAAAAAATCATTTTCAGCTGTAATGTTTAAAGCTAACTTTTATATAACCTTTTAATGTTTGGATGATTTTACATGGTGTGATTGGAAAATACTTTTTATTTTTCATTTGGGAATCTACATTTTAGAGTAATACTTTCTGTGGATAAATGATTTCCCATTCCATTGACATTTTTTGATGAAGCCCTAATTTTAATACTTTGAGGCAGTGTGGATTGGCATTCTGTACTTCAAAGAAACAACATCTGTGGCTCTTTGGAGTTCATAAAAGACATGAATAATCATAAGCTGTTTAGTTTGGATAAGGGCACAAAACTATGACCTGGTAGCTAAATCATTCAAACTTCTTCCTTTGAAAATAGGCTGTCATCTTCTTGAGCTGAGAAAATGCCTTGGGTTTCACTTTCATTGTCCTGAAATTTCTATTTTTATCTCAATATGGGGGAAGAGAAATTCAAATTCACCACTAGGATATAGCTTCAACTTAGAATATGTCGATGTTGTAACAAGGTGCTAATATGAAGCATGAATACTTTTTGCTTAGTCATAATGGATAACAAGACTGGTGGACTGGAAAAAGCTCAGGTATTGGGTGCTCAAAATAAATAAAACCTGAGTTTGGTTTCTGCCATTAGTTTAAATTTTGGTGACACTGTAAGGTATGAATAGTTACAGAAAACCCAGCTTTTTACCTCTTGGCAGGAGTGGGGGAAAATGTGTTTTTCTCCTGCAAAGTTCCCACCAGATGCATTATATAGCAGCTGAACTGATTACCTAGAAGAAGATGGGCCATTGAACAGCTGAAGAGCCAGCACAAGAGACTTTGAAGCACATCTCAGGGAACCAAGCCACACAGATACAGAAAAGCAGGCACTAAGACATGGAAGCAGCTTTAGTGTCTGGTAGCAAACAAGGAAAATAGCTTAAGGGCTCAAGGGAGAGCAAGTTTTGGAAATTAAGAGCCAGGTTTTGCAGAAGTACAGATGTTGGTAGCCCAACTAAATACCCTGAAGAATTATTGCTCACTGTGAAGTATTAGATAGCAAGGATTCCATGAGGAAATGAGTATTGAGTCTCTTGCCTCCTTCCTTTTTTGAGGGTAGAAATAAGACCTTGTCTCATAAGGCTACAATGTTCACTGTTTACTTCTCAGATGAGATGATAGGAATTGGGCAAGCATGTGAGAGAGTGGGACATTATCTCCCTTCTTAGTCTTTCCCCAGCCCCATCATTCCTCTAAGTCCCATAGGAACTTCTCTCTGGAATTCAGCTTTTTCCAGAAATATTCTCTTTGGGGGCAGTGTAGACAGTGTTGTGGTTCTAGGTTGTCTGGTAGGCTATTTCTCATGAGGTAACTTCCACTGGTGCTCCAAGAAAGGGTGTGGGGTTAATGGAAGAAAGCTGATCATGATTTCACAGAAGAAACAAGATTGCTGTTGACTTTTGGGGATGTTGGGGAAACAAAGACTCAATACTTTGTGTCTTAATTATGAGTAGCTTTGTCCATATATGTTATCTATGTACCATTGTACTCTAGGTTTACATTCACTCCTTTGCTGTGTATATTTATTGGCAAAGTTGTATACTATGCACCAACATTTTGTATCTTTTCATATGAAGTTGTTGTCTTTTATATTATCTGATTTTTCAGCTTTGTTTTTTTTTTTTTTAATATACTGAGGGAGGGATGTTTTGCAGCTACTATTTTAATTATACCATCATATTAAATGTTTTTGTTGAGATTTAATTTTGTCTACTGTCTTACTGTAATGGAAAGCATGTCTTTGCCAATGCCACAAGTGTAAGTTAGGGAAGTAGCCTGGAATGTGTGGGGTATCAGACTATAACATGAAAATTCTAAGGGATAATTTATAATTGCAGATTTTGTGTGATGATGAATCATTGGTTAAAGTAGCAATACCTCCTCCTTCAAACTTCTTCCTTTGAAAATAGGCTGTCAACCTCTTGGGAGATACAAACACGATCCCCCCTAAGGTAAGCTACTGGCATTTTGTTTAATAACCTATATTTCAATTTGAAGTCCAACCAAATAATAATAAAAGAAAAGTTTTTCTCCTGAGTTGTAAAGGCCACAATATTCAAAAAAATTCTTAAGACTTTATTTACACTCAGAATAAATCTAACATGTGCAAGGCAACAGTAAAATTATGTCCCCCAATTTCAATTTTGTTTCAATTTCAAAATTATAGTACCTCTTTAAAATATAGTAAGTTCCCAAAACTCTTAATCAAATGTTGCAGACAAACAATTACTTAAACAAATCCATCAAATGACTAGGCTATACATAGCAACAAAAGCAAAAGCAAACTAAAAAAATCTTAAGTAAGTTAGTCATTTTTCCTTTGGAAACCTGACTTTTCTAGCTTCCCATATATGGTCTACTGCCTTTGCCCTCTATCCCTACCTTGCCTAGATTTCCCTTCTGCTATTCAGACTATATGTCCTGCTATGCTGTTGGATTTATTACTTTGCTTGCTTTTATACTGAAAGTAGCTATCCTTAGCTCTGTGTTGGAATCCTTACTAACTGCTAACTAATTAGAGTTGATCTAATCTTACAAGAAGATGTTTTGGGCAGAACCTGAAACAAGGTACTAAGTAGAACTAAGTTCAATGAGTTCACACCTCCCTTGAAGCTCGTTGGGCCAGAGAGCACTATGGGAGAAAACCCATAATCCCTCTCTCGTATCCCACAATTCCTCCCTCTTGGATAAAAGAAACAGACAGAAGCTCTCGGTCAGATTTCAGTAGAGTTACGCCAGAAGCCCTCTCTCCGAGGCAAGGCAGAATATTTTCCACTTGGCTGGCTGGTGGCAGAAGTGTTCTTCAGAGAGGAAGACGCTACAAGTCGAGATTTCACTGGAATGACATGAAGACTGGAGCTGGCTGGAGGCTGAAGAAAGCAGAGGCAGAGGCTGAAGGACCAGACCTTTGGATTTAAAGACATTTGGAGAGAGCTCTTGGAACCAAGCAGAGAGATAGGCCTCTAAGCTAACCGGGCTATATTGGGATAATAAAAGATCTGAACTTTTATCACCTGGCTGTTTTTTGAGAAGAAAAAGCTCACCACAGCTCTGTACTCTCTATCATGGCATGACTATATACAAACTTAGTCTGTGTGTAGCTACATTTGTGTTCTCTCAACTCTCTTGAATTCTGTACTTCTTTCTTTCTATTTTATGAAATTGAATCAAGAAATTGCTACTATTCATGTTCTTGACTGGAAACCTTTGAAACTGATACCAGTGCAACACAGTGAAAAGATTACTGGATTTAGAGTCAGAGAAAGAGAATTCAAATCAACTTTGTTTACTTTTTTCTGTAGCTATGATCAATTCCCTTAAATTCTCGGAACCTCAGTTTCTTCCGCAAAACGAGATAGTTGAAATATTTTTTAAGATCCATTTTAACTCTGATTAAATGACCATATGCTACTAAGATTTACTTAAAAATAATAAAATAGCATCTCTATGTGGGAAGGTGGGTGTCAGAAAGTGGGTTGTCTTTAAAAGAAGATGCTTTATTTCATAATACAGTTCTTATCTTTAGATGGAGATATTATCTCCAGATCATGAAATACCCATATTCTTTGGACAGTGGGAAATGGCTTTACAAGTTTGAAGGTTTCCTATTATCTTTTAGCCTGATGTGCAGATTTCTAATGTTTTGTCATATCAAGGAGCATCATATTCCTGAATTCATAAATAACCCTGAGTTATCAAATAGAGACTTTTTTTGTCTGAATGCTGAGTATGATCCAAAAGCATACATTTCATTATTTCATTCTTATGGGGGCATGTAAGAGAATAATGATTACAACATATTAAAGTCAAACTAATATAATGTTTTACATGGAGTTATTTTATAACTAAGTTATTTCTAATCTTATAAATAACTTGCTTTATGTTATTTTATAGCTATATATATATATGTTATATATATATATATATATATATATGTATAGTTATATATGTGTTAGTTTTTAATTGAAGTCATCATGACTCAGCATCTTTCCAGTTACCAGTAATCACTTAATTAACAAATTCAATGGCCTTTTCACAATGATGATCTTTTTTTTTTTTAAACTTCTTTGTAGCATTTAATAATGTTGACCATCTTCTCTTTTGTAATCTTTCCTTTAGGGTTTGTTATGTTATTGTTCTCTAGTTTTTCATGATTTGCTCCTACTGCCTCTGATTGTTCCTTTTCAGTTTTTTTTTTCCCTTTCTCATCCTTCACATTCTCCCAACAAATGATGGGACCTGAAGTACACATTTTGGAACTTTTATCTTTTATAATTTCACCAGTTTTCTCATCAGAAATTCTTTAATTTCCTTGGGTTCAATATGACTTCTTGTCTCTCTTCTGAGCACCACATCATGAATTAATTATTAGACCTTTCAAAATTGTAAAAAAAATAGTAATTTCTAGACATTTTTGCTACAAAAAAGTCATTGTTTGATTAACTCACCTTGTGCCTCTCTTCTAAAATTTCCCATTACTGTGATTAGCCATAATCAATAGGTATCACAAACTTCTCATCTTTGATTTTTTATTTTTCCTCCTCTCACATACAAAATCAGTTGCTGGATCCCTTCAGTTCTGTATTTGTGAATTGTATATCCTGTATTGGTCCTTTTCTATACATTCTCATAGCTATCACTCCAGTCCAGAACCTCATCTAACCTCTTTCCTGGCAATATCTTTCTAAGTGGTTTCTCTGTTTCTAGATTTCTTTTTCTTTCATCCATCCTACACACAGCTGTCAAAGTGATTTTCCCAAAGCTCATATATGGCCATGACAATTAATCCCTTAGTCAACAAACTTCAATAGCTCCTCTGTTTGGCATTTAATATTCTGAATAGTCTGGCTTCAACTTATCTTTCTTGGATTATGCATGGTTCCCCTCTATGATTTCTAATATTGCCTTAAATCATCCATTAAAAATTCTAATTTCTGGTTCTTTTTCTCCAGATTAAATTTTTATATTTATTTTAGTGGTTGTTTTTAATATAGAATGATGGTATTGAAAATAAAAGATTTATTACTATATTGCTCTTATTAAAGTTGAAAATTTAATCTTTGAGAAATTAAAAAAGTTAAACAGATAAAATGGCATGTTACATATTCATGGGAAATATGTATATATGTTTCTCAAAAATGAATTTAGAAACTATTGTTTGGAGATCTTGATCAATTTGAAATCTTGTATTTGAATTTTCATAAAGCATGTTATTATGCAGAATATCCTAATTACATATTGTTTCATCAATTCATTGAAAAAATTATGAAACATTCATTCAAGAATGGGGTCAGGGCCATTTTTGCTTCTTTGCCAAGGCTCAGAATTCTAGGTGGCCAAAGAGAATGCATTTTGATATCTGAATTCAAGGAAGGGGTTAGATAAGGTGAAGAGGGAAGAATATTTACAAGGAGTGAATCATATTTATGTAATGTAATCAGGTGAAATCTGTTTTTCCAAGTAACAGTTAAATGGAAAACAATAGAATATAAAGCCTCCATCAGATGCAATATATTTGCTAATGATTATTTTGGGAGCATAAAAATATTAACTATATATTCTTTATAAACTATGTGTTAAAAATCATTCAATTGTTCCAATCAAAGAACTGTCTAAAGTTACAGTTAATTCCAACTCTCAAAAAACATTACTTAACCTTCCATATCTAAGATACTATATCAGATGCTGTGTATTGAGTATTGGCTTTTTTTAAAGCACTGATTAAAATGAGTAATAAAGGTTTAACAGTTCAACTGACTTGTTTATTTTTATAGCTACACTTGAGACTAGGATAGAGATAAGAAGCAATTCTTTAATCAATGACTTTTGCTGTATTTTCATTTTTTCTGCAAAAAAACTTATAGAGTAGAATTAAATGAATGGATTAGAATATTTTATATTCTACAAAAAGATTTGTTTTATCCAGGGACTATTCTGCAACAAAATTATATAGGTAAAATTTACCCTTGCTAACTTTACCTCTAATCATGAGTAACTTAATTTAATTTTAATTTGAGGAGTTGATTTCATTAATTAGAGATTAAGTTTTTAGTCTCTTTCCATGCAATCAAATAATAACAATAGAAAAGAAATTTCTGATTGAATTCTTCAGAGTTTTATTTTATTTTTATTTTTGTTTATCCTATAACAACTGCATATAAAAGCTTGTTTATTAACTCAGGCATTCTTTTTTCCTTCTGCAACATTCCTCTCCCTATTATAATCAAATCTTCATTAACCTGAAATTTATCTGAGAACCTTATCTTGTGCTTCATGATAGTTAAATAATACAATAAATTTGTCAGTGTTGCTAAGTATAAATGACAAAATGTATTACATCTCCACGTACATTAGGGGCTGTCAGAAACAACTCTAATACCAGTACTCTCTCAGTTTGTCTTAAGACAAAATGAGAATCTAATGAATCATTGAACAGTTGAAAATAAGGAGGATTATTTTAGCTTAACACAAGAAGGAAATGCAATAAAGTTATGATGATATTTAACTTGAGCTTTGGAAGAGGCAACTTCCCCTATTTCCTCACAGAAATTGAAATGATCAACAAATCATTAGAATATGATTATTTGAATGGAATTAGATCCCCACCAAATCTTAGAGGATCAGTATTCATGATTATATAGTCAGGATTTAATACCCTTATAGAATCTGGAAAGTGTATTAGAGAAGCCAAGACCAATAATGTCCCAAAGGAAACATTGTCTTCTTTCTGGAAAGCCACTCACTAAATATTTGGAAGAGAAAGTGCCTCGGATTCTCTATGTTGTAGGTGAAATGAAGGAAGCTGTATAAGGGAAATTTTGGTCCTACAACCTTTTCTGGGGGGAAAAAAATAGTTCAATTGGCAGTAATCTGGGATTCATCAAATCTTTCTTGAAATCTACATGGATGGCCTTTCATTTCATCTCAACTATTTTCAGATATGTGATCTATTAATTTGAGGTTGGGGTCTGGATTTCTTAGTGCTATAACTAAGCCAATGCAACCATAGGAAATGAGAATGATTAGATAATTAGCATGAATGACTAAAAGTTTGATTAAACAGTGGCTATTTAAATATCTTATTTAGGGCAAGGTGAAGAGGAAGTATGTAGCCTGGATAAATTTAGTGTTAAATGGTGGTAACCAACCATTGGTTTCAATGTGACTTCACCTTCAAATAAAATATCTATCCTTTCTTCTCTTTGGGTTTGTTTATTTTTGAAGTGTCTCCTGGTTCCTCTTCTGTCCATATTCTTTTTTTCCTTTGCTGTATTTTCAAGCTTAGTAACTGTGAGCATCTCCTAAACCTCTATTTTAGACATTCTCCTCCCTTTATCATATCTTACTTGATTATCTTATCAGTTCTCATGATTTCAATGATATGATTCAATGATATCTATGTAGATAACTCTCATCTCAATTTTGTCCCAGGCATTATCTCTGTCCCAATTTCAAATCTGACATTTTCAACTGACTATGGGATATTTCATTCTGAATATCCCATATGCTACTTAAATTCAACAGTCCAAAAAATAACTTATTATGTCTTCCATAAAGCATTTCTTCTTCCTAAATCTTCTCTTACTATCAAAGTTTTCATCTTCCTTCCAAGCACCAGGGGCTCTCAAACCAAATGTCATACTCAACTCCTCATGCTTTCTCAAACCCCAAATCTGCTGCTGCCAAGATCTGTTTATTCTAACTTTTTGTAATTCCTCATATTTATCCCTTTATGTCCTTTGATATTGTTACTCCAATAATGCAATCTTTTAATATTCATTTCTGGACTACACCAGATTTTTTTTTTAAATAGGTCAATTTTTTTTCCTCTTCTATCCATTCAGCTATCAATGATCTTTCCAAAGAATGTGTTTAACCATTTCATCCAACTCACCCAAGAAAATCCAGTACCACTGGATTCCTAAACTTCCATTAGGAAATACAAAATCGTCAAGCTTTTAAAGTTTCATAACCTGGCTTCTTTCTACCTTCCCTGAATTCTCATACTTACATTTCCTTCTAGGTACTAAATCCTATGAGTCTGGATTATGTAAAAGACATTCCAATTCCTTACTCTGTGACTGATTCTATAACTTATTTCTTAGAAAAATTATAATACTGGTAAAAGCCATTGATTGGAGAATTGCCTCTCATCTATAGTAGAATTTTAAGTGTAGCTATTAAAATAACCAAAAGTTAATACAAGTGTTAAAACTTTGTAACTTATTTTAATTAATGCTTGAAAAAATCTACATTTAATACTCAACTTCTAATATAGTAAATCCCTTACCCCTATAAGGTATTTTATATTTAATATATTTCATATTTTTGAGTGTTGAGATTAACTTCCAAGTTAGGACATTCCTTGAATGGAACAATTATTATTTTTAAATCTATGTCATTTACAAGTATGTGTGTGTGTGTGTGTGTGTGTGTGTGTGTATGTATATTTATTGAAACAGAATGTGATACAATGGATAGAGGGCTGGGCCTGGAGTCAGGAAGGCTTATCTTCATGGCCTCAGATACTTACTAGGTATATGAATCTGGCCAAATCATTTCACCTTGTTTGTCTCATTGTCCTCATCTGTAAACTGAGTTGGAGAAAAAAGTGGCAGACTACTCCAATATCTTTACCAAGAAAACACCAAAAAATCAGACACTATCCAAACAACTGAACAATAACAACATAATATATGATTATCCTCTTTGCCTAGAACTTCCTCCTTCATCATTGCTTTCCACTATCCTTGGATTCTTTCATGTCTTGGCTAAAATCCAAGTTTTGTGAGAAGCTTTTTTGTGGTTCTCCTTAATCTTAGTGCCTTTCTTTTGAGATTATCTCTAATTTATCCTGTATATAAATAATAGTTATGACTTTCCTTTATCTCAGCTAATACAGTTATATTTATCTTTATGAAGAAAAATTGCCATAAATCTTTAAACTTTGCTTCAACAGATATACTCAAGATGTTACTTTACAACTCTTCTCCCAAAGGAACTCACTATTACAATTGAAAATCTCCCCCTTATAAGTTAACCAACATATATTCATATCTACCACACAGTAGTACCAGTCACACCACATGTTTTAGTGGTTATTTGATATTTGATAGAGAAAACACAAACATCTAAGTCTGCTATTCAAAACCTTCCACAATTGGCTTCAATCATCATTTCCAGCCCTATTACCCACTTTTTGTACTCTTTATTGTAGTCAAATTGTATTATTCCTTATTGCCACTTTTTTTTTTTTTTAACTATCTTGTGCTTTCAAGTTATGGTGCATATCTCTCCTTGTTCACTGTAAATGGGATAGAATGAACAGACAAAAATCCCTTTTTGACAGATCAGAGATCTCACTTCATTTCCTTCTCCCTAACCAATTGTCTTCCAAATTTCCTCATCAGTTAGTCAGGCAATAAAAAATGTCCGTTATATGGCAGGCACTGTGTCAAACACTGCAGATACAAAGTAAGGTAAAAAACAATTCCTCATCTTGAGGAGTTTACAATGAATAGGGGGAAATTCAATGAACAAATGCTACGGACAAATAAGATTATCTATAGATTACATTGAACATAATCAATAGAGGTCAGGCACTAGAATTAAAAAGGATTGGGAAAGGCTACTTGTAGAAGATGGGTTCTTAGCCAGTACAAAAGGAATCCTGGGAACCCCAAAAAAATAGATGAGGAGGGGGAGAGTTCCAGATATGTAGGACAATAAAAATGCCCACAGGCAGAAGAGGAATGGAATTTAAGGTGTAAGATTTGGAAGGGATATGTGTTTGGGTATGGGGAGTGCGTGTGCTTTTGCAATTATGTGTGTGTGTGTGTGTGTGTGTGTGTCGTGTGTGTGTGTGCAAAGTGGGCAGGTTATAAATGTCTTTGATTGCCAAACAGAGGGTTTCATACTTGAACAGATGGGTGATACTGAGTACAATGGAGTATGTTGAGTAGAAGAATGACATCATCTGATATGTGCTTTCTTTCTAATTACCTAGCTTTGAAACCTCATTGTCATTTTTAGCCTTTCTCTCTCCCTCATATTACATGTAATGATAACTTCTAAATCTCTCGATTTCTATTTCCATATCTATAGCATTCATGTCCCAATCTCCATTCTCACAGCCAATACTCTTGTATTGAATAGGGCTTCATCAATATACACCTACACTATTGTTCAACCCTTTTAACTGGTCTCCCTAATGGAATCCTTCCCCTCTCCTATCCATCATCCATAATAACAGTAAACATATTTTCTTATGGTACAAATCCGACCATATTCCATATTCAGTAAACTTTAGTAAAAGATAGCTTCAGCAAATAATGTGTATGTATGTCTCTAAGATTTTTATTTATCATTATTTTAAAAAACACAGTTTGTTAATGTTTTACATATTAATTCAATGTAGCAACATATGGATACAACTAAAAAGTAAATGATAATCAAAGACACTTTCTGTATAATATACCTCCTTCTTTTCCTCCCTCTACCTCCATTGCTTCCTTCCTCACTCCATCCCTCTCCCTCTTTCTCTCTCTTCTCCTTCTCTTTCCCCTCCCCTTTTCCCTGACCCCTGTCTCTTATAAGTGCCCATATTGAAAAGCAAATTGCCTCTCATAGCCCAAACAACATTCTTCTTTCCAGATTCCTAAAATTGATGTAAATCTTGGGATAAAAACATTATATGATTTTATATTCATGAAAACTATGAAAAGACATGTCAGATAAATAAATCCTCTAAATAGATAATATGCCTCCTTTAAAAGAATACAACTATTTTGAAATCTATTCAGTTTATATATGTATATTTTTTTTCTCCCAAGGTTTCTAGCATTAGTCCAGCAACAGTGTCTTCCTCTTTGTTTAGAGTACAAATTTGCTATTCAATCTGCTGAGTCATAAGACATCAAATTTTTGGTAGAGGAAATTATCATTTTTCAGGTGATCTGCTTTTAGCAAAACATTAGCTCCAGCAAATAGTGTGTACACCTGTATGTGTATATGTATATGAATATGTATATGTATGTGTGCTTGTTTATATATACTACATATGTGTGTGTGTGCATATGTATGCATGTGTTTTTTACTACTTTCTTACTTCAATGGAAGTTTTGTTGTATTCCCTTTCTTTTATCAATTTCTTCTTCTTCTATTTTTCCTCTTACATACCCTCCATGTAGTCAGGGTGTTTAATATATAATCTCGTATTCACAGTTATGAATTTCCTTGTAGACATACAAACAATTATAGTATTTCTCCAAAGTCCAAGTGAAGTAAAATTTCACTAAGACTTTTGGCATACTGTATATATCCACTTTTCTCTATTTTATAAGGTATATATATTCATATTATTTGGTTTTCAACTATAACATGCATTAGAAAAATTTATTTGGAAAATAACCTACTTTATTATCTTCATGGATTATCTTTCAAGAAACAAATACTATTGAAAGTTTAAAGTATGTTATAAAATAGATGCATTTCTCTTACTTGTTAATCTGTTTATCTTTCTGTTGGTGAAATTGGTATTGATTGAACATCTTCTGTGTACAAAATACTCTTATAGGTACTGTGGTGAAAGTAAAAAAGATCTGGCCTTCATCCCCAAGGAGTTTAAAATATACTACAGAGTTAATTCAGAAACCTATGCAAAATAAATAACAAGAGACAGTAACACAAATACTAGTTCAGGGCATGAGTGTTTGCTGAATCAGTACTATCTACAATGAATATTATTTCAGATAAGGTGATGATAATTGTGGCCTAATCTGGCTAAAAGATTTCATGGAGGAATTAGGACTTTAGTCACTTCTTAAAAGACAGGGCAAATTATTATATTAGTTGATATATGTTTATGTGTTTTAAGATATGGAAAACACTTCATTTATTTCCTTATAACTATATGCAATTGGTGCTAGAATTATATTTACATCATTGCCAAAAAATCTCAGACTTCAGAGAGTTTCAATTATTATCTGTTGTGTATTCAACCGTTAAGTATTAGGAGCTGGATTTGAATTCTATCCTATGCTTATTTCAAGCCCACTCTTCTTTCCAAATAGAAGAAAAGAACAAAAAAAACCCAAAAATGTTGAGAATGATTAGAGAGACTCTCGTGTGATATGATATAAGTCAAAGGAAAAAATGCACAATAATGTTAAATGCTATAGAGTTTAAAGATCAAATGAACTGGTAATTAGAAAGTCATAAAAATCATTAATATGCAGATGGATAAAAGGATTGAAGAATTACGAGTTAGAAAAGATCTTAGAAATCATGAAATTGAGTCCATTCTTGAACAATAATTTATCTTCTATTGTCCCTGGTGCTTTTTAACTCCAACTTTACTGTAATAATAGAGTATCTGGTAACCCTAACTATTCAATATGGGGTAACTTTACTGTAATAATAGAGTATCTGGTAACCCTAACTATTCAATATGGGGTAACTTTACTGTAATAATAGAGTATCTGGTAACCCTAACTATTCAATATGGGGTAGTTAAAATTTTAGGATTATATACATAAAGACATATCTTGTTGAAGATCTAAAACATGATATAAAAGAATTATGAGATAAATTGTATGCATTACTTTTTATTAACATTCATTTTTCACAAGTCCTTAAAGGCAGAAATAATCTCTTTTGTATATTCACTCCAGTGACTAAAATAATATTTTACACATATTGGGTGGTCAGCAGATTATTCAATATTAATTTCTGTACAGAGATTATTTTGTACAGAGATGTATTAATTTCTCTGTACAGAGAAACATATAAAAATGGAAAAATAGATATTAATAAGTTCATTTAAAAGATTAAGAAAACTGTACTAAGAAATTGTTATTGGTCAGTTATGTTTGACTTCATGGCCTAATTTGGGGTATTTTTGGCAAAGATACTGGAGTAATTTATTTCCTTTTTCAACTCATTTTTCAGATGAAGAAACTGAGGCAAACAGATTTAGTGACTTTTCCGAGGTCACACAGCTGATAAATATCTGAGGCTGAATTTGAATTCAGGATAAGATGTCTTCCTGATTGCAAGCCTGGCATTTTATCCATTGCAACATCTCTGTCCATGATAGCAAATGACAGAGTCCAAATATGAAGTCAAGTGTACTAATGAGTTGGGTTATCATGTAGAAATGAAAGACATATTCTGTGTGTTTGTAGAAGCCATAATAACAACAATAAATATAGGAGAATTTCAGATAAAGGGGCATCAACTCAATATAAAACGTTTCAAAGAATGAAAACGGTCTTCAAATACACTTTTAGAGATAATAGATAAGAGGTTGGACTAAGCTCCCTTTTAATGCAAAAAAAAAAATTAATTTATTATGCCTTCTGTAATTCTTCAGCATTTCATGGAGATTCATAAGTATTTATTAATTTTGTTCCTCATTATATATGTATTACCCTTTTAGATCAAAAGATGAACATTAATATTCTAATCTCAAACTTTATCTGTGCATGTGTGTAGTTTTTCTCTTCCTATCCCCCATTTAAGAATGCTAGTTAATATTAAATGCTTTTTCTTTCTTTTGAAGTTAATTCAAAATAAAAATGGAGGGAGAACTACTCAATATTATAAAGATCTGTCAACTGATTATTTACTATATCCTTTAAAAATCTGGAAACAAAGACTTTCATTAAAAGCAAGTATGTAATAACATTTTGGAGGTTCAATTCTGGAATTCCTTCAAGGTCCCCATTCAAACAGAAGTAGAATCTAAGGAATACATAATTTCCTTTCAAATCCCAGACTCTTCTGAATCCATCAAATGATAGGGACTGGGCTTCTGATTTCATTGCTATTGAACTGGAGGTGAGGAAACACTTTCTACCAATGAAGGTTACCACATTCTCTCTACCTTGTATAGTTTAGAATGCCTCACAGTTCCATAGGGATTTAGTGACTTTTCCTAGAGTCACATTGATAGTATGCATCAGAGAGAAATTTCTTGAATTTATATTTTCCTAACTCTGAGCACAGGATGGTTCTTTCTACTACCTCTTAAATCAATCAGTAATAACCTACGTAAATCCAAGCTTATTGCTTACACTTTTGCATGTGACTTCTAATTAGAATCAATCATTTTGTGTCTTGGCATTTCAGAATTTAGTGACCAGACATATTTAAAACTAAATACTTTTCAGTAATTAAAACAATCTCATCAGAAGATTTTTTTTCCTGAATTACACTTCACTTTTTTCATTCCTTGTTTTTCTACAGTCTCCTTTTATTTTTCTTCATTCATTCACTTATTCAACACATATATTTTTAGTATCTATCGAATGCAAGGAACTCTGATAAAGTGTTTAGATGATGGCAGGATGAATGCAGATAATCTGCCTTCCAAAAATTTACAAGGAATGTGAAAAGTAGAAAAATAATTACAATTCAAAATACAAGTGACTTTAGAAAGGTAGAGATCAGAGCACCAGAGAAAGCTGGCTTTAAAGATGGACCTTTGTTATGAGTTCAAATGTTGGAGTTCTTGTTCTTCTCAAAGCACAGCCGATTTAGAGGCTTAGAGCCCTTCGGATATCTCCAAATCCAAAGGTTCTGTCCTTCAGCCTCTGCCTCTGCTTTCTTCTGCCTCCAACCAACACAGAGATGGAATGTCTCTCTTGACTCCTTCTGGGGAGCCCAGCCACCAACTACAGTGGTGTGAGATGAAGATGAATCTGGTTGTCCACTAAACTCTCCACTCGTAGCTTTATCCTCTGAAAACCCTTCGTCTGCCACCAGAGTCGCTCCTCTCGAGTCCAGCTGAACTTTCTTCTGCGACCAGCCAGCCAAGAGGAAATAATGTATTCTGGAATGGCTGTCTCACCTTATATGTGAACCTTCTGAGAGAATGGGATTATGGGTTTTCTCCCATAGTGCTCTCTGGCCCAAAGAGCTTTAAGGGAGGTGTGGACTCCCTTGAAGTTAGAAAGTGTACTTTGTGAAGCTAGCATACTTGTGGACTCCAATGAGTAAAGGTATGAACACAAGCCTTGTATTAATTAGTTCTACTTAGTACCTTGTTTCAGGTTCTGGCCAAAATCTTCTTGTAAGATTAGATCAACTCTAATTAATTAGCAGTTAGTAAGGATTCCAACAGACCTTGAAGATAAAATTTTAAAAAGGTATATATAGTAGGGAAGGGCTTTGCAATCTCACATGGGAAAAAAATAAACAAAAACAAACAAACCAAAAAAAAAAAAAAAAGTCAGTTGAGAAAGCTCTCATCATTAGTGTAATCAGGAAGACATAGCAAAATATTGCCTTTTACAATATTTCTTATACTGAAATTTTATAAATATTATGAAAATTATAATTATGTGTTTATTTCCCTCAATAATACCTAGCAAAATAATTTTTACTACTTTCTTGGCATGAATTAGAATTTTGTTTTTTTTATTTCTGCTTTCTACTTCTAATATTCATTTAATATATATTTCAGATGTGTTTGAGAGTCATCTTTATCTTTTGATTTCATGGGCATAGTTGGTATAAATTTTGTTGTGGGAATTAAATAGTCATGGTATCCTCTACTATTTTCTCCTTGTTAGTAGGCTGAAGAGCTAGTTACCATCTAGTACCTCTTTGATTAACTGTTTTAAAAGTAATTTAAATATATTTTAATACATTTAACAAAAGTCTACATCTTAAAATCACTACTACTTTTAGGATTATACATACATATGTATGTACATATAAATGTTATATGTATATAATATATATGCATATATTTCTATATTTAAATATATTACATTCATATGTTGCATATTGTATATACACACATATATACATACACATATGTGTGTGTATATATATCTATACATATACATATATATGCTTATATACATTCATACACATACTTTAAGGTTTAACAAGCATTTTTCTACTACTGCTGCTGTTGTTACTACTATTATTAATAATAATAATACTAATAGCCAACCATCTAGCTAATATTTACATAATACCTATTGATGTGCCAAACTGTCTTATGCACTTAACAAATATTATTCCACAATTGAGATAATTGTCAGTTATTAAATATTATCCCACAATTGATCCTCAAAAGGTAGATGATATTATTATTTCCATTTTTCAGATGAGGAAACTGAGGTATGCTGAGATTAAATGACTTCTTCAGCATCACATAGCTAAAAAGATCTAAGGCAGAATTTCTTCATCCTTATCCACTTCTTCCTAATTCCTGGTCTGTCACTGTATGTACACTATATCTGCTAGTGGCCTTGTATCATGGGATCAGCAATATCATGTAAAATTCATCAGGTACCTGAATAAACTGGATCTTCACTAATAGAATGTTGTTTAACCATTTAAATTCCTCTTCTATTGTTAGTACATGTGTACTATAATCATGTTCAATTGTATGTGATGAATGTGCCCTTTCAGTTATTTGTGTGGCTCTTATCTTTGGTGCTGGTTGGATTGAGTTAAGTTGTAAGAGTTAAATGATGCCTATCAGTAAGCCTTCCCTAAGGGGAAAAGTTTTTTTTTTTTTATTAATGTACTACTTATTAATTTGGAAAGCAATAAAAATAAATCAGTGAGATGATAATAAATAATAATGTGAAATATATTAAGGACACTTTTGCCATGTTAGTTTTTATTAGTGCACTGTTTTTAATCATCTCTATTTTTTTATGAAAGATTGAATAAAAACTCATAAAAGCTAATTTAGTAATAAGGAATTGCTTTCATCTTTTAACACTTTTAAACTTTGTTTTAATTAAAAATATAATTTCTAAAGATTGATATTTTAAAAATAAACTTTTAATTGTAAAAGTACATATTGGATGGCACTTGGAACTTAAATTCAGCTAACTTCTGCACAGTTTTAAAGATTTTCAGATACTAAGGTGGTACAATGGATGGACCACTGGATATAGAGTCAGGAGGACTTGAATTCAAATTTGACCCAAGTCATTTACTATTTGTAAGATCCTGAACATATTATTTACCTTTGCCTGACATAGTTTCTTCATTTAGAAATGGTGGATAATAATATCACCTACTTCTCATTCATCATTATTACTAGATAAAAAAAAATACATGTGTGGGTTTAAATTTAAAAAAAAATTGTTACTACTATTGTTATTTTAGCTAACATTTATATACTACTTACCACTTATGTACCAAGCATTGTGCTAAAATTCTTTTCAAATAATACTTCATTTGTTATGTGATATATAAATTCTAGTTATTGTTAAAATATTATTATATTATAGCAACATGTCATTATTGTTGTTTTTGCTTTTCTTGTCATTATGGAGTCATGGGGGAAAGGAGAGAATTTTAATTTATTTAATTTTATGTGAGCTTTAAAAAATAGCTACACTGATATAAAACATCCAATATTCTATCAAAATGCAGCTTCCTTGCAATTTTGTTCTTAGCTTTTTGAGGTAATAACCTTCTTGGATGGGTTATCTATATTTTTATAGGAAATGCTGAAGTGTACCACAAGCTTTATTTTTTAATTAGTGATTATCCCATTTTCAAGCTTCTTTTGGAGACTTCTGACAATACTAGAAATGATGCCAGCATTTGAAATGTTTTCACTAATGCTTATGGGGGCTAAGGAGAAGAAAATGCTTATATGCTATTGGAAAATAAGATTCAAAAGTCACAGAATAAAATCGTATTCCATCCCTGGTCTCTGAAATAATGATATTTCCCAAAGATACTCAAGAACATATTATTTTGTGGAATAAATATTAGACAAAACACTATTTATCTGCATAATGTTATTGAAAAACTGGTGATATTTTAATTTTTAAGTAATTTCATGTCATTACTATCATATTATTTACAAGTGTGTATGGATAGCTGATAATCTATCCAACAGTGCTTATTTTGAAACACAGGAATCCTAAGTAGGATTTGTCTTCACATGATAAGGCATTTTGTTTTTTTCCTTTTGCATCTATTTAACATGATAATGGATTCAACCTGGTATTATTCTAGTCAGTCTCCAAAGCTTTGTGCATGTTTGTTAATTTGTCAATTGTTCCTTAAACAACATCTTGTCTATTTAATAAGCAGTCACAAAAGTCAAGAGAGCCCTGTCCCAGCATGAGTCTTAATTGAACATGTGCTGGGTAATAGAATTAAATTCAGAGCAAATAGTTAATGGCAGATGATCCTTCTCTGTTCTGAGGAAAGAATGGGCAGAAGTGATTATGTAAAGTAGATGGTATAATGGCAGAATAGTCATTTGTAGCTAATGTAATGTAATATTACAAGGGCCTTAAAGATGCTCTGGTCAAAGGGAACAATATGGGAGGGAGAGGAATGGATTTCCAGAACTTCCTGACATACCCACTTGGTCATCATTAAGCAGTGTTGAAATAATGTAATAGCATTTTAATGAGCCTTTGGTGGTTACAAAAATTCTGTTCTCATTACTGTGAAAGAGTTCTGATATATACCAAGCTTGGGGGATGCTTTCAAAACTCTAGTATAAAAATATCATTAAAAACAAAAACTAAATGAAGAATATTGAAGACAGTCACATCAAAACATTAAGAAGGATGGTCAGAAAAAAAAAACTGCATAAATAAGTTTACAAAACACTTGTCATGGAAATCTTATCTTATATATATATTTTTTTGTCTCCTTTTAAAACTCTGTAATTGATGATTTAGTTTTGAAAGCAGCTAGTTCTTAAGTGAGTATGTATTTTTAAACATTGATGGTCTAGTAATACTTCAGAACTGAAATGCATTAGTCTAGTTATATCTGTGGAGATAAATGGTATTGTGTAAAACCTCACAGGAGATTTTTTAGAACTGGATGACAGGATGACAGTACTGTTACTCACAGTTCAGACTACCACAATACAATATGTAATGAGCCATAATGCTATTATTTTTCACTTTAGAATTTTAATATTATGTTTTGTACAGCTCTTAAAATATCATGCATAAAACATCATGCAGACACCACAGTGAATTATGTATTTATAATACCATTTGGGAGAAACAGGCTCACAAAATTATGAAAAAATGAAAATATATTTATTTCTTTCTCTCTTTATTTTTCTTTTTTTTCCCTTTTTGCCTCTTTCCCTCATGCCCTCTTCCCTCTCCATCTTCCTTCCTTCTCTCTGCCTTTCTTTCATCCCTTTCTCTTTTCTCTCTCCTCTCATTTTTAAGTATGCATCAGGTAGTGTAGCTTCCTGGATTAACCAAATCTTTAGGAAACCTTCTGGTCAGATTTGGAAAGGAAGTTCTTTGATTTCTCATGATCCTGAGAGTCTGGAGACACGTAACTCTCATGAATAGTGCATTTATTGACTTCGTCATCTTTAATGATAACATTGTTCTAATCATCTTCATAATCCATAGAGAAAATGAAATTATTTTATATAAAATCAGTAACTGAGCAAATATGTTAATTGGAGGGAAGAGGAAAAGGAATGCCTGTATGATATTGTGGGATAGAATAGTAGCTATCTTGTTAGAGATGAGAGTGGCCTTTGTGTATATATATAGATATGTAGCACATATGTACACTTATATACACAATACTACATGAATGTTAATGCATTGAGTATGTGGCAAGTTTTTTATATGGAAGAGTTTTTATTTGAGTTTATTCTGCATCAGATGATTTTTTTTTTTTTAATGTCAGCATATAGTGAGAAGTGAATGACAAATACACTGTGGTGCATATCTTTAGGTAAACGCCTGAGAAAACAGGAGAAAGGTTATTTCAGGAATGAACATTCAAAAAATTGTTCTTTCAGGTATTTTATTAACCACCCTGATTAGCATATTCTAGTGGAGTACTTAGCATTACCATCAGCTTGTAAAGGAAATCTCATTGGTTTAAACAAAGAGTCCTTCTGACCTTTCTAAATGAAAGCAATGTGATGCTAAAAACAATTATAAGAAGGATCATCTCTATACACAAAATTGGCTTTGGAAATTCACCGTTATGTTGAGAAAAGCCCTTATATTCATTATAGTAGTACTGTAGTTGATTTTTTTAATTAAAGAAAATTAAAATAGTGTTTGCACTAAATGAAAATAGAGATTGATTGCTTGTTGGTGGTGAAGGTTTCTAAACAACATATGCTTTTCTCCCTCTCTATCCTTAATCTCTTGCAACCATATCCAGAGTAGCTTCATTGGTGTGCACCCAAGCAGGGAAGCGATTTTAGGTTTCAGAAAAGTTGAATTCAAAGTATTAAATGCTATTCAGTTTGTAACTATGGTATCAAGAAACTTAAGGATCAGGTAAGGAATAGGAATACATAGGATATCTTCCACATAATAGCAATTCCCAAATGACAGAAATCAACATCAATGTCAGACAGATATACTATAATGTTAGTAAGCATCTCTTGGCTATATCAATAATAGTGCAAAATGTGTTTCTGGTAGAAGAAGAAATATGAGCAGGCAGTGTGTTGGATTATCAGTTGTGGAGATGCTCTTTAACAAGGATTACTGGCTAACATCTGTGTCCCATTCTAAGCCCTAGACTTTTCATAGCTTTTATAAAGGCTTTTTTTTTTTCCTGTGAGGCAAGTTAAATTACTTGCCTAGAGTTACACAGCAAGAAAGTGTTAAATAGTAAGTGTTAAGTATCCAAGACACCAATTTCAACTCAATTCCTCATGACTTCAGGCCTAGGGCTCTATACATTGCATCTTCTAGCTACTCCCACTACATGTTACTCTACAAAAACAGAATGGCCAGCAGAATTTAGCACTTTGATGCTTAGCATCTTGAAATACATCACATTTATAGAAGATCTGAAGTATGCCTTATTTTTGAATTGCTAATCTTTTAAATTCTGGGGCAAAGCTTCAATTATGAATTACTGGATATTTCAACCAGTATTTCTATTGTACAATAGTTCTGTTTAGTTTGACTACAAGAAACAAGTCATTCTTATTTCAAGGAGCAAAAATGTAGACTTCATGGCACCAAGGAAATGTGGAAAATCTACAGTATGAATGTGCTTTCTAATTAAAAATGTAACTGCAAAATGTCAAATCATCTATATGAGAAATGCTAACAAACCATTCATTATAATGTGGAATGCTGGATGATTTCAAAGGATGTGTGTGACGATGAAAGATTCAGATTTGTTTATAAGAACAATTTGAAATTTCTTGCTTTATGAGAACATTTCCTTTTGTAGGTGGCATGAAGCTATTTTAGGACAGCACTTTAACCATAAAAAATAAGATTATTTGTGAGCCATTAATGTGCATATGAGGTAAATGCTGAATGATTTTTTTTTTAATGGCAACAAGAGTCATTTTATAGACTATTTTTTTAATCTGAAATTTCCATTAGAAAGAAGACTGGTGGTTTTTTAAATTGAGGGAAAAAACTAATATTAAAAAAGCACAAATGTACTATAAATAGAAAAAAAATGATTTCAGCAATGTATTATGTCTTTATGAATCTGAAGTGTGATGGCCATCTGTTAATAATAACATAACCTAAAAGAGCAAATGTAAAAGAAACCAAAGAGTGATTGTTATTATCTAAATTTTAATATAAAGACAATATTTTTTTTCTTTACCAAAAATGTTAAATACATTGTGATTTCCTCTACTTACAGGCCATCAATCTAATTCAGGTCCTCATCACTTTTCACTTGGAATTACATTAGTGCCCTAATGCTTTCATTGCTTAAAGTCTTAAACCCTTTTAATCAATCCTCCAGAGCTTCCAAAGAAATGTTTCTAAAACATAGACCTTACTATGTGCTCAGTAAATTTTTGTAGTTCTTATTACCTATAGGATCAAATGCAACCTTTTTCTATTTTAGAAATTTAAAGTCACTTACATATCCTTCCCCTTTCATGAATTCTATATTTGAAACAAATTAACCTTCTTTCTGACCTTCACATATATTAGTTATTCATCATGTTCCCATACTGAAACCTGTAATCAAGATAAGTGATCTTTATTTTAAAAATATCATAAAAAAATGATGAAATCCTTTTTATGACTTGTGCATTTGTTTCTTCCGGAAACATCAAAAACTGTTGAAGTAGAATTTATTATATATATATATATATATATATATATATATATATATATATATATATACATATATATGTGTATATATATATATATATATATACATATATATATGTATATAGAAAAGAAAAATATCACTGCAGGATAATTTTAAAGTATTTTGATAATCAAAATCAATTCTTCATGAAATAATTCTATCTCCCATCTTGCTAACTTGGCACAAGCTAGCCTAAACTCTTTCCTCATCTTCACCTCTTAGAAATTTTAGTTTCCTTCAGAACTCAAACACCCATTTCAAAACTATTTTTTCATTTTGTCCACCTGTCTTCCACTTACCCATGTCTCTCTATATAGTTATTTCATATTTATTTGACATAATAGGATAATACTTGTGACAAAAATACTGTTGGGCCCAATAAAGATGGAAGTTCCTTTTGATTAATAGAAGTATTATTTTTTGTTTCATTATTCAGTTCTATTTAAGAAGATTTTAGACTAGAATTTAAGTTGCCAATGAAAAAAGTTTAAGATTATATGCCTTCATAAGGTCTTGTCTTCATATGACCTTTCAGATGTAATACTATTGTGAATTGATATTTTATATGGCTATCTCAAACTGAATATGTTCATAGTTGGACTGCACTAATTTTGTCCATTGGAGGGAACTTGTTTTAGTCCTCATATTTTGAAATATGGTATGATATTTTATGTCATCTCCAGAGATAGAACATAAGCCCTGTCCTCATTTCAAACTAACTCAGAATCCAGAATCATCTGATTGAATCAGAGCAGAAAGCTGCCAAAATGAGATGCACAATGTGTTGTTCTTTCTAACTAAAAAAAGGAATAAATGAAATAGATCTTTCAGCTTTCTTAGAAATTAATATATACATACATATCTCCAATCAAATTGTGTTTTCATTGCAAGTGAATAGCTAAGTATAAATATTTCTAGTCCCAATAAACATAATTTTTTTTACCTGCTTTCATATCAGTAAAGCTTTTCCTTCTATTGATGAGGCTGGTAGAGTGACTTCATATGATTATATCATCTTTCATGATATCTTAGAAAATTATGTAGAAAATTAAATGCATATAAGACATAAATTGGAAAGCTCAAATTCCACCACAGATCTTTAATGGCCACATGATCCTTGACCTACTACATGTCTGAGAATCCATTTCCTAATCTGTAAAATGCAGGGTGGAAGAGGGGATGGAGTTGATCAGTTTTATTATTTCCCTTTTTAATTATACAGATATTTGAAGCCTTTTAAGCTCTGAATATGCAATCCTTGAACAAGTTCTTGTGAACTTTAACAAAGTAACTGACATCACTTTTTCCTGATACACTTTTTTTTTCATAATTAGGACTCCTCTTTCAACTAATTCTCCTAAATAGTATATTTTTATTTTTTACTATATTTTTATTTATTTTGTTAAATACTTTCCAATTACATTTTTACATAGTCTTTTTGTTTACTTTCCTCAATAGTATTTTATAGCAGTTATCTTGAAGAGTACCAATAACTTCTTTTAGAGCTGAACTTTTGACCTTCATCTGTGATTTTGTTAGTCTAGGGAACCATTGGTGTGGAAAATCTCTTTAACAATATAGATTGACAAATAATTTGTACTTAAAGTTATAGTGAATTGCCTCTGGAACTGAGAGATTAAGGGATTTGCCCTTTCCATAAACTTCATATTGTCAGTGACAGGTCTTTGATTCATGTCTTCCTGAGTCCAAGATCTATTCCACCTTCTAGTTATCTCAATAGTTTCAATGCACAAACATTTGATGGAGTCAGACTTGTAAGCTCTCATCAAATTTTCACCACACTGATGTTCTTCGGGAACAAGTATAATCTCAAAAGGGTAATATTACATGGCATGTGCAATATTTAGAAATAATGAAAAGGGTCTTATTCTTGGGGTTATCTTTACCCTCAGGCATTTTACTGACAGCTAATTAGTAAAATAATAATTTATTGAAAGTTCCAATTAAGGCTTTAGATATATTGGAAAACACAAATAATTTAAGACTAGTAAATATAGCATAGAGATACTGAATATTTTAAACATGAGATTAACAAGCAGATATATAGGTAAATAGTTCAATTTGAAAAAGAAAATATCAGCAAAATGAAGAAATAATTAGGTTTTTTTGCACATATATTTTATCCATTTCAATCTTATTTCAAAAGAAAGAAGAAATACCAGATCTAGAAAATTTCAAGATTAAAACATAAAACAAAAATATCCCATATGATAAAAGCCTCATAATAAAAATTCTGAACATCTAGAACTCCTGTTGAGTTTACTCAGACACCTCTACCCATAAAAAAGTAGCCAAAAAAAGGATAATCTTAAATAACACAGTTAGCAAAAGAAGCTTAAACATAAATGAGGGGAAAATAAATCTTCTTTCAATAAGTAAAACTTTTGAGAAATTTCTTTAAAATAAATATGCAGCATAAAAAGGCCAGTAATGACCAGAATATTATTTTTAAATTGTTTTCTTTATTTTTATAGTTAAATGTACATTATTTTTAAAAAATCATTTCTTTATGAATCATATCAGGAAAGAAAAGTCAGAACAAAAGGGAAAAATCATAAAAGAAAAAAAAACAGAAGAAAAAGAAAAAAGTGAACATAATATGTGTTGATTTATATTTCTTCTCCATAGTTCTCTCTCTGGATGCAGAAGGAGTTTTTTCTAAACAAAATTTATTGGGATTGCTTTGAATCACTCAACCTCTGAGAAGAACCAAGTCTTTCATAGTTGATTATTGCACAACCTTGCTATTACTGTGTACAATGTGTTCCTCTTTCTATTTGTTTGACTCAGCATCAGTTCATGTAAATCTTTCAAGGCTTTTCTAAAATCAATTTATTAATCATTTTTATAAAACAATACAATTGTATTCCTATTATATACCATAACTTATTCAGCCATTGCTTTCCAACTCTTTGCTACTACAAAAATAGTCACTACAAATAAATTTGCTCATGTGGGTCTTTTTCATTCCTTTATGATTTCCTTGGAATACAGACCCAGTAGTAGCACTGCTGAATCATTCTGTATGTAGCATTTTATAGCCCTTTGGACATAACTCCAAATTGCTCCTTAGAATGGCTGGATCAGTTCACAACTCAACCAATAATGCATCAGTGACTAATTTTCCTTCCCTTCAACATGTATCATTATTTTGCCCTGTCATTTTAGTCAATCTGAGAAGTGTAAGGCAGTACTTTAAAGTTGCTTTTATTTGAATTTCTCTAATCAATAGTGATTTAAAACATCTTTGTATATGACTATGGATGGCTTTAATTTCATCACTTAAGAATTCTCTGTTCATATCATTTGACCATTGTCATTTGGAGAAAGATGACAAGAAAATTTTAATTGAGATTGAGAGAGAGAGAGAGACAGAGAGAGAGAAAGAGAGAGAGACAGAGAGACAGAAAGACAGAGAGACAGAAACAGAAAGACAGACAGACAGATACAGACACACACACACACACACACACACACATATATATATATATATATATATATAGAGAGAGAGAGAGAGAGAGAGAGAGAGAGAGAGAGAGAGAGAGAGAAATGAGAAATGTGGTAAAATTTTAAAGTAAAATTATTTTTGAAAAAGACTAATTGAATCCATAACTGTGGTGATGCTTACTATTTAACAAAAACTTCTGGGAAAACTGAAAAATTGTTGGACAAAAATTGAGTTTAGATCAAGACTTTACACTATATAACAGAATAAGCTTTAACTAGATATATAGCTAGATATACAAAACTATATCACAAATAAAGAAGAATAGCAAGACAGAAATTACTTTTGAAATCTCTGAAGAGGAAAAAAAAACTAAATGAAAGAATTAAATTAGAGAGATCACAGTGTTCCATGAATAATTCTGATTACATAAAATTAAAATGTTAGATACAAATAAAACCAATATAACAAGAAATTAGAACGGAAATAGCAGACTGGAGGAAAATGTAAAAGTTTCTTTTTAAAAAGTGTCATTTTCAAGATAAGTGAGAAATTGACTCAAATTCATAAAAATAAACTCCTCACCAATTGAATAATATGTCAAAGAATATGACCAGGCAGCATTCAAAGAAACAAATGCAATCTATCTATGGTCATATTAAAATTCTCTAAATCATTAATTATTAGAGAAATATAAATGAAAAGAATTCTGGTATTACAACTCATATCTATCTTAATAATGAAAAAAAATCTTGAAAGGTCTCTAGGGAAACAGGTATACTATTGATGGAACCATAAATTAATCCAACCATTTTACAAAAGAAATGTGGACACTTGCTCTCACTCTACGTGAGTGTGTGCATGTGTGTGTGTGCATGTGTGTGCATGTGTATGCATGTGTGTGTGCGTGTGTGTGTTTCCCCTGTGCCACAGAGATACCACAATTAGGCCTATAGTTCCTAAGAATTTTTTAAGAGAAAAAGTTTCCATATGTGCAAAAAATATAGAATCAAACATGGGTTGGTTTCACTTAACAGTTAGTACTCACGAAGCAATTCTGGTCTTTGGAACTCAAGTTACAGAGGGATCCCTATAATGGATACTGCTTCAATTCAATACAATTTTCTTCATAAATTTCCAAATTTATTTTATTTCCAAATATTTATTTCCAAAAATAAGGAACAATTGGGAAAAATGTGAATAAAGTAAGGCATATAAACTCAGTAGAAAAGAAAGAGGATAACTATAATTAAATAATTAAAATTTTAAATGAGCTAGAATAATTAAAAACAAAAAGTAATAAGTAAAATATAGTGCTTTAAGTTTTGATAATTTTTGAAATATTTTCTCATTTAGACTTCATAATACTCCTGAAATCACGATTGCCATTTCCAGCAATGAGGAAATGAGGAAATGAGTTGAGGAAAAATAAAGCTCAAATGTGTCAATTTAGTATTAAATGGATGATTTGAATTCAAGTCTATAAATGAAAACGTGTTCCTTGAAAAGTCAAATCCTTTACTTAAATTTAATCTAATATACAAAAGAGAGAGAATGAAGAAGAAGCAATTAATAATATAGCCAGGAATGTTTCTTAACCAGAAGTGTCATGTGACAAGACTGAAGAATGACAGCTTTAGAGTGACAGAGCTCTCTTTTGGTACTCTCAATATTAGGGGAAAAAATTAATGTTCTTTTACTATACTGAATGATCTCTGTCACAAAATTGAGGGAACTCATTGGCCAGAATCACATAAGATAGGCAGGCATGAATGAATTGTAATACAAATAATTGGAGGTCATTATAGTAACAATAATAGATGTACTTAAGAATTCACTTCCATACACATTTATTGCACCTAAATTAACAAATGAAAGTTAGTCTAATTATAAAGTAAAAGAAATGCACAAACTGTAGGAGATGCTAATATTCCATTCTCAGAAATAGAACTAAAAGAAAAATAATATATTCAGAACTCAAGAAATTTTAGAAATGTTAATTGAGAAAGTCATTGTACTTTTTAAATGGGATCATTGAAGAATAAAAGTTTGTCAAGGCCAAATGGAATTGTTTTAAAAAGATATCTAATGGAACTTAAAAATATATAAATAAAAAAGAGATAAGCCCATTAGTTATATACCATAACATAATAACATTATGATTTATACAGGGATTAGTGGCATATGCTACAGTTATAAATGAAGACTTAAAAATAGATTTTGAATAATGAGTCCAAGAATGAATCATAGAAACAATTATGTGAAAGAGAAAAATGATGGGATAACATACTACAATTATTTAAATACTGCTAAAGCAGCTATCAAACATGTTTTAAACACCTATGATGTTCTAAATACTTTGCTAATAACTAAGGTTATAGAAAAAAAAAAGAAAATTAAGAAACCCTTTGTTCATAGAAATTATACTAAACACATCAATTAGTGATAAACTTTTACCTATCTTCTTCCGCCCAAAGTGAGGGATGACTAAAATGATGTTTAAAAACTAACAAAATGTATTCTCAACAGAGGAAAAAATTTAAAAAAAATATTGAACCCTACTATTCTTAGCCATGAATAAAGTGAAAATTTAAAACATTGAATTATTATATATAAAATATGAGCATTAGAATAGAATCAATGATTCAACTGTGGGAAGAAACTTCCTCTACCAATTATGTCAATATCTTTGTAATTTATAGTCATAGAATGAGTATTATCCAGAGGACTAAGAATTTCACTTTCTTGCATAGTGTCATACAACTTATATGTTCAAGGGGCAGGATTGGTACCCAAATAATTTTGGTTTTGAGACCAATTCTTTATTTTGTATGCCACACTGTCATTACTTTATATAAAGTACCCACATCAGTAGAATATGAAATAGAGATTCTAAACAATCTATTCTCTAAAAGAAAAATAATTTATAATGACCAAAGGAAAAATTATTTTAAATAGGTTGATATAAAACATTTAAAGAGATATTAATACTTATATACCATATATTTTCTGTAAACAATGAGGAAAGAAAACTCATCCAGCTTATATATATATATATATACTGATATCACTATGGTTATTTAAAATTTTAATTTGAAAATGTAGTGACATCAGCCTGAGAGAAAGAGAGATAGTTGAAAGCAATAAACTAAAAAGTCTTCCATAACTACAGTTTCCACCGCTACAAAAAGGGAGGGAACTGGGTTTTTTTTTTTTTTGGTTTCTTGGGTTTTTTCCCATCTATTTGGGAAGAGATTCTTGAGCATTATAATGGTATAGCATTTAGTTTGAGTAGTTTTTCTTGTTTTTCCTTTCCCTTAGTGTTATCATCGTTGTATATATTGTTTTCTGTTATGTGAAGCATTCCATATTTTTCCTTCTATGTTTTTCTGATTCTTGCTGTATAGTAAAAATATATTTTATGTTCCTCTACTGTTAAGAGTTCAAATGTTGGAGTTTGTTCTTCTCAGGGCACAGCCGGTTCAGAGGCTTAGAGCCCTTCGGATGTCTCCAAATCCAAAGGTTCTGTCCTTCAGCCTCTGCCTCTGCTTTCTTCTGCCTCCAACAGAGATGGCTTCTGGCGTAGCTCCACTGAAATCCGTCAAAAGTGTTCTCTGCAGCAGAGTCGTTTTCTCTCGAGTCTAGCGCGATCAGCCAGCCAAGAGGAAAAAAGTGTATTCTGGAATGGCTGTCTCGCCTTATATGTGAACCTTTTGAAAGAATGGGATTATGGGTTTTCTCCCATAGTGCTCTCTGGCCCAAAGAGTTTTAAGGTGTGGACTCTCTTGAAGTTAGAAAGTGTACTTTGTGAAGCTAGCATACTTATGGACTCCAATGAGTAAATGTGGGAACACAAGCCTTGTCTTGATTAGTTCTACTTAGTACCTTGTTTCAGGTTCTGGCCAAAACAACTTCTTGTAAGATTAGATTAACTCTAATTACTTAGTAGTTAGTAAGGATTCCAACACTCTACCATGATTTTATTTTTGTTTATTCCTCCAAAAATTTTATCTGCTTTTCCTCCATCCCTTTGCAATATACATGATGTCATAAATACTATGATGTATATGGGAACTTTCTACATTTGATTTTAGCATTCCTATCGAGTTGACAGATCTCTAGGTCAAAACATATAGACAACTTTAATCAGTTCTTAAGTAAAATTTTAAATTGCATTAGAGTTTGGCTGGACCAATTCATACCTCAGCCAATTATTATTATTATTGTATCTGTCTTTTTATAGCATGTTCAAAATTAACTATTTCTATTTTTCATTTTTGCCAATTTTCTAAATGTGAGATGAAATTTCTCTGCTATTTTAGGTATGCAATAATTGCAACCTGATATTGTTAACTATCTGTAATAATAAAGAACTGGTTAGGAAGTCTTTCATCTAACTTTCCATAGATCCCTGAAGTTTGATTGAGAAGTAATAAAGAACTGAAACAACAAGAAAAATGAGAAAATCTCTAAAAATTCCTTAATTGTTCAAAATTAATTTCATTTCTTTCATTGCATAAATATTTTCTGAGAAGCTTTTATACTGCTGTTTGTTTCAATTATAGAAAAAATTACAGTGTCATTGGGAGTCATGCTTATCAGCAGGATTATTTCATTCACAGCCAGAATATTTCCTATTAAATTATCTTGAAATGAAAAATAAATTAACATGTAATATTTATGTTGTCTTATCTAACTAGACAATTTGTTCGTTGTTTTCATCACTTTCCATACCAATCAATATAAAAACAAATAGCATCTTCTATTTTCAATGAAAATCATTGCCAAGTATTGATCAATCAACAAGCATTTTAAAAACACCTTTGATTTACCATTCACTATGCTAGGTAATTAAACTTCCAAAGATAAAAAAGAAAAAAAAAAGAACATTTTTCTTCCTTCACAGGTATTATATTGTATTGTTGTATCAGGAAACATAGCACATGCATGCATGTGTTTTGTGTGTGTGTGTGTGTGTGTGTGTGTGTGTGTATGTGTGTGTGTTCTCTCATGCTCTCTCTCTCTCTCTCTCTCTCTCTCTCTCTCTCTCTCTCTCTCTCTCTCTCTCTCCCTCTTTCCCATATTACCAATATATCCAGTAAATAATGTTATTTAAGGATAATAGCAACTGGGGGAGAGATAAGAAAATGTCATGAAGTAACCTTCCAAGAAAACTATGGGGGAAAGTAGTGGTTCTCAGAAGTCAAGGCTAAAGAGATAATGCATTGTAAGCATGAGAGATAAAGTCATTCTGTGAGAGAATGTCAAATTGAATTGTTAATTTGCAAAATGTAGACATTGGAACTAACTTTCAGTAAATTTGGGAAAATTATTTCACATCCAAGAAAGTCAGTTGGTTAAATATGTAAAATGACAAATGTATATTAGATGATTTAGAAGGGTTCTATACAGCTAAAATTTCTAATTGTCCATCAAGGATGACAAATAACAAGATAAAAGTTAAAGATATTTCAGTTTTGTCTTTAATTTTTTTGAGATTAAGATAAAGAACATAGCCAACATAGATTCCCACAAATCTTCCTTAGTGATGGAATCAAATGAAGATTTCTATGGTTGAAGAGTTTTTGCTTTATCCTGAAATGGTATTTATCTTCTTTTGAGTCTTTATCTTGCAATCCTAACACATAAGACCTATATACAGTATTATTTGGAGATAATTTCAATAGCATAAAGGGAGACCATGAAAGACTTCTTGTGGAAGGTGGAACATTAGATGAGATTCTTATAGTGAATAGCTTATAAATTTCTTAAAATCCATATCTTCTGGAAAAATATTTTCTGGTTCTTCTTAGCCTTCATGACCTCTTTGTGATTATTTATAATTTATTAATATAACTATATGACTATATATGTATATACAGATATACATAAATGTTTGTATATGTATACATACACACACATATGGGTGTGTTATATTCACACATATCTTGTTTGTACATAGTTATTTGTCTATTGTCTCCCCCATTAGACCAATCTTCAAATCAGTAACTATTTTAGCCTTTCTTTTGCCATTTCTATTGCCAACATTTATCACAGTACCTGATACATATTAAGCACTTAATCAATTGTTTTATTGATTAAATATTGAAGAAAATCAGGAAATCTAAGAGGTAGAGATGAGAAGGGAGAATATTCTAAGCATGAAGGGACAACCAATTAAACAGATAATTTCAAACACAGTGGTTTTTGTATGAAGAACAGCAAGAAGACCATTATTATTGGATTATAAAGTATTGTGTAAGAAGACTGGGAAGATAGAAACAGATCCAAGTTAAAAGTCTTTAAAAGTCAAGCAGAACACTAACAGCAAGAGCTGTGGAATAATTAACTGCGATACACTGAATGCAGCTCAAAGCAGGCAATTTTCATTTTTTCCCTTTTGTTCTGCTTCTTCTTTTGCAAATGACTAATGTAAAAACATGTTTGTACATATATAACCTATACCAGATTACTTGCCATCTTGAGGAAGGGAAAAGAAAGGAGGGGAAGGAAAATTTTTGAAAAAAAAATTAAAAATTTTATAAAAATTAATATTGGAAGCTATCTTTATATGGAATTGGGGAAAAATAAAATATTATTTACCAAAAAAGTCAAGCAGAACATTTTATATTTGTTCTCGGGAATCACTAGAGTTCATTGAATAGTACTCAGAACTAAACTTGATGGTGGTATTAGATGAGAAGAATATGGAGAGATGTTCCTCTGTACTTTTCAAAAGCCTGGATTTGGGAGGTGAGCAACAATGAAGAGTATAGAATGATATTTATATTTTGAATCTGGGTAGTTGTGAGCATGTCTGGGAAGGATAGTAGAATCTTAGAATAAAGTAGGAAAGTCAGACAAAGTTAAAATTTTATGTGAAAGATAAAGAATTCAGATTTATATATGTTAAATTTAATATATTTCTGAGGTATCCAGTTTAAGATGTCCAAAAGAGAGAAGTAAATTCAAGACTGTAACTTAGGAGAAATGTGAGGTACAAATAAGTAGAATTCAGAATCATCTGCATGGAAATGATATTAGTATCCCTGAAAGCTGATTAAATTATCAAGTGAAGTAGTGTAGAGGAAGATGATAAATCCTAAAACAGATCCCTGGGGACATTCATGTTTACAGAAAGTAATCTGGAAATATCCATCAAAGAAAACAGAGCAATAGTTAAACAGGTAGAAGGAAAACTAGGAGATAGCAATATTGCAATAACCTAGAGATAAGAGGTTACCAAAGAAAGGTAATTGTAGTTTAAAATCTACAAAGAAGTCAAGGAGAATGATGATTAAGAAAAAAGTCATTAGATATGGAAATTAGTAAATCATGTGATTTTGTCAAAATACGTAAAATGCTCCATAACTTTAATTATCTCTACCAGTTTCATATATTAAATCAATATCTTGATTTCTGAGCATTTCTGTGTCTTCAAAAGTTTCAGTGACCAAAAACAATTCTCTCACAGTACTGCAGTAAAAAGAAACCTGACCTAAATAAGGTTAATTAAGCAGTTCAGACACAAATTCCAATTATTGGTCCTTATTCAAAATCTTTCTAATTCAGTAGTATCTGCTACTGTTCTTTTAGAATAGTATGGCTGAATAGAATGGCATTGGATTGCCTCTCCTTGTGAGAAGACCCCAGAATAGCATTTTAGGCAGAGTTTTCATTCACTTTAAAAACTCAATTCATTTTTTGTTTATTAGCTATCTTGAAAACAAAATGGATATATTTTCAATACTCACATAATAGATATTTTAATTAGATTCAAGTAAACTTCAACAATGTATGAGATTTGTCATCTTGAGGTTATCAGTAAGCTTTTTCATAACTTTTATTGCTTTATTTAGAAAAAGTTAGCATAATATATACAGTAAGGTATTTTATATATTTTGATATATTTGAAATGTGTGATGGTATAACTTTAGCTTAATTCTTTCTCAAAATTGTAAATCTGTAGATCAATCAGGGATATAGCTCTCTAATTGCTAATAGTTGTTTATTGTTTTTATGAATACCTTTTGATTTGGAAAATTATTTTTTCAAAATCATGATTTTCTTATAGTCTGGATTTCCAAACTTTTTAATATATTTCTTAGGAGAAAATTAGGTGAATTTTCTTTTAAAAATCACAAGACACAATTTGCCCCTTGATATACTTAAGGAATGCAATTAACCTTTCATTATTTTATATGGTATGGATTTAATTCTACAAATGGATATTTAATGTAAGTGATTTCTATTTCTCATTTTGTAGTTCCATTTCTAACTGCTAAAAGCAACATTTAAAAATTAATTGTGGGGATTGAAATGGGAAGTTATATACAGTGTGTATAATGGTACCAGAAATGGGGAGGTTGGGTTAAACTGAGAAAATGGTGATTACCTGAGGTTTCTCTATGTAAGTTAATTATAAGTTAAGCATTTAGAATATAAACCAGTTAATTCAAAGACAAGGTTTATTAAAGTTGTCTTTTTGTTGTTGAATGAAATAATGGCATTAAGTGAAAGTTAATTTATTTTATTGTGGACCTCATCTACACTTGTATGGTCCTCTAATTAACCTCATTTGTTATTGTATCCATTTTAGTAAATGTACTCTACATTTGTTTTTGGAGTTTTAAACCCTTGCCTCTTCCTTCAGTGAACCTAGATTAACCTATTGATTTCTGATTGGGAAATTCTCACAAAGTGCAAAGATTTTGAATATGAGAAAAGCCTTGCATATAAACTATTGTGTTATAGTTCACTAAATACCAAAGTGATGGGGGAAAAAATCAGTAGACAATGAATCACTTTTTAATATGTTTCATATAGTTAGGGTGCAAATTATTTTTACACAAGCATTACTTCTCTTTCACATTTATAGCACTAACTTTTAAATGTAAACAGAAACTAGACTTTTATGTGATCATATTTTGTTTTATAGTAAACATTTTAAAGATCTTTTAACTTAAAAATATGTAAGTAAAATTCCTTACAACCGTTTACAACTTATATTTGACATAGAGGCTTCTATATGTGGCCATTAACTTTCCAGGAATCTTTTCATGAGTTAGATTAGTAGTCAGTGAAAAGTGTATTTATATGCATTCTGAACTTCAATTGACTTTTTGTAGCAGCAGTGTCCAACAAATAGGAAAAAGGCCCACTAATAATTATATAAAGAGTCCCATAAATATATGTATATTAACTTGTTTTAAAATGTATTGCTAACTCTAAGTTTCCATATCACATGTCTCAGAGTGGCTAAAGTGACAGAAAAAGAATAATGTTGGAGAAGATGTGGGAAAACTGGGACACTAAAGCATTGTTGGTGAAGTTGTAAAATTATCCAACCATTCTGGAGAGCAATCTGTAACTATACTGTCTAGCTGTCAAACTGGACATATCACTTGACCCATTAGTGCCATTACTGGGTCTGTATCCCAAGGAAATCGTAAAGGCGGAGAAAGGACACACATGTACAAAAATGTTTGTAGCAATTCTTTTTTGTGGTAGCAAAGAATTGGAAAAGGAGTGGATGCTCATCAATTGAGGAATGGCTGAACAAGTTGTGGTACATGAAAATAATGGAATATTATTATTCTATATATGTGATGAATAAGCTGATGATAGAAAGGTCTGGAAAGATTTACAGGAATGGATGCTGAATGAAACAAGTAGAACCAGAAACACATTATATACAATAACAGCAAGAATGTGCAATGATCAACTATGAAAAGCCTAATTCTTTTCAGTGGTTCAGTATCCAAAGGAAGTCCCAATAGACCTTGGAGAGAAAATGCCATCTGCACCCAGAAAAATATCTAAGGAGACTGAATGTAAATCAACACATGCTATTTTCACTTCTTTTTTTTTTCTTTTTTTCCTCATCTCTCCCATGGTTTTTTCCCTTTGCTCTGATTTTTCTGTCCCAATGTGATTCATAAAGCAATGTATATTAAAAATAAATAAACTTACTACAGTAAAAACTCTAGGAAGAAACTTTTCTGCATTTTGGCTACATCAGATCAATAGTTTATCCCATATTGAGATGTGCCAATTAAAATGTAGTTGTTTCATTATTATCAGTGATGACAATAGATTGCTATAGAAATACTGAAAACTGATGGAGAAGGCTTCTATTTTGTATCCATTTGTTGTCTTTCCTGTTATTTCTATGAATTTGGTAAAAATGACCTGGATTAATTAGGCTTTAACACATTATTTTTTGCTCCATATTTGTCTTTCAGAATTTATATGGATTTTCTACAAGATTTCTACAAGAAATCATCCATAATTTATGATATTAGTTATTTTTTACTCTTAGTCTTATTTCTTCCTCAGTTGCTGATATTCTCCACATGGTAAAGTAAACATAAACATGGTGAATGAGATGATTTCTGAACTCTTTTGACCTTCTTGTTATAGATTACACTTTGTTTTTACAATTTTCTTCAAAATAGTGATTATCAGATTCAATGTCTTAATCTTTTATCGATTTCCCACTTTTTAGAATCAGCATTTTTTAAATAGGTCAGATTTGATCTGATATAAATTCTAATAGTGACATTGGCTTTGATTTTTGCATAAAAAATTAATAGTCACTGTAAATGGATCCAACCATTCTGAAGAGCCATTTGGGACTATGCTCAAAAAGGTATCAAACTGTGCATACCCTTTGATCCAGCAGTGTTTCTACTGGGCTTATATCCCAAAGAGATCTTAAAGAAGGGAAAGGGACACTTATGAGCAAAAATGTTTGTGGCAGTCCTCTTTGTAGTGGCAAGAAACTGAAAACTGAGTGGATGCCCATCAATTGGAGAATGGCTGAATAAATTATGGTATATGAATGATATGGAATACTATTGTTCTGTAAGAAACAACCAGCAGGACAATTTCAGAGACCTACATGAACTGATGCTAAGATGCAGAAACAGGATATTATTATACATGGCAACAGAAGACTATACAATGATCAATTCTGATGGATGTGGCTTTCTTCAACATTGAGACAATTCAAACCAGTTCCACTTGTGCAGTAAGGAAAAGAGCCATCTACACCCAGAGAGAGAATCATGAGAACAGAATGTGGATCACAACATAGCATTCTCACTCTCTGTTGTTATTTGCTTGCATTTTATTTTATTTCTCAGTTTTTCTTTTTCTTCCTTCTTGATCTGATTTTTCTTGTGCAACAAGATAACTATAAATATGTATACATATATTGGATCTAACATGTATTTCAACATATTTAACATGTACTGGACTACCTGCCAGCTAGGGGAGGGGGTTAAGGGAAGTAGGGGGAAATATGGAACAAAAGGTAATGCAAGGGTCAATGTTGGAAAAATTACCCAAGCATATGCTTTGTAAATAAAAAGATTTAATAATAATAATAAAATGTTAATAGTCCCCATTCACACAAATAACTTATTTTAACTGAATTTCAATAAGTGATGTCACTTTTGCCTATTAAAATATGACCAATTTCATTTTTGTGATATTATTTTAGGGTCATTATGTAAACTTTGAATTCTCTTCTCAAATAAAATATTCTATACTACAGGTCTAAAGTTTCCAAATAATATACATGAGTTTGATTTTTTAAATTCCTTACTACTGAACCATATTTCCAAAATGATTTTTTCAATACCCACTCCTGTGCTAGTTTCTACTGTGAACATAAAAATCTCCATGTATATATTAATTATTTGCTTTTGTTGTTGTTGTTGTTGTTGTTGATGTTTGTTTGTTTGTAGCAGACTTTATTCATGTCCTTTTACTCCACTACAGGTACATAAGCATGTAAAGTATAATTATCTTTAAGGGAGTATTTATTTATTTACTTATTCTTATCATAAATACTACAAGGAAAGATAGAACTGACCATAACAAGTTTCTTATTGCCCTTAGACGCATGCTGAAATTATAGGATAATCTGGTATCCTTGTATACAGCTACAAGTATTTTATAGCATTAAATCATGTAATATGAAAATGACAATACTGATTTAGTGCAATTGCATAGTAGTATATCATCAACTCACTCTTTTTGTGAACAGAGATCTTGCATTTATAGTGCCAACAGTTTAAGTTAGTATTTATAGATAGTCTAAAAGCATTGATTCTTTAAAACAAATAAAGAAATAAAAAGTTTTCTTCTGTAATTGCCCATGATGAAGACAAAAATATAAAGAATAAATATGGGTAATAAATTTACTAATATTTGTATTAGAAGGATATAAACTTGAATGTCTCAGAATCAAGAAAACCAGAGTTCAAATTCTGCTTTATATACACAATTAAGATGGGGATTTGTGTATGCTAGTCTATAAAATGAGAGGAGTTGAATCCATTGCTTTCTATGGTCTCTTCTAACAATAAATGTAAAAAATCAATGATATGAGAATAGGCAAAGCCTTTGTACTTTCATTCTGGTAGGGAATTTTCAACATAGAAACTTTTTCAACCAATACATATCACACCCTATCTGTAATATAATAGGTGAGTAAATCTTAATAATTGCTTGAGGTATTGGATAAGTTAAATAACTTATTCAGGAACTTAATCTAGAAAGTATGAAACAGGATTTAAATCCAGGATTTCCTGACTCTTTCTAACCTTTCTTTTTTTTAATTTTATTTTTTTTAAATTATAATAACTTTTTATTGATAGAACCCCTGCCAGGGTAATTTTTTACAACATTATCCCTTTCACTCACTTCTGTTCTGATTTTTCCCCTCTCTCCCTCCACTCCCTCTCCTAGATGGCAAGCAGTCCTATATATGTTAAATATGCCACAGTATATCCTAGATACAATATATGTGTGCAGAACTGCACAGGGAAAATTGGATTCAGAAGGTAGAAATAATCCAGGAAGAAAAACAAAAATGCAAACAGTTTACATTCATTTCCCAGTGTTCTTTCTTTGGGTGTAGCTGCTTCTGTCCATTATTGATCAATTGAAACTGAGTTAGTCTCTTTGTCAACGAAATCCACTTCCATCAGAATACCTCTTCATACAGTATCGTTGTTGAAGTATATAATGATCTCCTGGTTCTGCTCATTTCACTTAGCATCAGTTCATGGAATTCTCTCCAAGCCTCTCTTATTCATCTTGCTGGTCATTTCTTACAGAACAATAATATTCCATAACATTCATATACCACAATTTGCGCAATCATTCTCCAATTGTTGGGCATCCATTAATTTTCCAATTTCTAGCCACTACAAAAAGGGCTTCCACAAACATTTTGGCACAAACAGGTCCCTTTACCTTCTTTAGTATTTCTTTGGGATATAAGCCCAGAAATAACACTGCTGGATCAAAGGGTATGTACAATTTGATAACTTTTTGAGCATAATTCCAGATTGCTCTCCAGAATGGTTGGATTCGTTCACAACTCCACCAACAATGCATCAGTGTCCCAGTTTTCCCGCATCCCCTCCAACATTCATCATTATTTTTTCCTGTCATCTTAGCCAATCTGACAAGTGTGTGGTAGTATCTCAGAGTTGTCTTAATTTGCATTTCTCTGATCTATAGTGATTTGGAACACTCTTTCATATGAGTGGTAATAATTTCAATTTCATCATCTGAAAATTGTTCATATCCTTTGACCATTTATCAATTGGATAATGGCTTGATTTCTTATAAAGTAGAATTAATTCTCTATATATTTTGGAAATGAGGCCTTTATCAGAACCTTAACTGTGAAGATGTTTTCTCAGTTTGTTGCTTCCCTTCTAATCTTGTTTGCATTATTTTTGTTTGTACAAAGGCTTTTTAATTTGATGTAATCAAAATTTTCTATTTTGTGATCAATAATGGTCTCTAATTCATCTTTGGTCACAAATTTCTTTCTCCTCCACAAGTCTGAGAGATAAACTACCCTATGTTGCTCTAATTAATTTGTAGTCTCGTTTAGAACTTATCTTGGTATATGGTGTTAAGTGTGGGTCCATGCCTAATTTCTGCCATACTAATTTCCAGTTATCCCAGCAGTTTTTGTCAAATAATGAGTTCTTATCCCAAAAGTTAGAATCTTTGGGTTTATCAAACACTAGATTGCTATAGTTGACTATTCTGATGTATGAACCTAACCTATTCCACTGATCAATTAATCTATTTCTTAGTCAATACCAAATGGTTTTGGTAACTGCTGCTTTATAATATAGTTTTTGATCAGGTACAGCTAGGCCACCTTCATTTGATTTTTTTTTCATTAATTCCCTTGAGATTCTTGACCTTTTATTCTTCTATATGAATTTTGTTGTTATTTTTTCTAGATCATTAAAATATTTTCTTCGAGGTCTGATTGGTATAGCACTAAATAAATAGATTAGTTTAGGGAGTATTGTCATATTTATTATGTCCTCTCGGCCTATCCAAGAGCACTTAATATTTTTCCAATTATTTAAGTCTGACTTTATTGTGTGGAAAGTATTTTTTGTAATTTTGCTCATATAATTCCTGACTTTCCTTTGGCAGATAGATTCCCAAATATTTTATGCTATCAACAGTTATTTTGAATGGAATTTCTCTTTGTATCTCTTGCTATTGGATTTTGTTGGTGATGTATAAAAATGCTGAGGATTTATGGGGATTTATATTGTATCTTGAAACTTTGCTAAAGTTATGAATTATTTCTAATAGGTTTTTTGTGGAATCTCTGGGGTTCTCTAAGTATACCATCATATCATCTGCAAAAAGTGATAGTTTGGTTTCCTCATTGCCTACTCTAATTCCATTAATCTCTTTCTCGACTCTTCTTGCCGAGGCTTGCCTTTCTAATATAATGTTGAATAATAATGGTGATAGTGAGCAACCTTGCTTCACTCCAGATCTTACTGCGAAAGGTTCCAGTTTTTCCTCATTGCATATGATGCTTACTGACGGTTTTAAATATATGCTCCTGACTATTTTAAGGAAAAGTCCATTTATTCCTATATTCTCAAGTGTTTTTATTAGGAATAGATGTTGGATTTTATCAAATGCTTTTTCTGCATCTATTGAGATGATCATATGGTTTTTGTTAGTTTGGTTATTGATATAGTCAATTATGCTAATAGTTTTCCTAATATTGAAGCATCCCTGCTTTTTCCTGGTATAAATCCTACTTGGTCATAGTGTGTGGTGATCTTTTTCTTCTTTAATATAATAATAATAATGGTTCTTCTCTGGGAGAGAGCAGGTTTCTTGGGGGAGGTTTTCTGGAGGTAACCTTAGTATCAGTTCAGATCAATAATTACCCCAAATGCAGCCAGCTGGTAAAAATACAAATATTTATTTCTCCTTCCAAGTTTTGTCTCTATCCTTGGGCCTGGATAGCTAGATTCTTAGAGGCCTATCTCTCTGCTTAGTTCCAAGAGCTCCCTCAGAATGTCTCCAAATCCAAGGGTTTGTACTTCAGCCTCTGCCTCTGCTTTCTTCAGCCTCCAGCCAGCTCCAATCTTCATGTAATTCTGCTGAAATCTGTTCGAGAACCTCTGTCTGTTTCTTTTATATGAGAGAGAGGAATTCTGGGATATGAGAGAGAGGGATTATGGGTTTTCTCCCATAGTGCTCTCTGGCTGTAAGAGCTTCAAGGGAGGTGTGAATTCACAAAGTTACACAGTTAACTTTGTGAATTTCCCATACTTGTGAACTCCAATGAGTAAAGGTGTGAACACAAGCATTGTCAATTAGTTCTACTTAGTACCTTGTTTCAGGTTCTGGCACAAAACATCTTCTTGTAAGATCAGATCAATAATCTATCAACTCTAATGAGTTAGCAGTTTGTAAAGATTCCAACAACAGTGTATTATCCTGGGGATGATTTTCTGTAGTCTTTTTGCTAATATTTTATTTAAGATTTTAGCATCAATATTCATTAGCGAGATTGGTCTATAATTTTCTTTCATTGTTTTCAGCCTACCTGATTTAGGTATCAGTACCATGTTTGTGTCATAAAAGGAGTTTGGTAGGACTCCTCCAATCCCTATTTTTTTCAAATAGTTTATATAGCATTGGTATTAATTATTATTTAAATGTTTGGTAGAATTCACATGTAAATACATCTGGTCCTGGGGATTTTTTTCTTAGGGAATTGGTTAATAGCTTATTTGATTTCTTTTTCTAAAATGGGACTGTTTAACCAATTTACTTCTTTCTCTGTTAATCTGGGCAAGCTATATTTTTAAAGGTATTCTTCCATTTCATTTAAGTTGACAAATTTATTGGCATAAAGTTGAGCTAAGTAACTCTTCATTATTGCTCTAATTTCCTCTTCATTAGAAGTGAATTCTCCTTTTTCATTTTTAAGACTAACAATTTGATTTTCCTTTTTCCTTTTTTTAATCAGATTTACTAAGGGTTTGTCTATTTTGTTGTTTTTTTTTTTCATAAAACCAACTCTTAGTTTTATTAATTCAATAGTTTTATTTTTTACTTTCAATTTTATTGATCTCTTATTTTTAGAATTTCAAGTTTAGTGTTTGACTGGGGGTTTTTAATTTGTTCCTTTTCTAGCATTTTTAGTTGCAAGCCCAATTCATTGACCTTCTCTTTCTCTATTTTATTCAAGTAGGCCTCTAGAGATATGAAATTTCCCCTTATTACCACTTTGGCTACCTCCCACACAGTTTGGTATGATATCTCATTATTGTTGTTTTCTTGGGTGAAGTTATTAAATAACTATACTAAAAAGGGAGGGCTGTGAGAAGCAAGTGCTGCTCACAAGTTTAATATTGGGAAGGAGGGGAAGGGTAGGGAAAGGGAAAAAAGCATAAACAGGGGTTAACAAGATGGCAAGTAATACCGAATTGGTAATTTTAACCATAAATGTGAACAGGGTAAACTCCCCCATAAAGAGGACACAGTTAACAGAATGGATTAAAATCCAGAATCCTACAATATGTTTTTTACAGGAAACACACCTGTAGCAGGCAGATACATGCAGAGTAAAAGTAATAGGTTGGAGCAGAATCTACTATACATCAGGTGAAGTCAAAAAAGCAGAGGAACTCTCCCACCTTAGAGTTCCTCCCCCTATCTTACTCCTTTCTCTCACAGGTACCGTATTCCCTTCCGCTTAGCTTATTCCTTCCCTTTTCACTTTTCCCTTCTCACTTTTCAATGAGGTGGGAGAAGTTTCATCATAAATTGAATATGTCTGAAATTTTTCTCTTAAAGCCAATTCTGATGGCAATAGAACTATACAATAATTGATTTTTTAATGTGGATGCTGCTAGATCTTGGGTGATCCTTATTGTGCCTCCTCTATATTTGAATTGGGTTTTTCTAGCCGCTTGCACTATTTTTTCCTTCATCTCAGGGTTCTGGCATTTGACCACTATATTTCTTGGTGTTTTGATTTTAGGATCCTTTTCAGTAGCTGATCAATGAATTCGTTCAATGTCTATTTTATCCCCTGTTTATATGACTTCTGGGCAGTTCGCTTTGATAATTTCCTGGAAAATAGTGTCCAGGCTCTTTTTTTCATCATATTTTTCTGGAAATCCAATAATTCTCAGATTGTCTCTCCTACATCTATTTTCCAGGTCTGTTGTTTTCCCAAGAAGGTATTTCACATTTTTATCATTGTTTGATTCTTTTGGTTTTACTTGACTGATTCTTCTTGTCTCCTTGAGTCATTCAATTCCATTTGTTCAATTCTGATTTTCAATGAAGTATTTTCTTCACTCACTTTTTTTATATCTTTTTCTAATTGTCCAACTGAGTTGTTTTGTTCTTTGGAATTTTTTTCCATTTTGCCAATTTCATTTTTTAGAGAGCTATTTTCTGTTTCTGGTTCACTAATCCTATTTTTCAAGGATTTGATTTCTTTATCCCCTCTGTCTTTAAATAAGTGGGTTAACTTCTCCAGACTCTCTTGCCAAGCCTCCCTCTCCTTTTCCCCTTTTTCTTCTAGCTCTCTTGTGAGAGCCTTTTAAATTTCTTCTATGAGGTTCATCTGTGCTGAGGAACAGATGATCTCCTCCTTTGGGGATTCACCTGGAGACAGTCTGTTTTTAGTCTCCTCATGGTTTAGAGTGTGCTCTCTAGCCATATAGAAGCTGTTAATGTTTAAGGTCCTTTTCAATTTTTTGCTCATTTTGTCAGAGAACAAACAAAGACAAACTAGCAAAGAAAAAAAGAAAAAAAAACAAAAACAAATGGAATCTGCTTTTTTCGGGAAGGAGCTGGGTGGTGTTACTGAGCTTCCTCTACAGACTGGCACTAGCAGGACTGTGCTGCTCCTGTGTTCTGAGACTCCAAGAGCATGCTGAGACATTGTGGGGGAGGGATGGACAGGTCCCGAGAAACTCCAGCTGTTCAGGGTTGTATTCTTCACCCCTGGTGTTTTTCACTTCTCTGCTGGGATACTGACTTGCTGCCAGGGTGAAGTATCCTATCTTGTAGCAAAGCTCTCCTCACAGAGATGGCTGAGATCACACCCCACCCCTCTCAGGTCTGCTCAGCTGTGAGCTGCCTGCCGGGATCTCGCTGCTGCTGTCTGCCCTGCACCCGATCTAAAACTGCCCCTGCTCTTGAGCAAAAACAGACCTTTCCTGGCAAATTTCAAGGATGTCTTCTCGTGGTAATTATTTGTGGGGTTTTATTCAGTCAAGTATTAATTCAGAGGCTTGTAATGAAATGGATTCTGAGAGAAAACATGGAGCTTTCACAGATGTGTGCCTCCTCTCTGCCATCTTGGCCGGAAGTCTCTTTCTAAACTTTCTAACCAACCTTGGAAAAATTATGAGGAAAAAGATTGAAGCCTAATGCAGAAGACTTCCATTAGAATAGTATGTAGTATGTAATGAACTCATATTTTGCTTAACATTAGCAAAGCTGAAAGTCTAATGATTTTTGAATATTACATTATCATTTTTCTCAAAATTTTGAATGCATATTTTAACTGAGAAGACTTTAGTTCTAACAAAATCTGGAAAGGGGAGGTTTCTATGAAGTGATTAATATTTTGCATCTTTTGCTAAATAGTTTTTGTATTGTCTTTTCATTCGGGAAAATGACATCTTAATTGAATGGCAACTTTGTATCAATGGATCTTTGTGACAAAATAAAATGGGAAACTTGAAGCTTTATTTTACATGGCAAATTATTCACTCCCTTCTCATTTTTTTCTAAAACATTTTTTGTTTGTTTGTTTGTTTTTTGGTATATTGTTGCATTCTTTAATACAATATAAACACACTCCTTAAAGGTAGCACATGTATTATTTTTCATGTCTATATATCAATAGTTTGGTATCTTTAGGTTTTTGTTATTATTGTTCAATCTTTTCCATAATGTATGATTTTTCATGACTTCATTTAAGGTTTTCTTCACCAAGGTATCAAAGTGATTTACAATCTTCTTTTCCAGCTCAGCATACAGATAGAAAACTGAAGCAAATATGATTAAGTAACTTGTCAGGGTCACACAGGTAGTATACATTGGAAACTAGATTTAAATTTAGGAAGATAAGTCTTCCTGATTCCAGGAATGCTATTTACTATGTCACCTATCTATCCACTCCCTTTATGGGATAGATGTTTAATAAATGTTCATAAATTAAAATCAGTTTCCTTATTGAAAGTATTATGACATTAAATATTATGAATATTATGATACTAAAATATCGTTAGAGTGGCCTGGATTTTCTGTCATAAATTAGAAGAAAATATTCTGTTTTTAAGATTGGAATTGCAAATGTCTTAATCATATCAAGTGTCTGGATTCAAAGTATCAATGTCTTTATTCAGCTAATTTATTCTTAAAATTGGGAAGTATTATAATTCTGCCTTTACGCAGAAATACATGAAGTGCAACTACATGAGCTCAAAGAATGCATTATCAATTATACTATCTACATTTATGGCTATCCTAAATTAAATTTACCAAGAGTATAAAAGTGGGAAATTATTTAAAATGAGTCATTTTAATTTGATACCTGAGAAGTATTTAAGAATTAGACAGTGAAGATGGTGATGATAATATTTAGATAATTTCTTTTTTCTGATTAGTCTTTGAAGCAATGTTTACTTTGACTTTTAAATATTTCTTCTAGAATTACAGATTTTTTTGTACAATTATCTACTCCCAAATGTTGTTTTAGATTTTTCATAATGAATTTTGTATCTTAATGTTTTAAATGTTCCATCTTCTGATTACACTCTTTTGTCTTCTAGAAATCCTAAAAATCAAAGTACCATTTCAGTTATTTTCATGGTGTTGAAGCTGGGATTGTATCTTTCTGAATTGGTTTTTACATGGATAAATTCATTTGGTCCAGTATTTTGATATTCCTACCTTTAGCATAGTATGCATTTCTAAATAGCCAGGTGCTTTCTTAGCTTCATAAAATATTTAGCTATTTGAAAATATGGTCTTGGAGAGTTTCCTGAAAATTTTGAGAGTAGGGAGATCTCATATGAAAAAATGAAAAAAGTCAAGTGCATCATTGTTTTCATTTATAAAATTATGTCTCTAACAGAAATCTGACTTGTCACCAATCAGGACCAGGGAAAGCTATTCTTTTAAACATTGAACTCCAAAGTTCAAGATCCTTAACTTTACCATGAATGCCTTATTTCCTATTACTTAAGAATTGATTTGTTTTATTGAATTAGAAGAATACGAGGAAAATGACCATTATATTTGCCATTGTTTTGAACTTTTGTAACTTTCCCCAAAAAGCAGAGAATATTTTTATTGTAGTGGTGATTGTTAAGTTGTTTTTTACTTTTCTGATTCTCCCAAAGGATTCCATTTGAGGTTTTCTTGGCAAAGGTACTAGAGTGGTTTAGCATTTCTTTCTCTGGTTAATTTTCCAGGAAAGAAAACTGAAGCAAAAGGCTTAAATGATTCAATTAGAGTCATACAGCTAATAAGTATCTGAGGCCATATTTAAACTCCAAATGGGTCTTCTAACTTCAGTCCTGACTTCTGTCCACTGCTCTAATTTTGCTTTTTGATGCTCTCATTACCTGTTCTATATATCAGTACACAAGCATATGTCCTTAAATTCATTTCTTTTTAGGGAACCAAAACAATAACTATCCCTAACTCTGCCTAATTACCTATTACATATTCATAGGCATTACAAAAAAAAAAAAAAAACTTCTTGAGAATGAATAATATTTACTCCCCTTCTAGTCCCCCTACCACCACTGAGTTATCATAGAAGAGTTATCATAGAATAGTCCATTAAAAGCTACTCTTAGAATTAAGACTTCTTGGATTCCAATGCTGCCTTTAACATATTATGGCTGTATGGACCTGGGCAAGTTACTTAAAACTTTCAGTGCTGTAAACAAATTCTATAAGACTATAAGGTATAGAGTACAGTAGTTGCATTGATGTAGACTATTTCCTTGCCTTGACTTCCTCATTTTGACTCACTTTAAATTAACTGGACTGATTATAAAGCAAAGGCATGTACAAATCTTTCCTGAAAGTAAAGTCAAACTAGATTTTTTTTCCTGTTATATTAATGTTTCATATGATCTATAAATAAAATTTAAAACATGGCCTATCAATAAGAAAGTATGTATTTATGAAATATATCATCCTAATAGATGATATACATGATAGATAGATAGATAGATAGATAGATAGATAGATTATGGTTATCTAATCTCCTCAATGATTCAATTCAAAAAGTAATATTTCTGTTATCCAAAAGAAAGCCCATGAGAAGACACATCACATTTTCCAAAATTGTGGAAGCTTCTCATTCAATATAATTAATTAGAGCCATACATTCATATGTTGAATGAAAATTAATTGAGGAAAAGTTGAAAGAATATCTTCCCTCAGAGAGGCTGCTGCTAATGATAACAAATAGCATTTATATAGTACTTAAAATGTTTAAAGAGAGCTCAGGTAGCTTCTGTATATTTTATAATTATAAAAATTATGTGAAATAAGTACTCATTTGTCTCGACCGGCGAGACCTAGTTACTTGTTGGGGTTTTGAGGAGGATCCAGCCTGAGGAGAAATGGGCGAGAAGGAGGAGGAAGACGAAGCTGATTGTGGCCAAGGTCTCAGTTTATTGCTCTCAGGGTACAACTTATATAGGAAAAAGCATGGGAAAGAGAAGTAGGGTGGTCTGGGAAAGGAACATGGGCTATAGCTGGTCCAGTGAGCAGGAACATAGTGTGGTGACAACTCAAGATTGATTCTCAAGACCGTTTTGCCCGGTTGCAGTTCTCAGGATTGTTTGACCACCTGCGCAATTCTGTTGCAGCAAGGGGTGGGGAAAAGGCACCAGGGATAGGGCCATGAGAAAGGCACCTGGGCGGGGGCCTTTGGCTTCCAACACTCATTTTCATTTTACAAAGAATGGAGTTGATTTTAAATGACTTCCTATGACAACATAATTAAGTAAAATGTCAGAGATCAAATTTTATGTTTTCCTATCCTAACAACTCTAACACTCTTGCCACTATTATCACCTTACTTTGTCTATCCAACTCTACTTTCTCAGCAAAACCCCTTTAATCTATGAATGTATGCTTCAAATTAATGGTATTTTAAAAATATTTTCCCATATTTTAAAAAAAAGATGTAAAATAGATCTATATATAATTTCACAAATTTTATTTTGAGCCATAGAAATAATCTTTTTTGGACTTCCAGCCAAGATGGCAGAGAGGACACATACATCTATTTAATCTCTGTCTGCTCTCAGAATTTATTTCATGAAAAGTCTTGGAATTAATGCTTGACTGGAAAAAAAACCACAAATAATTGCCAACAGAAGACAACCTTGAAATTCACCAGAAAAGGTCTTTTTTTTTTTTTTTTTTGCTCGAGGATGGGGACTATTGGATGGGGCACAGGCTGAAGGCAGATAGTGAGCACATAGCAGGCAGCTCACATTGAAATAGACCAGAAAGGGGTGGGGTGTGATCCCAGCTCTTTCTGCAGAAAGAACTTTACCACAGTGTGGCTATTTTGCCCCAACTGGAGTGTCTCAGCACGCTCTCAGAGTCTCAGAGCACAGACATAGAGCAGCCATTGCTGTCCTGCTAGTGCCTCACTGCCATCCCTCACAATCTGTAGAGGAAGCTCGGTAATACCATCCACCCCTCCAAAAAAAAAAAAAAGTCAGACTGCATTTGTTTTTTGCTAGTTTGTCTTCTTTGATTCTTCTCTGACAAAATGAGCCAAAAAAGTAGACAGAATCTAACTATTGATAGGTTCTATATGGATAGAGAGCAGACTTTAAACCCTGAAGAGACTAAAACCAGACTGTCTCCATATGAATCCCCAAAAGGGGATATGATCTGGTCCTCATCACACAAGACTCTCATAGAAGAAATATAAAAGGCTCTCACAAGAGAGCTAGAAGATAAATGGGAAAAGGAAAGGGAAGCTTGGCAAGAGAGTCTGGATAAGTCATCCCATTCATTTAAAGATAGAGTGGATGAAGAAATCAAAGCCTTGAAAAACAGAATTAGTGAATTGGAAAAAGGAAATAGCTCTCTAAAAAGTAAAATTGGTGAAATGGAAAAAAATACATAGAACAAAACAACACACTTAAAAACACAATTAGACAATTACAAAAAGATATTTTAAAAAGTGATGAAAATAATTCATTGAAAATCAGAATCAAACAAATGGAATTGAATGACTCGAGGACACACAAAGAATCAGTCAAGCAAAACCAAAAAAAAAAAAAAAAAAATAGAAGCAATGGAAAAAAATGTCAAATATCTTCTTGGGAAAACAACAGACCTGGAAAATAGATCTAGAAGAGACAATCTGAGAATTATTGGACTCCCTGAAAAAATATGATGAAAAAAAGAGCCTGGACATTATTTTCCAGGAAATTATCAAAGAGAACTGCCCAGAAGTTATAGAAACAGAGGGTAAAATAGAAATTGAAAGAATTCATCAAGCACCTACCGAAAAGGACCCTAAAATCAAAATTCCAAGAAATATAGCAGCTAAATTCCAGAACTATCAAACCAAATATATATATTACAAGCTGCTAGAAAAAAAATAAAATATAGAGGAGCCAAAATAAGGATTACCTAGGATCTGGCAGTATCCACATTAAAGGATCGAAGGGCTGGAATCTGATATACTGATATACTGCATATTGGTATTCAGCCAAAAATAACTTACCCAGCCAAAATGAGCATTTTTCCCGCAGGGAAGAAAATGGACATTCAATGAAATAAGTGAATTTCATCTATTTCTGGTGAAAAAACCTGAACTAAACAAAAAGTTTGATCTCCAAATACAGAACTCAAAAGATACCTAAAAAAGTAAAAAGAAATGTTGGGAACTATATTTCTGCTATAAAGATATATAAAGAACATGTGTATAATTTGTTCTAGAAACTAGAGATGGAAAGGAAATTATACCAGAAAAAGGGTAAAGTGAGGGTACTACATTTCATGAAGAGACAAAGGAAATATATTATATCTGAGAGAAAGAATGGAGGGAGATGAACATAGCCTGTATAATACTCTTGTCAGAATTGGCTTAAATAGAATAATGTTAGAAAGATTCAATTTATGGTGAAACTTCTTCCACCTCATTCAAAAGTGGGAGGGGAAAAGTGAAAATGGAAGGAGTAAGATAAGAGGAAGGGAATACAGAAATTGTGAGAAAAATGAGTAAAATAGGGGGAGGAACTCCAAAGTGTGGGGAGAGATAATAAAAGGGGAGGGCTGTGAGAAGCAGGAAGTGCTCATAAGTTTAATACTGGGGAGGGGGGTAAGGATGAAGGAAAGGAAAAAAGCATAAATAGGGGTTAACAAGATGACAAATAACACAGAATTGGTAATTTTAACCATAAGTTTGAATGGAAGTAAACTCCCCCATAAAGAGGAAGTGGTTAGCAGACTGAATTAAAAGCCAGAATCCTAGAATATGTTGCTTACAGGAAATGTACCTGAAGCAGGGCAATACGTATAATTGTAAAGGTAAAAGGTTGGAGCCGAATTTACTATGCTTCAGGTGAAGTCAGAAAAGCAGAGGTAGTCATCCTCATCTCAGATCAAGCAAAAGCAAAAATTTATCTAATTAAAAGAGATAAGGAAGGGCACTATATCTTGCAACAGGGTAACATAGGTAATGAAGCAATATCAATATTAAATCTATATGCACCAAGTGGTGTAGTATCTAAATTCTTAAAAAAGAAATTAAGAGACCTGCAAGAAGAAACAGACAGCAAAACTATAATAATGGGAGATCTCAGCCTTCGCACTCTTAGAATTAGATAAATGAAACCACAAAATAATTAAGAAAGTTGTCAAAGAGGTAAATAGAATACTAGAAAAATTAGATATGATAGATCTTTGGAGAAAACTAAATGGAAACAGAAAGGAGTACACTTTCTTCTCAGCAGGTCATGGAACCTAAACAAAAACTGACCATATATTAGCATATAAAAACCTCAAACTCAAATGCAGTAAGGCAGAAATAGTAAATGCATCCTTTTCAGACCACAATGCAATGAAAATTACATTCAACAAAAAGCCAGGGGGAAGTAGACCAAAAAATAATTGGAAACTAAATAATCTCATACTAAAGAATGATTGGGTGAAACAGCAGATCATAGACATAATTAATAACTTCACCCAAGAAAATAACAATAATGAGGCATCATACCAAAATGTATGGGATGCAGCCAAAGTGGTAATAAGGGGAATTTCATATCTCTAGAGGCCTACTTGCATAAAACAGAAAAAGAGAAGGTTAATGAATTGGGTTTGCAACTAAAAAATGCTAGAAAAGGAATAAATTAAAAACCCCTAGTCAAACATGAAACTTGAAATTCTAAAAATAAAAGGAGAGATCAATAAAATTGAAAGTTAAAAAAAAACCTATTGAATCAATTAATAAAACTAAGAGTTAGTTCTATGAAAAAAACAACAAAATAGAAAAAACCCTTAGTAAATCTATTTAAAAAATACGAGAGGAAAAACACATGGTTAGTCTTAAAAATGAAAAAGGAGAACTTGCTAATAATGAAGAGGAAATTAGAGTAATAATTAGGAATTACTTTGCCCAAATTTATGCCAATAAATGCAATAATTTAAATGACATGGAAGAATACCTTTAAAAATATAGCTTGCCTAAACTAACAGAGGAAGAAGTAAATTGGTTGAACAGTCCCATTTTAGAAAAAGAAATCAAACAAGTAATTAACTAATTCCCTAAGAAAAAAATCCCCAGGACCAGATGGATTTACATGTGAATTCTACCAAACATTTAAAGGACAATTAATGTCAATGCTATATAAACTATTTGAAAAAATAGGGATTGGAGGAGCCCTATCAAATTCCTTTTATGACACAGACATGGTACTGATGCCTAAACTACATAGGTTGAAAACAGAGAAAGAACATTATAGACCAATCTCACCAATGAATATTGATGGTAAAATCTTAAATAAAATATTAGGAAGATGATTACAGAAAATCATGACCAGGATAATACACTATGCTCAAGTAAGATTTATACCAGAAATGCAGGGCTAGTTCAATATTAGGAAAACTATTAGCATAATTGACTATATCAACAACCAAATTAGCAAAAATCATATATCATCTCAATAGATGCAGAAAAAGCACTTGATAAAATCCAACATCCATTCCTAATAAAAACACTTGAGAGGGTAGGAATAAATTGACTTTTCCTTAAAATAGTCAGGAGCATGTATTTAAAACCATCAGTAAGCATCATATGTAATGGGGACAAATTACAACCATTCCCAATAAGATCAGGAGTCAAACAAGGTCTGCTACTATTCAATAATAGCTTTGGTAATAAGAGTTGAGAAAGAGATTAAAGGAATTAGAGTAGGTAATGAGGAAAGCAAACTATCACTCTTTGCAGATGATATGATGGTATACTTAAAGAATCCCAGAGATTCTACTAAAAAGCTATTAGAAATAATTCACAACTTTAGCAAAGTTGCAGGATACAAAATTGTTGGAATCCTTACTAACTGCTAAGTAATTAGAGTTGATCTAATCTTACAAGAAGATGTTTTGGGCAGAACCTGAAACAAGGTACTAAGTAGAACTACCCATAATCCCTCTCTCTGGAAGGAGCATAAATAGGCCAATGGGCCAGTCGGAGAGTTCTTCAGAGAGTGAAGAAGCTACAAGTCGAGATTTCACCGGAATGACATGAAGATTGGAGCTGGCTGGAGGCTGAAGAAAGCAGAGGCAGAGGCTGAAGGACCACACCTTTGGATTTAAAGACATTTGGAGAGAGCTCTTGGAACCAAGCAGAGAGATAGGCCTCTAAGCTAACCGGGCTATATTGGAGATATTAAAAGATCTGAACTTTTATCACCTGGCTGTGTTTTGAGAAGAGAAAGCTCACTACATTTTGGCGCCCAACGTGGGGCCGACAAAATCCTGATTCCAGGGAAGGCACCCAGAGAGAACCTTTATAATATTTTAAAGAAGAACAAGAACCCAAAATCCTAACCCCGAATGACTGGAAATCCATAACAAAAACTTGTCTAGAACCGGGACAAAATTTATTGTGGCTTTCGGAGTTTCATGAATTATGTAGGATTCAAGCCCAATGCAATAGGCAAACAGGAGCTATTGTACAAGTTGCTTTTGACCAACTAACTGGAGAAGGTCAGTATGCAGAGAGTTCAGAACAGATTTATTATCCCATAACAGTGTATGAGCAAATTTCTAAGGCTGCAATAAAAGCTTGGAATTCTCTCCCTGGACAGAAAGATGGAAATAATGCTTTCACAAAAATAGAGCAAGGTCCCAATGAACCTTTTGCAGATTTTGTGGGACGTTTACAAACAGCTGTAATAAGAACCATTGGAGACAATGCAGCAACAGAAATAATGACTAAACATTTGGCTAAGGAAAATGCCAATGAGGTTTGCAAAAGAATTATATGGGGGCTAGACAAAGATGCTCCTTTAGAAGAAATCATAAGACGCTGTACCACAGTGGGCACAAATGCTTATTATGCCCAGACTATGATGAACATGGAAAGACAAGGTCCTTCTTGGCAGAGGAATTCTAGAGAAACTCGTCGATGTTTTCAGTGCGGAAAAATTGGACATTTGAGAGCTCATTGTAGATATGGAGACAGAGTGAGAAGACAGGGTGAGAGAAAACCCAAAACCCCATGTCCAAAATGTAACGGAGGCTTTCACTGGGCCTCTAAATGTATATTGACCCAGAAGAATGAGAGGCAGGGCCCAGCTCCAAAGTATCAATCAAAGGACAGGTGGGGCATGATAGCAGCTGAGGTCACACCCAGAGAGACTTTAGAAATTCAGGATTCTGATGTCATCAACCAACAGAAAAGCAATCCTGATTCCAGGGAAGGCACCCAGAGAGAACCTTTATAATATTTTAAAGAAGAACAAGAACCCAAAATCCTAACCCCGAATGACTGGAAATCCATAACAAAAACTTGTCTAGAACCGGGACAAAATTTATTGTGGCTTTCGGAGTTTCATGAATTATGTAGGATTCAAGCCCAATGCAATAGGCAAACAGGAGCTATTGTACAAGTTGCTTTTGACCAACTAACTGGAGAAGGTCAGTATGCAGAGAGTTCAGAACAGATTTATTATCCCATAACAGTGTATGAGCAAATTTCTAAGGCTGCAATAAAAGCTTGGAATTCTCTCCCTGGACAGAAAGATGGAAATAATGCTTTCACAAAAATAGAGCAAGGTCCCAATGAACCTTTTGCAGATTTTGTGGGACGTTTACAAACAGCTGTAATAAGAACCATTGGAGACAATGCAGCAACAGAAATAATGACTAGACATTTGGCTAAGGAAAATGCCAATGAGGTTTGCAAAAGAATTATATGGGGGCTAGACAAAGATGCTCCTTTAGAAGAAATCATAAGACGCTGTACCACAGTGGGCACAAATGCTTATTATGCCCAGACTATGATGAACATGGAAAGACAAGGTCCTTCTTGGCAGAGGAATTCTAGAGAAACTCGTCGATGTTTTCAGTGCAGAAAAGTTGGACATTTGAGAGCTCATTGTAGATATGGAGATAGAGTGAGAAGACAGGGTGAGAGAAAACCCAAAACCCCATGTCCAAAATGTAACCGAGGCTTTCACTGGGCCTCTAAATGTATATTGACCCAGAGGAATGAGAGGCAGGGCCCAGCTCTAAAGTATCAATCAAAGGACAGGTGGGGCATGATAGCAGCTGAGGTCACACCCAGAGAGACTTTAGAAATTCAGGATTCTGATGTCATCAACCAACAGAAAAGCAATCAGGATTACAGTTGGGAAGAATACAGGCCTTTTAAGACAACAAGACAATATCCAATGCAAACGACTCCAATGTAATTACCAGATGATGAGGAGAAATCCCAAATTTGGTAAATAGAAGGGAATTAGATTAACTGCTTGGGGAAGAGGATCTGCTTATATTTCCACAGATGGAGAAAGAATCAGATGGCTGACTATGAAACTGTTAAAAAGACTTTTAAAAGCTTCAGGAATCATTGGATTTCCTAACACAAGATGAAACTGTTTTACTTCTTGAAAAACCAGCAAGAATCATTGGGTTCCCTGAGATGAAAAATTGTTGATGAGACTTTTGCAGTACTTCAGGCTTACAGGAACTATTGGATTCCTGGCACATGAACTAATGGACAATGGAATCCTATTGGACTGTTTCTAGGACTTATGGACATGTGTAAATTTTTAGGTTGATTCATGTTGTTACATTACTACTAGCCTGTGTTATATTGCTATGTACTTATGTAAATTATGTATAATGCCTCCCATATTGATGGATTTATGTATACCATGTATATCTGTTACAAAGTTCTGGCCCATATTGATGGATTTATGTGTACCCCCTCAGAAACCCCCTATGTTTTAAAACAAAAGAAAGGGGGAGATGTTGGAATCCTTACTAACTGCTAAGTAATTAGAGTTGATCTAATCTTACAAGAAGATGTTTTGGGCAGAACCTGAAACAAGGTACTAAGTAGAACTACCCATAATCCCTCTCTCTGGAAGGAGCATAAATAGGCCAATGGGCCAGTCGGAGAGTTCTTCAGAGAGTGAAGAAGCTACAAGTCGAGATTTCACCGGAATGACATGAAGATTGGAGCTGGCTGGAGGCTGAAGAAAGCAGAGGCAGAGGCTGAAGGACCACACCTTTGGATTTAAAGACATTTGGAGAGAGCTCTTGGAACCAAGCAGAGAGATAGGCCTCTAAGCTAACCGGGCTATATTGGAGATATTAAAAGATCTGAACTTTTATCACCTGGCTGTGTTTTGAGAAGAGAAAGCTCACTACACAAAATAAATCCCCATAAATCCTCAGCATTTATATACATCACCAATAAAATTCAACAGCAAGAGATACAAAGAGAAATTCCATTCAAAATAACTGTCGTTAACATAAAATATTTGGGAATCTATTTACCAAAGGAAAGTCAGGAATTATATGAGCAAAATTACAAAACACTTTCCACATAGATAAAGTCAGATGTAAATAATTGGAAAAATATTAAGTTCTCTTGGATAGCCTGAGTGAATATAATAAAGATGACAATACATCCTAAACTGTTCTATTTATTTAGTTCTATACCAATCAGACTCGCAAGAAACTATTTTAATGACCTAGAAAAAATAACAACAAAATTCATATGGAAGAACAAAAGGTTGATAATTTCAAGGGAATTAATGAAAAAAAAAAAAATCAAACGAAGTTGGCCTAGCTGTACCTGATCTAAAACTATATTATAAAGCAGCAGTCAACAAAACCATTTGATATTATCTAAGAAATAGATTAGTTGATCAATGGAATAGGTTAGGTTCACAAGACAAAATAGTCAATAGCCAGTGGTAGTGTTTTCCAAACCCAAAGATCCTAACATTTGGGATAAGAATTCATTATTTGACAAAAACTGCTAGGAAAACTGTAAATTAGTGTGGCAGAAATTAGGCATGGACCCACACAACACCATATACCAAGATAAGATCAAAATGGGTTCGTTTTAGGCATAAAGAACAAGATCATAAATAAATTAGAGGAATATAGGATAGTTTACTTCTCAGACTTGTGGATGAGGAAGGGATTTGTGACCAAAGAAGAACTAGAGATCATTATTGATCACAAAATAGAAAATTTTGATTACATCTAATTAAAAAGCCTTTGTACAAACAAAACTAATTCAAAGAAAATTAGATGGGAAGCAATAAACTGGGAAAATATTTTTATAGTTCAAGGTTCTGATAAAGGCTTCATTTATTTCCAAAATATATAGAAAACTGAGTCTAATTTAGAAGAAATCAATCAATTCTCCAATTGATAAATGGTCAAAGAATATGAACAGACAATTTTCAGATGATGAAATTGAAACTATTTCCACTCATATGAAAGAGTGTTCCAAATCACTATTGATCAGAGAAATGCAAATTAAGACAACTCTGAGATACCACTACACACCTGTCAGATTGGCTAAGATGACAGGAAAAAATAATGATGAATGTTGGAGGGATTGCGGGAAAACTGGGACATTGATGCATTGTTGATGGAGTTGTGAATGAATCCATTCATTCTGGAGAGCAATCTGGAATTATGTCCAAAAAGTTATCAAATTGTGCATTCTCTTTGATCCAGCAGTGCTACTACTGGGCTTATATCCCAAACAAATACTAAAGGAAAAGTGACCTGTATGTGCCAAAATGTTTGTGGCAGCCCTTTTTGTAGTGGCTAGAAACTGGAAAATGAATGGATGCCTATAAATTGGAAAATGGTTGGATAAACTGTGGTATATAAATGTTATGGAATATTATTTTTCTGTAAGAATTGACCAGCAGGATGAATACAGAGAGGCTTGGAGAGACTTAAATGAATTGATGCTGAGTGAAATGAGCAGGACCAGGCGATCATGATATACTTCAAGAACAATATTGTATGAAGATGTATTCTGATGGAAATGGATATATTCGACAAAGAGAAGATCTAAGTCAGTTCCAATTGAGCAATGATGGACAGAAGCAGCTACATCCGGAGAAGGAACACTGGGAAATGAGGGTAAACTGTTTGCATTTTTGTTTTTCTTCCCAGGTTATTTTTACCTTCTGAATCCAATTCTCCCTGTGCAACAAGAGAACTGTTTGGTTCTGCATACATATATTGTATCTAGTCTATAATATAACATATTTAACATAAGACTGCTTGCCATCTAGGGAAGGGAGTGGAGGGAGGGAAAGGACAAATCAGAACAGAAGTGAGTGCAAGGGATAATGTTGTAAAAAATTACCCATGCATATGTACAGTCAATAAAAATTATAATTATTTTAAAAAAAGATTTCCAGCTTTAAAAATAATAATAATATTTTTTTGAAATAGAAGATTGTGTAGATTAGACAGCAGCAAGTCCGTATAAAGCATCCTTATATCGGGGTACTATACCAATAATAACTGGATTTCATATAATCATCTACAGCTTTGAGGAAAATTCTAACCTCACTATTTTCCAGTGCCACAGCTATAATGTTTTTACCAATTTCTTTGTCTGAGAATTGTCTGTTCATATCCTTTGACCGTTTATCAGTTGGAGAATGTCTTGATTTCTTACAAATCAGGTAGGCCACCTCCATTTGATTTTTTTTTCATTAATTTCCTTGAAATTCTTGACCTTTTGTTTTTCCATATGAACTTTGTTGTTTTTTTCTAGGTCATCAAAATTTTGGGGGAGTCTGGTATAGCGCTAAATAAATAGATTAGTTTAGGTAGTATTGTCATTTTTATTATATTTACTCACTCAATCCAAGAGCATTTCATATTTTTCCAGTTGGTTAGATCAGACTTAAGTTGTGTGAAAAGTGTTTTGTAATTTTGCTCATAAAGTTTCTGATTTTCCCTTGGCAGATAGATTCCTAAATATTTTATACAATCAGTAGTTACTTTAAATGGAATTTCTCTTTGTAACTCTCACTTTTGGTTTTGTTAATGATATATAAGAATGCTGATGACTTAAATGGGTTTATTTTGTATCCTAACTTTGCTAAAGTTATAGATTGTTTCTAATAACTTTTTAGTAGAATCTCTGGGGTTCTCTAAGTATACCATCATATCATCAGCAAAGAGTGATAATTTGGTTTCCTCATTGCCTATTCTTATTCCTTTAATCTCTTTCTCAACTCTTATTGCCAAAGCTAGCATTTTTAATACAATATTAAATAGTAACGGTGATAGTGGGAAACCTTGTTTCACTCCTGAGCTTATTGGGAATGCTTGCAGTTTGTCCCCATTACGTATGATGCTTACTGCTGGTTTTAAATAGATGCTACTGATTATTTTAAGGAAAAGTCCAAAATAGCAAGTTCTTATCACAGAGGCTGAAATTTGGAGTTTTAATAATACTAGATTACTATAGTCCCTGAATATTATGTCGTGTGTGTCTGATCTATACCACTTATCCATGACTCTAAATAGGACATGTTTTTGATTATTGCTGCTTTATAAGAGTATTATGTGTAGTACTGCTAGATTACTGATTTTTTATATTTTTTTTTACATTGATTCCTTTGCTATAGTTGAACTTTTGTTCTTCTAGATGAATTTTGTTATTTTTTCCTAATTCTATCAATTTTTTTTTGCCCTTTTGATTGATATGGCACTGAACAAGTAGGCCAATCTAGATAGAATTGTCATTTTTGTTATATTTTGTTATAGTAGCTCATCTTATTCATGAGTAACTGATTTTTTTCTCAGTTGTTTAGCTTTCATTTTATTTGTTATCTCACATTAATATGGTAAATAGTGTATTGTAATTGTGTTCATATAATTCCTGGATTTGCTTGGCAGGTATCCACCCAAATATTTTATTTTGTCTACCATTAGTTTAAATACAATTTATATTTCTATCTCTTGCTGCTGGGTTTTGTTAATGACATATGGCTGACACCATGTGATGCAGGGCTGATGATTTGTGTGATTTTACATCCTGCAAATTTTCTAAGGCTGTTAATTGTTTCAGTTAGGTTTTTAGATGATTCTCTGGGATTCTCTAAGAAAATCATCATATCATCTGCAGACTAATGGTTTTATCTTCTCATTGCCTATTCTAATTTCTTTAATTTCTTTTTCTTATTGCTAAAGTCAACATATTAGTACAATGTGGAATGATAGAGGTGTAATAGGCATTCTTGCTATATATACCCCGTATCTTATTGGGAATGCTTCTTGCTTGTGGCTATGGCAAATACGGCCTGCTGGTGGTTTTATGTAGATGCTATTTATCATTTTTAATAATAATAAATAGCATTTTTATTTTCAAAATACATACAAATATAATTTTTGACATTCACTCTTGTAAAACTTTGTGTTCCAAATTTTTCTTCCTCCATTCTCTCCACTCCCTCCCCTAGACTTGCTTGTCATTTTAAGGAAAACTCCCTTTATTCCTATGATCGTTAGTGTTTTTAATATGAATGGATGCAGTATTTTGTCAAAAGCTTTTTCGGCTTCTATTGAGATTATCATAAGTTTTTTTTTTCTTAGTTTTGTAATTGTTAAGATCAATTATGGCAACTGTTTTGCTGATATTTCCAGCCCTGCCTTCCTGTTATAAAACCTAATTGTTCATTGTGTATTATCTTGCTGATACGTTATTTGCTAATATTTTATTTAAAAATTTTGCACTTGTATTCATAAGGTAGATTTTTCTGTTATTTTCTTTCTCTGTTTTGACTGTTTCTGGCTTACGTTATCAGTGCCATATTTGTGTCATGGAAGCAATATGACCATATTCCTTCATTACCTATTTCTCAAAATAGGTTACATAGTAATATAATTAATTTTCCTTTAAGTGTTTAGTATAATTCATTTATAAATCCATCTGGTTCTATAGATATTTTCTTAGGGAGCTTATTAATGACTTGTTTAATTTCTTTTTATTTTTTTCTAAATTACATCCTCTGAAAGATGAGGCTCATTACAACTGGGAAGTTTATTCTTGATTGTAATCCCAGGTTCTTTAATTTCTGGATCCTTTATTGTACAAGCTGCTAGATCCTGGATAATCCTGACTATTGCTCCTTGATAATTACAGTGTTTTTTAGCACTATGCAATATTTTTCCTTGGGATTATATTTCTGAAGTTTTGCAATAGTGCTTCTTGGGTTTTTCCTTGAGGAATCTCTTTCTGCAAGTGATCAATAGATTCTTTCAATGATTATTTTGCCCTTTGATTCTCAGGACAGTTTTCCTAGATGATCTTTTGAAGAATGTTCTCCAGGCTCTTTTATTGGTCATAGCTTTCAGGTAGACCAATAATTTTTAAATTGTCTCTTCTGGATCTATTTCCCAGTTCAACTGTTTTTCTACTGTATTTTTAAGGTATTATTTTTTTTTAATTTTTATTCAATAATTACTTTATATTGACAGAATCCATGCCAGGGTAATTTTTTTACAACATTATCCCTTGCACTCGTTTCTGTTCCGATTTTTCCCCTCCCTACCTCCACGCCCTCCCCTAGATGGCAAGCAGTCCTATATATGTTGGATATGTTGCAGTATATCCTAGATACAATATATGTTTGCAGAACCGAACAGTTCTCTTGTTGCACAGGGAGAATTGGATTCAGAAGGTATAAATAACCCGGGAAGAAAAACAAAAATGCAGATAGTTCACATTCGTTTCCCAGTGTTCTTTCTTTGGGTGTAGCTGCTTCTGTCCGTCATTTATCAATTGAAACTCAGGCCTCTTTGTCAAAGAAATCCACTTCCATCAAAATATGTCCTCATACAATATCGTTGTCGAAGTGTATAATGATCTCCTGGTTCTGCTCATTTCACTTAGCATCAGTTCATGTAAGTCTCGCCAGTCCTCTCTGTATTCATCCTGCTAGTCATTTCTTACAAAACAATAATATTCCATAACATTCATATACCACAATTTACCCAGCCATTCTCCAATTGATGGGCATCCATTCATTTTCCAGTTTCTAGCCACTACATATAGGGCTGCTACAAACATTTTGGCACATACAGGTCCCTTTCCCTTCTTTAGTATTTCTTTGGGATATAAGCCCAATAGAAACACTGCTGGATCAAAGGGTATGCACAATTTGATAACTTTTTGGGCATACCAGATTGCTCTCCAGAATGGTTGGATTCGTTCACAACTCCACCAACAATGCATTAGTGTCCCAGTTTTCCCGCATCCCCTCCAACATTCATCATTATTTTTTCCTGTCATCTTAGCCAATCTGACAGGTGTGTAGTGGTATCTCAGAGTTGACTTAATTTGCATTTCTCTGATCAATAATGATTTGGAACACTCTTTCATATGAGTGGTAATAGTTTCAATTTTATCCTCTGAAAATTGTCTGTTCATATCCTTTGACCATTTATCAGTTGGAGAATGGCTTGATTTCTTATAAATTTGAGTCAGTTCTGTATATATTTTGGAAATGAGGCCTTTATCAGAACCTTTACCTGTGAAGATGTTTTCCCAGTTTGTTGCTTCCCTTCTAATCTTGTTTGCATTAGTTTTGTTTGTACAAAGGCTTTTTAATTTGATGTAATCAAAATTTTCTATTTTGTGATCAGTAATGGTCTCTAGTTCATCTTTGGTCACAAATTTCTTTCTCCTCCACAAGTCTGAGAGATAAACTATCCTATGTTCCTCTAATTTATTTATAATCTCGTTCTATGCCTAGGTCATGGACCCATTTTGATCTTATCTTGGTATATGGTGTTGTGTGGGTCCATGGGTATTGTTTTTTTTTTTTTTTGATAAAAATTTCCTTTCTTTTCCAAGCTCTCGCTTGCATACCTATCAGTTATTTTCTCATTTTATATTCAAATTCTCTTATTTGCCTTTTAAAGTTTTTTTGTGGAGCACTTGAAAGAAGCCTCTTTGGACTTGAATTCAATTCAAATCACTCTGAGTTTTCCTCTGTGGTCATATTTTCCTTGTCTGAGTGGATGTTTTGATCCCCTTTATCACCATAGTAGCTTACTATAGTTAAGGTTCTTTACTATTTCTTGCTCATTTTCTTTCTCTTTTGTATTTCCTCTTTTGTGACTTTTATGATCAAGCTGTGCCCCTGGGGTAAAGGGGTGCTTTCCCAACCTTCCCAACCAGCTCTGAGGCTTTGAGCCCAGGGGCCCCTATGTTTGCTGCTTTGCTCACAGCAAAAAATAGCTTTACCTGCTCTTTCCTGGAAACAGCCCAACTTCCCAGAATTTGTGTTCTGAGTTGGAACTGGACGCTGCCCCACTGGATTGTTCTGCTACCGAAATCAGTTTGCTCATCTCTTGTTATAGTACAATTATATTACTTTATATTTACATATCATATTTTCCAGCTATTCCCTAATTGATAGGCATCTTCTCAATATCCAATTCTTTGCCACCACAAAGAGCTGCTATAATTTTTTGCACATGTGATTCCTTTTCCCTTTTTTATTATCTCTTTGAAATAAGAGACACAGTAGTTGAACTGCTAGATGACAGAGTATTCTACCTTTTATAATCCTTTGGGAATAGTTCCAAATTGTGCTCCAGAATAGATGGATTAGTTCACAATTTCACCAACAATTCATTAATGCCCCAATATTCCCACATCCCCTTCAACAGTTATTATTATCTTATTTTGTCACATTAGCCAAATTGATAGATGTGAGGTAGTACAACAGGGTTATTTTAATTTGCATTTTTCTAATCAATAATTATTTAGATTATTTTTTTTCAAATGACTATAGATGGCTTTAACTCCTTCATATGAAAACTCCTGTTCAAATCATTTGATCATTTATTTATGAATTGGAGAATATCCAAAAGTTCTAATGGAGTGTGAAGCTGTTAAAGATTAGAACTAAGCTAAGACAATTGAAAGTCCCCATAAATATATGAGCTTTTATTCTTTTTTATTTTTTTTTAATGAAAACCCTCCTGAAATCATTGCTTTGGCTGAGTAACTGGGTTTTAAGATGATGACATTCAAGTCAAAAATCTTAGTTACCAAATTTCAGTGTCTGCTATCAGTATTCGTTCTGGATAAACATGAATGTCAGATTAATCAGCTTTTAATTTTATGATAAAGTGTTTGTACAATGGCTTTCTATGAAGCTTTCACAGAAGTGAAAAGAATACAATAAATGAAGAAAAGCTCTCCATGAACAAGATAATTTCAGAGTGAGTCACTAAAACTGACTTTTTTTTAAACAATAAGAGAAAATAATACATCCTCTACTTCAGAAAATAAGTATTTGTCATTCTATTTGAAATGAATTATGTTGGTTCAGCAGAGAATTTTCATTCAATGGTTGAGATTGATGGGGATTTTATTTAGAATACCTAAATAAGAGATACAATGTGATTTTAAATGATCCACATTTTGTGGGAAAGATCACACAAGTACATTTTTCAGGAATTCTTTTCAAATTCTTTATTGGCAAAACTTAAATTGAAATCATAAGAGCTGACTCAGAAATCACATATTCTAAAGAAAATATTCAAAAATTTGTTTTTTTTAAAGCCTTCTTAAATATGGTTGTTTGAGAGATTCAGTTAACCTCTCAAAATGTAAATAATTAGGCAAATTAGTAGAATGAATTCTCTTGAATCCTCAGTATTAAAAGATGTCATACATATATGAAATTTCCATGTGATGTGATTTTGTTCCTTTTTTATCTTTCAATGCCCAGGTATTAAATCAATTACCAGAACATTGTATTTGTATCATTAAAATTATTCTCTTCATGACAGCTATCATAAATTTAACATAAGGTACATGATATTGTGTTCCAAACCTTTGTTTTAATATCACTTCCCTAAGAGAAGAAATATTCTGAGTCAGAGGAGAAGGCTTGGATTGAGCAGAAAAAGGTTTGAATTCCACCCCACCCCCATTAAATCACCTTCTTAATTCTCCCAAATAAGAAACTCTCTCTACTTAGGACTTATATCAATAATTACTTAATCCTTTCGTTACTAGTTTATAGCAATTGTGTCGGTATAGAAAAAGCATTTAAACATAGAGCCTACAGCTGGGGATTGACTTAGAAAATCACAAATTAGCATTATATTTATTCTGTTGGGTTTTTATTTATTTCATCAAATATTTCCCAATTATATTTTAATCTGATTTGGGCAGCATTAGAAGGTATTCAAAAAGCTGCGTATTTAATATATCTGGTACACAGGGACGAGGGTAATTTGACCAGCATCTTGCAACCAGCATGTGGCCACAGACAGAACTTGAACGCCAGTCTTCCCAACACTTGTCACTTCTCTATCCATAATATCACATTACCTTTATAGATTATATATTTGTAAATAATATTAGGATACTGTGACTTTACTGTATAATATACTTTGTATTTCATTTTAAATATGCACTTTGAATAGTTAATAGAAAAAACAAGATGCCAAACATTTGAATGGATTAAAAAATTCAATCTCCAAGAAGTTTAACTGAATTGGGTTATTTAGCTTGGAGGAAAAAGAAAGACTAAAGAATGAGTTATAATCATCCTTCAAAGCCATGCAAAATTGCTATTAGAAAGATTGAGTATGACCGTTCTCAATCTTTACCATAGATGAATTAAAAGAAAATAGACTCAAATTGTAACAGAAGAGATTCAGGCTCAGGAAGCATATCTCAAATGGAATGAATTACTGAGAAAAGGTATAGAATCTTCTTCCCTGGAGATATTTTATAATAACATAGCTGCTCATTTATCAGGGAGAGTTAAGGTGTGATCGTGACTGGATTTTTTTTTCTCAAAATCTATTTCAAGTTCATAATTCTATAAAGCCCATTTCCTTCACAAGCTACTCCAAGTCACATCAGTTTCTAATAACAATATTTTCTCTAAATCTACTTAAAGTTAAAAATAATTGTATTGGGAAATTGTACTTAACAGGCTAGTGACAGTTTTCTAAATTGATGGATGCTGCTTATTTATTCTAATTTTTAAAATCATGTATTTTAAGCAATATTGTTACCACTTTCAATTGCATAAAAAAGTCATACCATGTCTAAATTATTCCTTATTGATACTTGTTTCCTGTCACTATAAAAGGTAAAGAAAAACTGTAAATGATGAAATGTGACTGTGAAGTTATATGACTCAGAGTTTTGTTTTCCTTTGTGACATTATTAAGTGACCAGCTTCTTGGCCAATATTCTGATATTTCTGAAGAAGTTATTATGTTTTGATTTTCAATGCACCCTCAAGAGATGAGTATCGGGAACAGCAAGGGAGATATATGAACAGGTGGAAATTAAAAATAAAAACACAAGAACAGGAAAACCAGTTGTACCCAAATAAATATATAGAGAAAAAAGAATAATTTCATTTTTTCTAATTAATTGGAGTTTAAGAATATAAATATTATTACATATGGAAACACAATCAAAATTTTAATAACTATTGACACACCACTAATTTCTCATCTCTATAAAATGTCTATATGAATGATCAATGTGTCCTTGATGAAAATATGAGAAGAGAATATTCAGATGTTCTATAGTAGTATGGTTATAGAACTGATGGAGAAATGAAGATGGATAAGAATACAATATTCTACTGATTTTATTGTATGTTGCTTGCAAATAAGCAATTTGTCTTATGATAGCAAAACCCAAACTTAAAATTTGTCTTCTAACAAAATTCTCTCTCTATATATATGTGTGTGTGTATGTGTATGTGTGTGTGTGTGTGTGTGTGTGTGTATAAAGATTATATATTATTAAATAATGGTTAGCTAATTCTATCTAGTCATATTTTGCTTTTCAATATCCAATGAGGCATAAATTGATGATATACAGATTCAATAAATGTGTTCATCAATGTCAAGGAGACCTCCCATTCTACCTACTGCTGCTGAATGGTAAAAAAATATACTTGATCATATGTAGCCTGGTGATCATATGCATCCTAGTAATTTGACTGACCAGATATTAGAAGAAGGTACTGTTTTATTGTCATTTTCCTGACCTAGTTCTAACTCAGAGAAATTCTTTCCTTCAACTCTGTAGAATTTGAATATAAGAAAGATTTCCCTGTAGATATTTCAGATGTTCTTCTTAGTGAACAACATTATGCTGAAAATATCTAGAGCCTGTTGTTTAAGAGAAATAATATCTTTCCTTAGCTTTGGCACTGAATTACACATATAGAGGGAGACAGATATTTATACATTCAAAACAATCCATTATGACCAACTAATTTAAAGAAAACAACTAATGTGTATTAGATAACCAAATTTCTAATTAGAGGAAGCTTAGAGACTTTCTCATTTAGGAAAAAGAGAGTGAACATAATTCCCCAAAATCAGAAACAAACAAAAAAATGTGTACCACTTCCCTCAAACTAGTGTGAACTATCAAAAAACATGTTAAAAATAACTGGCTGATGACAATTATGAGAGTATTGTATTACATAGTATACTGATGTCAACCTCTCTCCCTTGACTGCTCTCTGCAAAGCAAGGGAGAGAGTGTGTGAAATTTATTCACTGCTATTGAAAGGTTCTGAGACTGGCCAATGTTTCAACTTCACCCTATTACCCAAAGGATCTACCTTACTCTTTGGGGGCATAATTGCAATACAAAACTTGAGATTTAAAGCCAAATAATAAAAATATATAGCTAATGAATGGATAGTTCTTGACAATAATATGGCTGTTGTTGCTGATGTTATTATTTGTCCTTCATTCTCAAAGGACCACCACATCAAGGAAGTGATGCTATGACATGCCAGTGAATTGGATTTAAGTAAGGAATGGCTGTAGAAGGGTTGCAGAAATTATGTCTCATTTTCCACTCCAGAACCATCTGGGTCAGTGACCAGATATAGAACAAGATGTTTGGAAATGACCCTGGATGAAATGTTGTTTTTTTTTGTTTGTTTTTGTTTTTTTAAGCTAAGATCTTCAACAGGTCACAATTTGTTTGAGGATGCACCCATTCAGTAATTAGGGCACTAATTATGAAGTAATTGAGGTAAAGAGTATGGTATGGAAAAGGGTCTAGTTAGTTATTAATTGCTTCACTAATTCATGAACATTTCATCTTTCATTTGTTTTCTCTAACGTGCATAACCAGGAATGTCCATAGATAAGTATGTTTGAAAAAGGAAAAAGTTAAAAATGAATGTTTAGGATTGTCTCTGTATAAATTTTAAAAAATGGCCATAGCAGTTGAGGGCATCAAACTGAAAGTGAAGCTTGAGCAATTCTCAAGCCACAGTGATATGGGCTGTTTTTGGAACCAGGAAATGCTAGGTTAAGATCTTTCCACTGTTGCTTACGATGTACCTTTGAATAAGTCATTTAATCTATCTGAGTTTTAGGCAACTTTTGAAATCCACATTGGAGACCTATCCCAATGAAATCACTATATTCAAAACTTTAAGGATAGGAGATAAAGATTGGACAAATGCGTAAAGAATTTTGCTGTGAAACAATTCCCTTACTAAGGTTGATCAACATCTTTTTTTGCAACTTAATTCTTCGTAAGTTTTCTAGAGAAGTGAGAGAGAAATTGATTTGCCTCAGACAAAACCATACAGACTGTATATGGCACACGAGGGTTTTGAACCCAATTATCTTTTTTTCTGACTCACAATTGAGTTTGCTAAGCTATATTCTATGCCAACTCATAAACATCACAAAAGAAAAAAAATTACTCTCAATATATGCAAAATACTTGTAATATATTAAGATTAAGGATATAAATATAAAAATGTACCTATTCTCAGGGAACTTGCATTTTATTGTAGTAGAAAGCTATATAATTACATGTTTGGAAATGTTTGCCATCATTATGGTTGAAACAAATACACCTTTTTTTAAAACGTTTTTCTTGACCAAAATAAATAAACTGACCGAACAAGCCATTTCTTTAAAGAGTCCATGTTAATGGCAGATATATTAATTTTGAAATATATGTATTGATAAACAATTATATAATCTGATAAGATATGTGGTAAAGAATCTTTAAGCCAATAGCAAGAAGTCATGATAGAAAATCTTCATAGCTGTGAGTGAAACTATAAAAGGCATAGTTCTTTTTCCTTTGGTATGCAAATTAATATAAGGCTTTTATCCTTCTCTAAATCCAGTCCTTATTTAAAACCTAATTTAAAGTCAGATAAAATATTTTGTATGGCGGCCATAACAGGCTTCTACTTTCATGCTTCAGTGCCTAAGCAAATTGCCTATGAGGCTAAGGAAACATTTTGACCCAAATTAGAAATGTTCATTATAGTGTGTTTTTCACCATTCTTTGAAGCAGTTCTTTAAAAAAGTAAGTTACTCTTGAGGATAAGTTATTTGTCCCTCCTTTCAAGGTGGCCTCTTCACATTCCAATAAAAATATAAGGATCTGCTTTAAAACCATAAGTATAAAATCTCTTATTTAGAACTCATATTTGTTCATTTAAAGAGATTTAACATCTTTGTATAAAAGTTATGTTGTAAATAGATGCATGAGATAGATACATAGATACAAAGATAAAGAAAGAAACAAGGAACAAAGAAAGAAAGAAAGATGATAGATAGCTACATAGATACATAAATATGCTTATCATCAAAGAATTTATATTCTGATTGTGGAAGATATAACACAAAAGGGAGATGGCAAGAATATAAAAAGATGCTACTGACAAGGATGGAGAAGTCAAGAAAATGAGGAATATGATGTAGAAAGAAGTGAGAATGAAATGGTAATCTGGTCTAGGGATCAATCTGGAGATCAAACTTCAGGGAAGAAGATATCTCCAGGGTAGGAAAACTGCAGGAGAATGAGTGAAGAAAATTCATTTTGCCTTTTAAATATCCCTCATTCAAGAGTGTATCAAAAATCTAAGTAAGCTTTTAAAGATTAAAACTACTCTGTGGAATTTTGGAAATCTGTTATTTTTTTCTCCCACTTGTTAGAAGTTAAACATTAGTTTCTATTCCCAGACACACATAGGGACTACAGTTTGCAGATGATATAATCCCAAAACATTTAACATTAAAATATCTTCTGAGCAATCTTGGCATTTGATGTGTCCTTTAAAGTCTTTTTTTTTTCTTTCTTCTACTTGCTTTTTAGGATACACACACACACACACACACACACACACACACACACACACACACACACCCTTCAAACTGATGGGTTCTAAATATTCCAAATAAATTGTGCTTTTTCCTTTATAATAACAGACTGAATTTATATTTGATTTATAATTTGTTGGAGGGATCATCCTGAAGGCATTACTATAGATCAAACTTGTTTTAATTATTCTTTTGCATTGGGACAGTTTGTCCATACTACCTTCAAGTAAATCCATGAAAAGTTATTGAGGAGTATTAATTGTATTAATGAAACAACACTTAGAGTCTGATTATACATTTGAAACATTTCAATAGGAAGGTGTCCTTTAGTTCTTTTGTTAATATACTCCTTCCAATAGCTCAGATTTTTTTTTTAATTAAAGGTTTTTTTTTTTTCAAAAGATATGCATGGACAATTCTAGAACATTAGCCCTTGCAAAGCCTTGTATTCCAATCCACCCCCCCCCTTTTCCCATGCCCTACCCTAGATGGCAAGTAGTCAATATATGTTAAACATGATAAAAATATTGGTTAAATCCAATATATGCATACATATTTGTACAATTATTGTGCTGCATAAGAAAAATCACGTCAAACCAGTAAAAAAAGAGAAGCAAAATAAAATGCAAGCAAACAACAACAAAAAGAGTGAAAATGCTATGTTGTGAACCAGATTCAGTTCCCACATTCCTCTCTTTGGGTGTAGATGACTCTCTTCATCACTAAACAATTGGAACTGGTTTGAATGATCTCATTTTTAAGAGAGCCACATCCATCAGAATTGATCATCATATAATCATCTTGTTGCCGTGTATAAAGATCTCCTGAGTTCTTCTCATTTCACTTAGCATTAATTCATGTAAGTCTCTCCAGGCCTCTTTAAAATCATACTGTTGGTCATTTCTTACAGAACGATAATATTCCATGACACTCATATTCCATAATTTATTCAACCATTCTCCAATTGATGGATATTGATTCAGTGTCCAGTTTCTTGCCACTACAAAAAGTGCTGCCACAAACATTTTTGTACATGTGGGTCCCTTTCCCTCCTTTAAGAACTCTTTGGTATATAAGCCCAGTAGAAACACTGCTGGATCAAAGGGTATGCGCATTTTGATAGATCTTTGGGCATAGTTCCAAATTGCTCTTCAGAATAGCTGAATTTGTTCACAGTTCCACCAACAATGGATCAGTGTTCAGTTTTCCCACATCCCCTCCAACATTCATCATTATCTTTTCCTGTCATCTTAGCCAATCTGACAGGTGTGTAGTGGTATCTCAGAATTGTCTTAATTTGTATTTCTCTGATCAATAGTCATTCAGAACATCTTTTCATGTGGCTACAAATAGTTTCAATTTTTTCAACTAAAAATTGTCTGTTCATATCCTTTGACCATTTATCAATTGGAGAATGGTGTGAACTATTATAAATTTGACGTAATTCCTTACATTTTAGAAATGAGGCCTTTATCAGATCCTTGGGATGTAAAAGTGTTTTCTCTGTTTATTGCTTCCCTTCTAATCCTGTCTACATTGCTTCTCTTTGTATAAAAACTTTTTGAACTTAATATAATCATAATTATTTTGTGATCAATAATGATCTTTACTTCTTCTTTGGTCACAAATTGCTTCCTCCTCCATAGATCTGAGACATAAACTATTCTATGTTCTTTTTTTTGTTGTTGTTTATAATATCATTCTTTATATCTACAACATGAACACATTTCAAATTTATCTTGGTATATGGTGTTAGATGTAGGTCAATGCCTAGTTTCTACCATATTAGTTTTCATTTTTTCCAGCAGTTTTTGTTAAATAGTGAGTTCTTATTCCAATAGCTGGGATCTTGGGTTTGTCATTTACTATTTTGTCCTGTGAACATAACCTATTCCACTGATTGACTACTGTATTTCTTAGCCAGTACCAAATGTTTTTGATGACCAATGCTTTATAATATAATTTTAGATCTGGTACAGCTAGACCAGTTTCATTTGCATTTTTTCATTAATTCCATTGAAATTTTTGACCTTTTGTTTTTCCAGATTAATTTTGTTATTTTTCTAGGTCAAAAAAATAGTTTCTTGGGAATTTGATTGGTATAGCATTAAATAAATAGATTAGGACTTCCAGCCAAGATGGTGGAGAGGAGGCACACAGCTGCTTAAGCTCCATGTTTTCTCTCAGAATCCATTTCATTACAAGCCTCTGAATTAATGCTTAACTGAGAAAAAAAACAAAAAAACACAAATAGTTACCAAGAGAAGACATCCTTGAACTTCACCAGGAAAGGTATGTTTTTGCTTGAGGGCAGGGGCAGTTTTAGATCGGGTGCAGGCTGAGGGCAGGCAGCAGCAGCAAGATCCTGGCAGGCAGCTCACAGCTGAGCAGACCTGAGGGGGGTGGGGTGTGATCTCAGCCATCTCTGTGAGGAGAGCTTTGCTACAGGATAGGATACTTTGACCTGACAGCAAGTCAGTAACCCAGCAGAGAAGCTAAAAACACCAGGGGTGAAGAATACAACCCCAAACAGCTGGAGTCTCTTGGGACCTGACCACTCCTCCCCCACAATGTCTCAGCACGCTCTCGGAGTCTGAGCACAGGCTCAGCACAGTCCTGCTAGTGCCAGTCTGTAGATGAAGCTCAGTAACACCACCCAGCCCCTCCCCCTAAAAAAGCAGATTCCATTTGTTTTTTTTTTCTTTGTTAGTTTGTCTTTGTTTGTTCTCTGACAAAATGAGCAAAAAATTGAAAAGGACCTTAAACATTAACAGCTTCTATATGGCTAGAGAGCACACTCTAAACCATGAGGAGACTAAAAACAGACTGTCTCCCAGGTGAATCCCCAAAGGAGGAGATCATCTGTTCCTCAGCACAGATGAACCTTATAGAAGAAATTAAAAAGGCTCTCACGAGAGAGCTAAAAGAAAAATGGGAAAAGGAAAGGGGGCTTTGCAAGAGAGTCTGGAGAAGTCACCCCACTTATTTAAAGACAGAGTGGATAAAGAAATCAAATCCTTGAAAAATAGGATTAGTGAAACAGAAACAGAAAATAGCTCTCTAAAAAATGAAATTTGCGAAATGGAAAAAAATTCCATAGAACAAAACAACTCAATTGGACAATTACAAAAAGATATAAAAAAGTGAGTGAAGAAAATACTTCATTGAAAATCAGAATCAAACAAATGGAATTGAATGACTTGAGGAAACAACAAGAATCAGTTAAGCAGAACCAAAAAAAAAAAAAATCAAACAATGAAAAAAATGTGAAATACCTTCTTGAGAAAACAACAGACTTGGAAAATAGATCCAGGAGAGACAATCTGAGAATTATTGGACTCCCAGAAAAGTAAAATGAAAAAAAGAAACTGGACACTATTTTCCAGGAAATTTTCAAAGAGAACTGCCCAGAATTCATAGAAACAGAGGGTAAAATAGACATTGAAAGAAGCCATCAATCACCTACCTAAAGGGATCCTAAAATCAAAACACCAAGAAATATACTGACCAAATGCCAGAACCCTCGATGAAGGAAAAATTACTATAACTGGCTAGAAAAACCCAATTCAAATACAGAAGAGGCATAATAAGGATTACCCAGGATCTAGCAGCATCCACATTAAAAGATTGAAGGGCCTGGAATATGGTATTCTGGAACTCAATATGCAACCAAAAATAACTTACCCAGCCAGAATGAGCATCTTTTTCCAAGGAAGAAGACAGTCATTCAAGGAAATAACAGAATTTCATTTTTGATGAAAAAACCAGAACTTAACAAAAAGTTTGATCTACAAATATAGAACTCAAGAGAAATCTAAAAAGGTAAAAAGAAATCTTGGGAATTATATTTTTGCTATAAAGATGTATAAAGAATACATATATTCCTTATTCTATAAACTGGAGGTGGAAAGGAGATTGTACCAGAAAAAGGGTAAAGTGGGGGTACTACATCTCAGGAAGAGGCAAAGGAAACCTATTATATCTGAGAGAAAGAATGGAGGGGGATGAATATAGTGGGTATCTTACTGCCATCAGAATTGGCTTTAACAGAAAAATTTTAGACATATTCAATTTATGGTGAAACTTCTCCCACCTCATTGAAAAGTGAGAAGGGAAAAGTGAAAAGGGAAGGAATAAGCTAAGCAGAAGGGAATGTGATACCTATGAGGGAAAGGAGTAAGATAGGGGGAGGAACTCTAAGGCGGGGGGAGGGATACTAAAAAGGGAAGGCTGTGAGAAGCAAGTGGTGCTCACAAGCTTAATATTGGGAAGGGAGGTAGGGGGAAAGAAGGGAGAAAAGCATAAACAGGGGTTAACAAGATGGCAAATAATACAGAATTGGTAATTTTAACCATTAATGTGAACGAGGTAAAATTCCCCATAAAGAGGACACAGTTAGCAGAATGGATTAAAAAAAAGCCAGAATCCTACAATATGCTGTTTACAGGAAACACACCTGAAGCGGGGAGATACATGCAGGTTAAAGGTAAAAGGTTAGAGCAAAATCTACTATGTTTCAGGTGAAGTCAAAAAAGCAGGGGTAGCCGTCCTGATCTCAGATCAAGCAAAAGCAAAAATTCATCTAATTAAAAGAGATAAGGAAGGGCACTATGTCTTGCTAAAGGGTAGCATAGATAATGAAACAATATCAATATTAAACATATATGCACCAAGTAGTGTAGCATCTAAATTCTTAAAAGAGAAATTAAGAGAGCAGCAAGAAGAAATAGACAGCAAAACTACAATTGTAGAAGATCTCAAACTTGCACTCTCAGAATTAGATGTCAAACCACCAAATAAATAAGAAGGAAGTAAAAAAGGTAAATAGAATACTAGAAATGTTAGATGTGATAGATCTCTGGAGAAAACAAAATGGAGAGAGAAAGGAATACACTTTCTTTTCAGCGGTTCATGGAACCTATACAAAAATTGACCATATATTAGGACATAAAAACCTCAAACTCAAATGTAGTAAGGCAGAAATAGTAAATGCATCCTTTTCAGACCACGATGCAATGAAAATTACATTCAACAGAAATCCAGGGGAAAGTAGATCAAAAAATAATTGGAAACTAAATAATCTCATACTAAGGAATGATTGGGTGAAATAGCAAATCATAGACATAATTAATAACTTCACCCAAGAAAACGGCAATAATGAGACATCATACCAAAATGTATGGGATGCAGCCAAAGCAGTAATAAGGGGAAATTTCATATCTTTAGAGGCCTAATTGCATAAAATAGAGAAAGAGAAGATCAATGAATTGGGCTTGCAACTAAAAATGCTAGAAAAGGAACACATTAAAACCCCCCAGTCAAACACTAAACTTGAAATTCTAAAAATAAAAGGGGAGAGCAATAAAATTGAAACTAAAAGCAAAAACAACTATTGAATTAATTAATAAAATTAAGAGTTGTTCTATGAAAAAACCAATAAAATAGACAAACCCTTAGTAAATCTAATTAAAAAAAGGAAAGAGGAAAATCAAATTGTTAGTCTTAAAAATGAAAAGGGAGAACTCACCACTAATGAAGAGGAAATTAGAGCAATAATTAGGAGTTACTTTGCCCAACTTTATGCCAATAAATTTGAAAACTTAAATGAAATGGAAGAATACCTTCAAAAATATAGCTTGCCCAAACTAACAGAGGAAGAAGTAAATATCCTAAACAGTCCCATCTTAGAAAAAGAAATAGAACAAGCTATTAACCAACTCCCTAAGAAAAAATCCATAGGACCAGATGGATTTACATGTGAATTCTACCAAACATTTAAAGAACAATTAACTCCAATGCTAAATAAACTATTTGAAAAAATAGGGATTGAAGGAATCCTACCAAACTCCTTTTACGACACAGACATAGTACTGATACCTAAACCAGGTAGGCTGAAAACAGAGAAAGAAAATTATAGACCAATCTCCCTAATGAATATAGATGCTAAAATCTAAAATAAAATATTAGCAAAAAGATTACAGAAAATCATCCCCAGTATAATACACTATGACCAAGTAAGATTTATACCAGGAATGCAGGGCTGGTTAAATATTAGGAAAACTATTAGCATAATCAACTATATCAATAACCAACCAAACAAAAAACATATGATTATCTCAATAGATGCAGAAAAAGCATTTGAAAAAATCCAACATCTATTCCTAATAAAAACATTTGAAAGTATAGGAATAAATGGACTTTTCCTTAAGATAGTCAGGAGCATATATTTCAAACTGTCAGTAAGTATTATATGTAATGGGGAAAAACTGGAACCTTGCCCAGTAAGATCTGGAGTGAAGCACCATTATTACTCAATATTGTATTAGAAACACTAGCCTCTGTGATAAGAGTTGAGAAAGAGATTAAAGGAATTAGAGTAGGCAATGAGGAAACCAAACTATCACTCTTTGCAGATGATATGATGGTATACCTAGAGAACCCCAGAGATTCTACTAAAAAGCTATTAGAAATAATTCATAACTTCAGCAAAGTAGCAGGATACAAAATAAATCCCCATAAATCCTCAGCATTTTTATACATCACCAACAAAATCCAACAGCAAGAGATACAAAGAGAAATTCCATTCAAAATAACTGTTGACAGCATAAAATATTTGGGAATCTATCTACCAAAGGAAAGTCAGGAATTATATGAACAAAATTTCAAAAAAAAAAAACTTTCCACACAAATAAAGTCAGACTTAAATAATTGGAAAAATATTAAGTGTTCTTGGATAGGCTGAGTGAATATAATAAAGATGACAATACTCCCTAAACTAATCTATTTATTTAGTGCTATATCAATCAGACTTCCAAGAAAATATTTTAATGATCTAGAAAAAATAACAACAAAATTCATATGGAAAAATAAAAGGTCAAGAATCTCAAGGGAATTAATGAAAAAATAGATCAAATGAAGGTGGCCTAGCTGTACCTGATCTAAAACTATATTATAAAGCAGCAGTCTCCAAAACCATTTGGTATTGGTTAAGAAATAGATTAGTTGAGCAGTGAAATAGGTTAGGTTCACAAGACAGAATAGTCAACTATAGCAATCTAGTATTTGACAAACCCAAAGATCCTAACTTTTGGGATAAGAATTCATTATTTGATAAAAACTGCTGGGATAACTGGAAATTAGTATGGTGGCTATTAGGCATGGACCCACACTTAACACCATATACCAAGATAAGATCAAAATGGGTCCATGATTTAGGCATAATGAATGAGATTATAAATAAATTAAAGAAACATAGGATAGTTTATCTCTCAGACTTGTGGAGGAGAAAGAAATTTGTGACCAAAGATGAACTAGAGACCATTACTGATCACAAAATAGAAAATTTTGATTATATCAAATTAAAAAGCCTTTGTACAAACCAAACTAATACAAACAAGTTTAGAAGGGAAGCAACAAACTGGGAAAACATCTTCACAGTTAAAGGTTCTGATAAAGGCCTCATTTCCAAAATCATAGAGAACTGACTCAAATTTATAAGAAATCAAGCCATTCTCCAATTGATAAATGGTCAAAGGATATGAACAGACAATTTTCAGATGATAAAATTGAAACTATTACCACTCATATGAAAGTGTTCCAAATCATTTTTGATCAGAGAAATGCAAATTAAGACAACTCTGAGATACCACTACACACCTGTCAGATTGGCTAAGATGACAGGAAAAAATAATGATGAATGTTGGAGGGGATGTGGGAAAACTGGGACACTAATGCATTGTTGGTGGAGTTGTGAATGAATCCAACCATTCTGGAGAGCAATCTGGAGCTATGCTCAAAAAGTTATCAAACTGTGCATACTCTTTGATCCAGCAGTGTTATTTCTGGGCTTATATCCCAAAGACATGCTAAAGAAGGGAAAGGGACCTGTTTGTGCCAAAATGTTTGTGGCAGCCCTGTTTGTAGTGGCTAGAAACAGGAAATTGAATGGATGCCCATCAACTGGAGAATGGTTGGGTAAATTGTGGTATATGAATGTTATGGAATATTATTGTTCTGTAAGAAATGACCAACAGGATGAATACAGGGAGGCTTGGCGAGACTTACATGAACTGAGCAGAACCAGGAGATCATTATATGCTTCAACAACAATACTGTATGAAGATGTATTCTGATGGAAGTGGATTTCTTTGACAAAGAGACCTAACTAAGTTTCAATTGATCAATGATGGACAGAAGCAGCTACACCCAAAGAAAGAACACTGGGAAATGAATGTAAACTATATGCATTTTTGTTTTTCTTCCTGGTTATTTTTACCTTCTGAATCCAATTCTCCCTGTGCAACAAGAGAACTGTTGGGTTCTGCGTACATATATTATATCTAGGATATACTGCAACATAGTTAACATATATAGGACTGCTTGACATCTAGGGGAGAGGGTGGAGGGAGGGAGGGGAAAATTTGGAACAGAAGTAAGTGCAAGGGATAATGTAAAAAATTACTCTAGCATGGGTTCTGTCAATAAAAAGTTATTATAAAATAAAAATAAATAAATAAATAGATTTTTTAGGTAGAATTATCATCATTATTATATTTGCTTGATCTATTCAAGAGCATTTGATATTTCCCAAATTCTTTAGATCTGACTTTATTTGTGTAGAAAGTGCTTTGTAATTTTGCTAATATAGTTCCTGACTTTCTCTTGGCAGATATATCCCCAAATATTTTATACTATCAACAGTTATTTTAAATAGAATTTCTCTTTGTTTTTCTTACCATTGGATTTTGTTAGTGATATATAAAAGTGCTAATGATTTATGAGGATTTATTTTGTATCCTGCAACTTTCCTAAAGTTGTAAATTATTTCTAATAGCTTTTTTTTTTATTTTGTAGCCACGTATATTTTATTTATATACACATATATACATAAACACAAACACAAGGATTACATAATATATAGCCATATATGTTATATTTACACACATACATACACATACACCCAAGGATTATATTTTGTTGTTTATATAACCACATATATAATTTACACATATACACATACATACAAATATATCCACGAGGGATTACATATGTTTGTATATACAGCCACATATATTATATTTACACTTACAGCCAAAATGGGCACTGATGAAGCATATATATCTTATGTATATATACACACATACATACATATATACACATATATTTACACTTACAGCCAAAATGGGCACTGATGAAGCATATATATCTTATGTATATATACACACATACATACATATATACACATATATTTGTGTATAGCTATGCATATATTCTAAATATACTTTTTCATCCCCATATTCCAGTCTTGTCCCTTGATGCAGAAGGTCTTTTAGATCACTATATGGTCTAATAGCTTTTTTAGTAGAATTTCTGGGGTTCTCTAAATATACCATCATATCATCTGCAAAGAGTGATAATTTGGTTTCCTCATTACCTACTCTAATTCCTTTAATCTCTTTCTTTTTCTCTTATTGCCAAATCTAGAATTTCTAACAAAACATTGAATAGTAAAGGTGATAGTGGGCAACTTTGTTTTATCCCTGATCTTATTGGGATCGGTTCCAATTTATTCTCATTATATATAATGCTTGCTGATGGTTTTCAATAGATGCTACTGAGTATTTTTAGGAAAAGTCCATTTATTCCTATGCTCTCTTGTGTTTTTAATAAGAATGGATTTTGGACTTTAATGTTTTTATTACATGTATTGAGATAATCATAGTGCTTATGTTAGTTTGGTTATTGATACAGTCAATTATGTTTCTATTTTTCCTAATATTGAACCAGACCTGCATTCCTGATAAAAATCCTACTTGGTCATGTTGTATCATCCTTGGGATGATTTTCTGTTATCTCTTTTCTAATATTTTATTTAAGATTTTTGCATCAATATTCATTAGGGAGATTGATCTATAATTTTTTTTCTCTGTTTTTGTCCTACCTGCTTTAGTTATCAGTACTATGTATATGTCATAAAAGGAATTCGGTAGGGGTCCTTCTTTTCCTATTTTTTCAAATACTTTGTATAGAATTGAAATGAATTGTTATTTAAATGTTTGATAGAATTCACATGTAAATCCATCTGACCTTGGAAATTTATTTTTAGTGAGTTGATTAATAGCTTGTTCTATTTCCTTTTCTAAAATCGGACTATTTAAGTAATTTATTTCCTCTTCTGTTAATCTAGGGAATCTATATTTTGTAGGTATTCCTCCATTGCACTTATGTTGTCGAATTAATTGGCATAAAGTTGGGCAAAATAACTCCTAATAATATCTCTAGTTTCCTCTTTATTGGTGGATGGTTCTCCCTTTTCATATTTCAGACTAACAATTTGATTTTCCTCTTTCTTTTTCTAATGAAAATAACTAAAAATGGATCTATTTTGTTGGTTTTTTCATAAAATCAACTCTTAGTTTTATTTATTAATTCAATACTTTATTTTTCACTTTCAATTTTGTTAATCTCTTACTTTATTTTTAGAATTTCTAGTTTGGTATTTGATTGGGGATTTTTAATTTGTTGTTTTTCTAGTTTTTTTTAGATGGAGGCCTTATTCACCAATCTTTTCTTTCTCTGTTTTATGCAAGTAAGTATCTAGAGACATAAAATTTCCCCTTATTACTGCTTTGGCTGCATCCCACAAATTTTGGTATGTTGTCTAATCATTGTCATTCTTTTGGATGTTTCCAATTACTTTTTGATCTATTTTTGTCTGACCTTTTATTGAATGTAATTTTTATTGAATCATGCATTATATTGTATCATGATCTGAAAAAATGCATTTGCTATTTCGGCATTTGATTTTGAGGTCTTTAATATCCTAATATATGGTCAATTTTTGTATAGATTCCATGAACTGCTGAGAAGAAAGTGTACTACTTTCTGTCTCCATTCACTTTTCTCCAAATATCTAATATACCTAACTTTTCTAGTATTGTTTACCTTAATGTCTTTCTTATTTGTTTTGTGGTTCGATTCACCTAGTTCTTAGAGAGAAATGTTGAGATCTTCCTGTATTATAGTTGTATTGTCTATTTCTTCTTGCAACTCTCTTAACTTCTCCTTAAGGAATTTAAATGCTATATCATTTGGTGAATGTATGTTTAGTATTGACATTGCTTCATTGTCTATGGTACCCTTCAGCAAGATATAGTTTCCTTCCTTATTTCTTTTAATTAGATCAAATTTTGCTTTTGCTTGATCTGAGATCAACTTTACCTGAAGCATAATAGATTCTACTTCAGCCTTTTACCTTTACTCTGAATTCATCACTCTGCCTGAAATGTTTTTCTTGTAAACAACATATTGTATGGTTCTGGCTTTTAGTTCAGTCTGCTATCTGCTTCCACTTGTGGGAGAGTTCACCCTAAACACATTTACAGTTAAAACTACTAATTCTGCATTCAGCTATTCTGGAGAATAATTGGGAACTATACTCAAAAAGTTATCAAACTGTGCATAACCTTTGATCCAGCAGTGTTACTACTGGGCTTATATCCCAAAGAGATTTTAAAGAAGGGAAAGAGACCTGTATGAGCAAGAATGTTTGTGGCAGCCCTCTTTGTAGTGGTCAGAAACTCGAAAATGATTGGATGTCCATCAATTGGAGAATGGCTGAATAAAGAGTGTATATGAATATTATGGAATATTATTGTTCAGTAAGAAATGGCCAACAGGGTGATTTCAGAAAAGCCTGGAGAGACTTACATGAACTGATGCTGAAGGAAATGTGCAGGATTAGGAGATCATTATATACTTCAACAATACTATATGATGATCAATTCTGATGCACATGGCCATCTTCAACAATGAGATGAATCAAATCAGTTCCAATAGAGTAGTAATTAATTGAACCAGCTACACCCAGTGAAAGAACTCTGGGAGATGACTATGAACCACTACATAGAATTCCCAATCCCTTTATTTTTGTCCACCTGCATTTTTTATTTCCTTCACAGGCTAATTGTACCCTATTTCAAAGTCTGATTCTTTTTGTATAACAAAATAAATGGATATGTATACTAATGTTGTATTTAATTTATATTTTAACATATTTAACATGTATTGGTCAACCTGTCATCTGGCGAAGGGGGAGGGGGAGGAAGGGAAAAATTGGAACAAAAGGTTTGGCAATTGTCAATGCTGTAAAATTACCCATGCATATAACTTGTAAATAAAAAGCTATAATTAAAAAAAAAAGAAAAAAAAAAGGAAAACTACTAAATGCGAGGATAAAGGGGAAAAGTGAAGGGGTAGGCTAATAGAAGGGAAGACAGAAATAGTAAGTTAAAGGTATAAGAAAGGGGTAGCCTCTAATGGAGGATCACTGTTTGAGGCAAATGGTGTTCATAAATAAAATATTGGGGTTGAGGGAAAGGGGAAAAGGAAAGAGAAAAGTATAATTTGAGGTAAATAAGATGTCAGGAAATACAGAATTAGTAGTTTTCCTTTTTTCCTCTTTATCAAAGAGATCCACTTCCATCAGAATACATCCTCAAACAGTATCGTTATTGAGGTATATAATGATCTCCTAGTTCTGCTCATTTCACTTAGTATCAGTTCATGTAAGTCTCTCCAACCCTCTCTGTATTCATCCTGCTGGTCATTTTTTACAGAACAATAATATTCCATAACATTCATATACTACAATTTACCCAACCATTCTCCAATTGATGGTCATCGATTCATTTTCCAGCTTCTAGCCACTACAAACAGGGCTGCCACAAACATTTTGGCACAAACAGGTCCCTTTCCCTTTTTTAGTATCTCTTTGGGGTATAAGCCCAGAAGTAACACTGCTGGATCAAAGGGTATGCACAGTTTGATAACTTTTGAGATAGTTTCAAATTGCTCTCCAGAATGGCTGGATGTATTCACAATTCCACCAACAGTGTATTAGTGTTCCTATTTTCCCACATTCTCTCCCACATTCTGCATTACCTTTCCCTGTCATTCTAGCCAATCTGACAGGTATGCAGTGGTATCTTAGAGTTGTCTTAATTTGCATTTCTCTGATTAATAATGACTTGGATATGTTGGATGTTTTATAACTTCTCTTCTGATCTACTGGCTTGCATCCAGGACAGTGTAGCCAGCCCTGCTGTTAGATTCTCTGGCATGTGGAGCCCACACCACCTTGAGACTCAATGCTGCCTGCACTCCCCAGGGTCTGTGCTTAGCCTGTTGTGCTTGGCTGTCTCTCACCATGCCCGTTGAAACAGACCTTTTCTGAAGATCTTCAAAATTATTTTCTGCTTGTGTTTTGTTACACTCCCAATATTTGTGTGTTCTGACAGTTCAGAACTTATTCAGAGGCTGGATTTGCTAAATAGTCTGAGGTTCATGGGAAGAGTGCAAAAAGAAACATGTGTCCTCTCTGCCATCTTGACTTTGCCCCAGGAATACACTAGCTCAGATTTTAATCCTTCCCTCATAATTGTATGTAAAAGGAAAACTATACAAGTTGTTATGAAGGACAAAATAGTCATGTCTCAATGACAGTTTTTCTAGTGATAGAATTTCTCCAAAATTAGGTATAAGGTGGTTCTCAAATGATATAGTCTAATCAAAAAATCCCTGTGACAATATATAACCTCCAAGATCAAATATAAAACCCTCTTTTTGGTATTTAAAACCTTTCATAATCTGGCACTTTCCTTTTGGTCTTCTTACATCTTCTATTCTTCTGTAAGTTTCAATCTAATTACACTGTTTTCTTTGATATTACTTCTACATAACATTCGATCAGTCAAATATGATCATTTTCTGTAGCTGTCACCTATGCCTGTAATGCTCTATTTCCTCATCACTACCTCCTGCCATTCCTTACTTTCTTCAAATCTCAGCTACAGTTCTACTTTCTGTAGGAAGACTTCCACAGTTCTTGCTCTTCATGTCTTCCTTCCAAAACTAATTTTTTTTAATATTAGACTGTGAGGACATTAAGCATGGATATGGATATTTTAAAACTTTTTCTTTATACCTAGAACTTAATGCAGTATCTGGTAATTGTAAGAACTGAATACATACTAGAAAAGGTGGCTGACCAGGTGTTTTCTTTGGAGAATAGTCTTGATAAAATCTATCAGATTTTTTTTTTAACTTCACTAGCATAGTCTTGGGCAATCCCAGTTCATGTTCACCTCATCTGAAACATGTAATAAGTTTTTTCACAAAGGAAGACATATACAATATTTTGTTTAAAATTCATTATAGAAAAATAATTTATTTGTTTACATTTAATTTTAATTTAATAATTTAAAATTCATTATAGAAAAAATAATTTCCTCCATTTTAACACAGCCAAACCCCAATTATTCATGAAGTAACACACATAATTAAGAAAACCATACTATATAGTTGATCCTCAAATACAATTTAATTAGAATGTTTTTATATGGACTGATTTGGTCATTTATAACTTTTTAAAAATTGGACCTGAAAAATGTTTTCTTCTTCACCCTATCCTACTACTCCCATCTAGTTATTAATCATATCCTGCACATGTGTGTCTTAAGTTGTGATTTCTTCAACTTGAAACTTTCCTTAAATGCTGCTGATAACAACACGTCTGTGTATACCTTTGTATGGGAGTCCTACACTTTTATTTGTTGTCACAAATTAAGTTAAACTAAAGATCTAATGTTTGAAATTTATAGGAAATTGGTATTTGGGAAACTGTTTCAAACAAAGTTTTTATTATGTGGTGCAGCTATTTAGAGGAAAAAAAGTTCTTATTTGTGGACAATATATGTTAATAAACATGAAAGTTCTTCATGGATGCAAGAAATTCACCCAAAATAAGAGCGAAGGAAACAATTCAGAGAGAAAACATGCTCAAAGTTGAGCTTCAGGGAGAGAATACACACACACATACACACACACACACACACACACACACACACACACGTATACACAAATATACCTATATGTATCTATGTGTGTGCATATATGCATATATATGTATATGTTTATGTGTATGTGTATATTTATGGAGAGAGAGAGAGAGAGAGAGAGAGAGAAAGAGAGATATTCCCCGCTTGAACCTTATTTTTAGGTGCACAATGAAATGCACATGTATACCTAATATATATGTATACATTTATACTTATACATATACATGTACACACATATATATGCATACATTTACACAAATATATGTTTTATATTTTATATGTATGCACTATATATGTGTGTGTGTGGGGTGTATATTCTGTGTGTGTGTGGGTATGTGTGGGGGTGTGGGTGGGGGTGTGGGTGTGGGTGTGGGTGTGGGTATATGTGTACTATAGAATGTTGACTTGGTGGAGAATAGGTATTTGGTGCCAGATTTGGAAGATACCATGACTTTTGAATCCAGATGTTGTGGAAAAGTTCTTGGGAGGACTCAATGATACCACATTTAAGTGAAGTTAAGGTGGAAGGATTTTTTTTTTCTAAAGACCAGAAATTGACAGAAGGTTTGAATTGATCATCTGAGGTACCATACCAGGAGTGATGCACAGATCACAGTAATTTGGCCAGGAGTTTTACTCAATCAAAAGTCATGATAATTAAATGTTTGATACTGGGTCAACATAGTTCAAAACAGGAGAAAGCTATACAGCAGTGACTCTTTTTCTATATTGTTTATAAACATTAAAATCATGTAGCCTAAGCACTTCCATTTTAGAGTCTTATCATTTTAACTATAACATCAAACAAACATACAAGGAAGTAGAGTTATCACTTATTATTTGTAAGTTGACCACAGAATATTCATTCAACATGGTTGAGATTCCCCCGATTTTGGTTTATATTGCAAGGGTATTGGTAGAGAACTCTGGTTGGCCATTTTTCTTCATTGATGTTCTGTTCAATAAATACATCTTTTTTAATAATACACATTACTGTTTCTTCTTTGAAGTTATTTATCAGTTATACATTGCAGCCTGTTCATATCCACTATACTTTTCCATCGTCTTTTCTGTAAATCTATTTTTAATTATTTTAAGGAATTATAGATTCTACCTCATTTTTCTATCACAAAAATGTCAGTGTTGAAAGTATAGGGTTTTGCTTTAATAGGAAGATTTGTAATATTTACAATACCGATTTTTGTATGTGTTGTCTTCCTCAGAGTATATGAGCTACTTAAATCCAGGGACTGTTTTGTTTTTATTCTCATAAATATCCCCCATACTTCTCATAAGTGCCTGTCATATGTTAAGCAATTAATAAATATTTCTTGAATGGTTGATTTGCAATTGGTTGATCACAATTTTTAGAAAGAAAATATATAAGTAGATACTCTTCCTCCTCTTTCCACTTTTAATCTAACTAAGTCATTAGGCATCTATTCTATCTTTTTCAAATATACACATTATTGAACAAGTTCTATATAAGCTGTTAGCCCTAACTCATTGTATATGGGTAATAGTCATTCCTCACTCACTTGATGTTTCTTTAGAAAAAGAACAAAATTCCTTTGAGTAAAAAAGTATACATGTTGCAAATTTTAACCACATTTGCTATATTGCACAAAAGTGTATACACATATGCATATTTGTAATATATACATGTAAGGGTTTGTGTTTGTACATGCACACGTGTACACAGATATATTTCCAGGTAGAGATAATTTTTAAACTCAAAAAAGGGTTGTTATATTTAGAAATGCAAAATAGCTCCCACTTTTAGTTCCCACCCAGAAATAAGGAACATCACTTTCACTGAATATGCCTATATGCTTACAGTCTTCTCACTTATAGATATACTAACTAGGTATAACTATTGAGAGATTTTAGCAAATAAAAGACAATAAATAGCAGGATGATGATCTAGTGGACTATTTAACAATATTTCTCTTTTGGTCCAAAAAGCTGGTTCTACTACTAAAATAGAACTATTTTAGTAATCTGTTACATGCTCTGTGACTACTTGGTTCATAAAGTCTACTTGTCTAGATAAGCTGCTCAAAAGTCTTTAAGATTTTTCTAGTTTCAGATTAGTCATTTTGCTTACTATCCCTTGCCATTCCCTTGAATAGCAAGAGTCCTTTTTTTACATCTGCCTTCTATTCTTTCCCTTTCCCACACTGTATGCAGTACTCTCCTTTAAGCAGCTCTGTCAAATCATTATGTCATGTTCACATAATTACCTGATATACATACCAGAAAAAAAAAAAAACAAAACAATTTTGCCAGCCAATATTAAAGGCTTCCCCCTTTTTGAATTTCAAAATTATTTGGGACTTTAAAGATGCCCATTAATTAATATCTATGTGAACATGGTTCAAGTCCACTTTTACTTCTAAGTCTCATATGATTGGAATAAGAACTTTTAGTAGAGGATATAAAGGAATACAATTAAGTCATGAGGCATTAATGAAAATTCATCTCAGTGGTAAAAGCACATTTTTTTTGCATGCTAGAAAATTAAATATTTAAGGATTCTGTCAAGCACCCCATTTCCCCTTCATTTCCTTCTTATGAGAGGAGGAAAAGAATACATAAATTAAGTCTATGATTAATCAGACATTCATGTTGAAAATTACCTACCTTAAATTTATGTCATGGTCATGAAAGAAAGAATTTGTCTTTGTGCCATATTGAGGATTAGGGCCTACATGAACAACTAGATGTATAGATTTTTCAGCCATTTTTAGAAAGCAAAATAAATATTTTTGTTCTTGGAAATATGTATTTTAATGCGTCCTCATACAGTATTTCCCTGAGTCAATTAATCAAGCTAGCCCTACTTCCCTTCATGGAAAAAAGTGCTAAGTTGATACAGATTCTGTAGCAAAGTTCTAAATATGAGTTTGATGACAACAGCAGACAATCTTATTTTCAGTAAAAAAAAAAAAAATAATAATAATAATCTATCGTCTTTCAGGTCATATCTTTTCCTGTACATTCCATCCCACTTTCAGTTTAAGAAACCATTACTGATATCCATCAAATACTACATTATAAATGATTATTACCTCTACCACTGAAATAATTATAATCTCTCTTTATAATTCCATTTCCAATAATTTATTTTCTCCTTTTCAAAATAGCATGAGAGTTCAGATGCTGTGTGTAACTTTAAAAATTAAAAGATGATTCAAGATATAACAACACCCCCATATATATATATATTATATATACACACAAATTAAAAATATCATACATTAAGTAATCTTGAGAATGATTTCCTTAGAATAAAAGTTTGCATACTTTTTGGCCTCAGGAACCCTTTACATTGTTAAAAATTATTCAAGGCTGCAAAGAGATTTTGTTTTTGTAGATTTTTTTTATCAATATTTACCATATTTGCAATTTAAGCTTAAAATGAAATATTTATTTAATAATTTGCATAACATATCAGTAATGGATGTTGATATGAATCATAGCTATTAAATGTGGTATTCTCTTCTTTTTTATAATATGAAGGTTCTCTCTGGGAGCAGGTTTCTTGGGGAGGTTTTCTGGAGGTAGCCCTAGTATCAATTCTGAGTAATAATCACATCAAATGAAGCCAGGGATTAAAGTACAGTCTTTTATTGTCTCTTCCAAAATCTTATCTTCTTCACTTGGGGCTCAGCTGTTTTCTGGAGGTCTTCTCTCTCCTTGGTTCCAAGAGCTCTTGCTGCTAGTCCTTTGCCTCTGCTCCCTTCAGCCTCCAGCCAGCACAAAGGTGGAAGATGGAATGAATCTGTCTTGTCTCTGAGAAAGGGCTTCTGAATTGACCCTGACTGGCTCACTGAAGCTCTATTTATGCTGGATGTAAAAGGTTGACTCCTCCTCCAAGGGAGGAATTAAGGGAGGTGTGAATTCACAAAGTTACAAAGTTAACTTTGTGAATCTTCCATACTTGTGAACTCCAATGAGTACTTAAATACTTCTTGCTTATATGAGCTCTCTAAAGGTGAGAACACAAGCATTGTATTAATTCCATTGAGTTAACACTAGGATTCTAACAATTAAACATACTACTTCACAAAATAAAAATGAGGAAATTGTCATTATTTTACAAATTTTTGAAAAACTCTTTAATGTCTGACTAGACATTAAGACATTAAGAATAAAATTATTCTTATATGTGTTTCTATATTTAATTTGTTATAATAAATTATTTTTATTGAAGCATATGAAGTATGGCCTCACATCAATTTGCAATTGGAAAGGGGAATAGCATTTTAATAGTCAAAGTATTACTAATCATAGTATTATTATAAAAATAGTTTTGAACTTGAAGACCTCTTAAAATATCCCCAACCATCAATAAACCATACTTTGAGAAGCACATCTTTGAGTCATGTATAAAAATGTTGGATTTTAAGTCACAATGTTTGGCTGTGAATTCCCATTTTGCCACTCTCTACTTATGTGATAAAGTAACAAATCTCTATTGTATGCCAGAACCAGTTATCTCATCTCTATGGGACTTACTTTCTTTATTTGTAAAATAAAAGGGTTGGCTTAATTTACCCATATGGTTTGTTGTTACTATCAACCTGAAATTTGACTATTAGTGTCACATTTATAAGTATAAAGTCTTCCTTTTCTTATTCTTTCCTCTGATTTCCCCCGCCACTTTCAACTTTTTCAACCATTGTGTCAGAAGCTCTTATAATACTATGGCCACCTTCTCTTTAAGTATGTTCTCCTGGGTGGAGGCAAAATGGTGGAGAAGGCACACAGGACTTCCTAAGCTCCTCTCTTACCCTCACAACCAACATTATATTCAGCCTCAAAAATATAGCTTAGCTGCTAAAATTCATAAATATTAAAAGTACAACTACTCATCAGCAGAAGATAATCTGGAATTTCACCAGAAAAGGTTAGTCCTGAGGGTCCAGGGAGAAGATCAGTGCAGGCAGGGAGAGAACTAGAAGTGAGCATATTGTGCAGACTGAGCTAGAATATGTACACATCGCAAACCGGAAGTGACAGCACAGATCACAGCACAAGCTTACAGTGCCAACCCATAGTATGGGGCTTTTCCTTGGGGCAGTTGCGAACATGCATGGCAGGGGGACACAGCCCTGGGCAGCGTCGAATCTGCACAGAGCACTATGTGCTCAGCCTGGGACAATAGAACTTTCTCAGGGAGATTTGTTTCCAGTCAGAGACATTTCTGGTTAGAGAAAGGATACTTGCTGGTCAGCTGCTAATAGACACAGCCCCATAGAGGGCTTTGGCCTCAGGTATGACACTTTCACTGCTTAGTTTCTAGCCTTAGGTCAGTGGGTAAACCACACAGTGAAGTTCTCCACTGGGCACTTCCATTGCTCTGCTATGTGGAATCACTTCTGGTTGGGGGAGGGGGAACTTTTGTCCAGAGCACTCCCATACCTTACTGCCTGAAGCCTGGTTACATCTTTCCCTGCTTTGCAGAGGAAGCTGATAACCCCCTTGCCCTGAAGGCAGACCCTAAAGGCTTTAAAAAATGAGTAAAAAAATTAAAAGGTTAATTGATAGCTTCTATACAGAAAAGGAGCAGGTTTGAAACCTCAAGGAGACTAATAGCAAATAGTCTTCAGATTGTTTCCCCTTTGGGGAAGGGGAATGTTACCTGGCCCCCTTTACATAACACTCTCATAGAAGAGACCATTAAAAGTCTCAAAAGAGAGTTAGAAGAAAAATGGGGAAAGGAAAGAGAAGCTTTAAAATATGAATTGGAAAAGGAAAAAAATTCCTGGGAAGTACAGGGAAACAGAATTTGTGAATTAGAAAAAGTAAAAAATCTCTGGAAAATAAAATTTTTGAATTGGAAAAGACAAAGAACTCACAAGAAACTAGGATCTGTGAATTGGAAAAAGAAAATAATTCATTAAAAAAAAATCAGTGAAATGGAAAAAAATTCCATCGAGCTAAACAATTCATTTAAAAACTCAATTGGACTTCTGGCCAAGATGGCAGAGAGGAGGCACATAGCTGTGTAAGCTCCGCGTTTTCTCTCACTATCCATTTCATTACAAGCCTGTGAATTAATGCTTGACTGAAAAAAAAAAAAAAACACACATATAGTTACCAAGAGAAGCCATCCTTGAGATTCGCCAGGAAAGTTTGTCTTTGATTCTTTGACAAAATGAGCAAAAAATTGAAGAGGACTTTAACCCTTGACAGCTTTTATACAGATAGAGAGCAGACTCTAAATCCTGAGGAGACTAAAAACAGACCATCCCCAGGTGAATCCCCAAAGGAGGAGATCATCTGTTCCTCAGCACAGATGAACTTCATAGAAGAAATTAAAAAGGCTCTCACAAGAGAGCTAGAAGAAAAATAGGAAAAGGAGAGGGAGGCTTGGCAAGAGAGGCTGGAGAAGTCATCCCACTCATTTAAAGACAGAGTGGATAAAGAAATAAAATTCTTGAAAAATAGGATTAGTGAACTGGAAACAGAAAATAGCTCTCTAAAAAACAAAATTGGCGAAATGGAAAAAAATTCCATAGAACAAAAGAACTCAATTGGACAATTAGAAAAAGATTTTTAAAAAGTGAGTGACGAAAATACTTCAATGAAAATCAGAATTGAACAAATTGAATTGAATGACTCAAGGAGACAAGAAGAATCAGTCAAGCAAATTCAAAAAAATCAAACAATGGAAAAGAATGTGAAATACCTTCTGGGGAAGACAACAGACCTGGAAAACAGATCCAGGACAGACAATCTGAGAATCATTGGACTCACAGAAAAGCATGATGAAAAAAAGAGCCTGGACACTATTTTCCAGGAAATTATCAAAGAGAACTGCCCAGAAGTCATAGAAACAGAGGGTAAAATAGACATTGAAAGAATTCATCAATCACCTACTGAAAGGGATCCTAAAATCAAAACACCAAGGAATACAGTGGCCAAAGGACAGAACCCTCAGACAAAGGAAAAAATATTGCAAGAGGCTAGAAAAACCCAATTCAAGTATCGAGGAGCCACAATAAGGATCACCCAGGATCTGGCAGCATCCACATTAAAGGATCGAAGGGCCTGGAATATGATATTCTGAAAGGCTAAGGAACTTGGTATGCAACCAAAAATAACTTATCCAGCGAGAATGAGCATCTTTTTCCAGGGAAGAAGATGGACATTCAATGAAGTAAGCGAATTTCACCTATTTTTGATGAAAAAGCCAGAACTTAACAAAAAGTTTGATCAACAAATATAGAACTCAAGAGTAATCTAAAAAGGTAAAGATTAATCTTGGGAACTATATTTCGGTTATAAAGATGTATTGAGAATACATGTATACCTTGTTCTAGAAATTAGATGTGGAAAGGACATTGTACCAGAAAAAGGGTAAAGTGGGGATACTACATCTCATGAAGAGGCAAAGGAAACCTATTATATCTGAGAGAAAGAATGGAGGGGGATGAATATAGTGGGTATCTTACTCCCTTCAGAATTGGCTTTAAGAGAAAAATTTTAGACATATTCAATCTATGGTGAAACTTCTCCCACCTCATTGAAAAGTGAGACGGGAAAAGTGAAAAAGGAAGGAATAAGCTAAGTGGAAGGAAACATGGAAACTGGGAGGGAAAGGGGGAGGAACTCTAAGGTGAGGGGAGGGATACTAAAAAAAGGAGGGCTGTGAGAAGCAAGTGGTGCTCACAAGCATAATACTGGGAAGTGGGGTAACGGGGAAAGAAGGGAGAAAAGCATAAACCGGGGTTAACAAGATGGCAAGTATACAGAATTGGTCATTTTATCCATAAATGTGAACAGGGTAAACTCCCCCATAAAGAGGAAGCAGTTATCAGAATGGATCAAAAGCCAGAATCCTACAACATGTTGTTTACAGGAAACATACCTGAAGCAGGGAGATACATGAAGGTTAAAGGTAAAAGGTTGGAGCAAAATCTACTATGCTTCAGGTGAAGTCAAAAAAGCAGGGGTAGCCATCCTGATCTCAGATCAAGCTAAAGCAAAAATTGATCTAATTAAAAGAGATAAGGAAGGGCACTATATCTTGCTAAAGGGTAGCATGGATAATGAAGCACTATCTATATTAAACATATATGCACCAAGTGGTGTAGCATCTAAATTCTTAAAAGAGAAATTAAGAGAGCTGCAAGAAGAAATAGACAGTAAAACTATAATAGTGAGAGATCTCAACCTTGCACTCTCAGAATTAGATAAATCAAACCACAAAATAAATAAGAAAGAAGTCAAAGAGGTAAATAGAATACTAGAAAAGTTAGATATGATAGATCTCTGGAGAAAATGTGAACTTTCTTTTCAGCAGTTCATGGAACCTATACAAAAATTGACCATATATTAGGATATAAAACCTCAAACTCAAATGCAGTAAGGCAGAAATAGTAAATGCATCCTTTTCAGACCACAATTCAATGAAAATTACCTTCCACAAAAAGCCAGGGGAAAGTAGACCAAAAAATAATTGGAAACTAAATAATCTCATACTAAAGAATGATTGGGTGAAACAGCAAATCATAGACATAATTAATAACTTCACCCAAGAAAATGATAATAATGAGATATCATACCAAAATGTATGGGATGCAGCCAAAGCGGTAATAAGGGGAAATTTCATATCTCTAGAGACCTATTTGGATAAAATAGAGAAAGAGAAGGTCAATGAATTGGGCTTGCAACTAAAAATGCTAGAAAAGGAACAAATTAAAAACACCCAGTCAAATACTAAACTTGAAATTCTAAAAATAAAAGGAGAGATCAATAAAATTGAAAGTAAAAAAAAACTATTGAATTAATTAATAAAACTAAGAGTTGGTTCTATGAAAAAACCAACAAAATAGACAAACCCTTAGTAAATCTGATTTAAAAAAAGGAAAGAGGAAAATCAAATTGTTAGTCTTAAAAATGAAAAGGGAGAACTCGCCACTAACGAAGAGGAAATTAAAGAAATAATTAGGAGTTACTTTGCCCAACTTTATGCCAATAAATTCGACAACTTAAATGAAATAGAAGAATACCTTCAAAAATATAGCTTGCCCAAACTAACAGAGGAAGAAGTAAATATCCTAAACAATCCCATCTCAGAAAAAGAAATAGAACAAACTATCAATCACCTCCCTAAGAAAAAATCCCCATGACCAGATGGATTTACACGTGAATTCTATCAAACATTTAAAGAACAATTAACTCCAATGCTAAATAAACTATTTGAAAAAGTAGGGATTGAAGGAGTCCTACCAAACTCCTTTTATGACACAGATATGGTACTGATACCTAAACCAGGTAGGCTGAAAACAGAGAAAGAAAATTATAGACCAATCTCCCTAATGAATATTGATGCTAAAATCTTAAATAAAATATTGGCAAAAAGATTACAGAAAATCACCCCCAGGATAATACACTATGACCAAGTAGGATTTATACCAGGAATGCAGGGCTAGTTCAATATTAGGAAAACTATTAGCATAATTGACTATATCAATAACCAACCAAACAAAAACCATATGATCATCTCAATAGATGCAGAAAAAGCATTTGATAAAATCCAACATCCATTCCTAATAAAAACACTTGAGAGCATAAAAATATATGGACTTTTTCTTAAAATAGTCAGGAGCATATATTTAAAACCATCAGTAAGCATCATATGCAATGGGGAAAAACTGGAACCTTTCCCTGTAAGATCTGGAGTGAAGCAAAGTTGCCCACTATCACCATTATTATTTAATATTGTATTAGAAACACTAGCCTTGGTAATAAGAGTCGAGAAAGATATTAAAGGAATTAGAGTAGGCAATGAGGAAACCAAACTATCACTCTTTGCAGATGATATGATGGTATACCTAGAGACCCCCAGAGATTCTACTAAAAAGCTATTAAAAATAATTCATAATTTTAGCAAAGTAGCCTTTAGCAAAGGATACAAAATAAATCCCCAGAAATCCTCAGCATTTTTATACATCACCAACAAAACCCAACAGCAAGAGATTGAAAGAGAAATTTCATTCAGAATAACTGTTGATAGCATAAAATATTTGGGAATCTATCTACTAAAGGAAAGTCAGGAATTATATGAGCAAAATTACAAAAAAGTTTCCACACAAATAAAGTCAGACTTAAATAATTGGAAAAATATTAAGTGCTCTTGGATAGGCCGAGCGAATATAATAAAGATGACAATACTCCCTAAACTAATCTATTTATTTAGTGCTATACCAATCAGACTTCCAAGAAAATATTTTAATGACCTAGAAAAAATAATAACAAAATTCATATGGAACAATAAAAAGTTGAGAATCTCAAGGGAATTAGTGAAAAAAAAAATCAAATGAAACTGGCCTAGCTGTACCTAATCTAAAATTATATTATAAAGCAGCAGTCACCAAAACCATTTGGTATTGGCTAAGGAATAGATTAGTTGATCAGTGGAAAAGGTTAGGTTCACAAGACAGAATAGTCAACTATAGCAATCTAGTGTTTGACAAACCCAAAGATCCTAACTTTTGGGATAAGAATTCATTATTTGATAAAAACTGCTGGGATAACTGGAAATTAGTACGGTGGCTATTAGGCATGGACCCACACTTAACACCATATACCAAGATAAGATCAAAATGGGTCCATGATTTAGGCATAATGAACAAGATTATAAATAAATTAGAGGAACATAGGATAGTTTATCTCTCAGACTTGTGGAGGAGAAAGAAATTTGTGACCAAAGATGAACTAGAGACCATTACTGAACACAAAATAGAAAATTTTGATTATATCAAATTAAAAAGCCTTTGTACAAACAAAACTAATTCAAACGGGAAGCAAAAAACTGGGAAAACATCTTCACAGTTAAAGGTTCTGATAAAGGCCTCATTTCCAAAATATATAGAGAACTGACTCAAATTTATAAGAAATCAAACCATTCTCCAACTGATAAATGGTCAAAGGATATGAACAGACAATTTTCAGAGGATGAAATTGAAACTATTACCACTCATATGAAAAAGTGTTCCAAATCATTATTGATCAGAGAAATGCAAATTAAGATAACTCTGAGATACCACTACACACCTGTCAGATTGGCTAAGATGACAGGAAAAAATAATGATGAACGTTGGAGGGGATGCGGGAAAACTGGGACACTGATGCATTGTTGGTGGAGTTGTGAACGAATCCAACCATTTTGGAGAGCAATCTGGAATTATGCCCAAAAAGTTATCAAATTGTGCATACCCTTTAATCCAGCAGTGTTTCTATTGGGCTTATATCCAAAAGAAATACTAAAGAAGGGAAAGGAACCTGTATGTGCCAAAATGTTTGTGGCAGCCCTGTTTGTAGTGGCTAGAAACAGGAAATTGAATGGATGCCCATAAATTGGAGAATGGCTGGGTAAATTGTGGTATATGAATGTTATGGAATATTATTGTTCTGTAAGAAATGACCAGCAGGATGAATACAGAGAGGCTTGGCGAGACTTACATGAACTGATGCTAAGTGAAATGAGCATAACCAGGAGATCATTATACACTTTGACAACGATATTGTATGAGGATGTATTCTGATGGAAGTGGATTTCTTTGACAAAGAGACCTAACTGAATTTCAATTGATAAATGATGGACAGAAGCAGCTACACCCAAAGAAAGAACACTGGGAAACGAATGTGAACTATCTGCATTTTTGTTTTTCTTCCTGGGTTATTTTTACCTTCTGAATCCAATTCTCCCTGTGCAACAAGAGAACTGTTCGGTTCTGCAAACATATATTGTGTCTAGGATATACTGCAACATATCTAACATATATAGGACTGCTTGCCATCTAGGGGAGGGGGTGGAGGGAGGGAGGGGAAAAATTGGAACAGAAGCGAGTGCAAGGGATAATGTTGTAAAAAAATTACCCTGGCATGGATTCTGTCAATATAGTTATTATTAAATCAAATAAAATAAAATATTAAAAAAAACTCAATTGGACATATACAAAAAGAAGTAAGAAAAAGCTAATGAAGAAAATAATTCATAAAAAAATCAGAACTGAACAAATAGAAACTAATGATTCATTGAGACAGCAAGAATCAGTCAAGCAAAAGCAAAAAAATGATAAATTGGAAAAAAACCATGAAATATTTACTTGGAAAAATGACCGACCTGGAAAATAGATCTAGGAGAAATAATCTGAGGATTAGTGGACTTCCCAAAAATTATGATGAAAAAAAAGGGCTTAGATACTATTTTACAAGAAATCATCAAAGAGAACTGTCCAGAGGTGACAGAATCAGAAGGTAAAATAGGGATTGAAAGAATTCATTCAACAGTTTCTGAAAAAGACCCTAAAATAAAAACTCCAAGGAATATTGTGGCCAAATTTCAGAATTATCAGACTAAGGAAAAAATTTTATAAGCAGCCAGAAAAAAAACAATTTAAATACTGAGGTGACACAATAAGGATCACCCAAGATCTGGCTGCCTCCACATTAAATGATCAAAGGGCCTGGAATCTGATATTCTGAAAGACAAAAGAACTTGGAATGCAGCCAAAAATAAACTACCCAGCTAAGCTGAGCATTTTCTTCCAGGGAAGAAGATGGACATTTAATGAAACAGATGAATTCCATTTGTTTCTAAGGAAAAAACCAGAACTAAACAAAAAAATTTGATCTCCAAGCATAAGACTCAAGAGAAGCAGAAAATATAAAAAGAACTCTTGAGAATTGTATTTCTATTGTGGATATATAAAAAGACTACATGTATAATTTGATTTTACTGATATAATATAAAAAAAGAGAAGTAGAAATGGAAAAGGGATAATCTCAGAAAAGGGGGATAAAAAGAGGGAAACTACATCCCACAAAGTGGCAAAGGAAACATCATATCTGAGGGAACTTAGAGAGGGGGAAGAACATTGTGTGAATCTTACTCTCATCACAGTTGGCTCAAAGAGAAAATGATTGACATACTTGTTTTACAGAAAATCTTTTCTCACCTCATTAAAAAGGAGGAGAGGAAAAGGAAAAAGAAAAAGAGTAATAAGGGAAGGATACAAGAAAGGGGAAGAGATTCATAGAGGGGGAGGGAGGGATCCTAAAGAGGGTGAGCAGCATGATACAAGTGGGGCACATAAGTTTAAAACTGGGAAATAGGGTTGGGGGGGACAGTAAAAAAAAAAACATAATCCAGGGATAATAAGATGGCAAGAAATAAAAAATTAGTCATTTTAACTGTAAATGTGAATGGGATGAACTCTCCCATAAAGCAGAAGCTGATAGCAGACTGGATCAAAAGTCAGAACCCTACAATACATTGTTTACAGGAAATACATTTAAAGCAGGGAGATACATACAGAATAAGGGTAAAAGGCTGGAGCAGATTCTATTTTATTTCAGGTGAAGTAAAAAAAAAAAAAAAAAAAAAAAAAAAAAGCAGGGGTAGCCATCCTTATCTCAGATCAAGCATAAGCAAAAATTGATCTAATTAAAAGAGATAAGGAACGAAACTATATCTTGTAGCATAGACAAAGAAGCAATATCAATACTAAATATATATGCACCAAGTGGTACAGCATCTAGCTTCCTAAAAAAGTTAAGAGAGTTGCAAGAAGAAATACACAGCAAAACTGTAATAGTGGGAGATATCAACCTTGCACTCTCAGAATTAGACAAATCAAACCACAAAACAAATAAAAAAGAAATCAAAAAGGTAAATAGAATATTAGAAAAATTAAGTATGATAGATCTTTGGAAAAAACTGAATGGAGACAGAAAGGAACATACTTTCTTCTCACCAGTTCATGGAACCTATTCAAAAATTGACCATATATTAGGACATAAAGACCTCAAAATTAAATGCACAAAGGCAGAAATAGTAAATGCTTTCTTTTCAGATCATGATGCAATAAAAACTACATTCAACAAAAAGTTAGGGGTAAATAGACCAAAAAGTAATTGGAAACGAAATAATCTCATCTTAAAGAATGATTGGGTGAAACAGCAAATTATAGAGACAATTAATAATTTCACTCAAGGTAATGACAATGGTGGGACATCATACCAAAATTTGTGGGATGCAGCCAAAGCAACAATAAGAGGAAATTTTATTTCCTTAAAAGCTTACTTGAATAAAATAGAGAAAGAGAAGATCAATGAATTGGGCTTGCAACAGAAAAAGCTAGAAAAAGATCTAATTAAAAACACCCAATCAAATACTAAATTTGAAATTCTGAAATTAAAAATATTGAAAGTAAAAACATTATTGAACTAATATATAAAATAAGAGTTGGTTTTGTGAAAAAGCCAATAAAATAGATAAGACTTTGGTAAATCTGATTAGAAAAAGGAGAGAGGAAAATCAAATTAGTAGTCTTAAAAATGAAAAGGGAGAATTTTCCACCAATGAAGAGGAAATTAGAGAAATAATGAGTTACTTTGCCCAACTTTATGCCAATAAATTTAATAATCTAAGTGAAATGGATGACTACCTCCAAAAATATAAGCTTTCCAGATTAAGAGAGGAGGAAATAAATTGCTTAAATAGTCCCATTTCAGAAAAAGAAATAGAACAAGCTATTAATCAATTTCCTAAGAAAAAATCCCCAGCACCAGATGGATTTACATGTGAATTCTACCAAACAGTTAAAGAACAATTAGCCCCAGTGCTATATAAGCTATTTGATAAAATAGGGAATGAAGGAGTCCTACCAAACTCCTTTTATGACACAGACATGGTACTGACACCTAAACCAGGTAGGCTGAAACCAGAGAAATTAAATTATAGACCAATCTCCCTAATGAATATTGATGCTAAAATCTTGAATAAGGTGTTAGCAAAAAGACTACAGAAAATCACCCCCAGGATAATTCACCACGATCAAGTAGGATTTATACCAGGAATGCAGGATTGGTTCAATATTAGGAAAACTATCAGTATAATTGGCCATATTAATAATTGAATTAATAAAAAAACCTATGATCATCTTCATAGATGCAGAAAACGCATTTGATAAAATCCAACATCCATTCCTATTAAAAACTCTTGAGAGTATAGGGATAAATTACTTTTCCTTAAAATAATCACTAGCATCTATTTAAAACCAGCAGTAAGCATCATATGTAACGGGGACAAACTGCAGCCATTCCCAATAAGATCAGGACTGAAACAAGGTTGCCCACTATCACCGTTACTATTTAATATTGTATTAGAAATGCTAGCTTTGGCAATAAGAGTTGAGAAAGAGATTAAAGGAATAAGAATAGGCAATGAGGAAACCAAATTATCACTCTTTGCTAATGATATGATGATATACTTAGAGAACCCCAGAGACTCTACTAAAAAGTTATTAGAAACAATCCAATTTAGCAAAGTTGCAGGATACAAAATAAATCCACATAAGTCATCATCATTCTTATATATCACTAACAAAACCCAACAGTTAGAGTTACAAAGAGAAATTCCATTTAAAGTAACTACTGATTGTATAAAATATTTAGGAATCTATCTGCCAAGGGAAAATCAGAAACTTTATGAGCAAAACTACAAAACACTTTTCACACAACTTAAGTCTGATCTAACCAACTGGAAAAATATTAAATGCTCTTGGAATGGGTGAGCAAATATAATAAAGATGACAATACTACCTAAACTAATCTATTTGTTTAGCGCTATACCAATCAGACTCCCAAAAAACTATTTTAATGACCTAGAAAAAATAACAATAAAGTTCATATGGAAAAACAAAAGGTCAAGAATTTCTAGGAAATTAATGAAAAAAAAAAATCAAATGAAAGTGGCCGAGCTGCGCCAGATCTAAAATTATACTATAAAGCAGCTGTTACCAAAACCATTTGGTATTGGCTAAGAAATAGATTAGTTGATCAGTGGAATACGTTGGGTTCAAAGGATAAAACAGTCAATAACTATAGCAATCTGGTGTTTGACAAACCCAAAGACCCCAGCTTTGGGGATGAGAACTCACTATTTGATAAAAATTGTTGGGAAAATTGGAAACTAGTATGGCAGAAACTAGGCATTGACTTACACTTAACACCATACACCAAGATAAGGTCAAAATGGGTTCATGACCTAGGCATAAAGAATGAGACTATAAACAAAGTGGAAGAGCATAGGATAGTTTACCTCTCAGACCTGTGGAAGAGGAAGGAATTTATGACCAAAGAAGAACTAGAGATCATTACTGATCACAAAGTAGAAAATTTTGATTATATCAAATTGAAAAGTTTTTATACAAACAAAACTAATGCAGACTAGATTAGAAGGGAAGCAATAAACTGGGAAAACATTTTTACAGTGAAAGGTTCTGATAAAGGCCTCATCTCTAAAATATATAGAAAAGTGACTCTAATTTATAAGAAATCAAGCCATTCTCCAATTGATAAATGGTCAAGGGATATGAACTGACAATTCTCAGATGAAGAAATTGAAACTATTTCTAGCCATATGAAAAGATGCTCCAAGTCATTATTAATCAGAAATGGAAATTAAGATAACCCTGAGATACCACTACATACCTGTTAGACTGGCTAGAATGACAGGGAAAGATAATGCAGAATGTTGGAGAGGATGTGGGAAAACACGGACATTAATACATTGTTGGTGGAATTGTCAATACATCCAGCCTTTTTGGAGAGCAATTTGGAACTATACTCAAAAAGTTATTAAACTGTGCATAACCTTTGATCCAGCAGTGTTAATACTGTGCTTATATCCCAAAGAGATCTTAAAGAAGGGAAAGAGACCTGTATGTGCAAGAATGTTGTGGCAGCCCTCTTTGTAGTGGCCAGAAACTGGAAACTGAGTGGATGCCTATCAATTGGAGAATGGCTGAATAAATTGTGGTATATGAATATTATGGAATATTAAAGTTCGGTAAGAAATGACCAACAGGATGATTTCAGAAAGGCCTGGAAAGACTTACATGAACTCATGCTGAGTGAAATGAGCAGGACCAGGAGATCATTATATACTTCAACAACAATACTCTAAGATGATCAGTTCTGATGGACCTAGCCATCTTCAGCAATGAGATGAACCAAATCAGTTCTAAGGGAGCAGTAATGAACTGAACCAGCTACATCCAGCAAAAGAACTCTGGGAGATGACTAAGAACCATTACATTGAATTCTCAATCCCAATATTTTTGCCGGCCTGCATATTTTTTTATTTCCTTCACTGGCTAATTGTATAATATTTCAGAGTCCAATTCTTTTTGTACAGCAAAATAAGGGTTTGGATATGTAAACTTATTTTGTATTTAATTTATACTTTAACATATTTAACATGTACTGGTCATCCTGCCATCTAGGGGAGGGGGTGGGGGGAAAGAGAGGAAAAATTGGAACAAAATGTTTGGCAATTGTCAATGCTGTAAAATTAAATTACCTATGCATTTAACTTGTAAATGAAAAGCTATTTAAAAAAAGTTTGTTCTCCCTACTTAGAAAATGAGAAGAAATTGTATTCTGATACAACTCCTTTTTATGCAAGCACACATGTATTGAAATAAAAGAAGGAAAATTGTTTTTAAAAATCAAATAAGATTGAAGCCAAAAATTAAACCAAAAATTCAAATGTAAGAAAACAGTGGGTGGGGGGTGGGAATGGAGCCAAGAGAGTTGATAGTAGGCAAATATTTGAGCTCTTCCTGGCTTCCTGTAGATAAATACCAGATCAAACCTCTGAAAGAGTTTTCAGTGATAGAACCAACAAATATTTGAAGTGTAACACTTCAGTTAAATATTTTGGAGAAATTTCAGAAAAGGTCTATTTCAATCAGGCATGGGGGGGGGAAGGTTGGGGGAGACAGGTGGTGAGTATAGGTATAGCACAGGAATCCGGAGTGGTGTAGTATGTTGGTACCAAGAGAATCTACAGTGAAGCTCTTAGCCAAAATACAGCAGAACAGTTTTTCTATTCTGGTTTGGAAGCCAGTACAACAGCAGAGTTGTGAGACATTCAGCACAACTACAATAGGCAAATAGTGAGCACCTGAATCCCAGAATAACATGGGAATTGACCATATCTACCCAGCAATGAAAAAAAGTAAGTAATGCCAGCCCTAGGACAATGAGAAGCTTGTAGAGGAAGTTTGCAACAATCTCTTTTTAGCCCTAAGCACAGACCTCAACCTGTAAAAATGGGCAAAAAAATGCCAATCAAACTCCCAAGAGACTATTTTTAAAACTATTACAGTATTTTATTGACAAAACATATGCATGGGTAATTTTTCAACATTAAACCTTGCAAAATCTTCTGTTTCAACTTTTCTCCTCTTTCCCTCTATTGCCTCCTCTATACGGCAGGCAGTTCCATATAAGTTAAATATGTTAAAGAATATGTTAAATACAATATATGTATACTTAATTATACAATTATCTTGCTGCACAAGGAAAATCAGATTTAGATGAAAGATAAAAATAATCTGGGAAGAAAAACAAAAATGCAAGCAAACAATAATAGAAAGAGTATAAATGCTATGTTGTGGTCCACACTCATTTCCCAGTGTTCCTTCACTATGTGTAGCTGGTTCTATTCATTACTGAACAATTGGAACTGATTTGGATCCTCTCATTGTTGAAGATAGCCACTTCCATCAGAATTGATCCTCATATAGTATTATTGAAGTATATAATGATCTCATGGTTCTGCTCATTTCATTTAGCATCACTTCATGTAAGACTCTCCAAGGCTTTCTGTATTCATTCTGCTGGTCATTTCTTACAGAGCAATAATATTCCATAACATTAATAACACAATTTACTCAGCCATTCTCCAATTGATGGGCATCTATTCAACTTCCAGTTTCTATCTACTACAAAAAGAGCAGTCACAAACATTTTTGCACATACAGGTTCCTTTCCCTTCTTTAATATCACTTTAGGATATAAGCCAAGTAATAATACTGCTGGATTAAATGAATATTTTGATAACTTTTTAAGTATAGTTCCAAATTGATTTCCAGAATGGTTGGGTCCTTTCACAACTCCATCAATAATAATGCATCAGTGTTCAAGTTTTCCCTCATCCCCTCCAACATTTGTTATTATGTTTTCCTGGCATCTTAACCAATTTGAGAGGTGTATAATGGGATCGCAGAGTTGTCTCATTTCTCTGATCAATAATGATTTGGAACATCTTTTCCTATGAGTAGAAATAGTCTCAATTTCATCATCTAAACTTTGTTCATATCCTTTGACCATTTATCAATTGTAGAATGGCTTGATATCTTCTAAATTAGAGTCAATTTTCTATATATATATATTTGGATACGAGGCCTTTATCAGAACCTTTAACTGTAAAAATGTTTTCCAGCTTTATTGCTTCCTTTCTAATCTTGTTTGCATTAATTTTGTTTGTATAAAAGCTTTTTAATTTGATATAATCAAAATTTTCCATTTTGTGATCAATAATGATCTCTAGTTCTTCTTTGTTCACAAATGTCTTCCTCCTATCTTCAACAAAGAGAAGATCTAATTCAGTTCCAAATGATCAATAATGGACAGAAGTAGCTAAACCCAGAGAAAGAACACTGGGAAATTAGTGTAAACTGTTTGCCTTTTTGTTTTTCTTCCCAGGTTGTTTTTACCTTCTGAATCTAATTCTTCCTGTGCAACAAGAGAACTGTTCAGTTCTGCACACATATATTGTATCTTGGATATACTATAACATATTTAACATGTATAAGTCTGCTTGCCATCTAGGGAAGGGAGTGGAGAGAGGGAAGGGAAAATCAGAACAGAAGTGAGTGTAATGGATAATGTAAAAAAAAAAAAAAAATCCATTCAAATGTACTGTCAATAAAAAGTTATAATTATTAAAAAAAACAAAAACAAATTCCTTCCTCCTCCACAAGTCTTAGAGGTAAACTATCCTATGTTCTTCTAATTTATTTTTAATCTCATTCTTTATGCCTAGATCATGAACCCATTTTGATCTCATTTTGGTGTATTGCTGTTAAATGTGGGTCAATGCCTAGTTTCTGCAATATAAATTTCCAATTTCCCTAGCAGTTTTTGTCAAATAGTAAATTCCTATCCTCAAAGTTGATGTCTTTGGGTTTATCAAATACTAGATTGCTGTAAGTATTGACTGTTTTGTCCTGTGAATGTAACCTATTCCACTGATAAACTAATCTATTTCTTAGCCAATATCAAATGGTTTTGGTGACCACTGCTTTATAATATAGTTTTAGACCAGGTACAGCTAGGCCACCTTCATTTGATTTTTTTTTTCATTAGTTCTGGTGAAATTCTTGACCTTTTGTTCTTCCAGGTTAATTTTGTTGTTATTTTTTCTAGGTAATTAAGATTTTTTATTGGGAGTCTGATTGGTATAGTACTAAATAAGTAAATTAGTTTCAGTAGTATTTTCATCTTTATTATATTTGCTTAATTGTGGTTATGATTTGCCATTCATTCTTTAGGATGAGATTATTTAGTTTCCAATTACTTTTCAGTCTATTTGCTCCTAGCCTTTTCTTGAATGTAGTTTTTATTGCATCATGATCTGAAAAGAGTGCATTTACTATTTCTGCCTTCCTGCACTTAATATTTTTTCCAATTGTTTAGATGTGACTTTATTTGTGTGGAAAGTGTTTTGTGTTTGCTTCTATAGTTCCTGACTTTCTCTTAGCAGGTAGATTCCCACATATTTTATACTATCAACAGTTATTTTAAATGAAATTTCTCTTTGTATCTCTTGTTGGGTTCTGTTAGTTATATATAAAAATGTTGATATTTACGTGGATTTAGTTTGGATCCTGCAACATTGCTGAAGTTGTAGATTATTTCGAATAGCTTTTTAGTAGAATCTCTTTAGTTCTCTAGGTATACCATCATATCATCTGCAAAGAGTGATAATTTGGTTTCCTCATTACCTACTCTAATTCCTTTAAACTCTTCTTCATCTCTTATTGCCAAAGTTAGCATTTACATACATTATTATTTAATATAATATTGAATAATAATGGTGATAGGGGGCAACCTTGCTTCACTCCTGATTTTATTGGGAATGGTTCCAGTTTATCACCATTACATATGATGCTTACTGATAGTTTTCAATATATGCTCCTGACTATTTTAAGGAAAAGTCCATTTATTCCTATACCCTCAAGTGTTTTTAATAGCAACGGATGTTGGATTTTATCAAATGCTTTTTCTGCATCTATTGAGATGATCATATTGTTTTTGTTTGGTTGGTTATTGATATAGTCGACTATGCTAATAGTTTTCCTAATATTGAACCAGCCCTGCATTCCTGGTATAAATCCTACTTGGTCTTAGTGTATTATCCTGGGGATGATTTTCTGTAGTCTTTTTGCTAATATCTTATTGAAGATTTTAGCATCAATGTTCATTAGGAATGTTGGTCTGTAATTTTCTTTCTCTGTTTTTGTCCTATCTGGTTTAGGTATCAGTACTATATCTGTGGCATAAAAGGAATTCGGTAGGACCCCTTCAATCCCTATTTTTTCCAAATAATTTGTATAATATTGGAGTTAATTTGTTCTTTAACTGTTTGGTAGAATTCACATGTAAATCCATCTAGTCCTGGGGATTTTTTCTTAGGGAGTTGATTAATAGCTTGTTCTATTTCTTTTTCTAAAATGGGACTATTTAACCAATCTACTTCTTCCTCTGTTAATCTAAGCAACCTAAATTTTTGAAGTTATTCATCCATTTTATCTAAGTTTTCAAATTTATTGGCATAAAGTTGGGCAAAGTAACTCCTAATTATTGCTCTAATTGCTCTTCATTAGCAGAAAGTTCTCCCGTTTCATTTTTAAGACTAACAATTTGAATTTCTTCTTTCTTTTTTCTAATCAAATTTACCAAGATTTATCTATTTTGTTGGTTTTTTTCATAGAACCAACTCTTAGTTTTATTAAATAATTCAATAGGTTTTTTTTGTTGTTGTTGTTGTTTTTTACTTTCAATTTTATTTATCTCTCCTTTTTAAAATTTCTATTTTAATGTTTGTTTGGGGGGTTTTAATTTGCTCTTTTTTTAGCTTTTTTTTAGTTGCAAGCCTAATTCATTGATTTTATCTTTCTCTGTTTTATGCAAGTAGGCCTCTAGAGATATAAAATTTCCCCTTATTACCATTTTGGCTACATCCCACAGATTTTAGTATGTTATCTCATTATTGTCATTTTCTTGGATGAAATTATTAAGTATGTTTATGATTTGCTATTCATTCTTTTGGATGAGATTATTTAGTTTCCAATTACTTTTTGGTCTATTTACCTCTAAGCTTTTTTTTTTGAATGTAGTTTTTATTGCATCATGATCTGAAAAGAAAGCATTTACTATTTCTGCTTTCCTGCATTTAATTTTGAGGTCTTTATGTCCCAATATATGGTCATTTTTTTAATAGGTTCCATGAACTGCCGAGAAGAAAGTGTACTCCTTTCTGTCTCCATTTATTTTTCTCCAAAGATGTATCATACCTAACTTTTCTAACTATTCTGTTTACTTCTATAACTTCTTTCATATTTATTTGGTGGTTTGATTTATCTAGTTCTGAGACTGCAAGGTTGAGATCTCCCACTATTATAGTTTTGCTGTCTATTTCTTCTTGCAACTCTTAATTTTTCCTTTAGGAATTTAGATGCTATATCACTTGGTGAATATATATTTAGTATTGCTATTGCTTCATTATCTATGCTATCTTTTAGTAAGTTATAGTGCCCTTCCTTATCTCTTTTAATTAGATCAATTTTTGCTTTTGCTTGATCTGAGTTCAGGATGGCTACCCCTGCTTTTTTTGACTTCACCTGAAGTATGGTAGATTCTGCTCCAGCTTTTTACCTTTACTGTATATGCATCACTCTGCTTCAAAAATGTTTCCTGTAAACAACATATTGTAGGATTCTGACCCCTAATACAGTCTGCTCTCTGTCTCTGCTTTATGGGGAATTTTATCCCATTCACATTTATGGTTAAAATTACTAATTCTATATTTCCTGCCATCTTGCTATTCCCAGATATGTTTTTCTCTTTCCTTTCCTCCTTATCCTGCTCCCCAGTATTAAACTTATCATCACCACTTGTCTCATACAACCCTCCCTCTTTAGGATCTCTCCCTCCCCCTTAGAATCCCTCCCTTTTTCTTAAACCTTTCCCTTACAATTATTGTATTCTTTTCTATTTAGACTACCTATTCCCTATTTGGTTTTCCCTTCCCACTTTTCAGTGAAGTGGGAGTTTTTCTGCAAACCATCATGTCTAATATTTTCTCTTTGAGTCAATTCTGATAACAGTAAGATTCATACTTTGTTCACCCTGCTCACTTCTTTCTCTCAGATATAATAGGTTTCCTTTGCCTCTTTATGAGATGCAGTACCTCCATTTTTCCCTTTTTCTACTACAATTTCTTTTATATCTCTATATCCTTTTTTATATATAACTGTAAAACCAATTTGTACATGTTATCTTCATGTATATCCCTAACAGAAATAAAGTTCTCAAGAACTTTTTTTTTTTTTTACCTTTTTATGCTTCTCTTGAGTCTTATATTGGAGGTCACACTTTTTGTTTAACTCTGGTTTTTTCATCAGAACTAAAGGGAATTTGCCTATTTCATTGAATGTCCATTGTCCCTGAAATAAAATGCTCAGTTTGACTGGGTAAATTAATCTTGGCTGCATACTAAGTTCCTTTGCCTTTCAGAATATCAGATTCCAGGCCCTTTGATCTTTTAATGTGGATGCTGCTAGATCCTGAGTAATTGTTATTGTGGCTTCTCAGCATTGTAATTATTTTATTCTGGCAACTTGTAGTATTTTTTCCTTAGATCTGATAGTTCTGGAATTTAGCCACAATATTTCTTGGAGTTTTAATTTTTAGGATCTCTTTCAGTAGGTGATCAATGAGGTCTTTCAATATCTATTTTACCTTCTGATTCTGTGACACCAGGGCAATTCTCTTTGATGATTTCCTGAAAAAAAATAGTGTCTAGGCTCTTTTTTTATCATGATTTTCAGGGAGTCTAATCATTCTTAGATTATTTCTCCTAGATCTGTTTTCAAGGCCTGCTGTTTTGCCGAGTAGGTATTTAACATTTTTTTCTCTCTTTTTAATTTTTTTTTTTTTTTTTTTTGGTTTTGCTTGGCAAATTCTTGGTTTCTCATTGAGTCATTCATTTCCATTTTTTCAATTCTCATTTTTTAATGAATTATTTCCTTCATTTACTTTTTTTTTCTTTTTGTAATTGTCTAATTGTGTTTTTTAAATGAATTGTTTTGTTCTATGGATTTTTTTTTCATTTCACCAATTTTATTTTTAGGAATTATTTTCTTTTTTACAGTTCACAGATTCTGTTTTCCAGGGAGTTGTTTTATTTTTCCACTCTATCTTTTAATGAGTTTTCCAGGGAGTTGTTTTCTTTTTCCACTCTATCTTTTAATGAGTTACATGCCTTATCCAGACCCTCTTGCAAAGCTTCTCTTTTCTTTCCTATTTTTCTTCAACTCTCTTTTAAAAGCCTTTTTAATTTATTCTATGGGAACCTTATATGGTGGAGACTTATCCACCTTTGGGTTTTCATCTAGAGAAAAACTGTTTTTAGTCTCCTCATGGTTTGAAATCTGCTCTCTTTCAGTATAGAAGCTATCTATAGTTAGAGCCCACTATGCCTTTTTACTCATTTTACCAAAAACAAAACAAAACAACAAACAAACAAAAACAGCTGCAGTCTGCTTTGGGGTCAATGAGGAGTTACAAAGTTTCCTCAATAGACAACAGGAAGTGGCAGTGAAGAGGTAGTGACAAACAGTGTCTGTGCTGGGATCAGTGTCTGTCCTGGCATTAGCGGTTGTGCACTAAGATTGTGTTGAGTCACTCCTGCTTCTGGGTGAGTGTGGCCATGTCCAGAAAGATTCTAGCGTTTTAGGATTATGGTCTTTATCCTTTGTGTTTTCTAGCTTCTCTGCTAATCTACTGGCTTGCTGCCTGGACAGAGTAGTCAACACTGTGGTAGAGTTCTCCCCGCAGATTTTCAGCTGGCAAAGATCACTCCCTGCCCCTTTCACTCTACTCATCATGAGCTCTTTTCCATGCTTGCACTGCCTATTTGTCTGAGTCTGTGCCTCGCCTAGTCCTATTTGGTCCCCATATGTAAGCAAAAATAGACTTTTTCTGGCAAATTTCAAGATTATTTTCTGTTGAAATGTTATACCCCCAATATTCATGGGTTCTGATAGTCAAGCACTGTGGTGTTCTTTTTCTTCTTTAAAATAATAAGATGGTTCTCTCTGGGAGAAAGCAGGTTTCTTGGGGAGGTTTTCTGGAGGCAGCTTTAATTTCAGTTAAAAGTAATAATCACCCAAATTGCAGCCAGCTGGTAAAAATGCAAATTTTTATTTTCTCCTTTCAAAGTAGCCCGGTTAGTTTTTCTTAGAAGCCTATCTTTCTGCTTGGTTCCAAGAGTTCCCTGCAAATGTCTCCAAATCCAAAGGTTTGTCCTTTAGCCTCCAGATAGCCAGGTGGAAAATGAAATGGATCTCTCTTGCCTTGGAGAGAGGGCTTCTGGCTCTCAATCTCCCAGAGTGCTCTGTGTCTGTCCCAGAATGCTCATCTCCAATCTAATTCAGCTGAACTCTCATGACTGGGCTTATATATGACTCTTCTGAGAGAATGGGATTATGGGTTTTCTCCCAGAGTGCTCTCTGGCCCTAAGAGCTTCAAGGGAGGTGTGAATTCACAAAGTTACAAAGTTTACTTTGTGAATCTCCCATACTTGTGAACTCCAAGAGTACTTAAATACTTCTTGCTTATAGGAGCTCTCTAAAGGTATGAACACAAGCATTGTATTAATTAGTTCTACTTAGTACCTTGTTTCAGGTTCTAGCCCAAAACATCTCCTTGTAAGGTCAGATCAATAATACTGAACCATGCTAAATTAGATAATTATTGTCTCTATCAACTCTAATGACTTAACAGTTTGTAAAGATTCCAACAAAGCACTAATTCAGAGACACTTTTTCCTAAAAATAATTTGAGGGTAGAGGAGAGCTCAGAAAAATGTGTGTCCTTTCAATCATTTGGCTCCTCCCCCACTCCCAAATTAGTTTAGTGACCTAGAAAAAATAGCAACAAAAAGTATTTGGAAGACCTCTCAGATCTGGGGAGGAGGAAGGAATTTATAATCAAGAATTTCAAGGGAATTAACAACAACAAAAAAAAAAAGCAAATGAAAGTGGCCTAGCTATACCAGATATAAATCTATATTATAAAGCAGCAGTCATCAAAAACATTTAGTACTGGCCAAGAAATAGAGGAGTTGATTAGTGGAATAGGTTAGATTCACAGAACAAAAGAGCCAATGACTATAACAATCTAATATTTGATAAATCCAAAGGCCCTAGCTTTTGGGATAAGAATTCACTATTTGAGAAGAACTGCTGGGAAAATTAGAAACTAGTGTGACAGAAAGTAAGCATAAACCCACCCCTAACATTGTATACCAAGATAAGGCCAAAATGTGTTCATGATCTAGACATAAAGAATGATATTAAACACAAATTAGAAGAACATAGGATAATTTACCTCTCAGACCTCTGGAAGAGGAAGAAATTTATGACCAAAGAAGAACTAGACATCATTATTGATCACAAAGTAGAAAATTTTGATTATATCAAATTTTTTTTTGTTTAATTTTATTTAATAATAACTTTGTATTGACAGAATCCATGCCAGGATAATTTTTACACAGCATTATCCCTTGCAATCACTTATGTTTCGTTTTTTCCCCTCCCTCCCTCCCCCCCCCAAGATGGCAAGCAGTCCTATATATGTTAAATATGTTGCAGTATATCCTAGATACAATACATATTTGCAGAACCAAACAGTTCTCCCGCTGCACAGGGAGAATTGGATTCAGAAGGTAAAAATAACTCGGGAAGAAAATCAAAAATCAAATAGTTCACATTCATTTCCCAGTGTTCCTTCTTTGGGTGTAGCTGTTTCTGTCCATCATTTATCCAATGAAACTCAGTTAAGTCTCTTTGTCAGAGAAATCCACTTCCATCAGAATACATCCTCATACAATATCGTTGTCGAAGTGTATAATGATCTCCTGGTTCTGCTCATTTCACTTAGCATCAGTCCATGTAGGTCTCTCCAAGCCTCTCTGTATTCATCCTGCTGGTCATTCCTTACAGAGCAATAATATTCCATAACATTCATATACCACAATTTACCCAGCCATTCTCCAATTGATGGGCATCCATTCATTTTCCAGTTTCTAGCCACTACAAACAGGGCTGCTACAAACATTTTGGCATATACAGGTCCCTTTCCCTTTCTTAGTATCTCTTTGGGGTATAAGCCCAATAGAAACACTGCTGGATCAAAGGGTATGCACAGTTTGATAACTTTTTGGGCATAATTCCAGATTGCTCTCCAGAATGGCTGGATTCGTTCACAACTCCACCAACAATGCATCAGTGTCCCCGTTTTCCTGCATCCCCTCCAACATTCATCATTATTTTTTCCTGTCATCTTAACCAATCTGACAGGTGTGTAGTGATATCTCAGAGTTGTCTTAATTTGCATTTCTCTGATCAATAGTGATTTGGAACACTCTTTCATGTGAGTGGTAATAGTTTCAATTTCTTCATCTGAAAATTGTCTGGTCATATCCTTTGATCATTTATCAATTGGAGAATGGCTTGATTTTTTATAAATTTGAGTCAGTTCTCTATATATTTTGGAAATGAGGCCTTTATCAGAACCTTTAATTGTAAAGATGTTTTCCCAGTTTGTTGCTTCCCTACTAATCTTGTTTGCATTCATTCTGTTTGTACAAAGGCTTTTTAATTTGATATAATCAAAATTTTCTATTTTGTGATTGGTAATGGTCTCTAGTTCATCTTTGGTCACAAATTTCTTTCTCCTCCACAAGTCTGAGAGATAAACTATCCTATGTTCCTCTAATTTATTTATAATCTTGTTCTTTATGCCTAGGTCATGGACCCATTTTGATCTTATCTTGGTATGTGGTGTTAAGTGTGGGTCCTTGCCTAATTTCTGCCATACTAATGTCCAGTTATTCGAGCAGTTTTCATCAAATAATGAAATCTTATCCCAAAATTTAGAATCTTTGGGTTTGTCAAACACAAGATTGCTATAGTTGACTATTCTGTCTTGTGAACCTAACCTTTTCCACTGATCAACTAATCTATTTCTAAGCCAATACCAAATGGTTTTGGTGACTGCTGCTTTATAATATAATTTTAGATCAGGTACAGCTAGGCCACCTTCATTTGATTTTTTTTTTCATTAATTCCCTTGAGATTCTCGACTTTTTATTGTTCCATATGAATTTTGTTGTTATTTTTTCTAAATCATTAAAATATTTTCTTGGAAGTCTGATTGGTATAGCACTAAATAAATAGATTAGTTTAGGGAGTATTGTCATCTTTATTATATTCGCTCGGCCTATCCAAGAGCACTTAATATTTTTCCAATTATTTAAGTCTGACTTTATTTGTGTGAAAACTTTTTTGTAATTTTGCTCATATAATTCCTGACTTTCCTTTGGTAGGTAGATTCCCAAATATTTTATGCTATCAACAGTTATTTTGAATGGAATTTCTCTTTGTATCTCTTGCTCTTGGATTTTGTTGGTGGTGTATAAGAATGCTGAGGATTTATGGGGATTTATTTTGTATCCTGCTACTTTGCTAAAATTATGAATTATTTCTAATAGCTTTTTAGTAGAATCTCTGGGGTTTTCTAGGTATACCCTCATATCATCTGCAAAGAGTGATAGTTTGGTTTCCTCATTGCCAACTCTAATTCCTTTAATCTCTTTCTCAACTCTTATTGCAGAGGCTAGTGTTTCTAATACAATATTGAATAATAATGGTGATAGTGGGCAGCCTTGTTTCACTCCAGATCTTACTGGGAAAGGTTCTAGTTTTTCCCCATTGCATATGATGCTTACTGAAGGTTTAAAATATATGCCCCTAACTATTTTAAGGAAAAGTCCTTTTATTCCTATGCTCTCAAGTGTTTTTATTAGGAATGGCTGTTGGATTTTATCAAATGCTTTTTCTGCATCTATTGAGATGATCATATGGTTTTTGTTTGTTTGGTTGTTGATATAGTCAATTATGTTAATAGTTTTCTTAATATTGAACCAGCCCTGCATTCCTGGTATAAATCCTACTTGGTCATAGTGTATTATCCTGGGGATGATTTTCTGTAATCTTTTTGCTAATATTTTATTTAAGATTTTAGCATCAATATTCATTAGGGAGATTGGTCTATAATTTTCTTTCTCTGTTTTCAGCCTACCTGGTTTAGGTATCAGTACCATATCTGTGTCATAAAAGGAGTTTGGTAGGACTCCTTCAATCCCTACTTCTTCAAATAGTTTATTTAGCATTGGAGTTAATTGATCTTTAAATGTTTGATAGAATTCAGATGTAAATCCATCTGGTCCTGGGGTTTTTTTCTTAGGGAGTTGATTAATAGTTTGTTCTATTTCTTTTTCTGAGATAGGAGTATTTAGGATATTTACTTCTTCCTCTGTTAGTTTAGGCAAGTTATATTTTTGGAGGTATTCTTCTATTTCATTTAAGTTGTCGAATTTATTGGCGTAAAGTTGGGCAAAGTAACTCCTAATTATTGCTCTAATTTCCTCTTCGTTAGTGGTGAGTTCTCCCTTTTCATTTTTAAGACTAACAATTTGATTTTCCTCTTTCCTTTTTTTAATCAGATTTACTAAGGGTTTGTCTATTTTGTTGGTTTTTTCATAGAACCAACTCTTAGTTTTATTAATTAATTCAATAGGTGTTTTACTTTCAATTTTATTGATCTCTCCTTTTATTTTTTGAATTTCAAGTTTAGTGTTTGATTGGGGGTTTTTAATTTGTTCCTTTTCTAGCATTTTTAGTTGCAAGCCCAATTCATTGACCTTCTCTTTCTCTATTTTATACAAATAGGCCTCTAGAGATATGAGATTTCCCCTTATTACCGCTTTGGCTGCATCCCATACATTTTGGTATGATGTCTCATTATTATCGTTTTCTTGGATGAAGTTATTAATTATGTCTATAATTTGCTGTTTCACCCAATCATTCTTTAGTATGAGATTATTTAGTTTCCAATTATTTTTTGGTCTTCTTTCCTGTGGCTTTTTATTGAATGTAATTTTCAATGCATCATGGTCTGAAAAGGATGCATTCACTATTTCTGCCTTACTGCATTTGAGTTTGAGGTTTTTATGTCCTAATATATGGTCAATTTTTGTATAAGTTCCATGAACTGCTGAAAAGAAGGTGTACTCCTTTCTGTCCCCATTACATTTTCTCCAGAGATCTATCATATCTAATTTTTCTAGTATTCTATTTATCTCTTTGACTTCTTTCTTATTTATTTTGTGGTTTGATTTATCTAATTCTGAGAGTGCAAGGTTGAGATCTCCCACTATTATAGTTTTACTGTCTATTTCTTCTTGCAGCTCTCTTAATTTCTCTTTTAAGAATTTAGATGCTACACTACTTGGTGCATATATGTTTAATATAGATACTTCTTCATTATTCATTCTACCCTTTAGCAAGATATAGTGCCCTTCCTTATCTCTTTTGATTAGATCAATTTTTGCTTTAGCTTGATCTGAGATCAGGATGGCTACCCCTGCTTTTTTGGCTTCACCTGAAGCATAGTAGGTTTTGCTCCAACCTTTTACCTTTAACCTGCATGTATCACCCCGCTTCAGGTGTGTTTCCTGTATACAACATATTGTAGGATTCTGGCTTTTAATCCATTCTGCTAACCGCTTCCTCTTTATAGAGGAGTTTACCCCGTTCACATTTATGGTTAAAATGACCAATTCTGTATTACTTGCCATCTTGTTAACCCCGGTTTATGCTTTTCTCCCTTCTTACTCCCTTACCCCCCTTCCCAGTATTAAGCTTGTGAGCACCACTTGCTTCTCACAACCCTCCCTTTTTTAGTATCCCTCCCCCCCCTTAAAGTTCCCCCCCCCAACTTGCCCCTTTCCCTCCCAGTTACCGTATTCCCTTCCACTTAGCTTATTCCTTCCTTTTTCACTTTTCCCTTCTCACTTTTCAATGAGGTGGGAGAAGTTTCACCATAGATTGAATATGTCTAAAATTCTTCTCTTAATGCCAATTCTGAAAGCAGTAAAATACTCACTATATTCATCCCTCTCCATTCTTTCTCTCAGATATACTAGGTTTTCTTTGCCTCTTCATGAAATGTAGTACCCCCACTTTCCCTTTTTTTCTGGTACAATGTCCTTTCCACATCTAGTTTCTAGAACAAGGTATACATGTATTCTTTATACATCTTTATGGCCGAAATATAGTTCCCAAGATTAATCTTTACCTTTTTAGATTTCTCTTGAGTTCTGTGCTTGTAGATCAAATTTTTTGTTAAGTTCTGGCTTTTTCATCAGAAATAGATGAAATTCGCTTATTTTGTTGAATGTCCATCTTCTTCCCTGGAAAAAGATGTTCAATCTCGCTGGGTAAGTTATTTTTGGTTGCATACCAAGTTCCTTAGCCTTTTGGAATATCATATTCCAGGCCCTTCGATCCTTTAATGTGGATGCTGCCAGATCCTGGGTGATCCTTATTGTGGCTCCTTGATACTTGAATTGGGTTTTTCTAGCCGCTTGCAGTATTTTTTCCTTTGCCTGAGGGTTCTGGCATTTGGCCACTATATTCCTTGGTGTTTTGATTTTAGGATCCCTTTCAGTAGGGGATCGATGAATTCTTTCAATGTCTATTTTACCTTCTGTTTCTATGACTTCTGGGCAGTTCTCTTTGATAATTTCCTGGAAAATAGTGTCCAGGCTCTTTTTTTCATCATACTTTTCTGGAAGTCCGATGATTCTCAGGTTGTCTCTCCTGGATCTGTTTTCCAGGTCTGTTGTCTTCCCCAGAAGGTATTTCACATTCTTTTCCATTGTTTGATTTTTTTGTATTTGCTTGACTGATTCTTCTTGTCTCCTCGAGTCATTCAATTCCAATTGTTCGACCCTGATTTTCAGTGAGGTATTTTCTTCACTCACTTTTTTAAGATCTTTTTCTAATTGTCCAATTGAGTTCTTTTGTTCTGTGGAATTTTTTTCCATTTCACCAATTTTGTTTTCCAGTTCACCAATCCTATTTTTCAAGGATTTGGTTTCTTTATCCACTCTCTCTTTAACTGACTTCTCCAGGCTCTTTTGCCAAGCCTCCCTCTCCTTTTGCAGAGCCTCCCTCTCCTTTTGCCAAGTCTCCCTCTCCTTTTGCAAAGCCTCCCTCTCCTTTTCCCATTTTTCTTCTAGCTCCCTTGTGAGAGCCTTTTTAATTTCCTCCATGAGATTCATCTGTGCTGAGGAACATATGATCTCCTCCTTTGGGGATTCACCTGGGGACTGTTTGTTTTTAGTCTCCTCAGGATTTGGAGTCTGCTCTTTATCTGTATAAAAGCTGTCCAGGGTTAAATTCTTTTTCAGTTTCTTGCTTATTCTGTCTATTTATCAAAGACAAACTATCAAAGAAACAGAAGGAAAAAAACCCCTTGAATGGAGGCTGCTTTCTTTGGGGGAGGGGCAGGGTATTCGTGAGGCAGGGGTCCTACTGTGATATGGTGCCTGCGCGCTGAGATCCGAGCGCTCTGAGATCCGAGCGGGCTGAGACACTGTGGGGGAGGGGTGGCCAGGTCCCGAGAGACTCCAGCTGTTTGGGGTTGTATTCTTCACCCCTGGTGTTTTTAGCTTCTCTGCTGGGCTGCTGACTCGCTGCCGGAGCAAAGTATCTAATCCTGTAGCAAAGCTCTCCCCGCAGAGACGGCTGCGATCACGCCCCACCCCCTCTCCGCTCTACCCGGTTCTGAGCTGCTATCTGTGCTCTCGCTGCAGCTGCTGCCCGCAGACTGCTTCCGATTTAAATACCATCCCCGCCCTCGCGCAAAAACAGACCTTTCTTGATGAGTCTCAAGGATGGTTTCTCTTGGTAAGTAATTGTATGTTTTTTTTCAGTCGAGCATTAATTCAGAGGCATGAAATGAAATGAATAGTGAGAGAAAAACACGGAGGTTACACAGCAGTGTATTTCCTCTCCGCCATCTTGGCCGGAACTGATTATATCAAATTGAAAAGTTTTTGTACAAACAAAACTAATGCAAACAAGATTAGAATGGAAGCAATAAACTGGGAAAACATTGTCACATCTAAAGACTCTGATAAAGGCCTCATTTCTAAAATATATAGGGAATTTATTCAAATTTATAATAGTCCAAGCCATTCTCCAATTGATAAATGCTCAAAGGAAACAAACTGAAATTTTTCAGATGAAGAAATTGAAACTATTTGTAGCCACATGAAAAGGTGCTCCAAATCACTATTGATCAGAGAAATGCAAATTAAGACAAGTCTGAGATACCACTACACACCTGTCAGATTGGCTAAGATGACAAGAAAAGACAATGATGAATGTGGGAGGGCATGTGGGAAAACTGGGACACTGATACATTGTTGGTGGAACTGTGAACAGATCTAACCATTCTGGAGAGCAATTTGGAACTATGCTCAAAAAGTTTTCAACTGTGCATACCCTTTGACCCAGCAGTGTTTCTATTGGGCTTATATCCCAAAGAGATCTTAAAGGAGGGAAAGGAACCTACATGTGCAAAAATGTTTGTGGCAGCCCTCTTTGTAGTATCAAGAAACTGGAAACTGAGTGGATGTCCATCAATTTGATACTGGGTGAATAAATTATGGTATATGAATGCTATGAAATATTATTGTTCTATAAGAAACGACCAGCAGGATGATTTCAGAGAGGCTTGTAAAGACCTACATGAACTAATGCTAAGTGAAATGAGCAGAACCAGCATATCATTATACATGGCAACATGAAGACTATATGACAATCAATTCTAATGGACGTGGCCCTTTTAAACAATGAGATGATTGAAACCAGTTCCACTTGTTCAGTTCATCTACACCAAAGAGAGGGCTCTTGGTAATTGAGTGTGAAACATAACATAGCATTCTCACTCTTTCTGTTGTTGGTTGCTTGCATTTTTTTTTCAGTTTTTCTTTTCTTTTCTTTTTTTTTATCTTCTTGATCTGATTTTTCTTATGCAACAAGATAACTTATTATGGGCCAGAACTCAGAACTCTGAAACAAGGATTCTTGCAAGATGTTAAGTCTGTGGAATTGATAAAGACAATGGTTATCTAGCTTAGCATGGTGCTTAATAGTTCTCTAGTTCAATATGTGTACTTAGTACTAAATATAATTCCACAAGATTAACACCTATGATAATGGAGTGTATAACAGCCAGTAAGGACTGAACTAGATTCATTCCATCTTTGGTCAGGGTCTTGGTGGCTTTCCTGGGGGACAGAGAGGCTGGGAGACAGAGATAGAGAAGACAGAGGACTGGAGGCAGGAGTTCAAGCTCTCAGAGCCAAGGAGAAAGATTCATTCCATTTTCATCAGCCTTGTGGTGGCTAGCCTTGTGGTGGCTAGCCTCACCTCCTGCACTTTTCCACTGAAACCATGACTCCAACTCAGGAAAGCCGCTAAGAAAGGAAAAAAAAAAAAAAAAAAAAACTAGCTGGGTCCCAGGCAAGGAAACTATGTTATGAAAGAGATAATAAAGGATTTGGACTTCCACACCTGGCTATTCTTTATTCTTGTGGTGATTACTCTGCTAAAAAAAAAAAAAAAAGTTGCCTCAGAGACCTTCAGAAAACTACCAAGAACATTATAATAACTATATAAATATGTATACATATATTGGATTTAACATGTATTTCAACATATTTAATATGTATTGTACTACCTGACAGCTAGAGGAGGGGGTGAGGTGAAGGAGGGGAAATTTTGGAACAAAAGGTTTTGCAAGGATCTGTGGTGGAAAAATTATGCATATGTTTTATAAATAAAAAGCTTTTTAAAAAAGAAGTATGCACAATGTTCTGTGCAGAATAGGCAAATAAAAGAATTAGTGTGGCATCTATATTCAGGCTGAATTGAAGAGAGATGAGAAATCTGAGGCAGGGATATCATTCAAGAGGTTCTTGTATTTTATATCCAGTGTCTCTGATAGAGGTGTTATTTCCAAGATATACTGGAAATTGATTCAAAGTTATAAGCTTTCAAGCCATTCCCCAACTGATAAATAGCCAATGGCAGTTCTCAGGAGAAGAAATTCAAGTTAAGTACAGCCATATTCTTCTCCCAAATCACCAACAATTTGATAAATGGAAATTAAAGTAACTAAGCTTCCATTTCATACCTATCATATTGAAAAAGTTTACCAAAAAAAAAAAAAAAAAAAAAAAAGAAAAGAAATTCACAAATGTTGGAAAAACAGACATATGGATAAACTGATTAGTGATAGCCATTCTGCAGAACAATGAAGAACTTGAATATTACTAAACTGTGTATAATAATTGATCTCAAAAGTGTAGTTGGGTATCATCTGAGGCACAGTTGAACAAATTAACATTAAGTAAAAAGAATGGAATACTTTGGTGCTGTAAGAAAAGAAGGAAGAGATAGATTCAAAAAAATAAGCAAACAACAACAACAACAAAAACTTGAAAATGAATCATATGATATAATACAGCCAGGAGAACAATTTACACACAGGCACCAACACTATAAGAATGAGCCCTTTTAATCTCTCATCTATGGTAAATTCCATCTATCATCTGAAAAAGATTCTAAATATCTGAAAGAAACAATTTGAACATTGTTAAAAAGGAATATATTTTGCATATTATTATTTATTATGCATATGTATTACAATTGTGAGAATGAGAGAAAATAAATACTTGTGAATTAAAAAAATAAAAATAAAAGAGCCTATTGCCATAGTTTTTGGGTGAAGGATTTTGAGAGTCTGAGCTAGGGTACTCTACTTGTCAGTAAATAATAATAATAATAATTAATAAAGATCAAAATCATTTTGTGCAAGGAGAATGGAGATAATCAAGAACTGATTTGAAAAGTTGGTTAGGAGTAGAGAATGGCTCTTTAAAACTCAGGTCTTTTCTAATTCTGACATGTGATATTTCTCATGTGATAGACATACCTAAAGAAATATCTTCTTTTGGGTGAGAAGTCAATAAGCATGGCAGTTTTTTCCTCTCTTAAATATGGAAGAATTTCTCTTTAAGTGTGAGCTTATTTAAAAACCACCCCAGGTTTCTAGCAATCTGTTGTTTTGTTATTGTTGTTGTTGTTTATTTTTTGATTTTTTGATTTTTGCCTTTTTTGTTTGTTTAGGTTTTTTTTTTTTTTGGGGGGGGGGGTGGTAAAGAGACTCAGAGAGGGAAGTTCTGTTTTCTCCAATTCTTCTGGGATATATTGCCCTAGTGGACATCACTCAACTTGAGATGAGGAAAGTGTCAGACCTGGCTACACATAAACCAAATGAAAATTGTATTTGATGTTTTTACCTATAATTTATTTACTTAAAGACTTTTATAATCTTGTATAATGTTGAAGGGACAAAGGTTCTGAACAAAATGATTTTAAACAATGACAACCAAAATATTCCTTTGATCTAGAAAAGAAAAAAAATAACATGAAAGAGAAAAGAGAAACAAAGAAGTAACAGACATCATTTGTTGTCCATCTCCATCATCATATTCTTTTGTTTACTCTTCCCAAATGTATTACTTTCCAGTATGTATTACTCACTTACTATAACTACCAATTCAATATAGGCCTTTTTCATTTTACAGCTGAATTTTTACAAATATGAGACTAGTCTTAGTGCCTCTATCTGTTTCCTGAAATAATCTCCTGTCCACAAAATTTGTTAGGCACTTGCTACAAGGACTCTAGACTGGGCCTCCTCTTATTTTTTATATCCATTCTCCTTATTTCATCAGCTCTCCTTCATTCAATATGCATTAGTTGCCATTTGGAATGATTTGGAATTGTAATTGTAATTTGGAATTTAGAATATAGATCCAAACATCTAGAATGAATCTCTCTCCTAAACTTCAGATCCCTAATCCCAACTTCCTGTTTGATGCCTCCTTTTATATGCCCTTTATCTTCTCAAGTTCAATATACCCTATATTGAAACTCATATATTTCCTTTTAAATTCATCTTTTCATATATATACATATATATAATTTTGAATTCATCTTTTCATGTATATATATGTAATTTCTCCTAAAGGTACCATCATCACGTCAGTAAGCAAAATTCATAATTTTTGAGTCATGCTTGATTTTCCCTCATCAACTTTAGCTCTACAATAAATTCCCATGCAGACATTTATCTATGTTCTCATAATTTCTGCATGGGGTCAGTTACCATTGCTACATGAGGCTTACTTCTGTGTATCCAGGTCTCATTCCTTCCTTTGCGCTTTGGGCACATATCAGCAATTCCTTTTTAGACATCTCTCCTGGATATTTGGATATCAACATAATCAAAAGAGATTGTATAACTTTGAAATAAAACATATTCTTGTTCCTAATTTCCTTAATTTGATAAGGGTGCTACACATATCTAGTCACTGTGAGAAGGTTGTAGGGTATGTTCAAGAAAGAGCAGTATTTTGGAATGAGCGCTGCTGAGTCCTTGACAGAGCTGCTTTCCACCTTTGGTGTCCCCCTGACCCACCTAACTCTCCCTTGTGGCTCCAAGAAGCCATAGCATGCACAGTGGCAAATGTTTTGGCGGATGAGTTAAAGTATGCTTTGAGTAACCAAGGTGTCTCAAACCCTCCACTGAATAAGATACTATCTACCACAAGCATGTAAAGACTTCCCCTTGTGGAATGTGCAGGTGAAGCAAGTGTTATGGAGTACTTAAAGTTGGTTAGGTGTCAAAGACATGAAGGTTATCCACTGCATCTCAAGACATCACCAATAGTCTTGACTCTGTCCTGCCACTGGACAGTGGTGACTCAAGAGAGTGAGGCCAAAGAATTTGTGTACTTCTTTCACTTAAATCCAATTTATGCACAAATCAAAAGATATCACCATACCATTTGACCATTTCTTCCTATAACATGTCTAATATAGTGATTTTATTTTGGTCCTCTTCAAGAACAATCCAGTTGAGACCAAACACTCAGTGAGAAATAATTCATTTGTACACCTACTCTATTCCAATCAGTATTAATCAGTTTGATGGAATCATATCAATGTTCTGTATATAAGACTCCAGAGTTGTGAGCTGCAAATTTTAACTTCACTTGTTTAATCATAAGAAGTTAATTAGAAGCTGTCTACCCTTGTTTTAGTTTGTCATGGTGACCAAGCCTAGCATGGCAGAGATTACAACTACATGGAAAGTCCTCCAAAATAATTTTGTACCTCCTGACCAATCTCTTGTCCAATAGGAACAAGTGACCATCATATGACCACTAAAGTGACTGTGATAGTTTGTACTTTTCGCTCCTGGCCAAACTAAGAAGAAGCCCGTTCATTCTGTGTGGAGATGTTCTTTGCTTCACCCAACTTGTGACCCTGCTGACATATTATTTTGCTTATTTTAGCTTATGAACCACATGTCAATCAATGGAATTATCCTGTATTTGTATATAGCTGTTCTTGAATGACTGGACATCTAGTCCTATAAAAATAGTGCCTTGGAAAGAGGGGACATCTCAGATCATGAGGAAGACGTGAGGTGCACTTCAAAAAAAAGGACCATAAACCAATAAAGTGCCACTGGCTCAGAGCTCTGCCCTAATCTTTTTTTATTGCAGGCCAGATAATTTAATCCACCTATCACCTAAATTTTAATCCATCCTTCAGAAAGCTGTCAACTTATTATAATTCTATGCTATACCCTTGGTCTCTGTTCCACAGTCTTCAATGACTTCCTTTTGATTCTACATTAGAAGAGTTTCTTCTGGGAAATTGACATAGCTATGCAGTCATATTCCCATCTCCCCAGATATTTTTAATATTATTCTGCTCCATTCATTCTATATTTCTGCCAAACTAGACTACTTAGCTTTTCCCTAAATTTGCCATTTGGCAAAGGAGATTTGGAATTTCCCTTCTTTTTTCCTTTGTACATGCCACTTACATTCCTAGAATTCACTTTTTCTTTAAGTATCTAGAGTCACAGCTTTCTTCACTGTTCAGTGAAGTTGCCACATCCTAAAAGTTATTTTTCTTATCTTGGCTTGACCTAATTTTTTTTTCAGCCAGTTATATATCACATACTTCTTACCCACACTTAGTAGAATTTATGTTTGATGGTAAGGGCTGCCTTTTTTTCATTTTTTTCCTCAATATCTAGCAAATTATATTACACTTGATAAACATGAGCTTTATCTACAAGATCTGACTTTTTTTATTTGTTGAATCAAAAGTAATCATCCTGGTACTATACTGTTATGTTTATCATTATAATCCAAGTATTTTCCTCTATTTTCTAGTGTAAATAGCCACTATGGCACAGAAAGAGATAATATTATATATGGAAGGAATCATACTGAACATGTAGAACAACCTACTCATTTCTACAAATTAGGAAACCGAGGTCCCAAAATGGATATTAATCAATTAATCAACAAGCATTAATTAGAGGCAGCTGGATGGAACAGTGGGTGGAATTCTGTCCTTAGAGTCTGGAAGTCCTAAGTTCAAGTGCATGCTCAAATTCTTATGAGATGAATGATCCTGGTCAATGCTAATGATAATTGCTCATTATCTCCCAGGGTTATTTTAAGAATCGAATCAAATGAAATAAAGTTTGTAAAGCACTTAACAGAGTGCCTGGCACATAGCAGGTGCTATATAAATGCCAGTTATTATTATGTTTGTTATTAGTCCTCTATGTGTCAAGCGCGGTACTAATTTTCAGGTAAAAACAAACAAACAAAAACCAACAATCATGAAATGATTCCTGCCCTCAGTAACAATATATTTCATAAGGAATGATTTTCCTAAAAATATTCAGGAAATCAGTGACAGAACTAGTAATCAAACTCAGGTTTGCAGGACCCTAATAGATTTTTTCCACTCATTTTCTCATTATTCTCCAGAGGCTATGCCTTTATTTTAGCTTATTTTCCTCTTATTTTATTCTATCTTTTATTGTTGCTATTTCTCTCCTCTCATCCATTCCATGCATAAATATTGCCAATTGAATAGAGACCATTTTAAACCAATACTGAAAAACTTCTGCAAACCATATGAATTTCTCTTTTAGTCCTTTGACTCCTATACTACTTTATATCTCATTTAATTAATTCTCTTTGTATTAGATTTAGTGGGCTAGTCTATTATTAACTGGATTATAATGTCATTTGTCAGAGTGTGTCATTGTCAGCCTCAACATCAACATCAAGGGATTATACTACCCCCACAGGGGAAGAAACATCTTTGAGAAGTAATAGCTTGATTATTTGAATCCTTTAAGCGAACATCAGTAAATCACCAGTATGTTTTCTGGCTGAGATCATTCTTTTGAAGGTTTGAGTTAGACTAGACACTTGCTGAGATCTCTCCAATTCTGACATTCAATTTTTTATGAAGTATTTCTATTTCCTATTTATCTTTGTGATACTTTTATTATTTTTAAAAATTCCCTTCTAATAGTAGTAAATTTGCATTATAAAAATTGTGAATGAATGAAATGAAAGAAGCCCTTATCTGAGTTTTTTTTTAAAGCTTACGATTAGTTCTGCCCAATTTAGCACCTACTAATAATGTGATTTAATATTTTTCAGTTGTTTCATATGCTACTTGGAATTTGGAGTATTTTCATCCATGGTAGTAAAGGTGAATAGTTGGGATATTCCTCTTTCGGGGCAGTCCTATAGCTCATCTTATTTTACTCATATATTCTTAATGAATTTGTAAGTTCATCAAAGAAGCAAGAGACAATAGAATAATATGTATATGATATTTATTGATTAGTTAATAATGGTAGCATTTGGGGAAATTTTAAAATATACAGCACTGACATTAAGTTCAAATGTGACCTCAGATAATTAGTAGCTGTACGCCTGGGGCAAGTTATTTTACTCCAATTGCCTCAAAAACCAAAACAAACAAACAAATCAAAACCCTTCTCTCCTAACCCTAGTCTGCTCTGCTTGTGATTCTCAGGGCAAGAAGAAGATGGCTTCAGTCTCCTAGTTTTTATTTATTTATTTTGCATATCTCATTTCAATACAGTATGGCTATGGATGTTGCAAAGATCCTGAAGAAAATAGAGGAATATATGTCCTGAGGACAAGAACTATGCAACCTTTGTCTTTATATCCCCAGCACTTAATATATAGTAAGCATTTCATTAATGCTTATTGATGGACTGAATGAATACTGATCAGGATGTGGACCAGGGGATCAGTGTCTGCAACTTTAATGCATGTTAAATAAATGTGTAGTGTGGGTTTCATTTTTAAATTTGAAGCTATTAGCATATTGAGAACCACATAATTTGTGGATATAACATTTATGTCATGTCTCAGGGGTCATGTATTTTTTGAATATATTTAGAGGTGTAGATGCCAGTAAGCCTTGTTTCTGTTTGATATTTTGATCCATAGATATGGAACACATTCTTTCAGAGATCTTATTTAGCATCATTTAGAATCATAGAATTAGAATATACAAAATTATTCAAATATTCTTTTATCTTAATTACTATCCCGCACCTGCTCACCTATTCACAGGCAACAGAATCTAGTTAGTGTGGAACAGAAGTATTGCATCTATTACAACAATACTTATTAATAAGTGCAAAGCAAGTACATTTTAAGATTGTAACAATTTATATTTCATTTTCTCTTACAGAAAGTATTACTTAATGATTATTCTATGAAGGGACATAATAAAAAGACATAACTAATACTTAAGAAAGCCTTTTCCTTTAGTCACAATATTATATATCTTTTTTATTATTTTTCCAATCTAAACTAATCACTTAATATTGTCAATCATCTAATACTTTTTTTCTTACTGATGTAGATTTTCCTCCCTTAAGAAAATTTAGACTTAAATTTTATTAACTAGCATTTCAAATGAATTTTATTTCTAAAGGAAGCAACAAGGGATTTCTTTGAATATTGAGTTACTTTGTTATAATAAAAATTAGAATGGCATGCACTGTATAATGAAATCAAAAGATGACCAACAGCTTCCTTATTAACCAGCAAGCCAAAATAGTACAGTAGTGAGAGTACTGCACTCCATGCTTCTTAAATACAGGATTGTTGTCTCTCCTCACATACAAACATACACATGTTTGTTACACATACAAACTCACACACACATGCATATACACATTCATATATATATACAGAGAGTTAATTTTGTTGTTCAGTCATTTCATAGCATCTATGTGATACCATTTGAGGATTTTTTTGGCTAAGGTTTGCCATTTCCTCCTTCAGTTTCTTTTACAGGTAAAGAATTAAGGAAAACAGATTTAAATTATTTCTTCAGGGTCAGACAGCTTCTGAAGCCAAATTTGACTTTAGGGACTTAAGTTCTCCTTAGTCCCAGCCCTGTGTTATATTCATTGCAACACCTAGATATATTTTGCAAAGTAAATACTTGGTTATCAATTTGGTGAACAGAATTTGGGAGAAGAAAGCAGGTGTTTTCATTTTCAGCACCAAAATCTACCATTAAGTACATGATCTTCAACATTTAACTTCTATGTGCCTCAATACCTTTATTTGTAAAATGTAAAAGTAAAATACTTTACTCAATCATTTTTAAAAGTCCTTGCAGATAATTGCAGATCTTCAATGATTTCTTGGGAACATCTACTGTGCAAATCAAATCAAAATTATTCAAATTCTACACTGAAATATTTTTACTTGTGCTCAACTTGTTTGTTTTAATATCAAAGAAAATGGCATTTTTGTTGTTAGCAAATAAATTTAAGAAAGTGTATGTGAATAGGAAAGAAGTTTTAGTTTTACCTGAAACTTAAATTGATTTTCCCCAAAAAAGTTTCTATTCTTCTATTTAAATGAGTAACTCCTCCCCAAAGACACATATTCTTCTTATAGCTCTCTATTGTAACTTTCTCTTACTTATACTAAACTCTGGATTGTTTGAATCATCAATTTACGACTTTTGATTGGATCTCAAGGGAAGCAAATTAATATTTGTATTCTCTGGATATATAATTCATGCACAAATCATTCTAAGCATGCATTTGCATGTCAGTCAGGAAAAAAAAAGACAGCAAGTGCATTTGAATTGAAAGAAAAGAAGCTTTTGAAAATGTATTATTGATAAGGATTAACAAAATTCTATGATTTTGGGGAATATATTTAGGCATTCTTATTAAAACTTTTCACAACAATCCTGTATTTAAGAAGCATGGAGTGCAGTACTCTAACTACTGTACTATTTTGGCTTGCTAGTTAATAAGGAAGCTGTTGGTCATCTTTTGATTTCATTATACAGTGCATGCCATCCTGGAAGCAGAGCCTTATATGTAGAGTTCATGGACAGTCCTATTATGGGAAACCAACTTGTTTTGAGGGAAGCCCAGCTGACTGCTTCTGCGCAGCTCCTGGAATTTGAAACATCTAGGGACCTCTACGGAATCCTGGCATCAGTTACTACATCGACTGACTCTTAGGGAGTTAGGCTCACTCATTCTCCCCTTCAGGATTCAGATCGTAGAAGCAGTTAATTTCATAGATAAACTTAAAAAAAAAACAGAGAGGACTTTATTTAATTTTTTTTTAATTTTCTGGAAGGCTACTTTGGTTTCTTATTATTATCTGGCCTAAGTCTGAAAAACGTACTGGAGTACATTTCATTAAGATATTCACTGCTGCCTTGATATTTTTATTTTTGCCCAAATGATTTGGTATGAAGAAGTAGAAGATTGTTGTAAGTATAAATAAACTAAAAGTTTTACTTTTTTATTATTATTGTGTTTTGATGTAACTTTAAATATGCCTAATATTACAAGAAAAATATACGCTCATGAAAGGAAATTAGATAGGAAGTAATTAGTCAATATAAGTGCACTTGTACTATATACAATAATGAATATATACACATATACAAATATAATTACATATAGATAAATATGCTGAATTAAGAAAACTTACATTGTAGAAAGAAATTCATCCTATATATAAATGGTGTTAAATACCTTTGTGTTAAAAGTAGTAGTTAGGTGTTCTTATTTGCATCATGTTTTTTGTTCCTACACATTATATTCTAGGGCTATTTTATTTTTGTTTTCACTTATATTTATTGTTCTCTGTGTATATTTATTTATCTAATTTTATGTATTTGTGTGAGGATTTGTTCTATTATAGTTATCTGTCATATTCCTAGTTAATGCTAAGAACTATCTTTGAAAAAGGGGAGGAAGAGTCTAGGATAAAACTATATTTGTTATAACTAATATAAGATGAGATGGATTAGAAAGAATGTAATGGAAAGATTTATTCAGCTTTCTCCTATTTTACAAGATAATTTACCATTCATCATTTTAAGACATTGTCTTCTACTTCCACTTCTAGGTAGTACTCAAGTATGAATTGTTTTAGGTATGAAAAAATACCTTCTGGATTGAGGAAATATCTTAGAACTTGGCAGGGGGATAACTATATTTAGTAGTAAAGTTAGCTTAAAATACTATTCATGTTTTATATCTATGGTGACTAAGCTCTTTTTACTCAGACAGTGTTGGTTTGCCTCTATTCCAAGACCAACTCTTTAGCATCTTTATTTTGAAACAAATCATGACCTCTAGGGCATTTAAGACTTTTATTGCAACATGCAAGTAAAAGAAATATATATATATACATATATATATATATATATATATATATATATATATGAGAAAAATCTATTTCAAAGATATGGGCTGACTCAGTTCCTTAAGAGATATGTGTGGCTGTTTTTCTTGTATCTTAATTCTTATGGATCTAAGATTATCACCATTTTACAATATATGGGAAGACTGTGACTATATTTAGGAGGGGGAATAAGTTTAGTAATTTCAGTAACTGTTCACCAATTTCAAGGAAAGAAAAAAGTTTTACTGAGAAAATTTTGTGGAAAGGAATGAATTATTTTATATCAATAGCTCCTGGTTTTGGAATATATATGTTTGATTATTTCTTTATTATTCTAAGTTGTGTTAAAATCACCAAGGTTATGTTCCAGTGTAATTTTTTTTCTCTCTTGAGTTCAATTAATTTCAATAATATATGTGTATATTTGCATATGGTACAGATATCATGGTGCTTAATCTTTGATAACATATCTAAATACATTTTTTTGTATTAGATGATCTTAAAAATATTTAGAGGAAAAATAAAAAGAGAATTGTATTCATTTTCAAAAAGAAAGGCATGACTTATAGGCCTGCATTTATGAGTCTTATAATCTCTGATAACTCTGATACAATTATAAAACTTAAATACATAATTATTAGAGTATGAAAGAAACAGGAAAATTTATATCATTTACTTTATCCAAAAGTGGAATAAATTCCAGTGAGAGGTTAATTTCGCCCTCAGTAGAATTCTTCAAGTGTACTCTGAATGACTTTTTGGGTTTGTTGTGTGGAGAGTATTGATAGGTACAAATTTGTCTGGATGCCACCTGAGGTTCCTTTTAAATCTAAAACTATGTGATTTACTCATTTAAAGCATGAAAGGATTTTAAGTTCCATGTAAACCATCTTTACCATACTATGAATGAGGAAATTGGAGCCAGAGAAATTATGCCACTTGCCTAAAGACATACTGTATTTGGAAGAGCCAGGTTTTAAATGCAGGTCTTTGATTACAGATCCAAGGCTCCTTATAGACTTGTGTGGCTATAATATAGTATTATTCTTATTATTGGTGAAGCTATTGTAGATGCTCTATTTAAATGTTTAAAACTGTGATCATTAGAAAAAGTAAGAAAGTACTTTAACATTTAAACCAACAGTTCAGTGTCTTAGAGGATGCACTGTTTAATGTTGATGATAACATTTGACATTCATAAAATTAAACGAGGAAAGTCATGACATATGATTTTCCATAAGAACATATGACTATTTTGAATCTCAAGATTGTCTTTCTTTTGAATATAGAATGAGAGATAGAATATCATGCTATAGTTTTACTGAACTATTCCAAGGGTAATAGACAGAACTATACTGTCAATAAGACTGATACCCAGTTCAATCTGCTATGTAGCATGCCTTTGTATTTTATTTTCCTAACTTCATAATCTTATCAGGACTGAATACAAGATGATCTTCACTCTCATTATCTATTACAGATTCTACTTATCTATATACATATAATAATTTTAAACAAGTATATAGAGATGAGTTCAAGTTTACAAAGTACTTTACATATTCAATTTTATAAATCTGTTTATATGTGTACAAATCTGTTTATGTATATAAACATATATATGTTTATATATACATATCTATCTGTATATAAATATATGTGTATATGTATATCCATAGTTATGCATACATACATATATGTATAGAAACAGGGAAAGAGAGAGTAACATAATAGGTTTAGGAGAATTTTGTGGATTTAAGAATAACATACAGAGGATACCTAATTTTGTTGTTATTCAATATGTCTAACTGTGATTATATTTTGGGTTTTCTTGGAAAAGATATTGGAATGGTTTGTCATTTCCTTCTTCAGCTCATTTTATAGGAGAAGGTAAGGAAGTAAAGAAGATTAAATGATCGTCTCTGAGTACCAAAACTAACAAGTGTCTGAGGCCAATTTGAACTCAGGAATATAAATCTTCCTTATTCTAGACCCAGAGCTATACCCCCTACACCATCTAGCTGCTCTCCAAAGTAAACCTACTTTTTAAGTTGTGTGCTTAAGGGGAAAGAGTTTAGTAGATTCTAATACATAATCATTACTTATTAACTAGGTACACATTCTTAAATGAAGACAAATATGAAGTAGAATATCTCTTTCTGGCTTGGAGTACCAAATGCTCATTTGAAATACATTAAAATCTGTATTCAAAGTCACTGGTCATATGTTTAAAAAAAACTAAAATTTTTATCCACAGTTGAAGTTTAATAAGAGAGATAATGAAACCTTTGTTCTTTAGGAAAGTCATGCATTTTGTTTTATTTTAATCTTTCACTTTATCACTGGAATAATACAAAGTAATTTTCTTGTCCCTCCTCTTTGCACCCTCTTTAGTATTTTTTTGGTTTATTAAGATGATTTATCATAACTTTTATTAAGCTACTGTTTGTCTCATTATCTCATACACAATATCTTGAAAGGTAAATGCAATACTAAAATGTGTAGACAAGGGCATAGATTTATGGTTTCTTTGGTATTTCTTTAAGGGGTTCCCAGTGTGAAAACTTCTGCTGATGCAATCGAGAATGTCCTTTGAAATTTAATCTTTCAAAGTTGCCTAGAATATTGACAATTTTATCATATACCCCAAATAACAGATTTGTCATTTAACATTAACATTAACATTAACAAAAGGTCTCTCTGATTCTGAGGGTAACTTTCTAAACAATATAGTATAGAAATTTAGTAATAGCTAATGTTGATATTGTGCTTCAGCATTTACAAAGCACTGCACAAAAATTATTTTATGTGATCAACACTCTAAGGTAAGTTTTATCATTGAATCCTTTTAATAGCTAAGAAACTGATATTAATAAATGGTTAAGTCATTTGTCTAGGAAAAAGCAGCTGGAAAATATCTGAGGCTGGATTATGAAACCAGGCCTTCTTCACTTCAAGATCAATATTCTGTTCACTATGTCATGAATAGCAATATAAATACTTTATTTAAAATCTACTGTGATGGTAGCTATAGATTTGGATACACACACATACACATGTATGCATATATACATATTTTAAGATTAAAGATTTTGCTCAAGATTCCTTACATAGAAAAAGTAGTCTGGAGCTTACCTGAACTTATCTCCAACTCTTAAATTCTGTGACTTTCTAATTTTTCCTTTTTTAATGATCTCTCTTGCTATCTTCTCCTTAAAATAGGATTTTTCCCTGTAGTTCATACTTAGTCATACAGAAAGAAAAAATAAACCAATGATTATATCTGACCTTGAAGACAAAGTGATAGAAGTGTTACTTTGTCTGCTTTGTTTATTATAAAACAACTTCTAAAGTAAAGTTGGTACCAATTCTTTAAAATAATAATGATATTGCCCTTCTATGACAGCCTTCAACTTAATGCTGTTTACAAAGTAGGGTGAATATAAGATGATTAGAGTTTATCATTTCTGCTTTTTATTCTGAAAACATACATTGATTGAAATGATGAGGAGTTCACTTAATAGATGTGGTTCAGTGATTTCAGATATACTAAGTATGCAATTTGAAGGCAAGCCAGGACACAATAAGAAGGAACAATGATGTCCTTGGTTTATTTTTTACCCAGCACATTCAGGTTTTGATTGGATTCAGAGTGAGGCAACAGTTTTCTTTTTTCACAAGGAACTGCTCCAAGTCCTTGGAGGCTTGCATTCTCTTTATCAAAGGAGCTAGTTCATATTGGAGCATTTTGTTGTGAAGGTCATAGGCTGCAGTGTAGGAGAGAAGAAACATTTCTTTCTAGGACTCAACCAAGTACTAGCCTGACATTTCATGAGAATGATTGCATTAGGGAACTTTTGGAGAGATTTAATACAAAGTAATTTGTGGATCTGGGGAGTAGAAATGAAAAGACTGTAGTTCACTTGATAACTGTGTAACACTATATCATAATGCACTATGATATCATTATTATGGGACTCGATTTCCCCACTTATAAAATAATGGTTTGGATTTAATGTCTTTAAGTCAGCTTAGATCCATTGCCTTATATTGTAGGCATTTGGTAACAGGACTCCTCAATGATTTCTTTTCCCCTCACTGTCTTTATGTTTATTTTAAACCAGCTTCTCTGTGATTTGTCCTGGGCCTCAGCTGCTGGCATCCGCCTGTTATTCTCAGTAACATCCAGTATCCACAAAACAGGTGTTAGTAAAAGTCTGTTGTGGGATCAAGTCACCCTTCCCCCAATTCTGCCCTCCTTTTGCTTCCTTTTCTGCTCTCCCCCTTTCTCATTCCTATGAGTATTCACCCACTTCTGGTAATGCCATCTTTAAAAAAATAAAATAAAATAGCTGTTTTGTTATTATAAAATAAATTTTATTGTAAAATAAAATTACTTTTAAAAATGAAGTAACTGTCATTTTAGAGTCTCAATGAAATATATAATAAATGTATTTAATAATGGCTATAAATATTTGAAAAGAAGTACTGCCAAGTTCTGATTCTCCTACTTGTTATGTGTTTTCAATTTCTTCATCTGTAAAATGATGAAGTTATCATAGTATGGATTATGTTCTTATGAAATATTTATTCTCTTTTGTTTTACTTTCCACAATATAAATACAAACATAAAAAGTCGAAACTTCCGTGATATTTTTATTAATTAACCTTATAAAAGAAGGAATAGAAATAGAATATAGAAATAGAAATCTAACAGAAATCTACTGTTATATCTGAACTCAAAAATAATGAGTGAAAATCTCTAGGGAATATTATGTACATATTTTATGTGGGTGTCATATATATGTATATGTGTGTACGTATGCATATATGTGGGCCATGCCAACATTGAAAGAAAAAAGAAAATTGATTTATGAAGTTGCAAACCAACTACAGACATATCACAGTTTGGTTCTAATCCATTTAATAATATGCTGGATGCTAATACTGTGGAATGAGTTTTTCATTAAGAGTTTACAGAGTTAAAAAGGATGCTTATTTATGAAATGCCTATCATAATTATTGGTGCTTTTGGATCTGTCTTATAGAAGTCCCAAACCTATATTCACAGCTATCATTATTCACATATGCAAAAATAATTTAATATTTCATCTCAAGGCTATTTAACCACCCCAGTTTATCTGTAACTTTTAATTATTTGAGCTCTCTAATCACAGATAATTTGATTTTTTTTAATGAATGATTATCTATTGAGCCCATAATAGACATATGATCTCATTTTGTGCATAAGAAGGCTGTGCCATTATAAGGCAACTATCTAAAAGCCTTCACATATCTGTTTCTCTGTTTCAGATCCCTCTCTTTACCCAGCTGCTTCTACTCAGTAAGGCTGATATCAAGACTATAAATGGACATAAACATCAGTTGCTTTTTGCTCATTCTTGGCACCATTTAAAAAAAAATTCACACACAGCTTGTCTCCTCCCTTATCAGCTTTCAGCAGCAGTAGTTCTCTACCTCTGACTTAAAGGGCAGATGAGCTCGCTCCTACAAATGTGGATTTCAATCCTCTGAAACTGTGAAAGGACGTATGAAATAGTAAAGGAAGTCAGAGTGCAAGCAAGAATTGTAGTATTGAAAAATCAAGGTTTTTTCATATATGACAAATTTCCATCATTTTTTAAAGACTATATTGATCTTAGGAGTAGCTATATCTTTAAGTATGAATATAAAGCAAAACAGCCTCCACTTCTATGCCTTGGAAGGGGTGGAATCCTTGAACTTCAGCATATTTGGGTGGAAAAGATATTTAAGAGAGATAGAAAAAAGTGGTAAGGGCTCTAAGGAGAGCTTTTGGCCTCTTGGAGGTTAAATAAAGTAAAGGCTTATGGACAGTGCAGACAGCTGGGAACTGTAGATCTAGCTGTGATTGAAGGGCAAGGCAGAAGTTGTCATGTGAACAGCTGCTGAGGAGCCAAGAGATTCCTCAGGATTAAGCCCCACACACCCACTTTGTGCTGGGTAAAGGCAATGCTGTAAAAGCTATCCAAGGTCTATCCTCCAAAGATCTCTGCACTCTGGGGAACTTAGTTTGAATCATATGACAATTTGTGTCACCTACATCACTTATTCAGAAATTAAAGCCTCCAGAGACATTCATTGTGTTGTGGGGTTGGGTGGGGGAGGGCTAAAGGATAATGAGAGGATTTATGGGTAATTTTTTTTTCCTTTTTCAATCACTAATTTATGGACTTTGTGAATGAGTGTACCACTTTCAAAACAGCAAGGACTTCTATTTTTAATTGCTCTCCCCTCCCTTCAAACACTTACTCCACCCTCACAAGGCTATTCCTGGGTGATCTGACTGAAATGTAGCCTTATGTAGAAAATCTTTAATAAATATTTAAATTATGTAATTTATTCAGAATTTTCCTGGGCTTTGCACATCCTAAAAATACATTCTACGGAAATCCCATTTCAACTGACTACCGTATAATGAAATGAGCCTTCAGTGTAAAACATTTATCATAGACTGAATTTCAATTGCTTGGTTGAAGTTGTTATAGAATATGAGAAATCATTCTTTAGAGAATAGTGAATGTGCATAGACATGACAAAGTAGGTGTGCATTTTATTTAACATGCTATTTTAGTTAACATAGGTACTTATTGAAGTAGTGTCTAAAATTTCTTGAGAACCATTAGTAAAATTGATTATTCTTAAATCTGCTAAAGTGGGCAAAATGCTTAGGAAACACACTGACAATTTACCTTAAATACCAGCAAAATTGTGCAGAAGCACTAGGAAGCTCTAGTCATGGATATGTGTAATATCTTGTATGTTCTCTTTCTCATTAGAATATATATGAACCTTGAGGATAGGGGATATTTTTGCTTTTCTGTGTATTCCTCAAAGCTCAACACAGTACTTGTCCCATAATAAACTCATTATCCCCCCGAAACAAAATACTTAACCCTCCCAAAACAAATATATAGACCAGTGGTTCTCAAACTTTTGTTCTCAGTATCTTCATGTTGTTAAAAAAAAAAAAAAAACTATCGAGGATCTGTTCAAAGAGTTTTTGTTCACATGGGTTATATTTATAGCTATTTACTATATTAGAAATAAAAAATAATTTTGAATTTGTAGACCCTCTGAAAAGGTTTCAGAGACCCCAACAATTCTTTGGACTACACTTTGAGAACCACTGATATAGACTATCCACCTTATCTGGAATTATAATGAGGGAAGAGCATTTTGTTGCCCATGAGTACTTATATTCAGGGAGGTTCTACTCCATAGTTATCTGGAAAGTTGTACCTCTGATCTTGAATTCTTCTGCCATTTAGATTTAGAGACATACAGATTTAGGGAGAAAAGGAACAGAGAGATGTAAAAGTAGAATAATAAAGTGTATTATACAAAATTAATTTTAGCAATATTTTTTAAGGCAATTGGGGTTTAGTGATTTGCCCTGGGTGAAGTATCTGAGGTTAGATTTGAACTCAAGTCCTCCTGACTTCAATGCTCTATCTACTACACCATCTAACTACCCCCACTGTGCTATCTAGCTGTCCAGTAATATACTTTTAATAAAAATAAGATTCAATCTCTACCCCATGGGCCTTCTGAAATTAAAAGGGGTAGGTGAAAATATTCAAAATAATTTTAATGTAAATATTATGCTAAGTATACAGGAAAGATTCAAAAGAAAGATATGAAAAATTCAAGAAGGAAGGACCACTTTTAGTTTCCAGATCCTGGAATGGTTTTATGAAAGAATTGTTTCAGAATTGAGTCATAATTGAAAGAAGGATTTCATCAGGCCAAAATGTGTGAGACATTTGGTTTACACATATGATAAAGAGTATTCAAGGGTAAAGAAATGATGAATAATCTAGTCTTGTTAAAATTCAGCATATTACAGAGAACCATGGTTTTGAAACATGTAGTTGTACAAAACATCTATCCACTCGGGATCTCAATTTCCTCATTAAGAAAGCAAAGGAGTTGTATTCAATATCTGTGGATTATATAGTCCAATCCAAGTGTGGATCCTATTATTCTAGGTCAGGATCTATCTTTCTTTCTTTCTTTCTTCTTTCCTTCCTTCCTTCCTTCTTTCCTTCCTTCCTTTCTTTTCTTTCTTTCTTTCTTTCTTTCTTTCTTTCTTTCTTTCTTTCTTTCTTTCTTTCTTTCTTTCTTTCTTTCTTTCTTTCTTTCTTTTCTCTCTTGTTTGTTTGTTTCTTTTCTTCTTTCCATTTTATATTTTATTTATTTGTTTGCTTATTTTCTCCCATGGGTCTATTTTACAAGATAATTAAGACTATGGAAATTTTTGTTAGATATACTGAAGTGCTTTGCCATTTCCATTTTTTACTCATTGTTATTAAGATAAATGGGTCAAAGTGATTTGTCCAAGGTCACACAGTTAATAAGTATCTTAAGCCAGATTTGAACTCAGGAAGATCAATTTTTCTGACACTAAACAGGCACCATATCTACTGTACCAACTAGCTATCTAATGTTTGTAAAAAAAAAAAAAAAAAAAAGACATGGGATTACAGAGGAAACAAAAGATTAATGAAAATAATGTGATTTTTTTTTCCCCATTGAGTTTTTCTCATATCTAAAGCATCAAGAGAACATAAGAGAGGAAGATGAGAGAGAATATCTGGTCACTTAATAAAAATATCAGGCTTAAATGCAATGTTAATGTAGTTGATATTTTCGTCAATCACATGATTATAATGAAAAGAAAGGGTATTAGTCCAGGTCATTTCCAATGCTGAGATCTTATAAGTTCCTCTTCCACACCCCTTTAGTGCATATTTTTTTCTTCCTTTAAGATAGATTTTTTTAATACCCTTTTTTTAAAGTATCACCTAGATTTTCACTTTTCCCTACTTTCAGAGTTCTATACTTTATAATTTTTTTTAAATCATCAAAGCTGATTAATAGATTGAAAAAAAATCTTACATTATTTACAGAGGTCTAAGCTTGTGGACTCCCTACCCCTTCAAAAAAGCAAGGGTGTTATATTGTCTTGGCTCTTCTTTGAAGTCAAGCTTTTGTGCCCTCTCTGTCTTTTTCTAATTCTGACTCTGTCTTTATTTCTCTGTCTCTCTGTCTCTTTTTTTTCTCTTTACACCATTTTTTATTTGGGATTTTAAAAAATACATATAATGAGCATCTGTCAGATGTACAACAATATTTTTGTGATTGCAGAGGATAAAAATAAGAATTTAAATTTATTGGGAAATATTATTACTATTTTGTGGCAGGAATTGCATTAAGTTGTTGTTCAATTGTTTTCAGTTGTGTTTAATTCTTTTTGATTCCATTGGGATTTTTTTTTTTTTTTGGCAAAGATACTTTTGTTGTAGGACATTTCCTTCTTCAGCTCATTTGACAGATGAGGAAACTGATGCAAACAGGATTAAATGATTTGTCTAGATAATAAATGTCTAAGGCCAGAGTTGAATTCAGGAAGAATAATCTCCTTAAGTATTGAGAATATGAAGAGAAGGGAGGGGGAAAAAAGTTTCCACTGTAGTAAAGGAGCTAATACATAGATAAATATAAATTAAATCAAGCTATATTAAGGATAAGTAGGAAATAACTAACAAAGAAAAAGCACTAGAATCAAAGAGTCCTGTAGAAGATGTGAGTGTAGCTAGAACTTAATATAAGCCAGGAAAATCAGTAGGCAGAGTTGAAAAGGAAAAACATTTCCAACATTAGTGAATCGAACCCATGTTTTTTAGAAAACAGACAAGAAAGTTCTGTTACATAATTAAAGATATTAGAAAACCAAAGAAGGAAGGATAGTGGACCTTTGATCAGGATAAATAACTGTGGCGCTGACACATAAGATTCATATAGCTTTTTAGATTAGAAATCTGCCTCTTGTTTGGGGCTAAGGGGAAGTGGAGAGGCCAAAAAGGGACAATCTAGTTAGAATTAAAAGGAGAAATAGTAAGTTTATGAGTAAGAATGGAAACTATTCTGTCCTTAACCGCTCCATTGTATTTATTTCACTTTACAAGTTATACAGTTGTTAGTGTTCCTGTCCACCCTTTTTTGACTCCCTCCTTTCTTCCTGACCTTCCTTTCTTCTTAAATTCATGGGTGCTATATTACTTGTCTTTATAAATTTATAAAAATTATAAAATAAATTTATAAATTATAAAATTTATAAATCCAGTGATATTATTCAGCTGTTTTTCAATTATTTTTGGTTCCCCTGGCCCCATTTTCTTGGTTAAGATACTAGATTGGTTTGCCATTTCCTTCTCTGGATAATTTTATAGATCAGAAAACTAAGGCAAAGGTAGTTAAATGACTTGTGTTTGAAATCAGGTTTGAACTCAAAAAAAAAAAAAAAAAAAAAAAAAGATTGTTCCTAACTCCAGAGATTAATTAATCTGGAGGTTAAGTGACTGGTGGTTTTTCCATGGTCAAACTGCTTTTTACTTTCAGTCAGAAAAATAAGTAAATAATAGAAGGCTAGGATAATAGTCTAGGGGAAAGGGCCTGAATTAAAGTAGTGACTATGTGATTGGGAAAATGTTATTGGAAATAAGAAATGTTCTGATATCCAAGGCAATTCCAACAAATTTTGGATAGAAAATTTCATCTGCATCCAAAAAAAAGACCTATTGAGATTGAATGTGAATCAACATATGTTATGTTCCCTTCTTTTTTCTGTTTATCTATTTGTTTTTTCTCTCCCATGCTTTTTCCCTTTTGTTCTGAGTTTTATCTTCCAACATTATTCAGAAAGTAATGTGTATTGAAAATAAAAAAATAGAAAAATAAATGTTCTGATACATTTTAATATTTAATTAAATACGGGAAGTAATAGAGAGTAAGGAGTTGAGAATAGCTAAAATGTTGCAAACCTGGGTGGCTAGAAAAATGATCCCAACTGAAAAAATGTTAAAAAGAAAAAATGTATTGAGAGTAAGGTAGGAGAATCTTGTTTTGGATGTGTTGAGTTTGTATTAATCTAGGTAGAGATATCCATCAGGCAGTGTATAGTGTGAGAATGGATTTCAGATGGGAGATGAAGAGAGTACACATTTCGAAAGCATCAGAATAGAAATTATAATTGAGTTCATAATTATTTACTCAAGTCCAACTATGTCACTCCCTACTCAATACAATGCTAATGGTTTAATGGTTTTCTCTTGCCATACAACAATCTCTGTTTCATATTCAAAGTCATTCATCAACTATCTCCTTGCACACACAAACACACATACATACACACAGACATAAACACACTTTTTCTATTTTTTGATAACCTACTCATCCATCAGGAAGGATCAAGGATACTGACCCTCTTGATATTAAATAAATTAGACATTTCATATCTCAACTCAGATTATTTCTCTAGCTGTCCCTGATACCAGAAATGTTCTATCTCCTCATCTCTGCCTACTAGTTTTACTGGTTTTCTTAAAGTCATGGTTAAAATCTTATCTTGTATAGGAAGCCTTTCCCAAACTCACTTATAATTTAGTGCCTTCCTTTTAAAAATTATGTTTTACTTATCTTGTATATGGTTTGTTGTCTCTTGATTAGATTATAAGCTCATTGTGGGCAAGAATTGTCTTTTGTCTCTTTTTGTATACCTATTACTTAGAAAAGTGTTCACTATATAGGAGGCCCTTACTGCTTATTTATTGATATTTTCAGAAATTTATAAACTTTCCAGGGAAGAGCTTAAGAAAAAAGACAGAAAGGGAAAGAAGTAGGTAAAAAGGGAAGAAGGAAGGGCCTGAAAAGAAGCCTGGAGTATATTTGCTCATAGGCAAACCTTATGTTTGATTATCCAGCACAGGACTAAGAAAGACACACCAAATAGGTAAGAGAAAAATCAAGAGAATACAATGTGAGCAAATACTAAGAAAAAAAAAATAAGATGAGTAATGATCATTATTTTCAGACACTGAACAGAGGTCAAAAAGGATAATTATTGAGAAAAGACCATTGGATTTAACACTTAGATTGATGACACATCTTGATACATCTTAGAATAGTTTAGTTCAATGATGAAATCAAGGAAAAAATGAAAGGGATGGATGTAGAGACATGCTTTACTCCTTTTCAAACTTTGTTTAAACCATTCCCTTCACCCAGAATGCCTCTTAAATCCTTGTATATCCTTCAAGAGTCCAATCCTTACTGAAAGCTTACCTTAGCTTTCTAGCAAGGAATAATCTTATATTGTATTCTTTTTGAGAGGACTTTTTACATTATAACTTGTAGTATAACTATTTGTGCACATAATTTTTCTTCCTCACTGGACTGCAAAAAAAAAAAAAAAAAACAACTTGAGACAAAAGACTGTGTTATTATTATTATACTGCAGACCTTAACCTAACACCTGGCATGTAGTAGCAGGTGGTCAACAGAGTTTATTCAATGAAGTAAGAAAGGAATGAATGATAATAATTTTTAAAAAGATACTACTTTCATACCACATCAATAATAACCAAAAAAATGACTGCTATGGAATTTGCTGTTAAGAATATAGTACCACTTTTACTTGATTAAGCTGAAAAAGAAATGAAAAGTGTTTCTTTTCAAAGAGGAAAAATAAAAGGAAGTAAAAACACCAAAACTGAAAGGTCAAAATAGATGATAATTTAATTTTAACAGTAAGGCTTAATGAATATCATATTTGTTTTTCACACTTGGAATTTTCTAATATGGCAGCATAATTGACTGTTTAATAATATCCAGTCCATCAGGATCATATAAATAATAACTTGTTCTACATTCATTATTTTCTTTTTAACTAGTCTTGGCATAAGTAATACTGTAGGCTACAGATTTAGATCATACTTCATTGTATCTTGTTTTAAAAAATCTTTTCAGAGATCTAATATAATGCTCTCTTCTCTTCAATCAAAGATTACACATTCATTTCATTCATAATGAACAAGAAAGTGTACCTTGGGAATGGGCAACGTTAATCCTGATTTTTTTTTCTGTCCATCAGTATGGAATTTCTTTGTGAATATAATCTAAACTATGTCAGTTCCTATTTGGAGATTTAATGAAATAGATTAATAATATGTACATCCACAAAATTAAGAAATTGTAAGGATCCTTTCATTTGATGGGTTTTATTTTCTTGAGCATTGTCTTATTATATTGCACCATATAAAATATTATATTTCATGTATGTCCCCAGAGCCCTTCTTTACTTTGTCATACTTAAGTATCACTTTGTTTCCTAACTAGAATGAAAGTTATATGATTTCAAAGGCCAAATAGAAAAGATAAAAGCTGGAAATATGTGACTGTAATCATTAGTATTAGTTGGTTCTTTTTGTTTTGTTTTGTTTACTTTCCATAACTGGAATTTACAGGGATAGCCATTAACTGGGAAATGGCTAAACAAGTTATGGAATACAATTGTGATGGAATACTACTGTGCTATAAGAAATGATGAGTTCAATGCTTTTAGAAAAACATGGAAAGACTACAAGAAATAATGGAAAGTGAAATGAACAGAACTGAGAGAACATTAAATGTAGTAACAACACAATTGTTTTAAGAAGGACTGAGCAAATAAGTTATTTTGTCAATTATAAATACCCAGTTTAACTATAAAGGACATATTAAAAAGACACTATCTGCATCCAGAAAACAAACTGATGAACAGAACTGTATATATCATAATTTAACATATGTGTGTGTGTATGTATACACACACAAACACACACACTTATTTATGTCTAATAGTTGCCAGCTCTAGGGAAAGAAGGGAGAGAGGAAAAAAAGAAATTTGATTGAAGATTTGAAAAGAATAGCAAGTAGATTTGTGATTTCATATACAACCATCTTTTTTTAAAAACTGTTATGAAAATGTTTTATTCCATAAATTTAAAATAAAATAAATATTATGTATCCAAGTATATGTGTGAATATATGTATGCATGTATTATATATACATATATGTATATATACACATATACATATATATGTATATGTATGTATGTGTGTGTGTGTGTGTGTATATATATATATATATATATATATATATATGCATGCAGAGGATAATATCCTAGTCTAAGAGACAAGGCTTGTTGGCCTTTCCTTTTTTATGAAATAAAACTCTATAATTTTGTGGTCAATGATGACAATACATTTTCAGTGTTGTCATCTGTTTCTTAATAATGTAATTTACCAGATATACATGTATATAATTGTAGCTGGAGTATAGTTCATCACTGACATAAAATAATAAGAAGTACTTGAGTTTAAGGTAGTAGCTATAAATGATTAGTTAAGTCCCTTTGACTAAAAAAGATAGTGAAGCTACAAAGAGAAATGACATATTTATGAAGAAAGGCAGGTTTGGGTCCAGGGAAAGATAGTAATGGTTTCTATTTATGTCAGGCAGTCAGTTGACATTTATCAAGTGCCTACTATGTGAGAAATACTGTGTCAAATGCTGTGAAAAAACAACATGTAAATACATGTTTTAAAGAAAGATATAGGCAGAACAAATTAGAATGAATCAATAGCAGAATTAAGTAGATAATTAAGGCAGTAGAATTACGGGGAATTTTTGTAGAAAGTGGGGCTATCTGCCTGTTTCCTACACTTAACATGCTATACATCCTGTCCATTGTCCACTCATTCAGGAAATACTTATGTGCAAAGCATTGTTGGAAGAATTGTGGAGAATACCTGAAAAAAGATAGTATCTTGTTTGGAGTGTGGTATAACTACTAGATTATATACTACTAGTAGTATAAATACAAAAAGATCTGTAATGCAAGATAAAATATGAACACACAATAGGAAAAAAATCACGTTATGGATTTTCAGAAGAGATTTCTTTTAACTAATGATATCAGGGAAGGTTTTATAATGAGATAGCATTTGGAATAAGTCTCTGAGGTTAGACAATAATCTGGCACATTAAGATGGCCATTCTAAGCATGAGAAACAGAACAGAGATAGAAAAACGTAGCATATAGTTGGGGGAAATTAAGTAGTCCAGATTTCTTCCTTTTCCAACTTCTGCCAAAAAAATAAACTTGTTAAAAATAAATGGTCACTATGTATAAGTCATATAGTTACTGTCAATGCTTTTAAAATGAATATTTGAGAAACTGCAGTATGAAACATGTTTAACAAAACCCTGGGATTCTAAGAACAATGTATAATCACAAAACCCATTCAATGAATAGACCTAGTAAATTAATAAATATCACTCAGTGTGTAAAGAAAGATCGTGTAACACTAACAAAACAAAATAAAATTCATTATTAGCTACTTTAGGATACATATGATCTAAGTACCATGCAATTTTCAGAGTTTAGACAAATGCTATATCCTCTAATAGATTATACATCTGAATATTTTTTAAGTAATAATCCATTGATACTTATATCATGTCCTACTTTTCTTCTTCTTTGTATCTTTGGAGCTTAGTTCAATGTTTGACAAATAGTAAGAGTCTAATTAATACTTTTGACTTGGTAACTTGTGCTTATCTTCCAGTATACTGATAAGCTGTAACACATATTGACCCAGGTTTAAGGTTAGGGATGGCACCCATAAAACAATCAATCCCTTAAGTCTAGCAATTTAAGCTAGTAACTACTATTTTCTTCCAACGTACAGATATGTGTCTCTAACATAAAGAATGGAAACCTTAGACTAATCTTACATTTTGGTTGTTGTTTCTAATTGCCCTCAGGTATTCTAAAAATAGCCTCTAGAATGAAATGGCTGATGTTCTATCTACATTATTTGTTCATTTATTAGCTGGAATTTTTTTTTGTACCTTTTCATAGTCACAATATTGTTTCATATACCGAACTTCATCAGAAATTTAAATCAATACATCTGTGGGTTTATTCAATTAAGCTCTTGAAGTGTAGATGAACATTAAGTGATTTCAAAGAAACCCCACTTAACAGTTAGTTAACTCTCCTCAACAATGTAATTTTTTTTTTTACTACTCTTTGATGAAGAATGCTAATATTGGAACTCAGTCACTACTCTGTCCAGACAGAATCTTGTCTAGAATATGAGAGGCAACCTTGAATTGTTTCAAGGATAAGTGAATTTTTACGGTTAAGTTATTGTTGAAGATTCCCTGAAAAATGATTAGAAATTGTAAACTCATTCTAATGATATTCAGTTTTAGCTAATGAATTTTTCATATTAATTTTCCACCATGAATAGTTTGCCATAAAAATGTTAACTTAACCAAACACCACACACTAGTTAAGAAATTGGTTAGGTTGTAAGTATCCATGAGGAAACACAAGGACCAGTATAAAAAGATAATTCAGACATAAACAAATAATTTCAGGATATAGAAAATCCAGAATAAATCTCAGAGAAAACTCTTCTTTGTCAGAGAGACTTCAACACAGGGATGATAATTGTTTACAGAAGATATATTTTTAAATCATGTGTAAATTGATAAACAAGAATATGATCATTGAATTAGAAAATCATATGGATATTGAGTCCATTTGAGATTTCAAGAACATTAGAGAAATGTATAGAACTCTTTCCCAAGAACTTTATGAGAGATCAGTTTGTGTAGTAACATTGATGTACTTTCCAGAGTAAATTTGTGACCAGATTTTACAATGAAATTGAGTTTCTATAAGTTAAAGCAATATTTTCACTATACTAACCATAAGATTTATATCCTTAGTTGATGTCATAAAAATCCATTTGGACATTCCAAATTTAATCAAGGACTAGAAAAAGATTTAGGCTGTAATTGGTATCATTTTTTAGAAACAGTAACAGCACAAATATTTTTGAATGAAGATATAGAATAGGATTCAATTGTTTCTTTCTGAAAGTAGATATATCTTTTATGTACTTATTCTAATAAAAAGAAAGCCACTAATCAAAACTACCACTTACATAATATATCATTACTATATTATGTGTGTTGCTAGAAATGTAAATTTGTTTCATACTGGTTTCTTTCTTTCTTTCTTTTTTTTTTTTTTTTTTTTTTTTTTTTGCCTGGGGCTTACATTACAGGTGTGTAGTACATAATTTTTAAGTGTAGAAATAAGTCTAATACTTCTAAAAATCAAACTAAAAATGATAAATGGTAGAAAATTAAGTCCCTATGAATATTTCTGGGTCTCTAAAAGCTACACTACTTCAAAGTTCACAAAGTCATACCGAAAGATTAAGGTGAATATATTCTATTTCCCTATGCTTCTTGAGTCACATTATAAAGAATTTCATCTTTCCCCTTACACTCCTTGGAACTTTTAATATTTTATTGTTATTAATAATTATGTTACTGACTTGTTAACATTTCAGTATCATTATTTAATTTTACTTTATATAAAAGTGAAATTGTTTACAAGTTTACAGCTAAGATTCTGGAAGAACAAGTTAATATATTTTAAGTATTGGAAGGTCCATATAGACACCCTGTTTTTGTCTTTTACTGGTAGTGTTATAAAAAGAGAATGAAAATTTATGGAAAAATACATATAGAGTGATGTTGCTATGGATAAATATATACATAGAGATATTTTTATTATCTGGGCATGCTGAAGAAATTGGGGAGAAATATGCTGGTATGGGTATGAGAGACATGATTTGTAAATCAGATAAATGTATTATTCAAATATTTGGAGTTACTTTAAGGACTCATTACTTTAAGATATTTCTAGACATAAATATCATTTGCTATCCTACTACCTCCACTCCCCAGCCTTGTCTTCAAAAATGATTGTTGTCCAAAGAGTTCATTCCTTTGTAGACATCTTAAAGGTTGTCAAACTAAATGACTTAGGCAGTTTTATCAACAGATACAAAGTATGCCAATGGGTCCTACTCAGAGATTTTTCAATTGGTCAGAGTTTCCAAAGCAAACCAAGTTAGCAAGCATATATTAAATACTTACCGTGTCAGACCCTGAAAATACAAATACATAAAAAAATTAGGTTTTATCCTCAAGGAACTTATGTTCTAAAAGTAGAACACTTACTGTAAAAGGGACCTGAAAAGTCAAAGGAAAATTAATGGAAAAATGTGGACAATCAGAGCTGAGAAAAGAATAAAATGTTACTGGCCATGCCCCTTCCAAAAAATGGAGGTTCTTAGAAAATCTCTCCACTGGAACAAGGGAGTTTTGGAAGCAAGGACCAGTTCTGGATTTAGATAGGCACATGGTCTGAGGAAACTTCTAGAGCAATGGTTCTCAAACTTTTGTTTTCAGTATCTTTATCCTATTAAAAATTATTGAGGATGTCTCCAAAGAGTTTTTGTTTATCTGGATTATATTTACAAACATTTGCCATATTGGAAATAAAAACTATTTTTGAATTTGTAGACCCTCTAAAAGGGTTTCAGCGATCCCCAGGATTCTCTAGACCATACTTTGAGAACCACTCTAGAATCTAGAGTGAAAAGGCAGCTCATGGAGACAAAAGTATAAAGAATGAAAAGCAGAGCTAAAAATTTATGTTCCTTTGATTAAAAAAAAATCAAGAACCACAGTAACCTCCATGACATCATGAAAAATTGCAAGAAGACTTTGATGCTTTGAAGGATAATTATTATTTGAAAGATGCTAAGGGATTAGCAGAAGGGATAATGGCTTCACTGAGAATAGATTTTTAATTAATTCAGGTAATTTTCATTATTGGAAATGCTTTTATACCCATATTTCATGTTATTTTACCATCTTAAATCCTTAGCTCCAGTAAGACTATCAAGAAAATCTTTCATTATTTTTATTATAGCTTTTTTATGTACAAGTTATATGCATGGGTAATTTTACAGCATTGACAGTTGCCAAACCTGTTGTTCCAATTTTTCCCCTTCTTCCCCCACCCTCTCCCCCAGATGGCAGATTGATCAAATACATGTTAAATATGTTAAAGTATAAATTAAATACAATATAAGTATACCTGTCCAAACAGTTATTTTGCTGTACAAAAAGAATCGGACTTTGAAATAGTATACAATTACCCTGTGAAGGAAATCAAAAAGCAAGCGGATAAAAATAGAGGGATTGGGAATTCTATGTAGTGGTTCATAGTCATCTCCCAGAGTTCTTTCACTCTGTGTGAAAGCTGGTTCAATTCATTACTGCTCTATTGGAACTGATTTGGTTCATCTCATTGTTGAAGATGGCCACGTCCATCAGAATTAATCATCATATTGTTTTTGAAGTATATAATGATCTCCTGGTCTTCCTTATTTCACTAAGCATCAGTTCATGTAAGTCTCTCCAGGCCTTTTTGAAATCATCCTGTTGTTCATTTCTTAATGAACAATAATATTCCATAATATTCATATACCACAATTTATTCAGCCATTCTCCAATTGATGGGCATCCACTCAGTTTTCAGTTTCTGGCCATTACAAAGAGGACTGCCACAAACATTCTTGCATACTCTTTAAAATCTCTTTGGGATATAAGCCCAGTATTAACACTGCTGAATCAAAGGCTATGCACAATTTGTTAACTTTTTGAGCAGAGTTCCAAATTTGTCTTCAGAATGATGGGATGTATTCACAATTCCACCAACAATTTATCAGTGTCCCTGTTTTCCCACATCCCCTCCAACATTCCACATTATCTTTCCCTGTCATTCTAGCCAATCTGACAGTGTGTAGTGGTATCTCAGAGTTGTCTTAATTTGCATTTCTCTGATTAATAATGACTTGGAGCATCTTTTCATATGGCTAGAAATAATTTCAATTTCTTTGTCTGAGAATTGTCTGTTCATACTCTTTGACCATTTATCAATTGGAGAATGGCTTGGAAATCTTTCACTTCTAAGAATTCTACTTTCAATTTGATCATACCTTTTTTTGTGGCCCTTATCACATTCTGCCTTGTAGTATATAGTTAGTTATTTATGTACATGTTGGTTCTGCCCAATAAGATTAGCTCCATAGAAGAGGGGGAAAAGTCTTAACCATAAAAGAAAGCAATTATTGATGAGATGGGGAGGAGAGAGGAAGCACCATCATTGGATTTAAGAAGTGGTTGGGCCATCATTAAGTCTAGGATGTTGGCAACTAAATTTATACTGTAGTTAAAAGTTGCCTGAATATAGTTAAATTTCCTTCCACATAGTAATTTAATCAAAATTAATCAAAAAATTAATCAAAAAAATTTCTATTCTACCACAAAAATTGCTAGGTGTTCATGAATGCAAGTACAAAATACACACACACACACACATACACACACACACACACACACACACACACACACCCCACAAACACAAAAGAAGTCTATTAAGATCTACTAAAGACCTTAAGGCCCTAGTCCATTCATATTTTATTCATTCCTTTATTCTCTAAGGTATCTACCAAAGTGTTTTGTGTAAAGTTGAGGCTTAGTAAATATTTGCTAAATGAAGAGGCAATGTAAATCCAAGATGTTTTCAAAATCAAGTGAGGGGAGAAATGAAAGATCTTTTCAAAGATAGAAAAAGTAAATAGCCTTAAAATATTTTGCAGTAAGGTGTTACTCTTGATTGCAAATACTGGAAAAAATATTTATTTTATCTAGAAAAATGAATTTTATTAGTGTAAATAATTTTACACATTATCCCTGAAGCTGCTCAAGTTTTATCATCAGTCCTACTACCTCTTTGTGCTGAAATTCCTTGGCATAGTCATCTTAATTATTTAAGTAAGCCAAAGACCTCTGGAGTTTTATTATCCTCACCAACCTGCAACCTTATGAATTTTCTATCATCACCCAGAATTACAGAGTGAGATCTTAAAAGCTGGGACTATCTAGATTTTTCTGTTTATATGCCTAGAACTTAGTATAATACTTGATACAAATAAGAATTTTTTTTTAATAAACCATTTTATTTACAAAACATATATATGGGTAATTTTTTAACATTGAGTCTTGAAAAGTCTTCTTTTCCAAATTATCCCCTCCTTTCCCCCCAAACCTTACCCTAGATGGCAGGTAGTCCAATACATGTTAACTCCAACAGAAATAGTGAAAATGCTATGTTGTGGTCCACACTCAGCTACCATGGTCCTCTCTCTGAATGTAGATGGCTCTCTTCATCACTGAACAATTGGAATTAATTTGAATCATCTCATTGTTGAAGAGAGCCACATCCATCAGAATTGATCATTTTTTGTGTGTATATATATATATATATATATATATACACACAAATAATGATATATATATATGTTGCAGTGCACAATGACCTCCTGCTTCTGCTCATTTCACTTAATGTCAGTTCTTATAACTCTCTCCAGGTCTCTCTGAAATTATCCTGTTCATTGTTTCTTATAGAACAATATTATTCCCCAATATCCATATACCATCACTAATTCAGCCATTCTCCAATTGATGGCCATCCACTCAGTTTCCAGTTTCTGGCCTCTACAAAAAGGGCTGCCACAAACATTTTTGCACATGTGGGTCCCATTCCCTCCTTTAAGATCTCTTTGGGATATAGGCCCAGTAGAAACACTACTATGCAAAGTTTAATAACTTTTTGAGCATAGTTCCAAAGTGCTCTCCAGAATGGTTGGATCCGTTCACAGTATTTAAACAATGTATCAGTTTCCCAGTTTTCCCATACCTCCTCCAACATTCATCATTATCTTTTACTGTCATCTTAGTCAATCTAACAGGTATGTAGTAGTATCTCAGAATTGTCTTAATTTCCATTTCTCTGATCAATAGTGATTTGGAGCACCTTTTTATGTGACTACAAATAGTTTAAATTTCTTCATCTGAAAATTGTCTGTTTATATCTTTTGACCATTTATCAACTTGAGAATGGCTACAAATAAGAATTTAAATGATTTGAATGATTCATTCATTTCTTGACCCTAATATAATTAATAAAGGAAAAGCATTTTATGTTTATAAGAAAACTGATAAATCTTGAAATAGCATAATAATAAAAAAGACCTATCAATGAATTAATTAATTTATCATTTCTGTTGTGTAACAACTAGTGGCATATATACTCTGATATTCACTTATATACATACTATATTATGCATATAATGTTCTTAATATAGGATCTATACATGTACTAATGCTTTTCTGCATGTATTCCCAAATATTGAGATATTTGACATATTGCAATCTAAGCCTACAATTCCCTTACAAACAAGAATTTATGTAAGCAAGAAAAAGAAAGAAAGAAAGAAAGCTAAGAGAGAGGAGTAAAAAATATAGATTAGAAAAAAGTAAATTTCTTCAATTCTAAAACTTGTCTTTCTAAGGAGTTTGACAAGATTTTCTAATAAGAAAATTCCTATTTGTGAGTGATATTAGGGAAAAGGAAATTTACCTACAGCAATTAATGTCATAGAAGCAATATTTTTTGTTGTTTAGTATGGATTTCAGACTGGCAGTAAAATATTATCATAATACTGTGATCCTAATGCAATTTTCTGGTATAAATAAGAATGAAATTCTCTCTTTTATATAATTTGTTTTTAAATACTCACAACAAGTTTATTAAACAGACTGCCAAAGGTAGCATGTAAGGTAATCTAATCAGTGTGCTAGCAAAATTATTTTTACAACTTTGTAAAAGATAGATCCATTTGGGAGAATGAAACAGAATGCTATTGAAGTAGTCCAAGGTGAGAGGAGATGACTGTCTGAACTAGGATGGTAATTACATTAGTGGAGGAGAGAAATCAAGCTGAACAAGTTGCAGAATTTAAAAAGATAGTATTTGGTAATTACTTTTCTTTATAGGGAAAGTTCAAGTGAAGGTTTTGAGAAGAACATTCAAGTTTTGAATTTGAATGATTGGAAAATTGGTGGTACTGAAATAATCAAGTTAATTCTGTATCATTTTAATTTATCCAATTTACAAGTTTTACTTTATCCTGTAACTGTTTGTATCATAGTTCTCTGAGTCATTTGTCTCCGAGTTTAGTTTAGAATTCACCTGCAGTAAATTAAGTGCAGAAATTTAATTCTCCTGCCAATTACTGTTCTAGTCTTGCCTGGATAAAAAACTTATCCTTAAGGAATGTAGGTAGACATCAGGGAATCTGGTCAGGTGTATTTATATCACTAACTTATCCTTCAAGTATGTATAGTTTGTTATCTTTTAAAGAAGTCTGATCCACAATCTCAAACCTTGAAGGTAGATTGAAACAATGAATATTTCTTAGCCCCAGGATGGAATAAGGGGATTGTTGATAGCCACTCTTTCTCAATCTTCGTGTAATGATATTGCTTCCCATGGCTCAGCTCAGTAAACAATCATAATTATGTTGCCATTCAGGATATGGAAACAATCATAACTAGTTTCCTGTCTTTGATGTGTGGTTTGTTCTATAAAAGTGATTTGTACCCCTCCTTTGGTATACCTAAAAAAAATCGAGATATAATTTATTGGTAAATTTTCATTAATAAATTGACTAAGACAGAAAATTCCAAGCATGATCAATCTCATTTTGCCTTTCACAATACATTCTTCAATTATTAGGGAATGTCATAAAGGCAAGCTAAAGAGGCAATTAATGTCAAATTTATAAAATTGAATTAAAAAAAGAACAACTTGACAACCTCCAACATGATATAATCAATAGGGTCTTCTATTTAGTTTCATGGGATGCAAAACAAAAACAAAAACTGTGGATACAAATATTCTTAAGTTTTTATGTATGAGCCTGTTTATGGTTGTCATCAGCCCCTGATTTCTCAGGAAGGGGAGAGCCCTTAGAGGATCTGGGGAGTCAAACCAGACATTGTTAGCAGGTTCCCTCTGGATTGAAGGGTTTATACATCACTCAGAGTTTCCCCACTGACTGTGACCCTCTACATCTTGCCCTTTCTTTTGTTTTAATTGAAGCAGGTATATACCAGTGGTTAAATCCGTTACCATGGGAGGAATCACACAGGCAAGTTGTTATATCATACCAGAAAGTAGTAACATAGCAAACAACATGAAATAAAATAATACTCTATTTCCATTTATCTCAAAAGGAAGGTGTAAAAAATAACTATCAATTCACAACCACACATACACTGTAATGACCGCGTATTTAAAGTCAGCCGGAGTCAGGAATTCAGGTTAAGGGGAAAATCTTCAATATTTATTGAAGTGAAGAGGTGAATAAAGATTGCTATAGCAAATATAGGCAAGAAAGATTGCGATAGCAAATATGGGCAGTTGCGACAGGAAGCCAGCTAACAGAGAGAGATGTGAGCTGAACCAACCGTGGCAATGGCAATCCCAAAAGTCTCTCCTCCCCTTCCTTTTCCATTCCCCTGCCTCCACCCACCAAAATCGTCATTTCCTATACAACACATCAGGACTTGCACAAAGAGTGGGCGGGGGCCATTCTTTCTCCAAGCTTATATATTAATAGAGTATGGTCCAATTACTATTTAGCCTCAGGGCTAATGCTTGGGACCTCAGTGCATCAACTCAAGCCTCAGCCCATTACATCTCCCTCTTTCTTTTGTTTTAGAACACAGGTGATCATGCCATCCCTGACTCCTCAGGGAGGTCAGAGCCCCCAAGGGGAGGTGATCACACCCTCCCTGATTTCTCAGGAAAGGAGGTGAAAGCACCGAAAAGGAGGTGATCACGACCCCCCTGACTTCTCAGGAAGGGAGGTGAAAGCACTAAAAAGGAGATAATCACACCCTCCCTGACATCTCAGGAAGGGAGATGAAAAGCACCAAAGGGAAGTGGGGGTTGCTAGCAGGTTTCTGGGCTCAAGGGTATTATTGTGCACAAACCCATCAGCATGGGAACACATAGCACATAGCACATAGCAACAACGCAGAGGCTATTAGTGATGACTCTCCCCACAGTCAGTGCAGGCTTGATGTGGTGTAACAAACATGAATTATACACCCAAGTAACGGTATAACAAACAATATAAATCAACATTGTGTTGTAAAAGATTGCCAGAAGTCCTAGAAGGAGAGTATGTAAATAGCAGTCAACACATACACCTTCTTCAGCAGCCAAGAGATAGTCCAAAACCAATCTATTGTCCATTGCTTCACATATCAGGGAATCCAATCATCCCCCCAAGTTTTTGAAGTCCAGCAAAAGTCTTTTTATGTTCTAGGGAATCCAATAATTGCAGCAGATTTTGAAGTCCTGTAACAGTCTTATCATTTCTCAGAAAATCCAATGATTTCTGAGGGTTTTGAAGTCCAATGATTTTCTATGTCCATGAGTCAAACGCCATAACTGCCACACTCTTTCAATGGTGAGCACAATCAGCAACAGAACCACCCGATGTTTCTTGGGTCTTCTCCTTCGTTTCAAGGGTCTGCTCCATCTCTCTGCGATGGACAAGGTGAATACGGCTCGTTGGCACCCATCTGATTCCTTCTCCACCTGTAGAGATACAAGCAAACCCTCTCCCCCAAGCAGTTAGCCTATCTGGTCCCTTCCATTCACCACTTTCTGGGTCTCTCCACATCACCTGGCGATTATCTAAAGATAGTGGAGCTGCTCGCACTGGACATTGCCCTTCCGGTGGGTTATAAAACCTGTCTGCCGGAGCCAGTGCATCTTCGTCAAAAATCAAGAAGTTAATAGTATAAAGAGCTAGATTTAGAAGCTCTCTAGGTTACCTGTGGCTCCCCCTTTCTTTTGTTTTTGGAGCAGCGTTTTAATGTCTCTGTTTCTCCTCTCTACTATTGCCTGTCCCTGAGGATTAAAGGGTATGCCAGTGGTGTGTAAAATCTTATACTGTGCACAAAAGTGTGCAAAATGTTTGGAGGTGTATGCAGGACCATTGTCTGTTTTTATTGCTTGTGGCACACCCATAATGGCAAATGCTTGCATGAGGAATTCAGTGACCACTCGGGCTGTCTCTTTTGCTGCTGGTATGGCAAAAGTGAATCCTGAAAAGGTGTCTACCACAACATGGATAAAAGACAGACGACCGAAAGATTTATAATGGGTCACATCCATTTGCCAGATTTCATTGGGTCTCAAATCACGAGGGTTCTTCCCTGGAGGCAGTGTAGGAGCGTGGAAAGGAAGGCAAGCTGTACAGCTTTTTACTATGCTCCTAGCTTCCTCTTTTGTAATCCCAAATTGTAAATGCAAAGCTTGAGCAGCCTGATGGTATTTAGAATGGGATTCCTGGGCCTCCTAAAACAAAGGCGTACTGGCTAACATAGTTAAAAGGCTATCTGCCTTTGAATTCCCATCAAAAATAGGGACTGGGAGTCCACTATGTGAGTGGACATGCAAGATATAAATCTTACCTGGATGTTTTCTCACTTGCTCCTGAAGTTCCTTAAAGAGCTGATATATATTAGAAGCTGCAAATTTTATTTGGGCTGTGGCAATTCTTTGTACCACACCTACTGAATAGGCTGAATCAGATATTATATTTATGTCTCCTGGGTAATAAGTGAGAGCTAACATGATTGCATATAATTCGTTCTGCTGAGTGGACTGAAAAGGAGTTCTGACTGCTCTCTTTATAGTTAAGTCATGAGAGTATACAGCACAAATATTGTGTTTGGACGCATCTGTAAAGATAGTTGGTCCTTCAAGAGGAACTTTAGCCATCGCCAATTATGTAAAAGTCTGGTTATCTTTAATGGAGACCCATGTGTAAAATTTGGAGCCATGGCTAATAAAATTTGCCACTCTGGAATAGTCTCACAACACACATTAATTTGTGTATTGGTGTAAAAGGTGTGTATCTTATCAGGTCTTGCTCCAGATAATTGTACTGCTCGCTTAATGGCCTTTGACAAAATTCTAGCCACAAGCACTGGGTAAGGAGTAAGGCTTTGTTCTGGTTGTGCCAGGAGGTTCACCCACTCTATCACACTGTCTCCTTGATGAAGGACTGCTGTGGGTGCCTCTTGTGTGGCAAAAACTGATATTTCCAAGGGTTTTTGAGTGACTTTTTCAACCACTCAACTTCTCTCAAAGCCTCTTGAGCTTCTTTTGTAAGCTGGCATGGTGAATTTAAAGCACTGTCTCCCCTTAAAATATCATATAATGGTTGTAATTGATAGGTAGTCAAGCCTAACACTGGTCGCATCCATTGAATATCTCCTATCAATTTCTGAAAATCATTTAAGGTGTTTAGCTTCTCTGTTCTGAAGGACAGTTTTTGTACTGTAAGCACCTTAGGCTAAACTTCATATCCTAAATATTGAAAAGGAGCATTTCTTTGAATTTTCTCTTCAGCTATGTATAATTTGTAGTATCTTAGTGTTTCTATGGTCTTTTGTAGACATGCTTTTAGCATTTGTTCCTCAGGTGCACATCCCAATATATCATCCATATAATGTAATAGCATAACTTTTGGAAATGCTTTTCTTATTGGAGCAAGAGCAGCAGCAACATACATTTGACACATAGTGGGGCTGTTTTTCATTCCCTGTGGCAAAATTGTCCATTCGTATCTTTTATAAGGCTCAGCTAAGTTAACGCTGGGCACTGAAAAGGCAAATCTTTTCATATCCTCCTTATCCAGAGGGATAGAATAGAAACAATCCTTAATATCAATGACCCAAAGAGGCCACTCTCTAGGCAATTGAGTAGGAGATGGAAGTCCAGGCCGAAGAGTTCCCCTAGTTTCCATCTGTTCATTTACTTTTTTTAAATCAGTGAGCATCCTCCATTTTCCTGATTTCTTTTTTACAACGAACACTGGGGAATCAGGACTTAGAGAAGGTTGTAAATGCCCTTGTTCAAGCTGCTCCTGTACTATATCTAATAAGGCCTGAATTTTATCGCTACCTAAGGGCCACTGTTCTAGCCACACTGGTGTATCAGTTTTCCATTGGATAGGAACAGGTGAAAGTGTTGGCAGGCCTTCAACAGCAGCCCTGCTTAAAAAACCGAAGTACTCATTTTTAACCCTAATTGTTGTAAAACGTCTCTTCCCCACATATTGATGGGGAGTTTTGCCTTCAAAAGTCCATCTTATAGGGGCAGCACTAACTTCAGCTGCTATTGATCCTCCTACTCCAGACATATAGGTGTCTATTTTAATCTTTGGCCAGTGACTGGGCCAATTGGCACCTCTAATAACTGTACGATCTGCACCTGTGTCCACCAATCCTTCCAATGGTAGGCCATCTATATAGATCGTGAGCATAGGTCGGTCAGCTGTTACAGCTGCTGTCCAGTATATTCCTGGATTTTGTGGTCTAGAGTCAGAACCTGGGTGACTATCACCAGGTTGCTTATTAGGATTCTGTATGAGTAAACCTGATGCTACTACTTCTCCTGGGTGATAAGTCACACATTGTCTACCTGTATTAGTGACTGGGATATTATCTACACATTCCCCAGTTTCCCACATCAGTGTGTGGATGGACACTGTTTTGTACGTACAAAAAGGAGGTGAAATGGTCAAGCCTACTGTACCTGGAGGTAGGGGATCCATAGGCTGGAGAGGAACAGATTTCACCTCTTCAGGGGGTATCTCAGTTGTCCCAGCTGCATACAGCTCTATTCTCCCCAATTGTAATTCCCTTCTGCCATCAGGTTGCTTCCTGGCTGGTTGACTGTGTAATCCCCTTCTCCCATCATATGGCTTTCTGGCTGATTGGTCATGTCTGGGTATTGGACTTCTAGGCACTCTCTGGGAGCACCATTGGCTGCCATCATGCCCCAAATGTTTTTTGCCTTGGGCCCTGGGGCTGGGCCCCTCATCCCGTTTCCCTGAATCTGTCTGCATTCTGAGGCCCAATGGAAGCCTCTGTTGCATTTTGGACATGGGGTACTGGGTCTTGTTCTCCCACCTTGTTTTCCCATTCTATCTCTATGCCAACATTGAGTTTTCAGATGCCCTACTTTTCCACACTGCTTTCATCTACGAGTCTCTCTGGAAGTCCCTTGCCAAGAGGGACTCTGTCTTCCCATGTTTGGATTTTGGGAAGTCTGCATCATAGCCTGGCTATAAAAGGCATCTGTGCCCACTGTGGCACAGCATCTTATGAGCTCCTCTAAAGGAGCATCCTTGCGCAGTCCTAGTATAATTCTTCTGCAAACCTCATTAGCATTTTCCTTAGCAAGTTGCCTTATCAAAACGTCTGTTATTGGATTTTCTCCATTTGTTCTTGTGATAGCTGTCTGCAAACGTCCCACAAAGTCAGCAAAGGGTTCATTTGGCCCTTGTGTTATTTTTGTGAAGGCCCCCCTCTTGTCGTCTTTACTGTGGAGGGAAGCCCATGCTTTGATAGCATTAACAGCAATTTGCTCATATGCTGCTACAGAATAACTAATTTGTGCTGCGACATTTGCATAAGGACCTGTACCTGTAAGTAGGTCATAGGTGATTGCAGCATGAACTCCACTTTGACTATTTTGTTGGGCTTGTATCCTACAGAGCTCACTATATTCAGAAAGCCACAAGTAGTTCTGTCCAGGTTCTAGGCATATTTTTGCTATAGATTTCCAGTCATCAGGGGTCAAGACTTCAAAAGACAAATTTTGTAATAGCATCTTAACATAAGCTGATGTAGCCCCATAAAGAGTGCAAGCTTTTTTCAGGTCTTTGAGGATATCTATATCAAAAGGAGAGTATCTTCTACTTTCTTGACCTGAAGAATCAAACTGCTGAATAACTGGAAAAATGTGGTGTTGGATTTCCAATACATTTCTCCCTTCTTCTTTGGCCTTAATTAGTCCCTTTTGCAATCTACTCAAAGGAGCAGCTGGACGCTGTGGGGGAGGGGCTGGATGCTGGGGGGGAGGTGCTGGTGCTGTCACTGCCCCCCCCACTACCCCTCCTCCCTCCATCCCAGAGGGTGGAGTTGATGGAGGAGAGTCAATTACCTGCTCCTCAGGTGGGGCTAAAGCTGCCTCAGATTCACCCCGCCCTTGAGCCTCACTTAAGTCTTCATGCCCTGTGGGGATATGGCCATTAATCTGTTCTTTGTCTTCCTCCTTTACCTCAGGCTTCCGCATTTGGCCATTCTTAGAGTTTTTTCCTTTTCTCCTAAAACTAGTACGGTATTTTAAGGCCGTCTGTATCGTATTGTATAAATAGAATGCCTCAAAGGGAACTGACTGAGGGTTGTCAATGTTATAATCAGAGATCTGTTGACCAACCAATGCCCAGTTACCCAGAGAGATTTGCTCTTCCTCTAAGAACCCAGGGGAGGTAAGTTTTAATGTACTCAAAAGTTTAGCTGCGTGTTCCCAAGATACAACTAGCCCTTCCTCTTCTATCAGGTCACGCAGGCTTTTTATAACACCACTCCTGGGTGGGGCAGGGGTTGGGGGGGTTGGGGTGGGCGATGGAGAATCTTTACCTAGGATCTGTCCCATTTCAGCCAAAAAGTTACTGCTTTCGTCTTTAAGAAAATAAGTTCCCTGTTTGTCTTATACTCACCTAAGTTCCTGGTCACTGGAGACTTCTTCAATGAAAGTAGGGTCCTTGGTTCCCACGCTTGGGCGCCAAATGTAATGACCGCGTATTTAAAGTCAGCCGGAGTCAGGAATTCAGGTTAAGGGAAAATCTTCAATATTTATTGAAGTGAAGAGGTGAATAAAGATTGCTATAGCAAATATAGGCAAGAAAGATTGCGATAGCAAATATAGGCAGTTGCGACAGGAAGCCAGCTAAGAGCCGAGCCAACAGTGGAGCCAACAGTGGAGTCAGCCGTGGCAATGGCCGTCCCAAAAGTCTCTCCTCCCCTTCCTATTCCACTCCCCTGCCTCCACCCACCAAAATCGTCATTTCCTATACAACACATCAGGACTTGCACAAAGAGTGGGTGGGGGCCATTCTCTCTCCAAGCTTATCTATTAATAGAGTATGGTCCAATTACTATTTAGCCTCATGTGCTTGGGACCTCAGTGCATCAACTCAAGCCTCAGCCCATTACAATACACCTCCTTCAGTAGTCAAGAATCTATTGTCCATCACTTCATGTGTCGGGGAATCCAATGATTCCTGCAGATTTTAAAATCTTGCCTTAGTCTTATGTCTCAGGGAATCCAATGATTCCTGCAGGTTTTGAAGTCCTGCATCAGTCATATTGAGAATTATTTTTGATGTTCATGAGTACACAAAGGGTTAGCTATCAGGTTCTTTCAGCGGTGGTCACAGTCAGTGATGAAACCATTGGATGTTTCTTGGGTCTTCTCCTTTGTTTCAAGTCTTCTTTTTCTATCTCTCTCCAATGGACAGGACAAATATGGCTCGTTGGCTCCATTGGATTCCTTTTCCATCTGTTGAGATACAAGTAAACCCTCTCCCCCAAGCAGTTAACCTATCTGGTCCCTTCCATTCACCACTTTCTGGATCTCTCCACATCACCTGGTGATTATCTAAATATAGTAGAGCTGCTTGCACTGGACACTGCCTTCCAACGTGTTATGAAAGCTGTTTGCTGGAACCAGTGCATCTCCATAAAAAATAATAATAATAATAATAATAATATATAAAGTTAAGTTTAGAAGTTCTCTAGGATTATCTGTGGCTACCCCTCTTATTTTTGAAGGAGGGTCTTAATCCTGGATTCTATTGTTGGGAGGAAAATCTGGATAAATATCACCAAATTGCATTTCAGGAGGGTATCAGTAGGCCTGAATTTTTTCATTGCTTAAGGAACACTGTTCCACCCACATGGGTGTATTAATTTTTCATTGAATGGGAACAGGTGAGTGTGCAGGCAAGCCTTCTACAGTGGCCCTACTTAAAAAGCCGAAGTACTTAATTGTTTCCTAACTCTTGTAAGATGTCTCTTCCCCACTAATTGATGGGGATGCTTTTTTTTACACCACAAAAGAAGCAAAACCCCTGCTCCATCCCCAAACTTCCACCCTGAAGAAGCATCACCAAGTTCAGCTGCTATTGATCCTCCTATGCCAGACATATAGGTGTTTGTTGTAATCTTTGGAAAGTGAAATCAGTAAAATGCTTTAAAAAAAAAAAAAAAAAAAAAAAAAGCTTCCTTAGCTCTGCCCCAGGTGCTGTACTCTCCACAGCTATAGGCAGCAACCCTGTGTTTGTTTTTCTCATACTTCCTGGTTTGATGATCCATGTTAAAATCTTTCCTTGTTTCAAAATTTATAAGATTCATTAAAACCAATTTCACTCCACTGTATTCAGTTAGTTGTTCTCCCACTAACTTCTACCTCTCTGGTTCCAAACTCTCCTTACAAAACAATGGAGACATGCACTCCAGAGCATCTGAGAATTCAGTGTTCTGCTTCTGAGTTACCAAAAAAACCTTGCTTCTAACCTAAGTAAGCCTGCTTCTTACTTCCCTGGGGAGGGAGGCTCTTTTCTTAGTATTTGCCTCATTTCAATTGAAAAATGAAAGTAACTAAATTAGCACTCACTGATTCTTCCCACTTGCCTATTTCTATACTTACCCTTCCCAGTCCCAGGGACTTCTCCACTGAACTCGGACAATCAAGTTAGTCGAGTTGATATGTGTAAAACCTCACCTAGAGCACCATGTTTGGGCACTAAATGGTGTGTCCTGCTTTCTAGAGCCCCCAAGTTGGGGTAACAAAACTCACCATTGCTTTCTAGAGCCCCCTCACCGGGGTGATTAAAATATACCTTCCTAGTGGAGAAGTGATGAGGCAAGACTCCCAAGGATGGTGGAAAAATGGAGTCCGTTTATTTCAAGGATTTTCTTCTTTTCATAATGTAACAAAAAGTCTGTGCGCATGGATCCACAAAAACAACTTGCTATGGTACGTAGTTTTCTACCTGGTATCACTCTTCCACCTGGCATCACTCTGCCTCAATCTCAACATAGGTTGTCACCACCCCTTGACTTTTCAGGAAGGCTTAGAGCCTTTAGAGAAGATGGGGAGCTGAACCAGACTTTGTTAGTAGATTCCCTTTGGGGCTGAAGGGTCTTATACCTCACTCAAAGTTTCCCCACTGACTGTGACTCACTACAATGGATAAAAGATATCAGTCATAAAAAAATAATTAGAAGATTCATCCATTGTGATTCTGGTAATTTTTCTGTGAAGAACAATCCTTGGTTTTAGTGAGCTTGAGTCTTGATTATGGAAGTTATGTGAAAATATAACATGATCATTGATTCTTTCAAGAAAATTATATGGTGTTTGAAATTCAGAATATTTGTGAATTTCAGGCACTGAGAAAAATTAAATTGCAAGTAACTGATTTCATTTGATGCACATAAAAATAATTTCAATAGATAAAATTTTAAACTATTCTTTTCCTTCAAATTGTTAACATTGATAATCCCAGAGCTGTGTATGAGATGGCTAAAGATAAAAATGCAGTGGATTCAAGAAACTAAATACATGAAGTCATGGAAGAAAGGATTTGGTAAAGCACTAAATCATTATATTAGGTTAATGGCCACATCTAATAAAAGAAGGGTTAAACAGAAGAGTCCACTGTTACCTTATATGATATTTATTGCAATCCAAATGGAAGTGCATATATACACACATATATTACATATATATATGTATATAAACATACATAAATGAAACACCTGACATGTTATATGTATGTACATACATGTGTATGTTGTATGTGTGTATGCATTTGCACAATACAGTTTAATGAATTTAATTCAAGAACCTACTGAAGAAGGCAATACTAATCATGGTAAAGAGGGAAGTTAGGTGGTTGGACAACATTTCATTCCTTTCTAAATCCTTTTATTTGTACAGGGACTGAAATTTGTGAGTCACCTATTCTCCCTAAGAACAGTGACTTACTCTGCCTAGGAGACAGCAGGCACATAATCCCTGAATGGAGACACAACAAAACTGAGATGGATCTTTGTCAGCCTGACATATGCATTAAATTGTCTTGGAATATTTTTTATATGAATTCTTGAGTGCTGCTGATTGTGAAACTGTGGGATAAATCAAATCCTTGACTATCATCAGTTTGCAATCTATAATCAGATGAAAAGTATGAGACAAGGACAGAAATAGACTAGATAGAAGCATAAAAGAAAACATGTGATCCAGTTGAAAAAGGAAAGAAAAGGGAGATTAGTGGAGATTAAGTGAAAGAAAAAAATAGGAATAAAGAAATGAGGACAAAAGAAATAAATTTGCATTTTTCTTTTTTTTTTTCTTTACTTCTAAAACTTTTACAATCTTGTTTCTAATCTCAGCATTCTCAGAAACTTTCTCCAACAGTCTTTTCCCTAGAGCAAATCTAATTGCTTTAGGGCAGGGACACTTAAAGTGTAATTGTTGTGGTTTGTAATTTTGTTTTGACTTTGTATCTCTTGGATGTTGCAGAATGTCTGCTACCTAATTGTCACTTAATAATAAATGCTTAGTTTTATTTTCTTTACTATTATTTCTTCTATTCTCACAATCTCTCACTTCCCTATAGTCTATTGGTGACTTGTCTATTAATTTTAAAAAAATTTTTATTTGTTCCTGCTCAATGTTTTTACCATATACATCACATTTTATATTCTCTTATCTGGGCATCCAATAAACCTCTACTTGTACCCCAGCTTCTTCAATCAATCATCACATAGCATAATTTCAAAGCCTTTCCTCATCCTGGTCATACTACAGTTTGTCAATGTCTTTCATAAAATATGGTCCCCAAAAGTGAAGGCAATATCAGTTGCATTGAACCCACATAGAAATGCATCCCAGAGTGATGCGGGAAAGCTTCCTTTCTAGATTCCCACCCTCTCCTAGTTAATAATGTAAATTGCCCTTTAACTCACAAATCCTGGTCCCTTTGAATTCCAATAGAAGATCTGAACTGTTCCCAGCCCCACCCGGATATGAGCCAACTTTGGGGCTACACCCGAAAGCCCCTCGAGCTAAGTCTCCTATTATAAAAAGGCCACGCTGGGAACCCCTCTTTGCAGAGATTCCAAACATGGCTACCATGTGAGGACCCTCTGTCCACTGGACCCTCTGTCCAGTGCCCTCCTTATCTCTACCTTCGCCTATACTTTAACTTTGCTTATCTAATAATAAACCTCTTTTATCAATCTAGCTCTCCAGGCCAATAAATGCTTTTATTGGGAACTCGCGCAGCTACTAGACCCCCTTGCGTCGAATCTGTACCCCAAACCTGCCACTAGACCTTAACCCTAATTTCATTTAGGTACCCCAAAGCTAGACCTCAACAAGAGGGCCACATATTGGCTTAAAAAACTGAATTATCTCTGTTATGTAACAGTTTTATTTATTTTGTTACCATTTGATATCTCTGTTTAGGTCTTCTCTGGTCAGGCCTTTAAAATCCTATAAATGCTACAGTTATTTCAGTCTATAGTCCAAAATAATATTTTAAGTGGGAAATTCCTCTTTCCTAAAATAAAACTTCTAAGATTTTTCTACTTTATTGAGCCTCTGAGGTATTTACTATAGCTGCCTGTATTTTAAGTATCGTTATATAGAAAACGAATTTGAAGTCAGAAAGCTTAAATGAATTAATCATAGTAAAATAGCCAGTAATTTTCAGTGATAAGATTCAAATGAAAGCCTGACTTAGTCCAAGTCTAGTCCTCTATAATGCCACATAATAAATGAATTAATAAAAATGTGTATATTGAATGATGATATTTTAATATTAAGTGTGTTCATCTCCAGACTACTTCTGTATTAGTTTGATAAAAAACAAGGAAAGCACTTGAAAAACCATGCATTAATATCTTATTTTTGCCTGAAATAATAATAATGAATATTCTATTAAATCTAAATAAAACATATCTCAAAAGTTAATTAAGTTTGCATAAAAAGTTTGGTCAAGTATTTATATAATAAACTTCTGATTGTAATGAAATTTAGTTCTACTAATTTTTCCAAAACATTTTTGAAATAAACAAAAATTAACAATATTTCAAAACAAGATAAAAATGTTATTTTACCTCTATCATGGGAGATGAATAGATATTTTTCCCCAACTTTATCTGTATAACTGTGTAAAATACTAGATTTTAAATTTTATGATTCTTACCTGAATTAGTATTCTTAGAACAACTACTCTAAGACTATTTGATGAGTCATATTCAAAGATAGCTAGCTTTTATAAAATCTTTTGTTAACTTGCTCTAGTTCAGCTACCATGAGGTATAAAATATATATACAAGTTAGCTCAAAAATTTTAGTGCAGTTTTAATGCATTAAAACAGCACTAAAACTCTGGACCACAATGTTTAATATAATCTTACTTTCATTCGCTTACTTAGCTATAAATATGACATTACTTTAAAGATGTTAGAAAAGTTCCCCATATAAAAATGAAAATGTCTTCCATTGACACATTACAGTAACTACAATCCATACTATTTAGGACCTTTCTTTATTCTATGGCATTGTTATGGAACTGAAAAGCATCATCTTTAATGGATAAATTAATTCATTAAAAATCTTATTTGCCATTAATTTACTATTTCTTTGCAGGAGTAGGATCTTGAGCAAGTGGGGCATACCTCTAGTAAATCAGATGAAATAGAAAGAAAAGAATGAAAGTTTTGTAACATATTACTGAGCCAAAAATAATGCCAGTGGAAACCATGAGAAATACATAAGAAAAGTATGTACACATGCACACACATAGACACACACACATACACACAAAACTAACCAAAAACAAAAACAAAACAAAACAAAATAAAACAAACAAACAAAAAACAGCTTAACCTAAGCCTGGTCTTCCCTGTGAATTGTGATAGTTTCATCTTTGATAACCAATTACCTATCATAATTCCTAGCAAATAGTAGACTTTTAATAAGGGCTTGTTAGCTGAGTAATATATGAACCTGAAGACCTTGATAAACTACAGAGAAAGAGATAGAAAGTGGTATTGCCCATTGGAAGTTCTGAAAAAGTTCTAGAAGTCATTGTAATTTTCTCTAGGGAAGAACTATGACATTTGACCTTCTATCCCTAACGCCTATCAAAATAAGAACTTTTCTTGGGTATACATAATGAATGACAAGATGTTAAGACTTATCCTGATGGAGGGGATTGTCTAGAAAGTAGCTTGAAAATCAAGCCATTGGACTGAATAACTAAACAAGACCCAAATATAACATCTTTTTTTTTTTCCCCGAGAACTCATTATTTTCTTTTCCAGTTGAATCAGTTAGAAATATGAATCTCATCTGACAATGGATGCACTCAAACGTGTGTATAAATATAGATATGTCCATATGTGTGCATATATGTACATGTATATATGCAAACAATGTATATTAATTTCATCACAATATATAATATTCATGTTATATGTGTGCACATATAGCTATGTGTGTATACACACATATTAGTATATTTATGTATATACAGTACATTTTGAATATGTGTGCAGAAATACTTTTTAATAGTCTTCATATTTTATGGATTTGTCTATAGAGAATATTCATTTGGGGAAGCTTGTACAAATATCAGCACTGGGCTATTTTTAGCGATCTGTGTCCTCATTTATGATAGACAGACACATAATTATGCAGCAGACTTATCTCAGCATGGTTTGGGTTATACAAAAGTATGTCCCTGCAATCAAATCCATTCCTTTAGATTGACAATTATCTTGGAATTCTGGAACAAGAGGGAAGGCTGACTGAGGATACAAATGTAAGTTGACATCTAGGCTTTAGTTTAAGATGCTTTTCTCTTCTATCATTATTGTTCACTTGCTTTTACAAATTATTGTCCTTATGAAATCATGCTTTAGGGTAACATGGTTTAAAATATTTGTATATTTTAAGCATGTCAAAGAAATGGAATCACTATAGTAAACTCAGGGTTAATTTTGTTGTTTGCTATAGCTTTCTGTATTACTTCATGTCATTAGAATTAAATGTAAGTAGCTTAGAATTTTATTATTTCAAAGTTGTGGGATCCTAGATCTGGAGCTCAAAGGAAATTTAGAGGTGCACTCCATTTTACATATGGCAGAACTGAGGTTAGAAAGTGTTAAATGACTTTCTCAAGATCATGCATGTTTTAAATGCTAAATTGGGATTCAAGTCATAAATCTCTGAGTACAAATCCAGTGATCTTGCTATTATAATATTCTTTCCTCCTATGTCAATGCAATATGAAATATACACTGAAAACAAACTGCTGCATTAGCTGATAGAAAGTACCCAAGAGTATATTTTACTCTACAAATCACAGACACATGAAGGAAAAATAAAATCAACTGCAGATTGTTTTCTGCAGATTGTTTGTTAATTAATCACCTGAAAATTCCTTTAAATTCTTAGTAGTTCTTGTCTTTTTTATGTTAACAAATAGACTATTCCCAGGTAAGCACAGTGAGGTCCATTAGCATATGACATCATTACTTAATTAGACTAAAATAGTATCTGCCCTACAAAGAAAAGACTTGGTACATTAATTCATTTTAGGAATAGCTTTTCAGGCTAACAAACCACAGCTGGCTCTTCTTTACTCCCACCCTAATTGTATTATCTGTGCTTCTGGATGTGCAAAAGAAGATAAGATTCATCACAGTATTTTTGTGTAATGTTTTAGTTCACATGTAGAAACACCATTACCTAATGCAACACGAGCAATGTGTCACAAGCTAATGGAATCCTTTGCTCTCTGTGTGGAAGCAGCTGAAAAGAGTTGTTCTTTTTTTCTGTTGTTTTTCTTTGGTCCTCACTGTTTGTACCATATAAGGAAAACTTTGTGGCTTCAATATCTAGTTTATGCTAACTGAGACTGAAAATGGAAATAAGATGGAGATGGGTAAGATGCCCAGAAATAGAAAACTTATAAAAATAACAGGCAGTTCAGTCACCACAGGCCCTAGAAAATAGGGTCAGGGTGACTAGCTAGGCAGGTGGGAGCCTGGGTGGAGATCTTGTACAAATCCAAAAAAAGATTTCTGTTAGCACATGTTACTATTATGTTGCTCTCTCCTGGCAGCTTGGTTAGCCTAAACCTCAAAATAGTTGGGTCCCATTCCTTTGTAATACCTCAGCTAGATTCTGAGACATAGCACCACTACAGCTAGACTCTACAAAACTTGGCAACATTCCTGTTCTGATAGTTGAAAAGTAGTCAGTAAGTCAGTCTGCAAGGATTTAATCTATTGTTCAAAATACAAAAAAAGGGAGAAATAGTCCTTAGATGTGAATTCATAAGAAAGTTTGTGTTAATATTTCTCACATGTATGACTTTGGAAAAGTCATTTTTTCCAAACTGCTCTCTAAAATAATGAGAAATTAGATTAGGGGATCTTAAAATTTCTCTTGGTGTCAAAACTAATGAATCTAAGTTGAGATTTTGAGAGAGAGTCTCTCTGATCTGCCAAGTGTCAGGCCCACTATTCAGATTCAAATAATACTTTCCCCCTTTGTCTCGAAGAGTTATTGAGGGTCTATAAAATATCTCCCCTTTCTCTATCAGCTCTTTATAAGCATTTAACCCCGCTATTAAAGAACCATTTACCTTTGAGTATATAGCTGGAAAGATAAAATGAAAGCTATGTCTACATTTTATTTAATTAGGAAAGGGAGGTTGAAAAGGTTTTTCTATTGTTAATTTATTTTAGCTTATAATTTATTTTAGAATTTGTTGTTCTTTATTTGTTTAAACCATGTGGGACTCTTCATGATCCCATTTGGGGTTTTCTTGACAAAGATATTGGAGGGGTTTGCCATTTCCCTTTCCAGCTCATTTTAGATATGACAAAACTGAGGCAAATAGAGTTAAATAACATGTACAGTATAATATTGCTAGTTAAGTGTCAAAAGTTAGAATTAAACATAGATCATCATGTCTAAGGCCTCACTTGAATTTAAGTCTTCCTGACAGCAGGCCTAGCTCTATGCACTGTACCACCAGGTTTTAGAATACCTGGAGTATTTCTCAGGAAATCATATCTTCATTCATATGATAGAAATTATTCAGATATTTTCCTTATACTTTTACTACAATATACAAATGTCATTTTAATGATACAATCTGTTAATTGTACAATTTATATCACAACATTTTTTTAAATAAGATCTGTCCAGTATTCCATACTAATGTAAGGATTAGTTGAATGATTGGCAGGAGAAATGAAAATCTGATTTCTTTTTCAAATTCTACTGCTAATTTTATGTAACTTTGGAAAATTCATTTAAATTATGGGTAATTCAATTTTTCATGAGTTCATTATGCTTTCTATGTTTTTACCTTATAGAAACAGGTAGGAAAATTAAGAAAAGTATGATAATTAAGTGTTTGGAAAGCTTCTAAATAATATTGGAGTCTAAAATCTTTTTGCTGTAGTATTACGGATATCTTATTAATTCATGCTATTAAAGAGAAACTGATGTCTTTGGATGACTTTGGAAAATATTTTTCTTTGAGAAATTAATTTGGTTCAACTTAGTAAGATTTTTTTTTTCTTCTCATTTTTCTAACACTTCTACAAAAATGAGAACTCTATTTCTTGACTTCGATGAGTTTCAATATGATTTCACCTAGAGAAAAAAAAAATCAGAAGTCAGGACAATAGTGTAATTTTATATGGAAAAGAAGTCTCTCTTGCCAAGTGAACTGAATACGTAATTCATTTCTATGAATTTATTGAAGATATGAATTCTGTTGAGGGTTCTTTTTAGTATTTTGTTTTTAAATGTTTTGAATGTTTCTCTGTTGCTGCAGTACATTTATGGGAATGTCTGCTGACAATGTCTTCCTCAGTAATCTGTTGTTTAATTATAAAAAGAAGGTAATTATTGCTTTTGGTGAATACTTTTACATATGGACAGAATGACATTCTTCCAGGTAAGAATTGCATTTTTTTTTTCCCCTGGCCAGAAATAACAGGCAGTGAGACAGTGGGACAAAATAATGAGCTAGTACATCCCAACAGGATTTTATGAAGGTTGAAAGGGTCTAATGTGCAAAGTCTTTTTGTATTCATTTTTCTATGACTGTTACAGTATTTTTTCCCAAAAACTTCTGTATAATGATGTTATTACTACAAGGAATTATTTTTCCCTCTAATAATCAGGATATGCAGCAAGTTAAGTTCAGTATCAACTTATTAGCTAAAGAGATATTCACTGACATATCTTATATTTGAACCTTCAATAGCAAGAGTCCTGCTGATGGAATAAAAACTCAAGATGTATACAAGTAAAATAGTTTAGATATGTGGAAGGAACCCTGAGAATGGAATTTTTTAAAATAACTTTTTATTGACAGAACCCATGCCAGGGTAATTTTTTACAGCATTATCCCTTGCACTCACTTCTGTTCCGATTTTTCCCCTCCCTCCCTCCACCCCCTCCTCCAGATGGCAAACAGTCCTTTACATGTTAAATAGGTTACAGTATATCCTAGATACAATATATGTATGCAGAACCGAACAGTTCTCTTGTTGCACAGGGAGAATTGGATTCAGAAGGTATAAATAACCCGGGAAGAAAAACAAAAATGCAAGCAGTTTATATTCATTTCCCAGTGTTCTTTCTTTGGGTGTAGCTGCTGCTGTCCATCCTTGATCAATTGAAGCTGAATTAGCTCTCTTTATCGAAGAGATCCACTAACATCAGAATACATCCTCAAACAATATCGTTGTTGAGGTATATAATGATCTCCTGGTTCTGCTCATTTCACTTAGCATCAGTTCATGTAAGTGTCGCTTGGCAGTGGAATTAAGACGTGTATCATTCCATTTTTTCTGGATCCTTGCTTTGAGACAATAGGCATCTCAATGGGTATTTTTATGTATATAATGATAGTAATGTTATTCATTATGCTGTCTCAGAATTTTTGGGAGAAAGTACTTTCTGAAACTTATAACGCTATAGAAACATGAGCTATGATTAGTGGTGATATTTAATTAAAATATTCATTTACCAGTAGCCTAATTTTCTTAGTTCCTATTATATTTACTTTTGGGTTTAGTGTTTGTGATCTTACTAATTTGATTAAATTGAAAATTTTTTTGTTTATTTCAAGTTATTGTACTTAAATATATTCTAAGGAGCAGCTTATGCATGAAAAGTCTCATAAGAATAGACATCCAGCCAAAATGATATCTATATTACATCCCTGGAGTTGATAACTCTGAAAGATGTTGATGTAGATATTATTAGAAGCATAAGACATTCAAAGAATGAATAACTGTGAAATGGTGAAGATTGCTAGAGATTCTAATTTTCCAAAGTGATTAAATGTAAAATCCTTAATTATAGTTTTGAAAATTAGGCATACTAATTCTCTAACATCAATTGAACTTGTATAAATACCTACTATGTTCAAAGCAGTGTAAAAATTCTGGAGGTGCAAATATAAACTGTGTAGATCTCAGGAACATTACAATTATTCAGTACACTAATTTTTATGTATAAAAGACCAATGATCATGAATCTATTTTATTGATCCGAAGTACAGAAAATAATTAGTGTGGAGTAAGAAAGTCCCATGTGCAAAGAACTAATCATGTATCAAAGGCTAGGTATGAAGCATATAGGAAAACTCTTTACAGTAAAATATGAAAGAAAATGATGAATGTAGATCTTACCTTAAAAGAAAAAAACAATCACCTTCACAAATGCAGAATGGGAAGCCACATGACTTGAAAACATTTTACATGGAAAAGACCAAGGTACTTTAGGTGACAGAAATTCAATATAGGTGCCCAAATTGTCAAAAAATCAAAAGTATCCTTAGAGTTGTTTTATTAATAGCAAACTGTCCAAAACAAGAGAAGTGATCATCCCGTCATACTTTTACCTTTTCAGACTTTACTTGTAGCATTATGTAGAAAGCTACCATATTTTAAAAGAACAAAGATAAATATGAATATATTAGACATTAATTCTTTTGCATTTAGGTCTCCTCACATCTCCTAATAACATTCTGTATCTTTTGAGGCCTTCTCTATTAGACTACTCCATTATGAAGTTCTATTTAATGATTGTTATATGATAATAGCTACTTCTAAATTCAAATAGTAAACCACAAGTGAGTGTATTTCCTATGAAAATACAGAAATAACAAAATGTATTTGAGGATTGAAGTCCAAGTTAAATATATTAATAATACTCTGTTTTAACAGAAATAATTATGATGAGAATAATAATATCACATCTCTTGAAATGTGGCTGCATACAAAATTAACTTTCTACATGTCTTTGTCCTCTGATACCAACATTCTAAAGGAATTCTATATGATACACAGATATATGTACTGATATTTGTGAAAATGTTTTACGTGTTCAAGTATATTACCATAAATAGCTTTATTTTTAAATATGCATGTAAAAACTCATAACGATCATTTCTCTATTAAAATAAATCTTTATTTCCATTCTATAACCTTGTATCTTTCATTACAGTAACATAAACATCTTAGCAAACTCTGCCTATAGTTTTCATTATATTTTTGTTTTTTTATTATGTTTTCCAAGTTAAACAGTCTTAGCAGACTAATCCAGGTTAAAAGTAACTGACAAACCTTAAACCTGTTGATAAGTTGTGAAGACTTCCCTCAGTTGAATGAGTGAATGAGAACAATTTATTCCAGTGGCAATGAATGGTCATTGACTGAAGTGAGCACTGTGGAGTGCTTGGAGTTTGATCATACAATGAAGACTCTAAGGTCATCCACTGCATTCTGATCTGTTTCTAGTTGTTTTGACTTTTGGCTTGGCAGTGGATGTAAATGACTCTGAAAGACAGAGTGAGGTTGATGACTTTCTTCAACTCTGCCTCTCTTCAATTCACTCACAAATCAAAACTTCATCCCATTATATTACTGGTCCTTTTTAAAATGAAGGATGAACAATAATGTTTCTTTTTATACTTTATATACAGTGTGTCCCTTTAGTCAACTTGAATAACTTTTTCATTATTTACTTATAACTCAAGATCTACACCGAGATCTCCTGTAAAGCATAAAAGACAAATTCCTAAAAGGTTAGATTTAAACTTAGACCTAGATCTTTTTAAAGGTGAAGAAATTGAAGTCAAGTCAAATCCATCCAAATTTACACAACTACTTAGTAAAAGAAGTGACACTAAAACCAAGAAAATGTTTTATAATTCCGCTGCTACGGATTTGGTGTTTTCCATTCTGTGGACATTAAATAGAATCAGATGATGATAATGATAATAATAGAGATGATGATGATGAAAAAGCGAATATTTATTTTTTTCCAAAAAGAAAATGTTTCTATTTAATTTTCATTGAGCGATATGTTGGTATTTTGGAAATTGTACAAAGGCCAATTAGCCCTAACTATGGTTGTGATAGTTTTTAATTCTTAAAAAAAATGGTAAAGAAATGGATTTCTTTCCAGAGATTTTAATTCCTTTGATAGTTAAAGAGATGATATATCTTCTCTAAGATAACTCAGAACAAATTGTCTTCTTTTCTTTAGGTAGAAAAAAACATATGCTTTTCCATAATAGATTCATTGTGCTGTACTAGGCAGAGACCTACCTTAATGTCCCATTGTTCTTTCTGTCTATCTTATGCATGTTTCAGAATCTATGAATTATTCACCTTTTTTTAGATGACTTTTTTTTTTTAGTAAACTCTCTTTTCTATCTTTTAAAGTAAGAAATGTAAATGTAAGTACCTGACAGTAGCTTTTTGCAGATTTTTCTTTTTTGTATCACCTTTAACTCATTCAAGTTGTGTGTATATTTTTAAATTTGACACCTTACACAAAGTGTATTGTCTTTTTTTTTTTACCTCTTAGCTATTGATAAATATTGTGCTTTTGCCATGCTCATGCATTATATAGCATTTTATATCATAACAGAATATCATATATTCTAATGTGTTATAAAAACAATTTATTTGGACTTGGAAGTGGTCTTTTCATGTAAATACATATGACTTTTGTTGAACATTTCTCTACATAGCTTGAAAATCTCTTTATTACATGTTTAGTGGAGCAAAATCCATGTAAATGTTGTCTTTCTTAGCAATGAGCTTTAGCAATTCAGATCTCTCCATGATTGATCCAGTGACTATTGATCTCAATCCCAATTGCTTATGTCATGTCACTCTAAACCATGTTTAATCTCTATAATGATGAGCATACAGACACTAAGCAAATCAAAGATTATCCATATTTTTAAAGATATGGAGCCACAAGAGGTCTCTGATCTGTCTAGTTTTTATGAAAACAGATTTTATTACAAGGCATATTCTGTGTTAATTTGTAATTCAAGGATACAATTATGCCATTGATTCATATATCAATATATTCTTTGAAAGACACTTCAGATTGCCTATGCTTTAGATTTGGTATTGAGTTATACCATTTATATACAAAATAAAATGTGATAGTCTCACTCTAGGACCAACTGTAGGAAAAGTAGGCTGTAAGAGCTGAAATGAAATCTGGCAGAAGCAAACTCTTTTCTTTTGGAACACCAAATGAAGAATGTATCTTAGTGTTACACTTTAAAAAAGAATTGTTCATCAGCAGAACCAATTACGTGAAGTTGCAATAGTGAATAGTGAAAGAAGGAATTACAAATGAAATTTCACAGCCAGATTCATGGGACATTTCTCAGTTCTGATCCTCTTTAACTTCTCTAAAGCATTTGACCCTATTGACCTCCATATACTCTCCTCCCTTTGCTTCATTAATATTTTAATCTTCTAAATCTCTACTATCTCTTTAACCAATCCTTCCCCAATTCCCTAATGTATGTATTTTTTGATGGTCTTCCCTTGACATTTTCTGTCTATAATCTCTCTGTTGTCATTTTCATTAGTTATCATAGCTTGTACTCTTTAATTTACATAGCTGATTCCTAAACCTCTTTCTCTAATCCTAATTTCTCTACTGAGCTTCCAATCTCTACTCAAACACTATATTTTTCAGGAAACTTTCCGAAGTGTCATTTTTATTAAAAAAAATATTCCCTCATCTGACTTTGTTCTGTAACTCTATAATGTATTTATTTTGTAATTTTAAAAATATGTGTTTTTAAATTATTTCTTTAACAGACCAAAAAAATCCTTATTGTATATGTCTCCTATAACTGAAATAAAGCTCAATATATAATATATGTTTAATAAACATTTGTTGAATGAATTACAAATTCATTTGTGAATGTATGAAAAGTTACATTTATATAGGCTTTAATGCATACAAAAATTATTTTCCCTGAAAAGCCTATATTAGTATTATTATCCCCATTCTACCCTGTATGAAAATAGGTTCAGAGAGATTAGACTATTTAGCTGAGATTACATAGCTTTCAAATAATAGCAAAGACCAAAAACCGAGTCTTACGACTTCAACTTCATTAATCTTTCCACATCAACTGGTTGCTGCCTATGATTAAAGCTATCAGACTTTTGGTGAAAAGCATAATGAGCAATAATATATTTTCTTAAGTTACTCAGCTCTTATATATTTGTCATAAATGTGCATAATTCAAGTCCTCAAAATGAAAGTTTTAAATAATTGTATCAAACTAGTTAATTCTCTGCTCTTCTATTAACCTGAGTTAAAAGCTTAATATAAGTCTCAAATTGAAAGACTTTAATTCTCATTTTTCATGGCCATCAATTCCAGTTAGTAAGCTTCCAGAAAATATGTATGTGCCTTTCTACAAATTTTCTAATATATGTTTAGAAGAATTATATCAAAAAGCCCTGGAGAAATCTACAATGCATTTGTTATCACATTTTCCCAAAACTGTTTATGCCATCAGGCCTTCCATTTCATGACCATTAAATTCAGACATAATTTCAAAGGAAGAATGCAAAAGATATATAAACATCATTTATTTCTTTTCATAATCTATGCCTAAAAGTGAAACTGGCATGGAAAATTGTTTTCTCATTGCAAACTCAATTTGAAATTGTACTTCATCAATTTTACCCATCATGAAGAGTATCACACACTTACCCTTAAAATAATACTCCTCTCAGCAACTATATTTAAAGAATAGACTCAGGCCAGCTGTCTCTTCATTTTCCAAATTCCTGCATGCCTTTGGACTTCTCTATCATACTCTGTTCTCTCTTCACTTCTCCATACTTCTTTCCTGCTCCCCCCTAATATTTGTTATGTGTTATTTCCCCCTAATATTAGCATGTAAGCTCCTCTAGAGTAGGAATTGTTTTTTGCTCTATTTTGTGTTTTTAATGCTTTACTTAGTGTCTGGAACATAGTATGGAACTTCGTACATTTTTATGGACTTTGAACATCTTCACCTTTCTTTTCATCTCTCTTTCAGATATGTACAACCTAGAATTTGACGATAAATACTTATGCCATACCACCCTTTTCTTCTTTCTAATTTGCCATCTAAAGAGGGAACATGAAAACAAAGACTATTTTCTTGTTTCCCCTTGTATAGGGAAAGGAAGGAAGGGCTGCAAGAAATACTTGCAGAGCTGATTGTAAGCATAGAAGGAAATAACCTACAGATCAAGGGAACTAATTACATATAGTAGGAAGTCCATTAGTTCTGGATACAAGACCCAAATTGAAATCCTATCTCTGACTTGGACCATTTGTATGATCTTAAACAAAGCCAATGAACCTTCTTGGACATCATTTTCTTCATCTCTATTACAAGGAGACTAGATACCTGCTAAGATCCATTCCTGACTTTATATTCTTTGCTTCACTTCATAAATGAGAAAACTAAAATACAGACTGGTTAAGAGACTTTTCCAAGGTCATACAGAATGGTAATAAGTGGCAGAGATATATGAAATGAAAACTAGGATCTTCTGTCTCCAGACCTAATTTATTCAATTATATCATAACCTCTCTTCTCTTTCCATAGTTTTCTTTTTAACATAATTTTTAAGGTCTCCAGGCAAAAGCCTCTTGATTGGTTGAAACTGAATCACTCCTGGTCAAGTTCAGAGACAAAAATTCCCTGATTGGCTCTCAGTAAATTGGTTCTGGTCAGATTCAGAGATAAAAGCCTCCTGATTAGACAAGCTTGCTTCTAGAGAAGGTATCAAAATAAAATAGGGTGTGACAAAAATTCCTAGTCAAATCAGAATCAGTGACTTCTAGTTTAGCACTGTCAAGAATGAGGTTTGGGGAGGTAGAGAGAGAGGGAAGAAGAACAGAGAAAAAAAAAACAGAGACAGAAAGAGAGAAATGGACTGAGATAGAAGGAGAACAGGAAGGAAATGAAATGAGTTAGAGGGAAAGCAGAAATTGAAAAGTGTAAATTTGTTTTATGTTTATTTGGAACATTTTGGTTTTGCTTTTTCTTTTAACCTGGCTATAGAAAACAAGCTTTGTCACTGGTAAATATTTTGTTCTTTCTAAATGTATACATAGTGTAACTGATTATTCTAACCTTCACACTCTGTTACACATTGTTATATTTCACCCTTCTCAGATCATTCTTACTCTTAAGGGGAAATAAGGATATGTAGGTTCTGACATTTGTTCTTTTCCCCTCTCTCCATGAGGGCCTTCCAATTGGAGGAGTTTCCTATATCCCTTCAGTTCTATTTAATCACTCTTCTGTCAAGTTATTTTTTTACAAAGGAATATTTACTTCATAATTATGGCAAAAGTAACATACAAATATGTACTTAGGGGTATAATCTTGCCCAATTTTTCCACGTACTTTAAGGAAGATCATGGGATTAGATTCACATTTTAAATCAGTTCTTAATTAGGACAGGGTTACCAAGTTCCAAATTGAAAGTGGTTTCCCTATACCATTTGTCTTAAGTTCCAAGATGCTGACTTCTCAAGGCTTCTCTCAACATTTGGTCTCAAATCTTGCCTCCAAGGTCACCATGGCTCACAGTATTAGATCCAGTGGGGATTCTACTGTCTGTTTCTGAACCATAAAGAGCCAAGAACAGACCAAAACAGAACCTCATACGGTTTCTTCTAGTTACCATATTTAAAAACTAGAGAGCAAGGGAAGTAGCCCTTCTCGCAGTTCATGGTATGATGTATGAGACTTGTATAAAATGCTATATTAAATTCAGATTGTTTTTTCTCTCTCTGTAAGGCAAGTAGGAAGAGTTTTATTGTACCAATCTTGTAGTCTTAAAGAAATTCCTGTCCTAGCCATGGAGATGATCAAAAGAAGTTATCAGCAAGAAAGAGATGCAGGATATCTTCTCCAAGAAGAAGGGTGTCTCCATTTTATGTGATCTGGGGTTGTGTTAAGTGACATTCCAATAGTATTTGTTAAAAATGTCTAGATGTATAGACTACTTCCTTATATTCCAAAAACTTATTAATAAATAGATTGCCATAGGACTAATCAGCAATATAGTGTAGTGCAAAAGATGCCTGATTGCCAATTATAATAGCATGATATTGAGAGGCAATAGAAAAAGGGCTTTAATGATTTCTAGTCAAAGCTTCTCATTTTATAAGTGAGCAAACTGAGTTCTACAAAAGTTATCTGACTTGCCAAAGTTATGGCAGTGTATTAGTAAGCAACAGATTTGCATGTTTTGCAACAAGTTGCGTTGTTTTATGAATATACCCAGAATATCTCTCACATTATTCATTATTCTCCGTTCTTAATGTCACCATTATAACTCAGGTATTTACATTATTTCATCTGGTAATAACTTCTTAATTGGTATCCACCCACAGGCTCATTATTCTCCAAGCCATCCTTCTTTCAGTTGCCAAAAATAATCTTCTTAATACATCAGTCTGGCCATGTTGAACCCTTGCTGTAAAGCTTTGGCTGGTTGCTTTCAATCTGTTATAAGATTAATTATAAATGTGATGGCCTACCCTTGGAGGTGTTTCAACATACAGCTTTAATTGACCTTTATTTTATATACAGCTGTGTGACTCTGGGCAAGTGACTTAACACTGTAATTTATTTGTAAAATGAGCTGGAGAAGGAAATGACAAATAACTTCAATATCTTTGCTAAGAAAACCCCAAATGGGATCATAAAGAGTCCATCATGACTGAAAATTGACTGAACAACAGCAACCACATTATTTCTTATAGGAGGTTGGTAGGTCACTCAGTGTGAAGATCACTGGTCCTATACTCAGAAAGACTTGAATTCAAATTTTACCTCAGACACTTAATAGCTATGTAACCCTGGACAAATCTCTCTTTGCCTTAATCTAGTGGAAAAGGACATGGCAAACCACTCTGGTATGTTAGTCAAGAAAACCCCATGGACAGTCTGATTCATAGGATCACAAAAACTCTAATGCAACTGAACACCATTCTGTTATATATATATATATATATATATAATATATATATATATATATATATAGAGAGAGAGAGAGAGAGAGAGAGAGAGAGAGAGAGAGAGCACATGAATGTGAAAATTTATAATTCTGACCAATAAAAAACCTCTACATAAATATAGATTAAAAACTGAAATTAAATTGGAATAATATTTAAATCTAAAGGCAATTGAGAGCCATGTGGTTTATTAAGCAGAGGAGAGACAAGGTTAGATTTGTGTTTTAAGAAAAAAAACTTTGTGGAATTTGTGGAAGATGGTTTAGAAAGGGAAGAGACTTCAAGTTAAGAGATGAATTGTGATTTTTTAAATCGTTTAAGTGAGAGAAAATGTAAGCCTTACCCAGGATTTATTAATTTGTTCACTCTTCACTTTCAAAGAGGACCAATTATCATAATGTTGATATGAAGAGAGAACCAACCTTATTGGATTATTATATAACTCTTGAAATCAGGTCATGATCGTCTAGGGGGCTTCATTGCTCTACATCACATTGATAGCTATTATGTAGCTCTCTAGTATATTAATCTGTATCCATGACCTTGACAGAGAATTCTCCATAGAAACACACCTGCTTAAATTTTCAATATAGTGCATATTCTAGAATAAAAATAGAAAAAAATTAAATAAGAAAAATTCAAAAATATAAAAACAAAAACAACTGTAATAGCAGAATATCTACCAAGTTGCTATGTGCTTATATCTCTCATAGACTCTAGAATTCCCTTAGCATAGAACTGATCCAAATCTAGGACTTCTTGAAAATAAAAAATCGGAGCCTTTTTTTTTGGCTGGGAAAATGATTATTTATTGATATGGTTTCCCCAAAAAATGTGATTTGTATATCTGGTGGTGCTAGTCATCAGATGACTCTGAGAAACCTTGGAGACTTAGACAAGGAACTTGGGATCAAATACAAACTGGTAAACAGGAGAGTTTGTGCTTTCTTTAGTGTCTGCTTGATAAATTTTGCATTTATTTATTTAAGAACATGTTGCTCTCCATAGATATATTGTGGTTTCACTATGGTTGGCTTTCCGGTGTTTCTTTCAGAACTGGAAAGCCATAAAGAAAATTTTTGTAAAACCAGAAAAGTTATATATGTGTTGATTTTTTGTGTGCTTTGATTTTGAAAAGGGAATAAGGTGAAAAAAAAGAATAAAAGGAGATAAGTGATATATTATCCTTATATACAATTTATGAGAGAATTTTAAAAGAGAACACAGATTCATTACTCCAATTTCTACTTCTTAGGTCACAATATGAGACAGATATTTATTTTTCCAATAGGCTCAGAAGGGTATTAACTAATCCATTGTCACTAACTTGTAATTTTTCTTGGAGACCAAGCCAATTAATTAATTCAGAGAACGTACAAATAAGCTTTGCAATTGACATCTGAGAGAGACAAGGAAATAATAATGACCTTGAGAACAGTCCAGGAAATCTGAGGTAGTTGGGGGAGAAGTATAACTATTCTTAGTTTGTTTTCTTTAGAACTCATGCATATCTTTAGTGCCATTATGAGCCAGAAAACCCCTCCAAAATATGGGATTTATACATACACTCTAGAATCTAGAGTCTAGATACTATGAAACCCACATAACATTGTATTTCCTCTTTGATGGTCTTGATGATGCACAGTAAAATTGCATTTGAAGAATAGCCTGTAGGTATGAAAGTGAATTTTGATGATAGAAGATAAATCACCCTTACCTTTATTAAAATTATTTTTAAAATTAACAATAACTTTAATTAATTATTAAAATTAATAATAACTCATGTTAAAACTTGAGGATGAGATAGAAAACTTCCAAATATAGTATCTTATTGAATGCTAATATCATTAACACCACATCATATCTCTTTTTTTTCATCAAAATGTTTTATGGAAGTTGAGTATTTCTTTAATATTACTGTCACTTTCCAATTTTCCAATTCTCCCCCATAGCAGAATCCTTCCTCTGAAGGAAGTATGATTAAGCAAAGCAAATTAGGGCCTTTTTTTTTTTTTTTAAACAGAGGTTGATATGTAAAGAGTAAATAAATTCTTTGTGAACAGAGATTGTCCTCCCCTCCCTCCATTTTATTTTTGACATGTTGTTTTGCACTTAAAAGTTGCTTAATAAATAGATGTTGGAGTATTCTTTTTCTTTTGACATATTTTATTGATGTGAATTTATTTTCCTGAACTATAAAAATCTGCTCTGGGATCCAAAAGACAGTGATACTTTTTACTTTATTTTTATGATTCTCATCTTTTTTTATTTTTTAATTGTAATTATAATTTTAATTTATTTATTTGCTGAGACAATTGGGGTTATGTGACTTGCCCAGGGTCACACAGCTAGGAAGTGTTAAGTGTCCAAGACCAGATTTGAACTCAAGTCCTCCTGACTTCAGGGCTGATTCTCTATCTACTGTGCCACTAGCTGCCCCTCTCACATTTTTTTAAGCAAAAATGCTGCTTTTAAAAAAAGAAAGAAAGAAAAAGAAACATTTTATATTAATGCTTTTGAAAAGACAAAGTCCAGTGAAATTTCCACTTTAGAAAACATTTTAAGCACTGATTTTTGTTAGTTTAATTCTTCTTTGCAACTTCCTATGTTTGTTACTTCCACATAGTATACATTTTGAATTATCATGCTACCAAAGCTTTCTCTCCCTAGTTTAATCAGTGTGAGTAGCCATGTGGTACATTGGATAGATATCAGGGCCTGGAGTTAGGAAAATATTTCCCTATGTTCAAATCTGCCCTAGACACTAGTTTTGTTACTCTGGATAAAAGACTTAGCCCTGTTTGTTTCTTCATCTATAAAATGACCTAGAGAAGGAAATGACAAATCATTGTGATAAATCACAAAGATCTGGACACAATGGAAATGATTCAACAAGAACATAATATGTTTGCCAGTTTTAGCAAGGTTTACTGATGAAGCCATGATAAAGTAAATAAGAGATATAAATTAGCACGTCAAGTATTTATAATGATTGAATTGCAAATGACTTGATTAAAAAACATTTCTGTGTTTCAACTCTAACTGGATCTGATAGATGAGAAGCAGATGTTGAAGAAGAAAAATCAGTAAATCCTTCATAAGAATTCTGTCTATATTCTTCCTTCTTCACTTTACTTTGTTTTGCCCCTTGTAATAGAATAAGACAATATACTAAGCAAAACTCTTATCATAGGATTTAATATCCCAGCACTTCATCTGGGATTCTTTGCCAACAACATTCCAGAAACAGTCATCTTTAATGTAGTCTAGCTTTAAGGAACCTGAATTCAGCAAATATATTAACCATCCCATCACCTCAGCAATCATTCACCTACTGTGTTCCAGGAACTGTAATGCATATTATGTGCAGAACACTAGTTCTAGATGTGGTTGAGACCAACAAGTTTAGATAAGGTAAAGAACATGCTATCCAATCTTTTACTAATAAATTATTACAGGCAGATTATGATTTAGCTGGAAACTAAAATATTCGCATATTAAAAGGAAACTCCTTCAAATTGGATTAATTAAATTAGAGAAGTAAGCCAGAGTTGAAGGAAGATAACTCTTTTGCTAGATGCTCACAAGGTACCAAATTAAAAGGAAAATTATCTATGATCTCTGAGATGATCTGTGCTAAGGAATGCAGCCACCATAGAAGCTGGAAAATGAAAGAATGCCCATAAGTTGGAGAATGGTTGAGTAAATTGTGGTATATGAATGTTATGGAATATTATTGTTCTGTAAGGAATGACCAGCAGGATGAATACAGAGAAGACTGGCGAGACTTACATGAACGGATGCTAAGTGAAATGAGCAGAACCAGGAGATCATTATATACCTCAATAACGATACTGTTTGAGGGTGTATTCTGATGGAAGTGGATCTCTTCGATAAAGAGAGCTTTAATTGATCAAAGATGGACAGAAGCAGCTACACCCAAAGAAAGAACACTGGGAAATGAATATAAACTGCTTGCATTTTTGTTTTTCTTCCCGGGTTATTTCTACCTTCTGAATTCAATTCTCCCTGTGCAACAAGAAAACTGTTCGGTTCTGCACACATATATTGTATTTAGGATATACTGTAACCTATTAAACATGTAAAGGACTGCTTGCCATCTGGGGGAGGGGGTGGAGGGAGGGAGGGGAAAAATCGGAACAGAAGTGAATACAAGGGATAATGCTGTAAAAAATTACCCTGGCATGTGTTCTATCAATAAAAAGTTATTTTAATAAAAGGAATGCAGCCACCAGACAAACTTACCAGATTTCAGCTTCTTAAAAATAAGTGCATACTTTGTCTAGGTTTTTTTTTAATTAAAATTTTTTTTTCCCAAAAAATATATGCATGAAACTTCTTCAACATTAGCCCTTGCAAAACCCTGTGTTCCAATTTTCCCCTTCCCCATGCCCTCCCCTAGATGGCAAGTAGTCCAAAATATTTTAAACATGGTAGAAATGTGTGTTATATCCAAATATGTGTACATATTTATGCAATTATTGTGCCACACAACAAAAAATAAGAAGCAAAATAAAATGCAAACAAGCAACAACAAGAAAAGTGAAAATGCTATGTTGTGGTCTACATTCAGTTCCCATGGTCCTCACTCTGAGTATATATGGCTCTTTTCATCATTGAACAATTGGAATTGGTTTGAATTATCTCATTGTTGAAGAGAGCCATATTCATAATAGTTGATCATCTTCTTGTTGCCCTCTATAATGATCTCCTGGCTTTGCTCATTTCACTTAGCATCAGTTCATGTAAGTCTATCCAGGCCTCTCTGAAATCATCCTGTTGGTTATTTATTGTAGAACATGACCATTTCATAACATTGATATACCATATTTTATTCAGCCATTGTCCAATTAAAGGGCACCCATTCTGTTTCCAATTTCTTGCCACTACTAAAAGAATTGCCAAAAACATTTTTGCACATGTGGGTCCCTTTCCCTCCTTTAAGATCTCTTTGGGATATAAACCCAGTAGAAACACTGATGGATCTAGACATAAAGAACATAATTCCAAATTATTCTCCAGAATGATTGATTCCATTCACAATTGCACCAACAATGGATTAGTGTCCCACTTTTCCCACATCCCCTCCAACATTCCGCATTTTTTTTTCCTGTTATCTTAGCCAAGCTGAGAGGTGTGTAGTGGTATCTCAATTGTCTTAATTTGCATTTCTCTCATCAATAGTGATTTAGAGTACCTTTTACATATTACTAGAAATAGTTTCAATTTCTTTATCTGAAAATTGTCTGTTCATATCCTTGACCATTTATCAGTTGGAGAATGGCTTGAATTCTTACAAATTTGAGTCAATTCTCTCTGTATTTTGGAAATGAGGCCTTTATCAGAACCTTTGAATGTAAAAATATTTTCTCAGTTTATTGCTTCCCTACTAATCTTTTTTGCATTAGTTTTGTTTGTACAAAATTGTTTTTAACTTAATATAATTAAAATTATCTATTTTGTGATGAATAATGATCTTTACTTCTCCTTTGGTCACAAATTCCTTCCTCCTCCACAGATCTGAGAGGTAAATTATCATATGTTCTTCTTATTTGTTTATATCATTCTTTATACCTAGATCATGAACCCATTTAGACCTTATCTTGGTATATACAGTGTTAGGTGTGGGTCAATGCCTAGTTTTTGCCATACTAGTTTCCAATTTTCCCAGCAGTTTTTGTCAAATATAGTTTGTCAAGGTTAAGAATTCTTCAAAAGTTTATTTAATTTTTTATTTAGTTTTATATATTGTTTTTAAAAAATAAAATTAAAGGTTAGATCGAATTAAATTTGTAAATTAATTGTTTGAAATTAATTTAATTTTAAGAAATCCAGATTTCTTATAACTTTAGATACTAAAAGATAGATGATATTAAATGAAAGTATCTGCTGAAGGATATAATGTTAGGCAATATGTTTTTTCTTGTCCTTTCTAAAAAAAATATAGTATGCTATAAAAATAGAAATGTCCCAAGGTAGTTAGTGATAGAAGTGCTCATTGTTTATTCTGTGGAATCACAGGAAATCTAGTACATCTCAATAGAGAAGAAATGAAGAATGAAACATGAAGAGAAACCAAAAGAATTCTGAGAATCTCATTGCAAAAGACTAGAAAAGCAATGATGATATATGCCAGAAGTTGATGTCCTTGACCATTGACCATAGAATGACTGAGTAACAAGACTAACTCAGTCCCCTGTGTGTTTTCTGGATGAAGTTCTAGGTGATTTGGGTTGCTGCTTAGTCATTTCATTCAAGTATAGCTTGGTGAGGATTTTTTCTTTTGACATAGAATTGTCACTTTATTATATTGGCTTAGCAACATGAAAATTTCTTGTTTAACTGTTTTTGTTAAATCTATTTTTGCTCTTGCTATGTCACAGGGCATGAATGATCAACATGCTTTTTTCACTTCAATTCAGATAAAGAATAGTAGATTTTGATCCAGCTCTTTATTTTCAACTATTTTTAGTTTTGTTTGTTTGTTTGTTTCAGTTGTATTTCTTTTTTTTAAGTATCATGTGATTTTATTCTCTATTTTATTCTTCTATCCTCTTCCATCTTATGGGTGAATTCATTGTATCCACATTAATAGTTATGATTATTATATACGTTAACAACAATCCTATTATAGTTTTCCTTCTCTTTGTTTCCTACTCATTTTTATAAAGAAGAGGTTGATAAGAAAGAAATGAGCTTGGTACTAGTGCTTTTTGGTAATATTTTTAATTATAATAGCTCAGCCTATATTAGCTTAATTAATATTTTTATTATATTAGCTTGGCCTACCTATGAGCACTTGAAATTCTTTCAATTGTTTAGATAACTTTATTTGTATGAAAAAAAATGTATTCATATTGTTCCTGACTTTGTCTTGACAGGTAGATTCCCAAATATATTTTTTTAATTATGCAGCTATTTTAAATGAAATTTCTATTTCTATTTCTTGTTGCTGGACTTTTTTGGTAACATAGACAAATGCCTATGACTTGCATGGATTTATTTTATACCCTGCGATTTTGCTAAGGTTGTTGGTAATTATTTGTATTAGTTTTTTAATTGATTCTCTAGGATTCTCTAAATATAACATCATGTCATCTGCAAAGAGTGATAATTTTGTTTCTTCATTACCTACTCTAATTTTTTCAATTTATATTTATTCTCTTATTGCTAAAGCTAACATTTCTAATACAATATAGAATAGTAGTGGTGATAGTGGGAATGATCCTACTGGGAATGCTTCAAGTTTATGCCCATACATATAATACTTGCTGATGGTTTTAGAGAGTTGTTACTGATCATTTTAAGGAAAACACCATTTATCCTTATGTTCTCTATTGTTTTTAAAGGGATGGATATAATGATATAATCAAAAGCTTTTTCTGTATCTATTGAGATAACCTTATGATTTCTATTAGTTATTGATATATTCAATTGTGCTAATAGTTTTCCTTATCCTGATCCAGCCCTGTATTACTGTATATATCCTACTTGGTCATAGTGTATTATCCTAGTTTGTTGTAATCTCTTGGCTAATACTAACTTTAAGAATTTTGTATCAATATTCATTAGGGAAATTGATCTATAATTTCCTTTTTCTTTTTTTGGCTCTTCCTGGTTTAAGTATCAGCACCATATTTGTGTCATAAAAAGAATTTGGTAGGATTCCATCTAGTCTTCTTTTCTCTACTAGGATCCATTTTGAGCTCAAGTTGAGGGGAGTATCTTTCATAGACACAAACATAGGGCCTGGGTTAGTGATAGCAATTTTTTTTTCATGAAATCCCAGTATTACTTTACCTACCTCCTTTAAAGAACAATGGTGAAGGATGTTTCAATTAAAAAAACTTTTTTTTGGAAATTTTGAAAACTTGTGCTATTAAAACTACTTCCTTTCAACTATTTTCCATTATTTTCCTTGAAATTATTGATTTTTTTGTACATGGAATTCATTCTTATTATCATCATTTTACTTCTATAAAGTAATTCTTGGCCAGTTTGACTGCTATGGTATTGAATAAGTTAATTAATTTACAATGTATTGTCATTTTGTTATATTGCCTCAGCAACATGGAATTTTCTTATTTATCTATTTTTGTTAAGCCTATTTTTGCTCTTGCTATGTGACAGGGCATGAATGATAAACATGCCTTTTTCACTTCACTTTAGATTTTGATCCAGCTCTTTTATTTTCAACAACTTCATTTATTTATTTTCAACTATTTCAAATATTTCAACTATCATATTCAACTATTTTCAACTATATTTCAACTATTTATTTGTCAGTTGTATTTTTTTAAAGTAGCGTGTGATTTTATTCTTTATTTTTTATTCTTCTATCTTCTTCCATCTTATTGGTGAGTTCGTTTTATCCACATTAATAGTAATGATTATTATGTATGTTAACATCAATATTATTATATTTTCCTTCTCTTTGTTTCCTACTTACTCTTTATAAAGCAGTTGATAAGAAAGAATGCGCTCTGCCCCAGTGCTCTATATTTGGAGTGATCTTTTTCTGTTCCTGTACCCCTCTTCTTTTTCACTGCTCCCAAACTTACTAATGGTTTTATGTCTTTCTTTCCTTCCTTCCTTTCTTCCTTCCTTCTTTCCTTCTTTCTTTCTTTCCTCCCTTCCTCCCTCTCTTCATTCCCTCATTTCTTCATCCTTCCCTCCCTCCTTAGTTAGAGTATCTTCTATTTATCTGCCTTAATCTAGCTCCCTTATAGTTGAATTTATTATTGAATTTGTGCCAAAGCTATGTTTTTCTTTGAAGTCTTCTTTATAGATGTTTGGAGTTCTTTAATTCTGGTTTAGTATCGTGAGTATTGGCATTGATATCTCCAATTATAAATTTCTGTTCATCAGTGACATTTTCCATAGATACTACCCACAAAGAGATAGAAAATCTGTATACCCAGAAATACCACATATTCCAGTATATGTCATGCCACATCTTCTACAATGCAGGATGAACACTAAAGATTGCTTTTGCATCAACAATTTAGTGTTTCTTGGGGTTCTCCTTTATATTTCATAAATAAACAGTACAGTAATTAGATCTACTTAGGAGATGTCCACTCAAGTTAGAATTCCAGGAAAGATCATAATCTTCCTTTTGATGGCTTCTTAACCTAAGAACAGGATTATAGGATTAAGTCTCCACTTGAGTCTGGTTTAGAGAGATATTTTGTATAATTGAAAACCAGTTCACCAAAAGATTCTGCTTTGTGGCAATAAGAAAAGAGTTCTGGGGCAGTAAGGAACTTTTTTGTGATCTATTTTTATTTCAGTTTCAAATTTTCCAGTTACAGATCCAGGTCATTCTCTTCCCCACTCCATCCACTCCAGGATGTAACCACAGAATGCCAGTCAGCAGGGGCCCTACTGGATTTTGTCCACATAATCTAGTTCCTCCTCTATCTTGCCTTCCCCCCTTCCTCCCATCCCCCACTTCCCTGGAGTCAGGCTGATTGGGTTCTTTCATTCACTGCCCTGGCACCGCAATCCCTTCCTTCTCTTTCCAAACTTGGCAGAAGAATTTGAACCCATGCCTACCATATCACAAAAACAAAGGCACTTGCTCCCTAGGATAAAAATTTTTAAAGATTCACTTATTAATATTTGATGATTCTTTATTTAAGTTTATATTTAAATTGTAACTGTATTTGATGGATTCGATTGAAGATATGAGAAAGATCAACAGTTTTTCTGAGGTTGTATGCTGTCTGCATTTATTCATTTCCATTGGTAGGAATTGTACAATGTTGGTTGCCTACAAGGGAAGAGTAAGACCTATGGAGGGCAATTATTATGTTAAGATTCTTGCTCACCTCTGAAAAGTTATTGATACTGCTTTAGACAAAGCTTAGCAGAAAAAGAAAGATGGATTCTATTCAATTAGGAATTCAGCTACAAAATATTCTTTACAGATATAAAGACAGAACTTAGAAAAAATAATTGATTAAAATACTTTAAAAGGAATCATTGCCCATGTGTAGGCTGAGCTAATATAATAAAATGGAAATGCAACCTAAATGAATTTTTGTATTCAGGTAGATTTCAAAATGATATTGAAATCCACCCAACAAACCAAAATGTTAAGAAAATCAAGACAAATGAAGAATTGAACCTATCAATTAAAAATGAGATAGTAATGGTGAATAGAATAGGGAGAAATGAACACCAAAAAAGGCTGAAAGTGAAAAAAAGAAGTTACCTCTGATTTTTATTAACATTGCTTTCTAAAGTCTCATCTCACTATTTATCTTCCTGATGTAAGTGATTTGTATCCAGTCCCTTTCAAAAACTCTTAAGTAGGCCAGTCTGCATCTTTTTTGTATTTAAAAATGACAACTTCAACACCAAAAGTAATAATGGCAACAGCATCAACAAGGACATCAACATCAACAAAGTGGATTGAATGTTACTGACCACACCAATTTAGCAACATTTCTAGAAAACAGGATATCAAGATAATCCTTCCCCTCATAGAATTAATAATTTAATGAAACATTAAACTAAACAACATTAAACTACAACTACTCTTGTTGCTTGCTAAAATAGAAATGTGTCCCCATGCAAACATAGTCATAGTTGTCAAAATAAATAAGTAAATAAATATTCAGACAACAAACTAAAATTTTGGAAAGCATGAAAAATGGGTTAAATGTAAACTTAATAGAAACACATAGATTCAGTCTTAAAAATATGTAAGTGCTTAAAAACTTAAAAGAAAAAAAACACGTCATAATTTCTTTTTTTGGTTTGTTTGTTTATTTGTTTGGAAATCTTAAACATTGTCTGAAAACTCAGTAGACTTTCCTGCTGACCCTACACTTTTCTTGCCTTGTCTTTATTTTAATGACAAAACTTATCCATGAATGGCTTGAAGAGGACATTTAGTACTATATTATAAACTGCTAGAAAGGAACTTTTATTTGAGAACACTAAATGTTCCCTGAATGCTGAATTTAAATTGTTTGATATAGTCAATTATATGTTCAATTTAACTTTGGGAATGACTAAGTGTTTTGAAAATGAGTATTGAAAGCAAAGACCAAAATGTGTTTGTTGATGAAAGATAAGGAACTTGTGCTTTTTATTAGTACTTATCAGAGCCAAAATGGATTATGTAAATAAGATAATTTGATTCCTATAATGAAGGAGGAATTCCCTCTACTCCCCTGCCCCCCCCCCCAAAAAAAAAAAAAACACCATATAAAAACTTAGTAGTTAACTCTTAGAGACTTTTCTTGGAACTCAAAGAGATTGTGTACACAAACTTTTTACTTACGAAACTTATACATGCTATAAAGATTTGGATTTGGTTTTTCCCGATTCCTCAAAACTCAGTTTTCTCATAAAATAAAGGAGTTCTATTAGATGGCTTCTGAAATCCTTTCCAATTATTTTTCTATTAACACATGCACTCATTCTCTCCATCACTCCATATATGTGGATATAAATATATAGATGTACACACATATACATTATTATAATAATAAGCTAACATTTATAGACACAGTATGTGTCACTTTTCCAAAAATCACTTATTTATGTTTTCCTTTTTAAATATTAGAATCTAAAATCTCTCCCTACTTCCTACACTCTTCTATGAACAGTTAATATAGAACTTGCTAGGTTTTTCTGAAATTACCCCCTCATCATTTCTTTTACCACAATAATACTCTATCACATTATATGCTACAACTTCTTCAGCCATTCCCCAATTAATGAGCATAACCTCAATTTCTAATTCTTTTACACTACAAAAAGAAGAGATATGTTTCTTTGTGTGTGTGTGTGTGTGTGTGTGTATGTGTGTGTGTGTGTATGTCTGTGTATGTATGTTTAGTACACATATATCCTTTTCCTTTTCTCTTTGATCTCTTTGGGATACAGAAATAGCAGTGGTATTTCTGGGTATGCACAGTTTTCTGTCCCTTTGGGGTTACCAAAGTGTTGTCCAGAATGGTTGGAGCAGTTCACTGTCTATCAACAATTCATTAGTGTACCTATTTTCCTTTGTTCTCTATAACATTTCTCATTTCTGATAGGAGTAAGATGGCATATCAGACTTGTTTTAACTATTTTCAACAGGAATTTAGAAAAAATAAATTCATGATTATATTTTTGTTGTTTAATTATTGTTCAATAATAACCAACTCTTCATGACCTCTTTTGAGATTTTCTTAGCAAAGATCCTGGAGTGGTTTACTATTTCCTTCTCCAGATCATATTACAGTCTAGGAAAGTGAGGCAAACAGTTAACTTGCTCAAAGTCACATTGCTAGTAAGTTTCCAAGGTCAAATTTGAACTCAGGAAGGTCAGCGCTGTTGACTCCAGATCCAACATTCAATCTACTGTGCCCCTATTTTGTTCTTCTAAAAACTTACCATTTTAAATCTTTGACCATTTAACATTTAAGGAATGGCTATTGACTTAATTATGATGAGAATTTCAGGTTTTTATTTTTATCATCTTTTATTTTCTGATCATTTCTCATTTTAAGATGTCTCTAATTTTCCCAATAAAAAGTTCCTCATGTAAATGAAATGACTCATTTCTTCATTGTTCTACATGTTTTATTTGTTATATTAGCAAACTCTATGAAGTATAAAGCTCAAAGAATATGGAGTGGTCAAATTTCAAGGGAATAAATATAAATTAATTGTCATGATGTGATAATGTATAATAAAAAAGAAAAGAATAAATAGTTCCAGGATCTCTTCAATTTCCTTTCAAAAATCACTATATATATAGTTTTTGTTTTGTTTTGTTAAGTGAGGGCTTGCCCTGAATGTAGGACAAGTCCCAGCTGCACTGTTCTATTCACATTAAAACTTAGCATGTCTTTAATCTCATCTTCCCCAACGACTCCTCTTTAGTTGTACATCAGACACAGGAGCAAAATAAATGTTCAACTACTGCCCCTTACTCACAAAGGTTTTCTTTTGCAATGTTTTTATCTTGTGGTATGTAGGCAGCTAAAAAGGTGACTGTATTAAAGAATGATCCCTTTCTCTTCACACTTTGTTTATTCAGCTTTATAAAACAAAATTTTTAGTATGCCTAAAAGAATATCTCCTATATTATAAAGCCTTGAGGGCTGTGACTCACTAGAGAAGTAAGCCATTAAAATAGCTCCTTTGATGTATTGAATGTAAATTCATATCAAATGTGCTTCCTACCAATGTGCAGTAATGATAATGAGATATTCAATCCATTAAGTACAAGCAGTGAAAAGACCTATTAAGAGCATTGTCTTTCAAAAGTAAATATATAAAAGTCTTCATGTGCTTTAAAAAGGATTACCAAATGAATAACTATGTAATGAGAATTTGTTTTTATTATCAATTGCAGGAAAGACTATTATTGACTGTTGTTTCTTTTTTAATTTGCTTTCTCTCAACCAATTAAAAAGCATAGCTCCTTGTCACCTCAATCTTCCAAAATGCTTTATTTATGGACTGGTTAAGAAAGAGAAAAACAATAATGTCAATAACCCAGGAGATTATAAATTTCATTGGTGTTCAGTGAAAACTTCCTCCTTAACACAAGTCCCATCTCCTCTTGGCACTATCCCTTTCATAAGTTGCCATCCAAATTTCTCCAAAATCATCAACTGCAAATCAACTTCCTTTTGAAGAGCTTGGCTGGTTCTGGGATCACAATTGGGCAACATTTTAAGCTTCTAGAGTCTGTTGAAATATGTGATCAAATATAGTTTTTGAGAACCTGAAGTCCCTGCATGTAATAATGAGAAATCAAAATAATAATTTAGTAGAAGAAAAAAGTGAATGAGAGATAGACAAAATGACATATGGAGATGCACAGAATAAAAAGACTGAGATGATACAAACACAGGATCAGAAACAAATAAAGAAACAGATAGAAACAAAAAGAAACATAAACCAATAGATATATGTAACATATCAAAATAATTGAATATTTTAGCAGAATTCCATTCTAGAATTAGCCATATGCTATTTTTTTAAGAATTCAGGTTCAATGTTGGGATAGAATGAAGCCCTACTAAATCATTAAAGAGTTAACAAGAAGGAACTGTGACATCTAGAAGCTTCGCTAGTCTCTATAAAGAAATGTGTTTGGTCCTCAGAATAAGGAGTCAAGATTCCTATAATCTTCCAATATCCACAGATGCTTTTTCTAGGGAGACAGAAGCTAGATAGTTTTAGGAGAAATTTGTTGACCATTAGGTGAAGAAGAAAATGATGGCTATTATTGTGAGATTCTCAAACTTTTTAGTCAGCAGGTTCTCTTTCTCCTATTAAATGTTATTGAAGACACTCCTGCAATAGCTTTATTTATGAGAGTTATATTTATCAGTATTTACCATATTAAAATGTAAACATCTTAGTATTATTTTGATAATAATTTTGACTCAGAAAAACCTGCATCTCAGGAACCTTTGATAGTCCCAGGATTAAACTTTGAGAGACTCTTTTATCAATATTGGTCCTATTGATGCTGTAAGTTCATTATCAAAATATAAAAATTATTATCCAGTAAATATGGTGATATTTAAGATGAAAATAATACCTCATATTTTACACTATATTTGCTTTAATAGATATCTGTTAGTAGCTTCCTTGTCAATCACATTGTTAGTCATGATTGTTTTATAATTCTGAATAATATTTAAGGAAATTTTAGTTTTCTGTTTGAATTATTATTCACATATCATTATTTACATGTGAAAGGTAACATACTTTAATGGAAAACAACAACAATTTATTTTATGTTAAATGTTGGAGTTTTTAGTCCTGACTGATGTTTATTGGCATATGATTTTGCTGGCATACCTTCACTTTGAACCACAGATTTTCTATCTGTGAAATAGGAAAATAATATTTGACCTGTCCATCCATGGAATTGCTTTGAGAATCAAATGGAATAATGGATATGAAAGCACTTCATAAATTGTGACACACTTTCTATTATAAGATATAACTATTTTTAGTTATTGATTATGTAATTTAAGGAGCTTGACTAAACCTTTAAGTGAGCTATCTGTATGACTTCTGGCCATTTTTTCCCCTAGAGAAGTGTTTCTTATTTTATATGGTTATTCTTCCTCAGTTTCCTTCTTTGTAATAAGGAATAGTGGATTTTTACACTGAGTTCAGTGAGACTAAGACATCAAATCAAGAGTCAAATTATACAGATTTTTAAAATAAATAATTTATAGAAGTATCCTATGTAGGTAAATATAGTAAGTTGCTGTTCATGTTATAATCAAAATAAATAGAAAACTTACATATCTAATATTTCTTCTGCGCTTTGTTTTATAGGAAATAGAAAAGTGATAAGTTATTCTAAGGACTTATTTTTAAGAACACCTTCTATACTATGGCACGATCTTAGTATGAATTCACCTCAAATACCTTAATTTTCTTCATCAGTAACTCTTTTCAATGAGAATTAATTTTCTAAATGATGATTTTCAGATGGCAAAAGCTCCTGAAGTACTTTCTCAATTATCAAGTAAACAAAGTTTTTCTGAAAATAATTCAGTGTAGAATATATTTTAGGATATTCTAATGATTATAAATGACAATACCTGAATAATAAAAAATAACCACACTCATTCCTCAGTCAACTTAAATGGTATACCTCATATTCAAATTATTAAGAAAAGTAGACATTATTTTATCTAGATATTAAGAATAACAATAACAATATTCATCATCATCATCATTACTTAAATATCTTTTTATATTTTATGAAAACTTTCCTTACAACATTCCTTTAAGTTAATTATATCTTGATTATGCCCTGAAACTGTTCACAATACTTTAGTGATTTGTTCATGATTCATAAGCCTAGTAATTGTCACCACCAAAATTCCAAAACAATGACTTATGACTCCAAAAGCAAAAATCTCTTTAAAATAGTATTTTTGCCTTCATTTTTTCTAAAAATCTCACAGCTCAGAAATAATTTTGACTTCACTTTATAAAATAGATGAATGTTTTTAAAGTTGACTGTCAAATAGATTTTAATATGTTGAATATTCTTTTCTCACTGTTTTTATTATGATTTTATAATTAGAAATCTTCTATTGGAAGGAAAATTGGCTTTAAGACACAAGAACAACTTATTTAAGGATGCAATAAAGAAATTTATTTATTTATTTATTTATTTTATTAATATGGCATTTTATTTACAAGATATATGCATGCGTAATATTTCAGCATTGACAATTGCAAAATCTTTTATTCCAACTTTTCTCCTCCTTCCCCCCACACCTTCCCCCAGATGGCAGATTGACTGATATATGTTAAATATATTAAAATATAAGTGAAATGCAATATATATATGTACATGTCCATACAGTTATTTTGCTGTACAAAAAGAATCAGACTTTGAAATAGTGTACAATTATGAAAGAAATAAAAAATGCAGGTGGACAAAAATAGAGGGATTGGGAATTCTATGTAGTGGTTCATAGTAATCTCTCAGAGTTCTTTTGTTGGGTGTAGCTGGTTCAATTTATTACTGTTCCATTGGAACTGTTTTGGTTCATCACATTGTTGAAGATGGCCGAGTCCATCAGAATTGATCATCATATAGTATTGTTGTTGAAGTATATAATGATCTCCTCCTGATCCTGCTTATTTCACTCAGCATCAGTCCATGTAAGTCTCTCCAGGACTTTCTGAAATCATCCCGCTGGTCATTTCTTACTGAACAATAATATTCCATAACATTCATATACCACAACTTGTTCAGCCATTCTCCAATTGATGGGCACCCACTCAATTTCCCATTTCTGGCCACTACAAAGGGGGCTGCCACAAATATTCATGCACATACAGGTCCCTTTCCCTTCTTCATGATCTCTTTGGGGTATAAGCCCAGTAGTAACACTGCTAGATCAAAGGGTATGCACAGTTTGATAACTTTTTGAGCCTAGTTCCAAATCATTCTCCAGAATGGCTGGATGTATTCACAATTCCACCAACAATGTATCAATGTCCCAGTTTTCCCACATCCCCTCCAACATTCCGCATTATCTTTCCCTGTCATTCTAGTCAATCTGACAGGTGTGTAGTGGTATCTCAGAGTTGTCTTGCATTTCTCTAATTAATAATGACTTGGAGCATCTTTTCATATGGCTAGAAATAGTTTCGATTTCTTCATCTGAGAATTGTCTGTTCATATCTTTTGACCATTTATCAATTGGAGAATGGCTTGATTTCTTATAAATTAGCATCAATTCTCTATACATTTTGGAAATGAAGCTTTTATCAGAACTTTTGACTGTAAAAATGTTTTCCCAATTTATTGCTTCCCTTCTAATCTTGTCTGCATTAGTTTTGTTTGTACGAAAATGTTTCAACTTGATATAATCAATTTTTTTTTATTTTGTGATCAATAATGATCTCTAGTTCTTCTCTGGTCATAAAGTTCTTCCTCTTCCATAGGTGTGAGAGGTAAACTATCCTATGTTCTTCTAATTTATTTATCATTCTTTATGCTTAGGTCATGAACTCATTTTGACCTTATCTTGGTGTCTGGTGTTATGTGTGGGTCAATGCTAGTTTCTGCCATACTAATTTCCAATTTTCCCAGGAATTTTTGTCAAAGTTCTTATCCCAAAAGCTGGGGTCTTTGGGTTTCTCAAACATTAGATTATTAAAGTTATTGACTGTTTTGTCCTTTGAACCTAACCAATTCCACTGATCAACTAGTCTATTTCTTAGCCAATACCAAATGGTTTTGGTAACTTGCTTTATAATATAATTTTAGATATGATACATCTAGGCCACCTTCATTTGATTTTTTTTTCCATTAATTTCCTTGAAATTCTTGACCTTTTGTTTTTCCATATGAACTTTGCTGTTATTTTTTCTAGGTCATTAAAATAGTTTTTTGGGAGTCTGATTGGTATAGTGCTACATAAATACATTGGTTTAGGTAGTATTGTCATCTTTATTATATTTGCTCATGCTATCCAAGGGCATTTAATATTTTTCCAATTGATTAGATCTGACTTTATTTGTGTGGAAAGAGTTTTGTAGTTTTGCTCATATAGTTTCTGATTTTCCCTTGGCAGTTAGATTCCTAAATAGTTTATACTATTGATAATTATTTTAAATGAAATTTCTGTTTATAACTCTAACTGTTGGATTTTGTTAGTCATATATAAGAATGCTGATGATTTATGTGGGTTTATTTTGTATCTTGTGATTTTGGTAAAGGTGTGGATTATTTCTAATAGCTTTTTAGTAGAATCACTGAGGTTCTCTAAGAATACCATCGTATCATCAACAAAAAGTGTTAATTTGGTTTCCTCATTACCTACTCTAATTCCTTTAATCTCTTTCTCAACTCTTATTGCCAAAGCTAGCATTTCTAATACAATATTGAATAATAATGGCAGGATCGGGGAAGATATCTTGATAAAATGGAATCTGATATACTGATAGATTGGGATGGAGAGAGGCATTCTGATATTGTAAAATATAAGATCTTTTATCCTTATCAAGTATTCTGATGATTAAGAGGGAGGGGTAGATTTGCAGGATTGAGCAGAACAATTGAGACAGTATAATTTAGGGAAACTGAGGCAGGACAGTTTAAGGAAATAGAGTCAGGATAATTAGAGAAACTGAGTCAGGACAATTAAAAGAGAACTGTGGCACAACAGTTTTGTTCATTTTCCCAACCTATTTCTTGATTTTGAATTTTATGTTAAAGTTGAGTTTTGTTCATTTTGGCAGGGTCACTATCCCAAGTTTCAGATTTTTTTCCCACTGATAATTCCCAGACAATGCTGGAGGGCTGAAAGTTTTCAGTGCTTCTGAGGTAGTGTGATCTAGAGAGAGATTTGTTTATTGCTCTCATCTTTTGCACTCTCTTCCCTGTCCAAGAAGGGCCACTGCTGTCTTCTAAGTATCTTGGGTTTGAAAAACATATTACACCTATCTTTCATTAGTTATGCTGCTTTAGATGTCAATTTCAGACATTATATTAAAGTTATTTTTGAAGAGAAATATTGGGAAATGCAAGCTATATAATGCTTCCTCTATTCTACTCTATTGGCTCTGTCCTATCCTTTCTAACTACCTGAATAGGCAGGCAATCTCAGACTGTGTACTTCTTCTGAGCATTTCCTTACTAAAAGTTTTCTCTGAGGATTAACATCCTTCAAAAAATCTTGTATAATTTTGTCATTCCCTTGAAGATACTTTTTTGGAGTGTATCTTTGGTTACTATTTTGGTCTATTAACACAAATGATTTACACACACACACACACACACACACACACACACACACACACACACATATATATACACAATGGACAACTGTACAAAGTATCCAAAAAATAATAATTCAGTTTTAAATGACTAAAGATTGCAAATGTGCTAAGATATTTGGGATACCCAATACAATGAAATCTTTCATTCTCTACTTTTTTTTTTTCATTCAATTGATCAATTTGCAAATTTATGAAAGCCTCTTTTGTTCCATTAAATATCCTTCCTTTCTATCTCTACTTTCTGGTTGCCCTATTTTGGGAATTTTTTTATTTGTTTTTTATCATTTTTCATATAAAATACTTCTTTATTACAGGAAGTCTTTCCCAATACCTATCAATTCTAGTGGCTTTCCTCTGTTGATTACTTCCTAATATGTATAGAACTTCCCCTTTCTACCTTGAGTACATACTTGCTTGCATGTTGTAACCTCCATTAAAGTATGAGTTCCTTGATAACAAGGACTGTTTTTTGACTTTCCTAATGTTCTCAGAATGCATTACAGTACTTCACACATTTTTGACATTTCATTAAAGTTTAGTGACTGATTTTATAGAGCTGATATAATACGTACATGGTTCATTAGATTCTTTTTTTCTTATTCACCTTTGATAATAACATCTGTACTTTTTTTTTTAGGTATTTGGCACCCTCTATTCTTTAAGTTATTTTCAGGGTCCATACCTCAATGTAATACCTCCAAGTGGACATACTCTTTCCATATTTGATCTGGCCCAGTAACTTTTTTCAACCCTTACTTTAGCACAATTTCTGTTTCTTCATATGGCACACATGGAATTAAGATGTTAGAGTCTAAATATTTTGAAGACTCCACTCTCAGGGTTCTAATATATAGCCTGCTATAAAATCTCTTAATTATCCTCAATAACAATGCTGTTCACTATTATATATATTCATAATTTAAAGATCCCAAAGAGACCTATAAATGCTATATTATTAAAACTTTACAAGAACTCTTTGAAGAAAGAGAGGTTGAAATGTCAAATGACTTGGTCTAGGTCACACAAATAATAAGCATTAGAAATAGGATTTGAACTTTGGTCTTCCAAACTCTGAATTCAGAATCTATCTACTACACTTCTGAGAAAAGCATCAACAAAACAATGTCATCTGATTTCCTGATGATGTTGAAGTTTAGTTGAAAGAATTTGCAGAGAAATTAAAGGAAAATATTGTTCGTATGCAGATGTGCAAAAAATTATTGTTCTAATTAGTGATTAGTCATCCTAATGCTAACACTCCATGGAAAATAGTTGTCACTTATAGATTAAACCCAACTTATTTTGAAATATTATTTTGATAAGGTTAATTGAATTAAGTTGGCTATAAAGATTATAGTAAATTGAATGTCATATCCTCAAATGTTTCTAGTTGTTAAAACCTTCCAATAAACATGAGCTTTTAAAACATAAAAGGAAAATTTATGGTGTTAATTTAAAATTATTTTCTCACGTCTAATGTGTATGCTATGTCATTCCTATAACGTTTGTCAATTCTCAAACATTGTTGAAGAAAATAAATAGGGTCCTGACTTTTCTAAAGAAAGAAGACTCATTAATTCAACATGATAAACATAACTATCATATTATTAGAATTGAACATTGCCAAGTACTTATTAGTTTAGCTGTGCAGTATTTTTTTAAGTCTTCAGAGGGACCAAATGCAAAAGTAATTAATCACTGGCATGTAAACCTTAGAGACAATAATAATAGTAATAATGAAGGTGGTGGAGATGACAATATGATTTCTGTCCAATAGTTTTCCATTTTATATGCTGTTTAATTCTATTCACATATTTTATACCACTACTATTATTAGTAGTAATATTATTTAAGATATCAGACTTATATTTGTAACATCCTTGTGCGGGTCATTGTAATGACCGCGTATTTAAAATCAGCTGGAGTCAGGAATTCAGGTTAAGGGGAAAATCTTCAATATTTATTGAAGTGAAGAGGTGAATAAAGATTGCAATAGCAAATATAGGCAAGAAAGATTGCGATAGCAAATATGGGCAGCTGCGACAGGAAGGCAGCTAAGAGAGAGAGACGCGAGCCGAGCCTTGGCAATGGCAATCCCAAAAGTCTCTCCTCCCCTTCCTTTTCCACTCCCCTGCCTCCACCCACCAAAATCGTCATTTCCTATACAACACATCAGGACTTGCACAAAGAGTGGGTGGGGGCCATTCTTTCTCCAAGCTTATATATTAATAGAGTATGGTCCAATTACTATTTAGCCTCATGTGCTTGGGACCTCAGTGCATCAACTCAAGCCTCAGCCCATTACAGGTCATAAGAAACCAGACTGCATTCTGGAAACATATGTTCCATGTACCTTGCTATTAAAAACAAAACAAAACTTTCTTTTTTTTATATATTTTTTAAATTTTTATTTAATAATTACTTTATATTGACAGAATCCATGCCAGGGTAATTTTTTTTTACAACATTATCCTTTGCACTCCTTTCTGTTCCAATTTTTTTCCCCTCCCTCCGTCCACCCCCTCCCCTAGATGGCAAGCAGTCCTTTATATATTGGATATGTTGCAGTATATCCTAGATACAATATATGTTTGCAGACCCGAACAGTTCTCTAAAACAAAACTTTTCTATCCTAAAAGATCAGTTTATTATTTTTGATTTTCCACAATGATGAACAATCATAACCTACAAAATAAGATACACACACATACACACACACACACACACATACACACACACACACTCACACACACACTGTCAACTGAATTCAGAGGAAGTGGGTTTAAATCTTAATTCTTCTTGTCTATGTGATCCCAAGGAACTCAGTGAACTGTAAAATAGTAAGCTGGTCTAGTTTATGTCTCAGTTTCCTCCTTTCTTTTTATCTCTGATCCTATGATCTGCTAACTAGATTTGCTTTCATAGCATCTGCCTTTGGCAAGCCAATTTGTAGATTATATATATATCATCATTTCATTATATAGTCCCCAAACCACATTTTTGAAATAAATAGACTTTTTTATGCAGTAAAGTATCCAATGAATATTTTCAGTAGTAAAGAAGTACCCCTAAGTGATATAGTCAGGAATTCAGGCCAAATTCAATTTTTAGCTTTATAGTCTGTGGGGCACTAGGACTGGTACAGGGAGAAAAAGGGATATACTTTCATGAAGAAGGATTCTTAGGCAAAATTTTAAGGAAAAATCTTCTGCATTTTTTATATTTTAGTAAAGAAAAGCATGGACATCTATTTTAAAAAGTTCAACTATGTAGTAAAGTGGATAGATATCAGGGCTTGGAATCAGGAACACTAGAGTTTAAATCTGGCCTCAGAAACTTAATAGTTGTGTGACCCTGCATATGTCATTTAATTGTATTTGCCTCCATTTTTTTCATCTCTAAAATGGAGAAGAAAATGAAGAATTATGCCAAGCATATTTGCTAAGAAAACCCCAAATGGGGTCAAAAGAATCAGACTCAACAACTGAAACAACAATCTGCTTTAAAAAGTGGTGTTGTGTGAGTCTCCCCAGCCAATTTGCTCATTCTGGTTCAAATGTCTCAGAAGAAACCTTTTTCACCCAGAGAATGAGACTTGTCACCACTACAAAACTAATAATAGATGCCTGAGATTTTACTCCACAGAATAACCTATTCGGAAGAAAGGGCCTTAGCCATGTTCAGAAGGAGAAAGATCTGGAATGATGATGATATTCTATTAATTAGAAATAGACACTACAAGGCAGCAAGTGGGGGAATGCTATACAGCTAGTGCCAATGGACCAGGGCAAATCCCAGAATTTACCACTCTTTTTTGATCTTTGGTGCAATAACTACAGACAGAATTCATAAACAGCTTATTGTGACTTCTTGATAAATCAGACATAATTGGTTCTTATTTCATAAAGAAAGGAAAAAGAAAGATGCCCAAGAATTTACAGAAAAAAATAGGTGCTGCTCTTTGATATAAGCTCTCAATGTTGATTGGATGCTTAAGTCAGAAGAGTAATGTTGACTAGGTAAATAAGCGAAAAAATATATGCACAGAAACACACACGAGCAATTAGATGTGGGTAATGACATGATTTCTTTACTTAACGGCATGGAATATTGATGCTTATTTAAAGTTTTCTGAATATAATACTTAGATATTTGCATGCTTTACAAATAGTTTTATACTATCTATCAGCTCTTTGGAGAAAAGAGGAATGTATGATTAAAGGAAAACCAGAGAACATTATGAAAGTCAAAATAGATAATTTTAGTTATATTAAATTAAATTAAAAATTAAAATAAAAAAAAATTTTTTTTTTCCCACAAACAAAATGGACAGAAACAAGATTAAAAGTGAAGCACAAAGCTAGGAAAAAATCTTTACAGCCAGTGTTTCTGATGAAGTGCTCATTTCTAAAAATATATAAAGAAGTCTGTCAAATTTATAAGAATACAAGTTAGTTATCAATTGATAAATTGATAAAGGATCTGAACAGACAATTTTCAGGTAACAAAATTAAAGACATCTAGAGATATGAAAAAAAAAACTTTAAAACACTATGTACTAGAGAAATGCAAAATCAAACAACTCTGAGGTATCACTTCACACCTCTCAGATGAGAAAAAGATCATGATAAATGTTGGAGGGCATATGGGAAAACTGGGACACTGATGCAAAATGATCCAATCCTTCAGGAGAACAATTTGGAACTATGCCCAAAAGGCTATAAAACTGTGCATATCCTTTGACCAGGAAGTACCACTATTTGTCCCAAGAAATCATAAAGAAAGAAAAAAAAAACCCACATGTACAAAAATATTTGTAGCAGCGTTTTGTGGTAGCAAAGAATTGGAAAAGTAGTGGATGCCAGCAATTTGAAATGGCTGAATGAGTTGTGGTATATGAGGGTTATGGAATATAACCTGTATAAAAAAATGATGAACAAATTAACTTTAAGAAGTTCTGGAAAGATTTATATGAATTGATGCTGAGTGAAACAAGAAGTACCAGGAATACATTGTACACAATAACAAGAATGTGCGATGATCAACTGTGAAAGACTTGGTTCTTCTCAGTGATTCATTAATCCAAAGCAATTCTAATAGACTTTGAATAGAAAATGCTATCTGCATCCAGTAAAAGAACTAAGGAGACGGAATGTAAAGAACACATGCTATGTTCATTTCTTTTTTAATATTTTTTCCTCTTCCATGATTTTTCCTTTTTGTTCTGACTTTTCTTTCCAACCATGATCCATGAAGCAATGTGTATTAAAAATAAATTAATAAAAAATAAAGTTCCTGGACAGTTTTGGGACAGAAAAAAATTAGTTTTGTTCATAGAAGGGTTCACTCATAATCCTCTTCCACAACTTGCACACTTTTAAGTTAATTTTTTCTGTGAAATCCCCTAGCAGAATTGCTTTGAACTTTTCAAGGAGGTGAAACCATTAAGTAGACCATTCTCTGAGACTGGACTGTATATAACATGGCCTCTTCAATTATACCCCTTGCCACTGCTGATAAGGATTCTTGATTGAGATTTCATTTGAAGCCTGAGAGTGTTCACTAAACCACAGATATATTTGGTGATATGTTTAGTTGCCAAGGGATATACTTTTGTTTATCATAGGAAAAGTGTTTGCTTTTGCTCTTGGATTTAAAGGTCTCTCTATAGATTACATATCCCAGTTCACTGATTATAGCTTAAAGCTAAGAAGGGAAAGATGTAAGTTGCATTTGAACAAAGATACTAAATGTTGTCAGATGCTTGTGCATGAAACCCTAAAACTTGGGAAAGTTCTACTTAGTTTGTGGATTCATTGCAGAAGTATCCTATATAAATTTTACAGCTCTAATATGTTTTGTGTCACTGAGTGGAAGAATTAACACTGTTCCAGAAAGAAATGAGATTTCAATCTAACTTCACTTTTGAAAGCAAATTCCAAATATTCCTCTGGTATCAACTAAATTTTGCTCCAGGTTCTTTCTGAGATTTGCATTTTCTAAAGTGGAAACTTTGAAGCTTAAATCAAATATATATATATATATAGGAAACTTTGAAGCTTAAATCAAATATATATATATATATATATATATATATATATATATATATATATTTTAATGAGAGACATCAAGGATTATTCCAAGCAGTATATTTTTTTAAATTTTTGCATATGGTGGAATTGTAAATTAGGAAACTATGAAAATAAGTTTGCCATAGTGCCATTGTGAACTGAGTTTTATGTGACTTTTGGGAATAAAAAAAAAAAGGAAACAAGTCCACTGGAGAAAAACTGATATTATAGCGCCCTTTGAATGAAAATGTTTTGCTAAGATTAATATGGGACAATTATAGCAAGAAATTTCTTATCATCTAAATATATATATAAAAAAGGATATTGTTCTTTTTTAAAATGGACTTCCACTGAGAAAAATTCTCTCCAGCAGACAGTTTCAGGTATTAGAAAGAGTTTACAAGCTGGTCTTATTTTTCTTTTGAAAATAAGAGAGAGATGACTTCTCATTACTTGAGTAGGACATTGAGAAACACAACTTGCAAGTACATTTTGGAAAAAAAATGTGTTTCTTGGAATAATAATTCTAGAAATAATGAATGATGGCATTACTTTTACTTGATCCTATACTTTTTTTCTAACTAACAGTGACTCATTTTAGATGATGACATTTTAAGCACACAAAGTTCCCAAAGGCATTGGATATTTAGTTTTCTATTGCCATCTGTAGAGATTTGGCAAGTCCTAATTTCTCAATCAAGGCCAACCCTCTTACATTATTGTCTAACTGTATTCAAATAAGAGTATTAATGTCCTGTTCTATCTTAACCACAACAGTTTTTTTCATATAATCAATCCTTGTGGTCACAACATGGTTTTGAAGACTAATGGCCAGTCAATAACCAGTTACTGAGGATTTGCTAAAATATGGAACACTGAACTCATTGGACATCAGTCTAATAAAAAGTGGGAAGCCAGACCAAGGGTAAACACTGCAAATATGTGATTTAAGGACTAGGAGGGAAAAGACTGGATCCCACTTAAGTTCAAATACAGCTCCATCTTCCCTTCAACCAGAAAAATTTTAAAATTGCTTAACAAGAAATATTGTAAAAATCTGACAGTAGTGCTAAAACCTTCCTGAAGCTCAAATCTTCATGAGGGTAATGATTATCATCTTCACAAGTTCTGGAAGCAAAATCTGGGAACATTTATGTGCTCAGCTTTAATGAAAGGATGACATATTGTGCAGCAGTTAGATGACAAAGTTGGAAATTCATTTTTTATATTCATTTAAAATGATCTCACTGTTCTTTTTCAAAATTGATTACTCTTAATTATATAGCTATCATGAGTACAGAGCCAACATTTGTTTTCCTTTTTTTGTTTTTTTTAAAAGTGGAATGATTATTTGCTGAGTCACTTAAAGAATAGTTTGATGTACTTGCATAATTGTAATAGGTGAAATTGTTAATAAAGAAAAGGTTAGAATGAAATAATCACAAAATAATAGTAAATTAAAATTGTCATATGAAGATGTCATATGGATATCAAATTTTCATATTAACAATAGTTTGGTGGATAGCTAATTAAATTTGAATTCCTATGAATATGATATACTTTCATACATATTCTGGAAGGGAGGGATATGTTTGCATTGTAGTTGCAACACAACTAGTTGCATTGAGGAACACTCCTCCAGCATAAATATGGCCTCTTCAAAGGAGCATCATTACTTTCATTCCTTCATCTAAAAAATAAGATTGAGAGACATATTTTTTTTTAAATTTCAAGAGAATAAATGGCTTTGAGGTTACAATTTCAGTAAAACATAAGCTCCTCAAGAATAGGTAAAGTTTCCATTTTTGTCCTAGTATTTTCAGCACCTGGTATAAACTAAATTAATAATAAATGTTTGTTGAATTGAATAGGCTATATAATCTAAATGGTAGGTTAAGTAATATCTTTACAGAATGATCTTGAGATAGCTTCTAGGAGAAGATAAATTAGCATAGTTGATTATCTTAGTACTTGGTTTAGTCCTATGGGGTGTGTGTGTGTGTGTGTGTGTGTGTGTGTAATTATATATATAGTATGTAACTTGGAGGTGATTTTCTTTTAGTGCTTATTTTGTCTTTATTTTTTTTCTTAGAAGTTTTATAGACTAAGATTAGTCATAACATCTTTACCAAGGTATTAAGTTCTTTAATTATCCCATTTCTTTTTTTCCAATTCTCTACCTCCATTCCTTAAAATAGTTTATTAATGTTTTCTTCATCCCTTGAAGTAAAACTTGTAACTCACTTACTTAGAATAGTTCACATCTGATTGAATAGCTGTGGTAATAATGCATTTCTTTATTGCTGGTTTAATCTTTAGTGTTTAAAAAAACAAACAAACTACAAATACCTAATGTACCATTCTTGAAAAATATACTCAGCCACTCTCAAGGGTTTCTTTCTAGGCAGGATGGCAATGAGTAATGATTGTGGTTAATTAATTTGGGCAACCTGCTTTCTATTCGCTTAGTAGCACTGATTATTGTACTTGCAGACATGAAGTTTCTTTAAATCTTCCCTATTGCTTTTAGGCAATAGGAAGTATGCTTTTCTGACTTACATTTTTCTATCTTGATTTTTCATTAATTCTATTTTTTCTTTTTGTAAATAGAATTACTTTTGAAAAAAAGAGCTCTGAAAATCAGGCATAACCAGTAGTAGAGATTGTAAACTACATAAGTGATAAAATATGGATTATTATCATTTCTTTGCCTAAGTAACCTTCAAAATTATTATCATTTATGTATATTTTTTAAAAAACTTGATACTAATGCCTGTTTTATTTTAGTGAAGTTATAAATTACTTCAGTTTAAAGAACACAGAACAATTACAATATTACTGTTCTCCCTGAAGCACTTTAAAATTCAGTTTACAAAAATACTTTTTTGTGAAGTAGTATAAGTGGAGTATTTTTAAAATGAAAGTGTCATTTCCTTCTTGATAACCCAAAAACATTACAATATGGTTGCATACTTCCTGATTTTAAAGATATCTAGAATTCTGATTTTATTATGAATACAATATTCATTCATAATATTCACTGTTACTTCTCTCAAAACTGAGTTCACGTGGTTGACTTTTATGTTCAATTTTAGTTTCTATATATACACACCTCGTTTGCTATGTGAATTAAGTATTATGTCCCACTATATATTCATTTCAGGAAGTTGGATAATATAGAAAAGATTCTTAAAAAATTTTTTTTGGTTTATTTTATATATATGTATATGTATATGTATATGCACAGCCATTTAAATGTCAGTGATTTGTTTGCTATATACTAACATGAGGCACATGTAGCAGTTTTGTCTTCATGCAGGTGCACAACTTATATATACACAATTTAACTCCCTTAGACTTCTCTCCCTCATTCTCCCTACTCCATCATAGACAACAGTTTGTTCACATAAATCAGTGTACGGTAGAGTTTAGATGAAAAATACAGGTGTCCTCATAATAAGCAGTCCTCCCAATTCTCATTACTGGTTTGTTTCTTCAGTCTTACAGAAATCCTATATAAAGCAGGAAGCACAGCTATTACTAGAGGAATCAAGATTACTGATTAGAAGAGAACATAATCAGGTAGATTGAAACTGTAGGAAGAAACCATTGCCATGATAGGGGAGTATTTGCCGAATGTTTTCCCTGCCTCTAGGAAGAGCATCTTACAATTCCAAGTAGCAAGACTGAAAGAAAGATATCTAAAATGATACTGCCCTTGTCCATTTTTTAGAAGCTGCTCAGAGATTATGTGCTTGCTTTATCTGTGCTTGGCTCTGACTCTCCCTCCAGGTTGCTTGTCCCTAATAGAATGTATTAAAGAGAAGTACCAACAGGGAAATCAGCAAAAAGCTTTCCTTTGAAGGTAGCAAGCCACTGCAGAATTTGAAATGTCTGGGGGCTCATCTGGTGAGTAAAAGCTGCAGATAAACGTAACAGCCATTCAGAAGAATGATAAATGCTCCAACCATTCAGAAGTTGTTCCCGAAAGGTGGCTCTTTGGGTCATTTTTCTACCTCTAGGAATTATCTTTGGATAACTACTACTCCTTATGGTTTTGCCGGTTACAATAATTAGAAGTTAAAATGAGAGGGTTCAAGGTTTGCATTTCACACCAGAGAGCTATTAGAATGATTCAAATCACTGATGAAAGAATAAAGAGAATAAACCTTAAGATACTACTTTTGTATGATTATGGTTTTTGTAACTTTTGGCTGGGCACATACAAGTTATTTCTTATATAAAGAAAGAGGACAAGTTACATAATTTTTAAAAGGAACTTTAAAAATCAAATACAAAAAAATGAGTTTTTTATACATTGATTAGCAAAAGTACATCCATTAGCTCATTAGCAAAATACTGTTAGAAATAATTTTCATCATGCTGATAATGATAACACATAATTATGAGTATTCTATTTTCCACAGATTTAGAAGGCTTTAAAAAGGGATTTTTCACAAAAGGGAAGTTATTAATGATTATTATGAACAGTAATTATTTATATGTGATCTAAGAAGATACTACTTACATGGCATTAGCAAAAAACTAGGTCACCAGCTGTAAGCAACCATATAGTCAATACAGCATAATTACCTGGTAGAATTAAGTGTGAGAGGGATGCTTTTTAAGATTAACTATATTGGTGTCAAATGCTTTAGTGAATAATCCATCATATAGATAAAATCTTAGAGTAAAATTATCTGCTTTTAATATCTTTAAAAAAACAAACCACTACTTTAACATATTCTCAGTCATGGTGGTTTTGTTTTGGAAATAGATAATTTGCACATTCATTTAAGCAATGCTGATCTCTTTAAAAGTCTTCTTTGCTATTGATGTGGTTGTCTCTTTAACCATTTAAGGGAAGATGATTAATTGTTTTTGAATTGTAGCAACATAAACCCAAGTAAGGCAAGTATGAAGAAACACTTCTTCCTAAATTCTACTGCATACTTTATATTGGTCAAAAAGAGTTTTAAAACATAAATTTCAATTTCTAAATCCTGTTTCCCAAAACTAGAATTTTAAGTGGAACTATAGCCAAAGAATACACAGAACAGCTCACTTTTGGATGTCGAATACTGAATTTGCAGTGGGTTAAGTAGATGCCATTTCTCATAGGGGGATTTTTTTTCATACTAACCTCTTTCTAAAGAAGTTTTTCATCTTTATATTTGTGTTTTATTCATAAGACAGATTGTCCTGCAAAGTACAGAGGCCAGTTAATGGTTTATGAGTTCAAGCTGAGCCGAATATAGCTAAGCTCTGTCTTGCTTGACATTTCATCAAAAGCTGTGTTGATTTGCAATGTTTACGGACCTATTTATTGAACCTTCACAGCTTGAGGTCTGCCACCAAGCTTGCTGACATTGCTGAGTTTATCTCGGAATGCATGTACAAATGAAAAAGAAAACTGAGAAAAAGTGAATTGAAGACAATAGATCCCTGGTTTCATAAATAATGCGTTTTGAAAATTAAGTGAAAGCTCTAATAAGAATATCTTCTGTTTGTATATGGATTTGAGGTTTTTTCCTCAAAGGATTCTCATATGTATTTTATCATCTGATCCTCATAAAAATCCTGTTGTGTGGAGCCAGAACAGGTGATTTTTTAAATGAAAAAAAAAAATAAGACTCAGGGACATAAAATGAATTGATTTACTCAAATTCATCCAGCTAAAGAGTTGCAAAAAGTGTTAGACCAGAGCTCAAGTATTCTTAGTTTGCAGACCACAGTCCCTTGACTTCTTAAGAAGAGATTAAATAATTGTAGGTTCTTGACTTTTACTGAATTGTCCCAAATTAACAATGCCTTCTATTATGTCAGGAGGGCGGAAAATGGTTCAAAGGGAAAATGTATTTTTTATATTGTAGTAAGTGTATTTATTTTCAATACACATTGCCCTAATGAATTATATTGCGAGAGAAAAATCAGAGCAATAGGGAAAAACCCTGGGAGAGATTTAAAAACAAACAAACAAACAAACAAACAAAAAAAAAAAAACAGAAAAAAAGAAAAGAACACAGTACATATTGATTTACTTTCAGTCTCCTTAGAATTTTTTTTGGATGCTGATGGCATTTTCTGTCCAAAGTCTATTGGAATTGTTTTGCATCACTGAACCACTGAGAAGAACAAAGTCTTTCATAGTTGATCATAGCAAATTCTTGATGTTATTCTATATGATGTATTGCTGCTTCTAGTCACTTCAATTAGCATCAATTCATGTAAGTCATTCCAGGCCTTTCTGAAATCATACTGCTGATTGTTTCTTACAGAACAATAATATTCATATACATTCATATACACCACTTGTCCAGTCATCTCTCAATCGATGGGCTTTTCCAATTCTTTGCTGCCCCAAAAAGAGCTACTCCAAATATTTTTGCACATGCGGGTCCTTTTCCCTCCTTTATAATTTCCTTGGGATACAGACCCAGTAATGGAATTTCTGGGTCAAAGGTTTGGTAGCCCTTTGGTCTTAGTTCCTGATTACTCTCCACAATGGTTGGATTGTTTCACAACTTTCCCAAAAAATGCATTAATGTTCCAATTTTCCCACATCCCCTTCCATATTTATCATGATCTTTTTCTATCATTTTAGCTAATCTGAGAGGTGTGAGTTGTACTTCAGAGTTGTTTGATTTTTATTTCTCTAATTAATAGTGATTTAGAGCATTTTCTTATGTAACTATAATTGGATTTAATTTTGTCATCTGAAAATTGTTCATATCCTTTGACCATTTATCAATTGGGGAATTACTTGTACTCTTATAAATTGACACAATAATTTATATATTTTAGAAATGAGTCTTTTATCAGAAATACTAGCTGTAAACATTTTCCCCCAGCTTTGTGCTTCCCTTTTAATCTTGTTTCTGTTGGTTTCATTTGTGCAAAACCTTTTTCATTTAATGTAATCAAAGTTGTCTATTTTGTCTTTCATAATGTTCTTTAGTTCTTCTTTGGTCATAAATTCCTCTCTTCTCCAAAGATCTGATAGTTAAATGTTTATATTTTGCTTTACCATTACAAAATATTTTCAAATAAACAAAAGTGTAGGCGGGGGAAAGGATTTATTAAGTCTTCACCATATGTCAAGCACTCTCAAAAATCTTATTTTTTTCACAACTTGTTTCCTTGTTTCCAAATTTGCTTATCATATTATCCTTTATGCCCAAATCATGTATCCATTTTGACCTTATTTTTGTATGGAGTGTGAGATGTAGGTCTATGTCAAGTTTCATACACATTATTTTCCAGTAATTTTGTCAAATAGTGAATTCTTATTCCAGAAGCTGGAGTTTGGGGATTTATCAAATACTAGAATGATATAGGTGACATATGTATCTAATCTATTCTACTTATCTACCACTCTATTTCTTAGCCAGTTCCAAATGTTTTTGATTACTGCTGCTTTATAATACAATTTTAAATTTGTTATTACTAAGTCACTATATTTTTTTGTTTTTTTCATTAATTTCCTTGATATTTTTGACCTTTTGTTCTTCCAGATGAATTTTGTTATTATTTTTTCTACTTCTATAAAATAATGTTTTGGCAGTTTGATTGGTATGACATGGAACAAGTAGATATTTAGACAGAATTATCATTTTATTATATAATGGACCTTATCTCCTATCACCCCAGTGTCAGATACAGTTCTCAACATTTACAGATATTATTTTCCCATCTGGGTTGTAAACAGTTTAACCTTTAAAAACACACACACACACACACACACACACACACACACACACATACACACACACACATGCATATATGTCCCTCTGTTTAGCTTTCTGTGGTTTTCTTGAGTCCTGGAGATTCAATTTTCTGTTTAGTTCTGTTTTGTTTTGTTGTGTTTTTTTTTTCCAATAGAAATGATTGAAAGCCTCTTACTTCATCAAAGCTCCATATCCTTCCCTGAAAGATGATGCTGAATCTTGCTTGATAGTTAATTCTAGATTGCAACCCCAGGTTCTTTGTCTTCCCAGATTATGATATTTCAGACCCTGAGATCCTTTATTGTACAAGTTCCCCACATCATGGGTAATTCTGACTAATGCTCCTTGATATTTGAAATATCAAATATCAGTATTTTTTGGCAGCTTGCAGTATTTTTTTTCCTTGAGATTTTAGTTTGGGAGTTTCATACAATGTTCCTTGAATTTTCCTTGGAGTTTTCTTTGTGGGATTTCTTTCCACAGGTGGTAGATGGATTCTTTAAATGAGTATTTCCTCCTCTGTTTCCAACATATTGGGACAATTTTCTTCAATGACCTCTTGTAGAATGCTATCCAGGTTCTTTTTTTGGTCATGACCTTCAGGTAGGCAAATAATTTTTAAATTGTCTCTTCTGGATCTATTTTACAGGTCTGCTGTTTTGCCAATGAGATATTTCTCATTTTCTTCTTTTTTTTTTTCTCCTGAGACAATTGGCAAGTGCACTTGCCCAGAGTCACACAGCTAGGAAATATTAAGTGTCTGAGGTCACATTTGAACTCAGGTTCTCCTGACTTCAGGGCCTCTACCTATGTGCTACCTAGCTGCTGCATCTTCTATTTTTTAAAATTCTTTTAAATTTGTTTGACTGATTCAACTAAATCAACTCTTTTTAGTCCCCTATACAATTCTTTCAGATTATAAGTTATAGATAATTAGCTGATATGCAGGAGTGAAGAGAGTTAAACTACCAGAAATGCCCAACATTGGAGAAAACACAGATTTGGGCAAAAAGGAAATGGGAATTTTTTTTTAATTAGACACATCATAGAAAAAACAGATTTTTGAGAGTGCTTAACATATGGTGAACACTTAATAAATCCTTCCCCCACCCCTACACTTTTATTTATTTGGAAATATTTTGTAACGGTAAAGCAAATATAAATGAGTTCTTGTCACCAGCACTTAACAAAATGCCAGGCATATGGTAAGCACTTAATAAATGTTCACTGAATTGAATAGCTATTACCTAGTTTATTTGTTCATAGAATTCTTCAATTTTGGTTATTAGAATTAAGGTGTAAATATCACCTTAATGAGAACATAATAAATATAGTATAATGGATAAGACACTGGACTTGATTTCTGGAAAACCAGGATACAAATACAACCCCAACAACTAACTTTGGGGCTGTATGCCAATTAGCCTTTCTGAGCTTCAGTTTCTTCAATAGAACAATGAGAGAGTTGGACCATTTTTGTTCCCAAGTTTTCCTCTCAGTAAAGTTATAATTTAGATTTCATCTCATAAATATTATGGAATGATATAGGAGAGTTTTGGACTTTAAGTCAAGAACACTTGGTTTCTATTTTTCAAGCTTAAAAACTGTTATCTAATTCCCTCTGAGCTTCAGGCAACTTTCTTAAACTCTTTAGACAGATTATGTCTAACTCAGTAAAATTTTATAAATTTGGAAATAAAAAATTCTACAAATTCAAAAAAAAATAATGCTTGAAAGTCAAATTATATAAATTAAAAATATTTATCATTTTCCTCAGTTTTTTTGAATTTTCTAAAATAAAAATCAGCTGAAAATCAGTGACCAAAAAGATTTGAAATCTAGCATCTATATAATCCAAAGAATGAGGGTTTGTTGCCTGAAAGTTTTAATGTAACACCCAAAGCTCAATGTATATAGATTAGGTGACAAACATCATTAAGCAACAGGATCTCTTTTGTTTATCTACCAGCCTGAGAAAGTGTTATCTAGAAATTCTCTAGTACACAAGGCATATTCACAGATTGCTCAGTTTCGAAAAATTTAAGATTTACCTTTCAAAATTCAAGAAGTTAAATTGGTATAAAATAAATAAAAAACAAAGAAATTTTCCATTTTTTAAAATAAATGTATAGCTTTTATACTTCTAAAGTTATTAAAGCTAAAATTTGCACTCCTGATATGTATTTGTTCAATGAGTTATAATCCTCTGTGAGGAAGATGGTATAGTATACTAGTTAATAATATCTAGAGTGCTTACTATATGCCAGGCACCATACAAAAAATGTTATAATCATTATCTTATTTCATCCTCTCAAGAACTCTGTTTGCTACATAGTATTATTCTCCCCATTTTACATAGGAGAAAACTGAGACAGAGAATCAATCAGTATCTGCCACTGAGTTCAGTTAGAGGCATTCTTTTCTGACAGCTTTCCAATTGAATTTACTAGATTCTTTTCCTTTTTGTGCGAAATTAACTACTGGCTGCTTCATAAATTAGAGTATCTGTGATTTAACAACAAAAACAACAACAAAAAGTATAAATAAAAACAGAGTTTACAGAATTTTGGTTGTAGCCAGGACTTGAGTTTAGGAAGGACATAAGAAGGAGATTTAGAATGGTTCAATTTCCTAACATAAGATTCTTGCATCTCTGCTTATCTCTGTAGAATGGTAAAGGAAGAAAGGAAAAAGAAAAGAAAAACTCTTAGTGGGTGAGAGTATGTAGAGGGTGGGGGTAGAGTGGACCTTGTAATCCCACTGTAATCTTTTGAAAAATCGAATGGTATAATTGAAGTTGGCAGAAACCTTGCTGTTTTTGTCCTCTTGCCCTATCCCTCCCTTTATCCTTACTCCCCACTCCTTTCTGTTTTCAAAAATAAATTATACAAGACTGCTTTTAAAAACATTTTGACTTAAATAACTTTAAGTGAAAGTTACTTTTTTTAATAGGCCATTTAAATGTAATGGAAAATACTGTGAAGGGAAAACTGAATTTCTCATCAAATTATCAAGAAAGCTAGTCAAATCTTGTTCCAATATAAAATGAATGTCAGTGATTTTTTTAAAGAAAACTCTACTGAAAAAAAAAGCATGAAAGAAAGAAATGTTGTAATGCAATGAAAGCTAATAATATTGTCTGGCATAGTTCACTATTTTAATTTATTTAATCTTTGTCCTTTTTCTTCCACTTTATTTCTGTATTACTGTATTATATTATGCTAATCTGGAAAACTTTCAAAGAGGCATTTCCTAATCTGAAATCAATGAGAAATATAGTTTAATCACATGATAATATTGTTATTAAAATTAATAAATTAAGCCAATCTAATCTCAAATTATTGGAGCTTAAAGGGATATTAAAAAATAAAGCTGGAAATGAATTCTGGAACAAAATTTAAGAGTAGGGACAAGTCTTAGAATAACAGATATAAATATTTAGAATATGGCATATTAGAAATATAAAATGGTACTCTATAAACCCTTAATCCATGAAGACTTTCTGATCTATTCCTTCTCTCCAATTCTCACAGAGCAGGATGTTTCCTTTCTTCTTATCACATTTTTCTTTGTATCATGCTGCCTAAATATTTATTTTATAATATCAGATGGTAAACTCTCTGAATTCAGAGATTATTTTTCAATTTTGTATATCTCTCCCAACTAAAACACAATGGATATCTGATAAATATTGATTTGGTAAACAAAAAATAGAAATATATTAATTTTTTACAAAAGATTATTTACTTAACCTAGTATAAATTTACTTCTAGATGTATGGAACAAGTAACAGCTAACAAGCTAATGAAAAGGAGTATTAATGACATTTCCAGATACTCTATTCTAAATTAATAGAATTCTGCATGCCATGAAGAAATCTTGGCATGAGGCAAATAGTTACCTCTCACCAAAATTTTTGAGTAAAAGGAACTGATTTTAAATTCCAATGTACCACTTCCTATTTATTGAAAATGAAATTAATTCATTTTACTTTTTTGAGTCTCAGTTTCTCCATTGGTTAAAAAAAAAAGGTGGGAGGGAGAATAAGAATACACCTTTAGTTTTTAAATGGGAATCCGTATACTTTCAATATGTCTAGGATGAGTTTTCATGATGTTGGTAGAGTAGAGTGAGTAAATAAATACATATATACATTATCTGTATCTGTGTCCATATGTTTTTACTTTTCCCTCCAATCCCAGGGGATATTGGTAGTTTTCATTTATTATTTCTTGGAATATAATTTCCATGTTCTAAAATTCAAGTCATGCATTTAAAGAGTCTAATTATCACTCCTTGATCTATTTTATGTCAGCTTTTTTTATTCAGACATATAACATTTTTTCTCTTTTTTTCCAAATTTTGATTTTGTTTTAATATTTCTTGCTATCTAATGGAATCATTGAATTCTATTTGATCTGCTCTAGTTTGTAGGGATTTTATTCCTTAGGTAAGACTGCATTCTCTTCTAAACTATGTTCTTCCAATTTTTTCCTCAATAATATTGTTTCTTTTTCTTTTCTTTTTTTTTCTTTTGCTTTAGAATTTCTAGGTATATTTGTAGTCTTAGTAGAAAATATATTTTTCCTTTCAATCCTTTTTTCAGCTATTACAATTAGATTTGCAACCTTTAATTTTTTTTCTGAGATTGGGTGGTATTATTTTTGTTTTGCTTTTTTTTTTTAATAGACTACATTTCTTTGTCTTAATTTTTATGTCAGCTAGAAGGGCAAGAACCACTTATATGACAGATCCCAGTCTCATCAACACAGGAGCTTTTGGTTTGTTTTGTTTTTGACCTGCATCAATTAAATCCTCTTTAGGTTCCGCAAGGCATGATATGACACAATAGAATATGATACAATATTATGAGCCCCTGATTATCAAGGACTCATTATACTAATGCCAAATATTGCCCAACAATTATCATTGTATTGCACTGTACTTCAGAACTCCACAAACAGAAATCCACTACCCTGAGCAGAGACTATATATTTTATTCTGGCTCTTGAATCTATTACATCTGTCATAATATCATATTTTGTCATCAATCTTTTGGAATTGTGGCTATTTATTGTAGTGACTAAAGGTCTTAAATCACTCAGGTTTGTTCATTTAGTTTAAATGGTTTTATTGCATAAATTGTTCCCCAGCATTCTGATCACTTCACTATGAATAAATTCATACAAGTCCTTCCAGTCTTTGATATTTTCCTTTTTTTTTATCATTTCTTACAGTCAATTTATTTATCATAATCTATAGACATGTCCCAATGAATCTTATATTATCTCTCTTACTCCTCTCTTACAACCATGGTTGTAATCTATGCATGTCCTTGGTCATCTCCAGTTGTGCTTATTTTGTTGAAAGGAGCCTCAATTATTGTCTATTAGAGACTTGTTTAGTCTTGGAATTTTTGTTTAATTTGGGGTCAAAAGATATGATTTACTCTAGTTTCTCAATGGATTCATTTATTATTATTTGGTATATTTGTGAACTTTGGGGTTTTGCTAAAGAAGCTGCGGGGAAGCTGGTCAGCCTACCTCCCAACTCCAACTTGACAGGAAATGTTCTAGCACTACTTTTTCAACTGAAATCAGGAATGGGGAAAGTAGGTAGTCAGGATAATATGGTTGTGAGTTGGCACTGAAATCATAGTTAAAGGCAATAGTGGTGAGAGAATCTGTGGGCCAAAAATTGTAATAACAACATTTAAGTTACACACAGAGTACAGCAGTCTAGATGGGAAGTAAAATATAAGAAAGCAGTTAATGACCTGCTTTACATAGAAAGGTTTAATAAAATGAAAATGACTGAATGTAAATTTTAGGCTTATGAGAAATTGAGAAGAAAGTAGTTAATAACTTGCATTACATAGAAAGGTTTAATCAAATGAAAATGACTGAAGGTAAATTTTAGGCTTATGAGAAATTGAGAACTAGGAGAAGTTAGAAGTATTATAATTGGTGTAACACTAAGTTTGAAATGAAGGCATTCTAGGGACTACACATGCCATAAAAAGCACAGACACTGAAGAGGAAATGAAACTAGGAATTGGATGATACAAGAGATTAAGTATTACATGGTGATATAATATCCAATGAATGAAGGGTGCAATATGGACACTATGATGCAGAAAAACTAACTGACCTGATTTCATAAAAATTACGATAAAGAATTTCTAGGAGTAACAAGAATTTCTAGGGATGACACTATCAAGATATTGCCCATCAAGAGAAATCTGTATAAGAGCCATTAAAAATTTGATCATTTCAAAATAAATCCATTAATTTTTACAAATGTATTCAAGTCCAGATGATTTTTACCTATTCTCATGGGAATGGAAAAAATCTTTCCCTAATGTAAAATAAGAGAGTTGGACATTATTCTGTGCTTGAAAGTGATGCTGCACAACAGGGCCCATTAAGTAACCTATCATTATTCAAGCCCTATTACATTTTGTAAAATTACTTAAGCATGAGCCTTGAACTTATTCAACCCAAAGACAGCTGATTTTTTCTGTTAAGGTAGAGAAAGTGAATTTTAAAAAGACTTCTACTTTTATTGGTGAGGAGCAAAGACACTATTTCCCTTTGATGCCCTTAGCCTAATGATGTGGATTGCCCTAATTCAAATTTATTAGTCACTCTATTTAGGAAGGTAATTGCCTACCTACCCTGATGAACCTGCTTTGATATTAAGTTACGAACTAGAAGCCATATTATTTGTTGTTTTTAAATAGATATTCTTTATTTTTATGAGAATTTCAGAGGGATGTATCATCTTTATAAAAAAAAAAAATTTCATATGGCACCAGCGTATCATTACAAAAGCCTCCAAAGTATTCCTATTTGGGGAACTGTTCAGAACCTAAATGACCATGAGGAAAACTCAAGTTTTCAGTTTTATGTCAGATCTTGAATAAAAGTCAACATGAAACTTAAAAATGAAGCAATATTTATTGCATTTTCACATGTGGCAACCTGCCTCTTTCCCCACTCTTAGAAATCATTAAATTTTATAATGGGCAGAAGATGTGATATTTCTAAAGGCCATAAGATGTTTTATATTCTTGTTTTATTTTGAAGGATTTCATATAGTGCTGCAGCACTGAAGTAAAAGCCACCAAACCTAAATTTATTGGCTTTACCACTTAATAGTGAAGTAACAACGGGGAAATCATTTAACTTTTTTTCTCATAGAATACTTCCCCAAGTATGAAATGGGAATAGTAATTCATGAACTAGCTAACTTTAAGGGTCAAAGTTGTTAAATTTATAATAATTAAATGATGATAGTCATTAATAACAATAACATGTTTGAGTAGCCATTATGTTTAAAAAGTGCTTTATATTAACCCATTTTTAATATTCATATTACAATTAGGAGGTAAATGATGTTGTTACCTGCATTTTTTCCTTTTAGTCAATTAAGCAGCTAGACCAGACTCACATAGTTATTCAGTATCTGAGTTATTGATATGAAACAAGTGAAAAGAAAGGTATAAGGATACACAATCCACAAGGTTTTCAGTGACAAAACAAAACTAGCTCAAAATTAATGGCTGATCCCTTCTTTCAAATTCCCTGGACCTGTGTTTCTTCCTCTGAATATAATAGTATTGCCTCCACTGAATTTAGTAACAAAGTGAAGCAAAATAGTTCAACCAGATCAGAGTCAAAGTTAACAAGTCAATCATAACTCTTTCAGCAAAAGTGATTATTGAGGCAATTCATGATTTGGCAATGTCTTGTACAAATGTGAAAAGTATTTAGGAGAGACTAAAGGATACATCTAATGTTCGTGAATAAAGCTTAAGTTCTTTTCAATAAATTAGTGATTCATATATTACTTATGAGAAAAAAGTTATATCATTTATGTGGTATACAACTTTGTTTTCATGAATAATACTTTGAGATGCCTGCATACTTCTTAATTGTATTCTTTAATTGGAAAACATTACATATATGTGTGTATATATATATATATTTCTTCATTTTATCTCTTAGTTAGGATGCACTTTCTCTTTTGTCTTTGTAATGCTTAGTGTGACAAATAGTAAAAAAAAAATTACAATACAAAAGAATAAGTTTTGTAGATTTATAACTAGTAATGTATTCTCTAGATGAGAAAACATGCTTTGTGAAATATAAATTTGATTCTCAGCTTCACCATTATCTGACAGTTTAAATTGATTAAAAAATACAAAACACATTTTTGGTGTATATTAATTTCATTTTCTGGTTAATTGTTGAAGACTGAGTTATGCTTTAAATACTTCTAAATTATATTATCTTCTGATGTTATTTCACGAAAATGTGTTATCTTTAAGACCATATTCTTGATCTTAATTTTCAGTGGTGAAAGTGAAAGATTTGCTTATTATATCTGGCTGAATATTCAAAATAAGCATACCTATCCATCATTTTTAAAACAAAACATAAATTATAATATAATGGGATAGGAGATTTAGAGTAATCTTCTCTTTTTAAGCTTCTGTTTAAATCATATTAAAAATGTCGCCCCTACATGTGACCAATGATCTTTAATAAATGAATACATGATTCACTGCTGTAGCATTTGGAATTAAATCTCTTAGCCAAAATAACCGCCATGTCTTTCATCTTTTAAATTTTGTTTCCTTAGCAGCTGGTCCTTAATCTGTCTAATTGCATTATAATGGTTTTGTGTCATACCAGATGCTAGCAGGGTTGTGTGTGTGTGTGTGTGTGTGTGTGTGTGTGTGTGTGTGTGTGTGTGTGCCTGCCTTTCTTCCTCCCTCTTTCTTCCCCAAACTAACCCTATTTTCTAAAATTATCTTTTGTATCTGGCATTATAATACCTAATTTCTAATTCTTCCTAATACTAGTTAGAGAAATGAAGTGTTTCAAGCTAATTGAAATTAAAACCCAAAGTGAAACTAAATTTGTTCAAAGGATAAGAGCTCTAAAATTGTTTTGTATTTTTCCAAATTTAATTTCCAAATTTGTTTGTGATTCGTGAGCTTATAGCATCTTAGACAGTTCATTTTCTTTTTTTATTTTTAGTTTGTGGAATGGATCGGCACAGTGTGGTTATTTCTTCAGAATTAAAGTTATTTTCCTGATTATTTAAGTGAATTTGATATATTAATATCCAATTTTATAGGTGATATTGTTATGATCCAATTTATGTTGCATAGAAAAAAAGTTTTATGAGAAAGTTTGTTTTTATGGATAATTGAAGGGCCAATCAAGTCTCATTCAAACTGTGATCACATTATAATGTAAAAATCTTTAACTGTCCATATCAGAATCTTATTACAAGGGAAAAAAAAAAAAAAAAAAAACAAAGATCAGAAGAAATTATATTTCCAATTAAACTCAAGAATTATTATTAATAAATTAGTCTATTTCCTATCATGAATGATGTTCTAATACATACAAATTAAAAAATATATTTTCTTCTAAAATTAAGAATTTCTAAAATTAAAGGGAAATTTTATATTATTATTTTCATTAGAACTAAAGCAGAATTTCAGGTTTTTATTTTCAATACTTGAAAACGTATATTAAATAGAGCAATATTACTTTAAAAATTTCAGTTCAATGAATTCTTTGTGCAATATATACCATAGCAAAGATAATGAGTATTTTAATGTTTTAGAAAATTAAGTTTGAGAAATCATAAGCAATAGTTTTAGGATATGTGAAATCTTTAATTTAGCCAAGAAAACAAACATTTATTAGCTTCTTACTATGTGCCAGACTCTATAAAAACAAATCCAAAACCAATATCTTTCTATCTTATCATATCTGTATATCTATCTAACTAATCTCTTTATCTCTTTAATTTATCTGTCAGTCTATCTATCTAAGTGAATCTTAGAAGGAAGGCATTAGCATGATAGAACAATAGCTACAACTTCTTGGGAAAAGATAGGATTTTACTCAATCTTTGAAGAAAGGCAGGGAAGCTAGGAGGTAAAGGTAAAAAGATAGAGAATTTCAGGCCTGGGAACTAGTGAAAAAGTGTGGAGTCAAGAAATAGGATGTCTTTTAGAAAATACAGCAAAGAGACTAGAGTCCTTGAATCTTAGAGACTTTTACACATAGTCATTGAGTATATCAAAAATAGGACTCGAACTCAAGCCTTCCTGAAATTAAGTGTACATATCACGTTGCCAGAAACAATCCAAATTTTCAGGATTTATTCAACTACCAATCAACAAATGTTTATTAAAAGTCCACTATGTTCTAAATACTGTGCTATGTGCTGAAGATTCAAAGACAGAAATTTAATAGTCCTTTTTTACATAGATATGGGTACACATATATATATAAATATGGTGAATTGCTATGTATTGACTTGGTTTTTATGCTGGGATCATAGTCAAACTTTGAAGGAAATTGGAGGTTCTTAGAGGCAGAAGTGAAAACAATATGCATTTGAAACATTGGGGATAACCTATATAAAGCAAGGAGATAAAGGATGGAAAGGCAGGTACAGAGAACTACCTGAAGTTTAGTTGGATGAAAGGTGGAGTATATGAAGAAGAGTAAAGTATAAAACCCTGGAAGAATATTTTGGAGTCAAATTGTGAAGGGGTTTAAGCACCAAATGGCATTTGAATTTTATCATGTTGCCAATCAGCTACTGATATTTCTAAAGCAGAAGAATGATGTGATCATACCCATGTTTGTTTGTGGCACTGTGTTAGCTTGGTGGAGGAAAAGTTGGAATGGAGAACATGTTATGGTCCATTCATTGAGAGTCAAGCTACTTTGTTTTCAGCTTCAGAATTAAACAAATAAGAAGAAGAAGAAAGGAGAAGGAAGAAAGGAGGAGGAGAAGGAAAATTAAAAAGAAGGAAGAGGAGAGGAGAAAAAGGAAGAGGAAAACAAGAAGGAGAAGGAAAAGGAGGAGTGGAAGAAGGGAAAGAAGAGAAAAAGGAGAAGGAAATGGAGCAGGAAAAGGAGGAGGAAAACAAAAAGCAGGAGGAAGGAAAAGATAAGGAGGAGAAAAAAGGAGGAGGAGAAGAGGAAACAGAAGAAAAAGAAGAAAGAGGAGCAGGAGAAAAAAGAGGAGGAAGAAATCATAGAATATCCAACAGTTGACAAAAGGAGACTTGCTTAGACAGAGAAAGAAACTGATAATCATTATCCTAAAGTAATTCCATTGACTGTAGTTTTTCTGATTCTGTGTTAGTAATACTGGTATACTGATTTAACCTGAGGAAAAGCAATTCTTACCTCTTCATGGCAACTCTTACAATTAGGCAGCTAGGAAGCTATGTCAATAACTTAAGCTCTACTTTCCTGAACCATTTATGTTTGAGGAAAGTTTCAACACCTTTTAAGGAAAAAAATAACCCAGAGAAAAATATATTTCTACTGATCTATCCTTTAGTGGAAAAGTGTTCTGGAGGATGTTTTAGTATTTAAATACTTTGATAATCATTATTGGATATTTTGAATATTGGGGTTACAAGTGAAAAGTTATTGAGAACAGTGAACAAAATTGACAGACTTCTCTCCTCTACAAAATAACTGAGTTCTCTATTTTAATGATGTGGTTCATGTTATGAATGATGACAGCTCCTGGCAATTCATTGTGACTATCATAAGATAAACAGAAATAGCATCAGCAATATAAGGATTACTGGACAGATGATGACATTTCTGTCGTAGTAACTAAACCTCATCACTAAGCAGTATCATCTGTATTACTAGAGTAGTTCAGGAGTCATTACCTTCTTTTATGAAGTCTGCCCCAATTTCAGGGTTAATATAGGAAAACTGCATTTATCTTCCACCACTCTGCTTCCCAGATATTTAACCAGATTGTCCCCCTCCTTCTTGGAGCTCAATGAGAGAGAAAGAGAGACTAATATGTGACCCTTTAGAAGCTTCTGATAAGTTACTACTCGTTTTCTTCTTTAGGAGTTAGGTTGACTCTCATCTTTCACTCCATTGACTATTATCCCTCCAACTCCGTGCTCCTCCAAAGAATACTTTATTCTTCCAGGTCCTCTCTTGGAAGGAATTAATTGTCTAATGACCACTGCAAGCTCTAGTGGCAGCAAGGAGGAATCCCAGATTACATCAGTCCCAGATTACAGAAAGCAAAAGAATATCTTGGACCTGAATTTGCTGCTATCCATGCTAGACCCAAGCAGCTGGCTACTTGTGCTCAGTGCTTCAGGCATCTGTCCTCATAAACACTGGGGATCATTTTACTGTCCAATATTAGTGTGGCTTGTTCTACTATTCCATCACTGGGATCAACTACTGGATGCTCTACTGTCTGCTGTAACAGCTGAGGCCTGAGTTCTACCTCTTAAATTCATTCCATGATGATATAGATATGACTTTTATCTCTCTCCTTCTCTAGGCTGAGTATGCTCAGAGGCCCCTTATCTTCTGGGACCCATGCACTTTTCCCTTTTGCTAAGTCCAGATATTGCCATCCTGAAAATAGTACTGCAATTATTACAGCTAACAGTGATTGTAGGATTTGAACAAGAGTCCATTCTCCAGAGTCAATAATTATTAGAAATTCCAGAGGGACTATGTGCTGGAATTGTCTGTAGGGTCCTAGAGAAGATCAAGTCTTGTCCATTTAAATACTTTATACAAAGAATCCCATCACATCAACGTGACATATATCCCATTTACTTCCCAATCATTTTATTTAAAAGAATGAATTAGTTTTTTCAGCAAAATTCAGAGATAATCCTGAATTCTAGTCTTTATGAAGAGGATGGGCTTACAAAAGCAAGTAGGCCTAAATGCCATTAACAGCTCCAAATTTTATATATATATATATATATATATATATATATATATATACACACACACACACATTATATATAAAATATATATATATACATATATATGTATGTATATATATATGCGTATATATGTATATGTATATATATATACATATACATATATATATGCAAATATAAGAGTTACCACTAGACAGCATTTTTTTAATCATTATGTAGTTCTTAAAGATACAGAACACATTTACATCTATCTCAAGTTGTTGAATGTCCATAAAGTGTATTCTTTGCACTCCTCAAAAGCAATGTGGGATGTCTTAATGAAAAAGTCAGATCTTCCAGAAGATTGGAGGGCTCCCTTTTATTTTTATCATTCTTCTTTCTTTGAACAAGAAAATCCCAATAACTGTTGTCACTGCAAGTTGTTGAAGGCCAGGACTGACAAATTAGTTTGTTGCTTCAGGGTCAGAATTAAAATGAAATAAGATACTCATTTAGTAATTAATTAGTGACAGTTGGTATTTTGGGATTTGTGTTATTAGATAGACCAATTCTTAATAACACAATTGTTTATTCTGACTAAAAGTGGTGAGTTTCTACTTTGTAGAATCCATTCTCTAGAGCCTTCTCACCAACAATTATTAGAAGTCTCAGAGGGATTATGTGCTGGAATTGTCTGTAGGGTCCTAAAGAAGATGAAGTCTTGTCCATTTAAATACTTCATACAAAGAATCCCCTGCCTACAATAGAATTTTGCTGTCACTAGAGCTTGCAGTGGTCAGTAGACAATTAATTCTTTCCAAGAGAGGACCTGGAAGAATAAAGTATTCTTTGAGTGATCATGGCGTTGGAGGGATAACAGTGTAGTGAAAGATGAGTGTCTACCTAAAACTCCTAAAGAAGAAAAAGGGTAGTAACTTATCAGAGGCTTCTAAAAGGGCAAGTACTTTGTACTATATAGTTGACTATCAATAACTATATTGTAGAGGAAAATTGGACAATATTTTGTGGATTTTGCTTGACATAAGTATAAAGTGCTGGAACTTTGGAGGGAAATAAGTGATAAATAAGCCCATTTCCATTTTTCTTATTATGGTAGGGAAACTTGAAAAGGTTAATGTTTTTATTATTTGCTTTCTTTTCTTGCAATTAATCATAGATTCTTAGGCAACTAACTGGTAAAATAATACTGACTAAATCTGACATTCAAGTAAAAACATTCTAGCATTAATTCCTGACTTCAATATTAATGTCAATACTTCATTTTCTCACTAATTTCAGCATTATGCTCTTAATAGAAGACAATATTGTCCAATAGAACAAGCCCAGGACTGAGATTGAGAAGAATTTGATTATAATTTCAGCTTTCCTAATATTATAATAATTAGCTGACAGACTTCGTATCCTTTCATACCTATGGGGTCCCGAATTGTTATTATTTTTAACTTAATAATATTCTTAACTAATCAACAAGCATTTATTTATTAATTACTATATACTATTCAATGGATATACAAATACAAAAAATATGTATTCAAAAATGGATAATTCCTCTTGGTATTCACTGATACAAAAATGGCTGATTTCAATTGGGATTCTAAAAATGTGCTGTTTGATGGTGTAGCTAAAGACTGATTGCACTTTTCATTTTTCTATGAAGCACTGTTTTTTTTTCTTTCTTTTTTTTTTCTTTTTTTTTTTTTCCTGAGACAATTGAGCTTAAGTGACTTGGCCGGGGTCACACAGCAAGGAAGTGTTAAGTTTTTGAGGTCAGATTTGAACTCAGGTCATCCTGACTTCAGGGCTGGTGTTCTATCTACTGTGCCACCTAGTTGTCCTAGTACTCTTATTTTAATATTATCATAAGGGGTTCCTCCCCTTTTCACATATTAAGAGAAATATTATCTATTATTATTATTTTTCTCTAATTGCATTTGATTAGAAACAGAATGGAATGGGGATTTTGAGTAAGACATAGTGTGTCTATGACTAAAATTAAGTATGCTTTTATTGTGTTATTATTATTATTTTTAAATTGCATGTATTTTATTTAGTCTCTTCACTCATTCTTTCAAGCATTGGGATATTGATATGAGCAGTGAAAAGCAAATATGAACTGATATACACTTGGTTAAAATATTTTATTTATAACAAAAAAATTCATATTACTATACTCTTATTAATATATGCTTGTTCTCTTTCATACAATAACAATATTTAGAAAGATTTTCATTGATGATTAATCAGAAGAAATAAAATCTTAAAATTGTCTCTATTTTAAAAGAACAGCCTAGGAAAATCCATTTTACACCATCAAAGAAGAGATCACAGCTGGCCATCAGCCTTTTAAGTCTTTCTTTGTTTTATCAATCAATGCTTACCTGTAAGAAAACATAAATCTGTTTTTAGTCTTTCTGCTAACTTATCAAATTGACATACTGTGATCAGTCGTTTGTCTTGACAGTGGGTTATAATTGGCTACCGCTATGTCTCTTGGAACTTCCTTTTGTCTGACTAGCTAGCTGATTATTAATGCTGTAGTACTGCTGTTCAGTCAAAATGAGGAATAACTGCACTGTTTGGATTGTCCACAGCAATCTATCTACTAACTGATTTGGGAACTAAAGTCTCATATGATATCAAAGCTTATCCTTGAACTGGAGACTCAGGTTAACTAAATGACCAAATATGATTCCAGAAAAAAGTTTATATATATATGTATGTATACATACAATTTATATAATATATATAAATATATATAATATATAATATATATGTATGTATATATATATATATATACATACATATATATATGCACATATATATATCGTTATATATAATATAAATCTCATTGAATTGCATAATGTTAACCAGTTTATATTTATAAAATATGATATCTTTATCAATGTATCAAGAGAAAACTAATTGCATTCCTGATTGCTGAAGAACATTCCCAAATATTGTCTGCATTATAATTTTTATTGGGGAAAAATATTTCTAAATGAAGAAGCAATTATAAAAATCTGTGTTATTTCCAACATCACTCAATAATCATATATCATATGATTATATCATATAATCATAAATTATCACTTCACTTAACTTTATCAAAAAATTTCAGGATGACAATGAATCTACAATCACTTTGCTTGTGACTCTTTTATGTATTATTAATAATACATTAATAAATAGTATGTTATTGTGAATGCCCTAGCACAATTATTTGTATACATATGGTGGAATCTTCTATCAGATTATAACCATAATGGTAAAACACACATACATACACACACACGTACCCTATTTCCAGATTTCTAGAATTTTTTAAAAAATGGCATTATGTAAGAACTTGGAAAACTCTTCCTTATTTTTAGTCTTTTCCTCTCCAATTGATCTTTCATTAACTTCCAAAATCTATATTGCTAAAGCACAGGTTTGAACATATTGCTCTCCTCAAGTTTCAGTCATTCCCTCTTGTCTCTAATATAAGTAAGTCCCTGTGTTAAGGCACTTGAAGTTCTTTAGAGCCCAATTCCAACCAATTTTTATGTACTAATTTAACATTATTGCTAATATACTTAGCAGTCAAACTGGCCTTCTGCTTGTTGTTTTCCATATTTCAGTTCTCACTCTTTGCCTTTTCAAAGGCTATCCCTTGATCATGGGGTATTATTCTTCACTGATACCTCTTGCACTCACTTCTTTTAAGATTTACATAAAAAAAATTTACATAAAGCTTTTACTGATTTCTCTTATGCCAACTGCCAGATCCAATGCTCTCTACTCTCCAAAAATAATATGTTGTTTATTTTTGTGTACTTTTTTTCTGCTTTTCTGTGAACATATTGCCCTACACCCCAACCCACCCCACATCTCGTAGGAGGCAAGATCTGTAAAGGCAAGAACTATTTATTTTTGTCCCTAATTTTTTTAAACAATGCCTAACATATAATAGATGTCTAATATACAGACAATCAGTCTGAAATATCCCTTTGCATTTGATTTTCAATCTGCTTAACTATTATGTTCATAAAAATTTAGTTTAATGTGAAAATACTTAAATATTTTTTGTGGGCATTGACTTGAAATTTACTATATGTATTTAATTCAGTGATATTTCTTAGTAGTATTAAGCAAATAACACGTGATTAGATTTGTTGTGATTATATTTAATTGAAGTTATGCTGATTTTATTAACATGCTAAGTTTTTAGTTTACATAACTGGTTAACAATATAACAAGTGAAAAATGGTGCATAGCTATTTGTAGGAATGAAATTTCTATAATAACTTCCTCTTTGCTTTAGTTTTCTTATTACAGATATAGTAATTTTATATTTATAAAATATGATTTATGTAAAACTTTTAAAAATAATTTTGCCATTTCATTTATTTCTTTAGTCTCTTCTCTTGGTATCTTTTTGGCCAACTTTTTTTTTTTCTTTAAAATCATTGTTTTTGTGCCTTAAAATACGTTATTTAAGCAACCCTAATGACTGAAGGCATCCAAGAGAAAATATTTCAAATCTTAAATATGAAATAGTTAATCACATATATTTAATTAAAAGTACCAATTGGATTCACTTTTGAACTGGCTTATATTTCTGTTATGTTGGATTTCATTTGATAATTTAGACATCCAGAAATTTTCTAAAACTTTATTGTTTCTGAATCTTCCTCTGTTCTCTAATACTTTTTCTTTACTTTTCTTTATAGTATAGTTTTGATTTTTCTTTAGTTTGTTTTACTCTTTATATAATTTTGACTCGTAATATTAACTTTTTAAATTTTACATTCCATAGTTAAAACTAAGGACATCAAGGATTTTTGATATGCTTTTGAATTATAGACTTTTTGTTTCTTTGTTGTTTTCTTTAACTGGGTGATATGGTGTTAAAATTATCTATCCTGTGGCCCACCATGATGTTGATTCAAATTTCAGTGATTTTCTATGGGTGTTTAATAATCCTTTAATAGTCATTGTGGGTATTCCTAGACAGCTCAGACATCATCCTGTGATTCTTACCATAGTTCAACATAATTTACCACATGTAGATAATGAAATAGTTTTACTTTTTAAAAGTTCTGTCAAATGTTGTAGCACAATGCATTAACTATGACTATGGTTGACAGTTACTTTTAATACCTCTGTTTGACATAGATGAACTAATGGTAAATTCATTATTTTAAACTCAAGATGTTTTCAAAATTCCATTCTTTGTGTCCATTTCTTCATCACAGTCTTTCAAGATATATTATTTTTCTCAATCGTTTCAGTATTAGAGACAGCCAAATTAAGTGAGGGTGGGCTATGCAAAGTCACCAGTATAACTTTCTTCTCCAATCCACAGTGGGTATTAAATCCTTGCCTGAATTTGTTCTGTCCAAAGAAATGTATTTTTGTAGGTTGTTTTTTTTTAAATCTCTGAAAACTCCCAAGATCTCATGAGTTTTACCAACTAGATTTCTTTCTTAACAACCAAGCCTTAAATTCAAATTACTCCCCCTCTTATTGATTGGTCAACAATAGAGGCCAGGCCAAGCCTTAATTGGTTATTGTTTGACTTAAAGTGAATGTAAATAGAAATTGTTTCTGTTTTGGTCAGAAGTCCAAAGAGTTTTGATCTCTCAGATTGATTTTTTTTTTTTTAAGTTAGGTCAAAGAGGTCATTCTTTGCCTCTATTTTTGTCTGGCCTTAATCATTACGTGGACATTGTTTCAGTCAGACTGAGACCTGTTATTAAAGACCTTGACTTAAAAAGGTCAAGGTCTCCTACTGCCTCTATATCTTTCCCCTGTACTCAGATGGAATCAGAAGAGAAAGTGAGGCAGGTGATTTTGCAGAAACCTCTCTTATTTAAATCCAACTCACTTACATGTCATTACATCATCTCCCTAATGCCACAATCCTCTTTTTAGAACAACGAACAATCAATGAGAGGCAGCTAGGTAGTACAATAGATAAATTATTCGACCTGAAATCAGCAAGACTGGAGTTCATTTCATGGTGGGCAAGTCCTTTAGTTATTATTTTCCTTAGTTTCCTTATCAAAATTTAGGGATAGCACCTGCATTCTAAGATTTTTATGAAAATCAAATGACATATTGGTTGCATCTTATAGAAATACTTCTTATCACTATATAACACTTCTTTAGTTTGTGTTAGATGTAAATATTCAGTACCTTTAACTTTCTTTGGATGTAAATTAAATCTTCATTTCTCTTTTCATCTTACCTAATTATTCTAATCTTACCATAAGATTGGAGTTATTTCTTATAATATCTATTCACTGACTTGTATTATATTAATGTATAACTTGATGATGAGGATATTATTGACAAATAGCATAATGAAGCCCCTGACTTTTCTTAGTAAGATGTTTTCAATTTTGTTTTAATTATTACTAATATATAAAAATGCAATCATATTTTCAGTGTCACTTTATGTGCATTTATTGCTTTCTAGAGTCATCTCCATCTATTTATTCTAGTGATCTTTCTTTCTTATATGAGAATATGAGGGGAGGTAACTCATTCTTTTGTCTTTGCTATGCAGATTATCCTGATGGTTCCCAAGAGGGCCAGGGTACAACACTATGCTTCCCCATCTATTTCATAGATTCCTAGCTTAGATTCCAACAACTCCATCACATTGTTTATTAAGTTAGCACCCCAATAATATATGTAATTTTCAGAAGTTGAAAGGCCAATGTTTCAGATTTCCTGGCAGGTTTTTGGGTTAGCATTGTGATAGAAGTCTCAGGCTACAGAATACCTGCTGTATACCTTCTTGCCTGGCATTCCCTTACCTGGCCATCTCCCCTCATTAATGGCATGAAGAATGAGTTAGCTTAGTTATTATAATGTCTATATTATGATCATCACTAATTTATTTTGTATTTGATGATGGTTACTATTATTAAATTTAAATAAGTCATTCAGCACTATGTTATACTCTCCTGAATTCTTAATATCCCATGCACATATAAGTTCACACACACATATTTCCCAAGGTCATGTAAATAATCAGGAAAACATCTTAAACATGTCTTATGACTATGCTTTCCACATCTTAGATGAAATCTAAATTTTGCATTTAGATGAAAAAGTAGAAAAGTTATTCATAACTTTCAGTATATAAGCAACACATTAACCTTTTTATTTAAAATATGTAATAGTTTTACAATCTTGCTTGTTTAATTATAGAGGAAAATTTTGTTAATGTTTTGTGTGTTTTTTTTCATCCATTTAAATGTGATGATAATTGAAACAGGAGTTAGGCTGATATTTTACCTTTGTTTTATTTGTAAGAAAGGCATTTGATAATTTTTTTTAAAAATATAAACAGGATTACGAGAAGAATCCAAACTGTTTAAAAGAACTGAGGGCTTCTGAAAAATACCAGAAAACTAGATTTATTTTAGAATAATTGATATGCTACTTATGTATTATACTTATCTACTCATTAAAATGACTTCCCTAAGGACTCTAACTGGGCAATAGTTAGTTTGTTTTGTATGCATTATAGTGTGTGCTTGCAGAATATAATTAAAGGAATGAAGTCTTTATTACATTAATACAGATTTTGCACTAATTCAAACTAATCCGTTCTAAATTGGTCTGAATTAATGAGGTTTTACTATGACTTCAAACTGTTTGAAAATAATTGCTTAATGATTCCTTTTGAAGGTGATTGGTATTAGTTTTCATTGTGGAGGGAAGAACTTGAGGCTCAAAACATTTGAATAATATTTTAAAAGCTTATTTTAAAGTTAGTCTTGATACCACATTGATGAAAAAAAGAATAAACAGTGTTCCTTAATAGAATAGCACTCAGTCAAACTACATCTTCAAAATAGGTAAAACTCATCTCCAATTAGAGGAAACAGTAAATGTAAGATGATGGGAAGAATTTTCATCTTGTTCACCCAACCTATATGTGAAAGCTATATACTCTAAATTCAACTCTCTTTGAACCCACAAAGTCCGTTTGAAAGTTCCAGAGTGATGCAGATATTGAATAGTCACACCTCTTTATTAGGGAGGCCTGTTTTAAACCATTAAAATTTCAAGAATTTTACATTATTTTATGTTAATCACAACACCAGTTATTTCTCAGGTTTTTAGTGTTCTCAGGTCAGGATGGAACTGAAGTTCATCACCATAATTTCAGAGAAAAATATGGTACCAGATTTTACCGCAATGCATTTTGGCTTTCAAAAACATGAAATTATAGTATGTAATGTCATATGTACCATTAGCAGGGGTCTTTCAAATTGTGATAATTTAAATTCTCCTTGTCTTCTTAGCTCTATCTCTCTTGACATACTTTTCAATCTGTCTTTAAACTACTGATTTTTGCTGCTTTCTTGGCATTGTTGATATAGATTAGCAATAAAATTCAAATTAAGAATAAGGTAATATATAAGTATAATTTTTGAAATTAAGGCTTAAAAAGCAACCAAACTAATTATTAAACCTACGTGGAGGCATTAGAATACCTGCCCTTTAAAAGAATTGTTCATCCAAATTCAATTAAACATTAATAAAATTTTATTATAAGAAAAATTTAAAATTCTTTAAAAGAAATCAAATCATGAACTTGGCCTCTATATTCTAATTCTCTAAACTAATGAGCCATAGGTGAAAAAAGATAAAGTAGTGTGTCATTTTGAAATATATTCTTGAGATCATGGCTGTTAAGGGCTCTGTGTGTGGTAGGGTCAAGTGGAGGATGGACAAGTTAGAGTAAAACTTTTTTTTCTTTCTTTAATTTGCTGATCACACCAATTTCCCTCATTTTAATATCCTGTCACTTTGCAGTTGAAAACTCCTCTACTAATTGATATCTTTTTCTTAGTGTATTAGTAAAGACTAATATTTTTAGCTAAAATCTGTTCACTTTTTGATTGCCTTTGGTTTTTTTTTTTTTTTTTTTTTTTGGTATTTTAAATGTATAGATTTTCTTTTATTTTATCAAATCACTTTGTTATGTTTTTCTCTTTGCAATATTCTTTGATAGGCAGTTAAATATATGTTTGTTTCTTTTGTCCAAAACTATAACAAGTGAGGATAGAGAATTTTCTGGTTTGAAAACTCCTTTCACTCTGTATAGTGGTAATTAATTTCTATTTTTTTTTTTTTTTACATTTCCAAATTGTCTACCACAAAAGTTAGAGTAATTGTCCATCACATGTTTAGTACTTGTCAGAGATAGAACTGGACTCTAAACCTTCCTGATTTCAAGGCCAATGCACTAGCCATCATGCTACATTTCCTCAAAAACATTATTATAATTTTCATTTGAGAAAATGAAATCATGGACATTTTAATATTTATGTTTAGCTATGTGAATTAGAGTGTCTCTTCTTATGTGTTTGTGTGTGTTTAGAATGGTGAGAACTCATTTTTTGTTCTGAAAACCTCATTAAACAACAACACAAAATGTTACGGGATCCTGAGGTAATTTAGTATAGGACTCATAATAATCTGAAAGTGTTTATATACAATTTAGTATGTAATTAACACTACCCTACATATACACCCTTATTTACTTATCTACATGAAGACTTTGGACCAATAAATTGGAACCACTGGTTACTTCTAGGAGCTATTATCCTCACTATACTTCATAACTTCTATAATGACATTTCTTGAACATTTTTGAGGAGAGCCTAGATGACAAAGTATGAGGGATAGCATGAAAAGGATTTCTGTTTGGCAGTGGGACTCAGTGTCTTTTTTTTTTTTGAATCGTGAATTTCTGTGACTCTTGGGAAAGTAGATGTGATGACATTAGGAAATGGATGAATTTAGACTGAAGAATATATAACTTAAGCGACAACATTCTAGCCATCTAAAAGTATTTATCTGAATGATTGGCATATGGAAGAAGCTTTAGAATTGTTATTGTTGGCATAAAAGATCAGAGCTAGAAACAGTTGAAATTTGAAAGAGATTTCAGATCATATAAGAGATGGGAAACTTTGAACAATCAACACTGGCCAAAAGGAGAATGAGCTACTTAAAGGAAATAAAATCCTTATTGATGGAGGTCTTTAAGCAGATAATTGATCATCCCTTGTTGTAAATGCTGATGAAGCTTTCACTCTATTCCCCTGTTTGACTAATTAGTTAGGTTCACAGTTTCTTTTAATACCTGGGAAGAGATAATGTATTCCTGCAGTCCTTAATCATTTGGGAGTTATAGACTATTTTGGCATTCTCTTGAAGTTTGTGGAATTCTTCCCAAAATAGTGTTTTTAAATTAATAAAATAAAATATTAGAATTATAAAGAAAACAAATAGTTATCAAAATCTATAAAAGATCACAGAAACTACATCAAGAAATCATATTCTATTTAAAGTAGAATGAAAATTCTAGAAATATTATGTAATTCACTTACTCTTTTCCATAATATTGCAAATAAGGACAAATGTATTCAGAAGGTATGTCCCATGTCTTTATCCAATATTACAGTTTGAACTTTAGAATCTGTGAATCTTAATAGCATATTGGATTCTGATCTGAGGCTCCTGCTTTTTTTTAATATCAAAGCAAAATATCCATATATAATCTCATAGCTTATACTTACATAATGTTTTATTTACTAAATGCTTTCCCTAGAACATCCCTATAACATAAAATAAATATCAAAATTGCCATTTTACAATTAAGAAATTGATTTCTGGAATCTAGAAAGAAATAATTTGCATATTGTCACACTATTAACAAGAATGTGTAGGAATCTGAATCCAAATTTAATCCTTATAAAATACTCTTAACCATGATTTTGTGATGTCTGTCTATGAGTACTTTCTTTTAACTATTTGCTGCTAATCTCAAACAGTGGTTTACCTCTATTCCTATTCTAAATTATTTCAACCAGAAGAGTATAGTTCATAGTCAAATAGTATGATTATAACCTGTGCATCCTCTTATCATAGAACCCATCCTATATGTTCCCTTCCTCATAATCTTAATTCTGCAAAGAGCTCACCCAACCAGGATTTTAGGGATTAAGTTTTTCAAACTGTAGGGGCAGGAACTAAAAGTTTATTTGAATCCTCTTAGTCTTTTCCTTGTTAATAAATTATCTCCATAAATAAATATATAGATAGATTATTAGACATAAATTGGCAGACAGATAGTGAATGTGTATGTATTGAGTGCTTATTATATGTCAGGCAGTAGGTAATTGCTGAGAATACAAAAAAACAAAACAAACCAAAATAAGACATTCATTATTCTCGAGAAACCCAGATTCTAATAGTGGAAGACAACAACAAGAAAGAGATTGTAGAAAGTTATGGGGTATCTACCCAATTGCTAGGTCACTAATTATGGAGAATTAGTCAGGGAGGAAACAAATAGTATGGCTGAGATTTTTGATGACTCTGAATAGGGAGTCGCTGATCAGTACATGTTCTTTAGAGTAGATCCATCTACAAGGAGGCAAGGCTGCTGATTCTTAGGAAGATCTGAGATGGAAGATATAAGAATATAGGATTTAATGAATGAATAAATAAATAATGGACTCCAGTAAGTTCTTACCCAGAAATCAGTCATCTTTTACTCTTTCTGTTTCTGGATAATATAATTCATCTCCCAGAATCCCAATCACAGATTCAAACTAGCTTGTATTTTTTAATCTTGAAAAGAATTTCTTAAAATAATAACAAAGTACCATGTTAGTATGATATAGACAATCTGCTTAGACTCTGGGTGATCTTAATGCAAGTACCACCTTTAATATATTTTGGCTATATGACTCTGAGCAAATGCCTTAGACAACTCTGAGATTATAGACTTTAAAATATTTGTCAATATGCCTTCCTAATCAGAATTTCCCTATATCAATGGAATCATTTCTCTGGAACAAAAAGAAAAAATATAAATATGATATGTAAATATTGTATATCCCATGTAAATATACTAATATATATATAATATTTATTACATATATGTATATATGTATTATATGCATAGAGTAGATTAATAATATATCTTGTCCAGATTATATTAGAATTAGATGATCAGATTGAAAATTGTGTCGATCACTACTACATAAATATTGTATAAACTCTGAAGATGGTCAATAAATTAGACACAGAATTGAATAGGAGAAGAGTTAGATGGATTTTGAAAAAGTTTATAAATCTTTCTAAAACAAGAACATCTTAAGTTTTTAAGAATAAACTTTAATATTCCTTTGGTAGTATTAGATGGCTGTATTTTTGAAAAATGAAAATTGTGAATGACCCAAACAGCAATAGAGATACACATGGTAGAATACAGCATACTACCAACTGTAATGTTCTGATTAGCTTTCTGTAGGTCCTTCCAATGGACCTTGGTTTCAGCAGAATAATCATCACAAGAATAGTCAGTAATAAAGTCCAAAATATTAATCCTTCACAGTCTGTCTCCTTCTCCTGGGGCCAGGCTAGCTTTCTGAGAGACCTTCAAATGGGTCTTGGTTTCAGTGGAGAAATGCAGGAGGCAGGGGAGCCATCAGGAGGTTGGTCAAGTCTTCTCTCTCTGGCTGAGTTTGTCCCCAGTTTATATACTCTATTACAATTACAGCATTACAGTATACTGAGTATAAACCAATCATTATATCACTAGGCAACCATTATTTGTTGTAAGCTTAAATCAATCATACTGAATTAGGGAACTATTAATTACCATACTAAACTAGATCATCATTATCTTATCAGTTCCACTGAGTTAACACCTTTCTCTAAAATTCTGGCCCATTACAACCAACAAAGAATTCCACAGTAGATTGTATAGAAAATATGCCATCAAAGTGAAGTATATCTGAAGAAGGAAGTGTACAAACATTAAATGAGAGGGAAATATAACCAATAGTTAGGGCATGTACTCCAGTGATATATGAAATGTTATATGATTAAAAGAAAAGAGCACCAACATGTTAGAAGGACCTGAATTCAAAAATTTCCTCAGACATTTGACACTTACTAGTCTTATGATTACCTCACCAGAAAAAGAAATCAATGGATACTCTGTAGAAGGGTTAGAAGGGAAAGCAAGATCATAGACACATGGAATGAGCAGGTATGGGTACATAAGGAACATCCCTATCATTGATATCACAAACCTGTTAAGGTAGTGTCAAAAGTTTTCCTCACAAAGGAGAAAAGGAAAGATTAATTCAAAACTCAAATGTTAGTTGTCATGATTTTTATATATATACTTAACTGGCTTAATTTTAAGCTGACTTTTCACAGAAGGATAATACCATTCCATCTGCAAGAATCTAATAGTCTATTCCTTTCAATTTAGGAAGAATTATTTATCAGAAGAGTTATGACATAATATTGACAAATATTGAGCTTTTTAAAAGTGAAAATTCCATTTGATGGAATTTGCTAAATAGAGAGGAGATTGGTAACAATCCACAGATTAGAATCTTATCAGATATATTTAATCGTCTATCCCATAAAGTTAGACATGTTTAAAAGAGCAAGGTTTAATATCTCTGAGTCCTTTGCATGTAACATAAAATAAATCAAGGTAAATTTCTGGTAATACTGCTGACAAATCTACCATATTTCATAAATATTGTTTTTAAAAGGCAAAATTGTGATAAAATTTTAGAATACAAAAAAAGTGGGATGGAGAATTGTCCCTTATTTCATAAAGAAGGATTACCTGCAAGGATGAATATTGAAACTTTAAGTGAAATTTGACATAGAAATATACTTAAAAGTTCATTGCATCTAGTTAAATGTTTTTGATAAGTCTTGATAAGACTCATTAAATTTAGAGATGAACTCAGACATGAATGGAGAAATTCTGAACCATTAACCTTATCTCTTTTAAAATATGGTTACTACTTCAGAATTTTCAAAAAAAAAAGTTTAATCAAAGTGGAAAGTATTATAGAGTATCAATGGAATAAGGAATAGAAAAATAGAAATATATTATCTAAGGAATCGCGGGTCCAGTCATTTTGAATTGAGGTAATTTTAACACCATTAGAATAGAGAATCAGATAGAGAAAGAAGTAGGACTTCTGAATCTCTCTGAAAATAGTGAAAACTGATTGATGAGATTTAAGTTTTTATTATCATTGTTAAAATATTTCACTGAGGATATGAAAGGAGGAGTGAAGCAATTTTATGCTTTCTTAGTGTTCTATTCAAATAGATAATTTCTTCTTAAGCAATTGAAGACATTCAGAAACAAGGACACATGTTTTCACTTTCTTGTACTCTCTCTTTTTTTCTCTCTCTTTCTTACCTTTTCCCCCTCTTTCTCTTTTCCCAATCCTTCCCCTCTCTGTCTCTCACTGTATGTCTTTATTTTTTTTTTTTTTTGGCTCTTTCTTCCTCTCTCAGTCTCTGTTTACTTATGTTTAAAATGGGAATAATTAATTCTACCTATCTCACAAAGTTTTTGTGGGGGTGAAGTAATTTAAAATATTTAAAATGCTTTGTAAATCTGAATTATTTAAATTTTAATTAGTGTTGTTGTTAGAAATGTACTTCCCTGACATGAATAAGAAAAGCAAAAATGAACAAAATCAATGGTTTATTAGAATGTCTTCTTTTAAAGTCATTGGTTAAAGTTTAAAAAAAAAAAAGTTATCTTCATGAAGTGCCTTTATGCCTAGCCTATAGAGAATTAACCTCCAAATGACTTATAATATTAACCAAAACACAAATTAAACAACAAGCACAGAAATTTGAAACATAAATTAAATAGTTAGGGAAACATTATAAGAAATCCAAATAAATTGAGGAAAAGAAGTAAACCAAAACGTTAAGAATTCAATATCCTGAATCAGTTACAGTGAATAAACCTGAGAAATGAAAGACACATAAACAATCACAGGGCTACAGACATAGTGAAAATAAAATTTTGAGAGAGAAATGCAAGCCTGTGATCTAGTGAAAACTAAAATTGTAAGAGGTCTTTTCATTTCCTGTTACCATGTGATAGCCTCTACTTTTTTGCCATGCAAAATAATCCCTATCTCTTCATGCATTTATTTCATCATTGGTAACATTTTGTAGCTTCTCTATCTATCTATACTATCATTATTTCATTGTCCTTTGTGTCACCTGCAATTCAGCTTTTTATTATTATGGTGTTCTATGAGTCATAATTATGGAGTATCTTTGGGACAATAATGATGTTAAAAAATCATTATGATTAAAAGAAGCAGCTTAGCCTTGTGCACTGCTGATGAGTTTCTGTAATGTAACCTCCCTTGTCATCTGCCTTGTAGCATTGTCCGCATTCAGTGTTTGTTCAAGTATGCTTCCCATAAACTAATAGAGTGACTCAATACAATCCTTATACTAATTGATAATACCTTTTATTTGTGCTCTTTGTTGTTGTTGTTGTTGATTTCTTTTTTCAGTTTACTGAACTCATTTCTTTTGGCTATCTAAGTATCTCATTAAACATAATTATGATGTTTTAGACTCAATGCTATCAGTACAATTTCATCCCCAGAGAAAAAATGATAGGGAAACTCACCCACTTTAAAGTATCCTTCTTCCACTTAGATTTCGCATAGGACAATGTCCTTGACTTTTTTGGCTACCTTTGGGTAGATATAGGTATTCTTATTTTACATTTTGCTTAATATTCATAATGAGAAGATAAATAAAAATTCTTCATGTGGTTACACCTGTACAGAAGTATTATGTGAGGAAAACTTTTGACACTGCCTTAACAGGTTTGTGATATCAATGATAGGAATGCTCCTTATGTACCCATACCTGCTCATTCCATGTGTCTATGATCTTGCTTTCCCTCCTAACTCTTCTACAGAGTATCCATTGATGTGTGTATATATGTATACATATATGTATAATATGCATATAATCAACACTAATAAATATTTTATCTTGACTTCTCCCATGCAATTGTGAGAATTTTGAGATACCCCCACAAAGATGTGATTGTTTGTAGAATCATGTAGGAAATCTAGATATTGTTTTCTCATAAAAGAATAGCTACGTACACAGATAAAGCATTCCTCCAAAAAAATTTATAGGAGTAACAGGTTTAGTCAATGATTACTCATAACTGCCATCAAGACAATAACTGATTTTTTATAATACTATTGTTAATCTTTCAGAATTTATTCCTCTTTTAGGGATCTTGAAAATTAATTATAGTATAGTATAAAATTATTTAATCTTGGAATTTTTTTTCCCCTCAGGTTGAATTTATTTAGGTACCAGTAAAATTTTTGTAATTCATTTTCTTGAATAGCAATTTCACTTCTAAATGTGATAATTCTACTGTCACAAGTTATTGAGTAAGCATAGAAAATAATTTCTATGGTAATATTTCACACATTCAATATGTTTCAAATAACATATAACTGTTATCTTCATTTATGTTTGAATTACCAGCATAATTGGAATGATCTTTCTCTATTGAGTCATGATCAAGCTAAGTTCTCCCTAGGTTTTTTTTTTTAATCATTTTTATTTTTGGATGCTGTTTTTGAGTTTGTTTTGTAATATCTTATGATTTTTCTCCAGAAGTTATTTTTAAAAATGTTTGAATTGTAAACTATTTTGTTTTGGGCCAGTTTTCAATTGGAAAAGTGATAAAGCATTAATTGGCTAAGATGATTTATCATTTTAAAAGTTTTGTGATTATGAAAATTGCCTTAAAATAGTGTCCCTTAGAAATGTCTAAACCAGAGTCAATAACTGAAGTATAAAATTCAATTCCCTCCCTTCTTATTTATATCTTTGACTAAACTCATCATAAAGACTGCAAAGAGAAATGACCAAATATCCTACTGACAGATTTTTCATGTATTCATTGGTGACTGAAAAGACCAGCTTTGCACCTGGGGTGAGGGGAAGGGCACTGATCCACTGATAGGAAAGAGATAGTGTACTTAGCTTGTAAACAATTTATGAAACAGAAAATCAAATAAGCCATTAAATTTGAAGAGGGACATTTAATTTAAAAGAGGTAACAGAATTTTAAATGAAAGAAGTATTTTTTTAAATACTTAGATTTCATTAATTCAAAAATAGTCATAAATTTAGTATGTAAATTCTGTTATTTAAAAATTGAAAAGAGGTAGAATTGATTGTTATTTGTAATGAATTTAGTTATGAAAGTGAGTTAGTCTGAAATTTGAAGTCTTTTGGTCAAATGTTATATTTCCTTAAACATTTAATTCAATAAACAATTAAGCAGAAATTATGACTGGATATTCATGTAATAAGTTTTTTATGTTTTTGAAAATGAAATGCTGAGTAGTCCAAGGGTTCTGAATTTCATGTGAAAAATTTACTGTTGTTTACAATGATTAAACTTCAGTAGAAAAAAGATAACAGATCAAAATAAAATACATATGCAATATAGCCGTTTTCTGATCCAATGGAGAGGATTTACACAATTCGATTTTGGTATATTCTTGAATCTCAGGGTTTACCAGTAATGACGTTTTGCAGTTCATCTTACTTTAATACATCTCCCTTCCTTCACTCCCTCCAGAAACAGTGACACTAAGTTCTAAACGTTGCTCTCCCTACTGCCCACCCTCCATCAACAATTAAAGAACTTAGCTTTGGGATTCTGCCCTGGAAATGATTTGTTTTGATTACTTGAAATGGGTGAGTAAAAACTCACAAGCCATATGATCAAGTAAGTCCCAGATCATTTTACTCCCAGTTCAACAATCCACCAACACATTTCCCACAACTCTGCCATTTCCAATTTTTTCTTTTGCTTTTGGAACAAAATGACTATTGTTATCACTACTAGAATTGGCATATCAAACTACTCCCCTAAAACTCCACTAATAATTCCTGTTCTCTCCTTCATTAAATCCCCTTGTCCTAGATACTGCTCTTCAGTATATATCATATACTGCATTAGAATTGTATGCTCTATGTGAATAGGGACTCTCTTGCCAACTAATTTTTGTGTACACTTTGCTTGAATAATTGTTTTGGTTAAATTGGCTAACAGCTTAAAAACATTCTCAAATTCTCTCTCTCTCTCTCTCTCTCTCTCTCTCTCTCTGTGTGTGTGTGTGTGTGTGTGTGTACACATCTATATCTGTCTATATATGATTTGAGGAAATATCAAATGAGATCTGAAATTAGCTAATCTGTGTTGTAAAAAACCTATTCTATCATAAATTCTTGATGAAGTTCTGCCAAAGAATTTGTTATAAAGATAGTTATCACAAGACCATTAATTTAGAGATTGAAAGGCATGAAAAGGAGCTCATCTCGTTTAATCTGCCTTCCTCCCTTGACATTTAATAAATGAAGTTATTGAGGCTCAGGGAGTTTCTGGGCTTACTCGAGATCACATAGTCAGAGGAACAATTTGAATCCAAGAGTTCAGTTTCTAGTTTCTTTTTACTATATCATATATCAGATTTTCTTTTTCTACTCTACTCCATTTTTCTTGAATGCAGAAAATGTCTGAACCAAATATAGTGAGAGATCATTTAATCAGGAGATACTTATATGCTTTTTTTTTGCAACATATATTAATTTGTAATAAAAACCCTTCTCTTCATTAAGTACTTTTGGTTAAACTTACAAAAATATGGTTGTTAATATGTTATCTTTCCTATAGACCAAAAGATGGCAGAGTGGATAGAGTTGGTCCTGTAGTCAGGAAGAACAGAGTTAAGATTTGCCCTCGAATATTTCTTAGCTTCACGATACTAGACAAGTCACTTAACCTCAATTTGCCTTAGTGTTTTGAATTCTAAAATGGAGGTAATAGCAGCAACTAACTTGTAGCATTGTTATGAAGATCAAATGAGATAATATTTGTGTTTAGCACAGTGACTGGAACATATTGTGTGCTTAATAAATGCTTATTTTTTCTCTTCCTGCTCTTACCCCCTTTTGGTGTGAAAAAAGAAAGATTTGAAGGATATATGTCAAGAGGTAGCAAATGTCTCAGAATTGACATCGTTAAGTCATAATGGCTTGGATTTCTTTTCACAAGCATTGATTAAAAAGAAGAAACTGAACTTTTAAAAGACATATGTTTTATTTATAGTAATCTTAGTACCTCATAACTGTGTAGTGGATGATTTCCCAGCACTTGGCTTATGGAGGACAGATTATGATGCTATTACTTTATGAATATCTTTTGAATAAAGTAAATTGCTAATGGAGAAATGTTTATCTTGATTTTAGGGACCTTAGGCTTGGGTAATTATTTTGAAAAATATCTGAATACCAACAAGAAGACATTTCCTTTAGGCTCATTCACAAACATAAGTTGTGTTCCTATGATGATCAAGGTAAAAAGCCAAATCATATTCATTCATATATATATATATATATATATATATATATATATATACACATATATATATATATATATACACACATATATATGTATATATGTGTATATATGTATATATACACACACATATGTACATATACATGTACACATACAAATATGTATAAATAGGTGTGTTTATACATACAAGTGTTTTATATAAACATACCATATATTATATATAGGTATATATGGTATATGTATATATTATGTGAATATATATATGTCTATGTATATGTGTGCATATGTATGTGTGTATGCATAAGAACATTCAGTGCCCTACAATGGAAAAAATATCTGCTCTGTTTTGAAATTAAGAATATAGTCATGGATTGGTCCCTTACTGTATGATTAGAAAATGATTATTTTATATTTTTCAGTTCTTAATACATATAAATTTTGTGAAAAGATGATGCATTATTTTATTTAAATTAGTATATATGGCTTGAATATATTGAGCATATTGTAATATATCACAGACCAGATATGTATATTTTTATAGTTTGATGTGAAATTTAAATTGAAAATACTTAGAATTAAAAGAAAAACTGTGAGATTTCATAATATTCCACATAACTAAAATAGCTATGAAAAAAATACTCTAAAACATTGCTATCATTGCTATCCTGGGACAGCTAGATGTCACAGTGAATAGTGTGCCTAGCCTGGAATTAAGAAAAACCTGAATTCAAATTTAGCCTTAGACACTTAGTGTTATGTGTACCTGGGCAAATCACTTACCCCTGTTTCACTCAGTTTAATCACTTATAAAATGAGCTATAAAAGGAAAGGGCAAACTCCTCTAATATATTAGAGGAAAACCTCAAATGGGGGGGGGGTCTTGAAGAGTTGGACATGACTGAAACAATTTAATAACAATTTGTATCATAGTATTCATATTAGTATATTATTTGGAATAAAATATAATAATAAAAAAGTATCTTGTAATGTTTCCCTAATAACAAATTTCCTTGGAAAAGTCTATATTTAAATCCAGTTGGATGGATTCCAGGATATAGCCAATTTATTCTAAATAACTCAAAGAACTTATAGATTCTGCATCTTTAAAATTCTTAAAGAAGATAGTGAATAATGACTTCTCAGATATTTTATAATTGGAAATTATTTTATGTATGTTAGACTTAGTACCTTCTATTTCTTAAATGATGTGACTATGCCTTCTATGTTAATTCTTTGTGAGTTTACCACAATTTTGGATTCATAGTAGGTATTTTCTTTTAACTTACTAAAAGAAAGCCCTGACTATTACTATAATTGTGCAAATTGTGTTTTACAATTGAGAAAACTGAGGCAAAAAGAGGTTGGTTCATTTGCACATGGCCAAATACCTAGTAAGTGTCAGAGATCAGATTTGATATTAGGTTTTCTTGATTCTAGACCCAGAATTCTATCCTATGAGACACCAAATCATAACTGGGAAGAATAGATATATTATTAGTCATACCTGTTTATAAGAATTCTCTGTCTTGGATGTCTATGGACATTTCTCTAGGTTTTCTTCTATTTCATCAAATAGCATTTGGGCTAGCTACATCCCCATATTCCTTCACTCTTACTAGACATTGGACCCAACTCCTTTTGCAATCATATATTTTTCAGAAATATTTATTTTGCCATTGATAATACATATTTTTAAATTGTCAAGTATTTATTTTCCCTCCCTCCTATAACTTTCCAGGTAGGCTATGAGAAAAAGAGAAAAACAAAACCTTTGTGACAAATCTTCATACTTTAAAAACAAAAACAAACCTCTATATTGGCTGTGTGAAAAATGTATTTCATTCTGCATACGCAGTTTATTATCTCAGTCAGAACCTCGCTAACATTCTTCAAAACTGGTCCTTTAGTGCTGTCATTTCTCAAAATGATACAAAATCTTTCAAAGTTGTTTGGTTCTATAATTTTTTTTTTCCTTGAGGTATAAACTGTTCTTAAAATTCTGCTCATTTCACTGTATAATTTTATACAAATCTTCCAAGGTTTCCCTGAAACTTTCCCTTTCTTCATTTCTTAAGGCACAAGATTGTCCTGTTACATTTTGATACTATAATTTGTTCAGCCATTCATCAATTGATAAGCACCCCTTTAGTTTTCCATTCTTTGCCACTACAAAAAAGTTCCTATAACTATTTTTATACTCAAAGATCTTTTTTTCCTTTCTTTGATATCCTTTGGATTATAGATCTAAGAAGCAGTAACACTTGGTCAAAAGATACACAACATTTAGTAACTTTGGGGGCAAAGTTGCTGCTTTCAAAAATAGCTGGATCAACCTTACCCTGCATCTGCAAATGTTTTCTAAATAAAATATTTCTCTAAATATTTGGTACTTGATGAGTATTTGCTGGTGAAGGAATGATTAAATAAATATGCTTCTTTAATGTTCATTTTTACATGGTCCCTGATGTATTGTAATAGTAAATATGTTTAAATGTTATTCAAGAGGGCAGATAGGTGACATAGTCAATAGAGCAATTGTCCTGGAGTGAAGAGGACTTGAGTTCAAATCCAGCTTCAAACATTTGACATGTACTAGATATGTGATCCTGGAAAAGCCCCTTAATCCTAATTACCTGGGTTGGGAGGGAAGTTATTCAATTCATTCTACAGCCATTTACTAATGTCTATTGTATGCAGACTACTATGTTGTACATTAAGGAATATATAGAACTGAGAGGAGATAGAACCTTGGCCCTCTTTCAGTTTACAATCTACTAAATGAATAAGACAGAAACATAGGAAACAGGAATCATAGTACATTATAAGTACATTAAAGAAGTGTAAATGACACATTGATAAAATTCAAGAAAGAAGAAATTTATCAAATTCAAATTTCAGTTATATAGGACTTTAAAGAAACTATGAAGAAATTGAAAAACAGAACAAGGCCCCCTCAAGAAAAGAATCACCTATTCATTTACTTATTTGCCTTTTCAAAAATATCTTGGACTTGTTAATAATTCTGTTTTTGATATATCATTATTGGATATTGTCAAGATATTTGAAGCTATTTAATAACTGATTGACATGTTGGTTTTCTATTTTTTATAAATTTTGCATTTGGGGAGCAGTGTGAGGATATGGTATAAATTGCTATTGATTTTTTACTCCTCTTTAGCATTTCTTTGTAATTTTGAGGACAAGTTTTGAAATAAATAATGATTCACTTATGAATACTATTAAATAAGTATCTTTTAAAATATAGGGAAATAAATGAAGGAATGAAATATGATAATTTAATGGGCAAGAGATAGCTAAAATAATTCTTGGACCTGCTTACACAAAACTTGGTTTAATAAGGAAAAGAAAATAAGAAAATGCTTTCCACTTCTTTGCTCAGTCTCTTCCTGTTTGATACAAATTGGATCTAAATTAGTGAACTGGCTGTAAATGCAATTTGAGTGGTTACTAAAATTGATGGTCTACCTTTTAAGTTCCATGAAATTGTTTTGCTTGCCTGATAAAATGGTAACAAGGGTATAAAGACATTGATTTAACATATCTAGTGAATTATTTACATGAAGAATGACTCTACCTTAAGAGGCTGTGCTCTGTTAACATTTATGTTCATCATGTCTGTGTATTCATATCTCAGCTACGACTATTAGTTGATTCAGCAGACTTAATGGATTCTTTAAAGAAAATGGTTGTAGGAGAAAAATATTCAATTGTCCTCAATAAGTGACTTAGGGAGGCCTGTTTTTTTTTTAAATTAAAATCTTGGTATATTATTTCTTTATTATCAAAATATTTTTCAACCTGATATTATCAATCATTTGTCATTGCAAAACTGGATTTCATAATGAAAGTTTTTTTTTGAATTCAGATATTTCGAAATCCTAAAAAAACTTGCAAAGTGATTATTTATCTTCTGATTTTTTTTTTAAAAAATCTACTTGAAATGACATGTATACAGAATAAGCACTCTCCAAGGGTGATTCTATTTTGATGATTTGTTTATAAGCAAAAGTTTGACTATAATTAAACTGAATCAAGAGCTGAGACTGATCCCTATTTCATAAAATATATATTTAAAAAATACCCATAGTTTAATATTTCTGCAAAGAAAATCACACATTCTGAAATCAAATATCATGGAGTAATGTGGATTTTGTTCAGTCATTTCATTTCTGTCTGACTTTTTATAAGTCCACTTGGGATTTTCTTGGCAAAGATACTGGAATTGTGTCCTATTTCTTTCTCCAGCAATTTAAGGCAAACAAGAATTAAGTGACTTGCCCAGAGTCACACTGTTAGTAAAGGTCTAAAGTCAAATTTGAATACAGATCTTCCTGGCTCCATGACCAGGGCTCTATTCATTGAACAACCAAGCTGCCCATATTAATAGATAAAAGAGTATAATTAGACTCAGGAAGTCCAAGGTTCATTTTCCATATTAAAAATTCTATAACACTGAAAAGATCACTTAACTTTCTGAAGACCTCAGTATCCTCATCTGGAAAATTGGAGAGTTTTGATTAATCTCTAGGATTCTTTCTAGCTCTTCATCTATGATAATATTATCCTATGAATCTTGTAAATGCTTCATTTAAAGTTATATTTCTGTGAGAGGAAGGATGATATAATAGATAGAAAAGTGGCCAAAAAGAAAGAAATAACTGAATTCAAGTTCTTTATCTAATTTGTATTAATTATCTAACTATTTAGTGCTTTAAGACTTTCAGTACTTCAGGCCAGTTGCTACTTTGCATATATAGAAAATGCTGCATTAAAATAATAAAATCATGGAAACAGTTTGAACAACAGAAAAACTAAATCATTCAGCTCAAATTTGCAAACTCATTTTACTTTTAGAAGACTGAGATCCAGGAAAGTTAATGGATGAATGCAAAATTATATAGGTACTAAGAAGAAGAGCTGGGATTTGAACAGAGATTCTGACTATATTTTTACCTCTTAATTCTAGAATTAAAAAAAAAAAACTTAATTCAGAGTACATTAAAGGTTTATCCTTTACTTGCTGATTCACTTTACTGTGGATTATCTTCTCCTTGATACACTCTTCAATCCAAAGGTTTTGTGGTATTATTCTTCCCTAGTTCTATGGATAAGTCTTCCTAGTAAGATTTTCATCCAAGTCACATCTGCTAATAGTGGGTATGCCACAGGACAGTCACTTGAGCACTCTTTTCTTCTTTCTTTATTCTTTTGCTTGCTGATCTCATCAGCTCCCATTAATTCAATGATCATTTGTTTACTAATAATTTTCAAAGCTACATATCCAGCCATAACCTCTCTGATGACCTTCAGTTTTGCATCTCCAGATAGCCATTAGACATCTTTAACTGTATGTCCAGGTAGCATCTTTATCCCAACATGCCCCAAACTGAAGCCATTATCTCTCTCTTCCCCTAAACCTTCTCCCTTTCAAGCATGCCTGTAAATTTTAAAGGTACCATATCATCCTTTCAGTCTCTCAGATTTACAATCTAGGTGTCATCCTTGATTCCTCACTTTCTTTCATCCCTCATATTCAATCTGTTGCCAAAGCCTGTTGATTTTTACCTATATAACTTCTTTTGCATGTGATCCTTTCTCTACTGGGACATGTGCAGACCATATCCCCACCTGCCTGGACTATTAAAATAGAGCTTTCTGTTTGGTAGCCCTGAATCAAATTTCTCTTCACTCCAGCTGTCTACTCAGCTGTCAAAGGAATTTTTTCTAAAGCAATAGTTTTTGCCATCTCACTCCTCTCTGCAGTGGTTCCTTATCTTTAGGATCAAATATATAATCTTTTTTTTTCTTTCTAAGTCCTCAATAACTTCTCAGTATCACATCCTTCCTGAGCTTGTACTTTATATCTTATACTTAACCATGTATTCTGTGATCTAGTGATATTGGCCTCCTTGCTATACTTTGAACAAGATATTCTCACCTCCAGATTCTGGCATCTTCACTGTCCCTTGTGCTTGCAATGGTCTCTCTTCTCATTTCTGCTTACTGGCTTCCCTGTTTTCTGAAGCATTCCAGCTAATACCCTACTCTCCATACGAAGACTTTCTTAACTTTTCAATTTATCCTGAATATAGTTTATATCTGTATAATTATTTTCATGTTGTCTCCCTCTTTGGATTGTGAGCCCTTTGAGGGAAAGAGAGTCTTTTATCTTTATCTTTTCTGTAGTGATTACCGAGGTGCCTGACAGAGTAGACCTTTAATAAATGTTTACTGACTGATACATCAGGTGTATCTTTTATGCTTTTAAAATTATTGTTGTTTACAATACTATATGATGACCAATTCTGATGGACCTGGCCATCTTCAGCAATGAGATGAACCAAACCAGTTCCAATGGAGCAGTAATGAATTGAACCAGCTACACCCAGAGAAAGAACTCTGGGAGATGACTAAGAACCATTACATTGAATTCCCAATCCCTATATTTTTGCTTGCCTGTATTTTGGATTTCCTTCACAGGCTAATTGTACAATATTTCAGAGTCCAATTCTTTTTGTACAGCAAAATAACGATTTGATCATGTATATTTATTGTGTATCTAATTTATACTTTAATATATTTAACATCTACTGGTCATCCTGCCATCTAGGGGAAGGGAATAGGTGGAAGGAGGGGGAAAATTGGAACAAAAGGTTTGGCGATTGTCAGTGCTATAAAATTACCCATACATATAACTTGTAAATAAAAGGCTATTTTAAAAATGGAAAAAAATATTGTTGTTTAGCAATATTTTATCTTTATAATCCTATGTGGAGTTTTCTTACTAAAGGCATTGGAATAGTTTGCCATTTCCTTTACCACCTCATTACACAAATGAGGAAACTGAGGCAAGCAGGGATAAATAAATTACTTACCTACAATCATATATCTAGTAGATGTTTAAGGACAGATTTGAAATCAGGAAGAGGAATCATCCTGACTCCAGTTTCAGTGTTATTAACTATTGCATTTTAAAAATAAAAAAAAATAACTTTTCATATAGATCCACAAATTATGCAAGATTTGTTTTCCTGCCATCATCATCATTTTTTTAATATCCCAAGGCTATACATATTATGATATCTTATATTACACATCTCTTCCATGACATTTTTGAAAAAAACAGAAATTGCTCAAAAGCATTAGTATCATTTCAGTATGTGGTCAGAAATTTCTCTTAATTTTCTGCTTTCTCCTGCCAAGAGAAAAGAGGTGAATGGGTGGAAGGAGGTGATTTTTAAATGAATGAATTTTAACTGATTTTATATAACTTTTATATATCAAGAAATACTGTTTAATTTGGTCTTTTTTATGCTTTATCCACAACACCTTCATAACATCTGTATTTTATGTTAGTTTTATTAGTAGATTTGAACAAGGCATTCCATGCAGGCTTAGAATATGTGGTCATTATCTTGTAGACAAACAGTTTTCCATTGCCAAGAATAATATATAGAACCTTATTTTATTGGGCATATTTTTATTTGAAAATTAAATTGGTATTTAATGAAGTTAATAAAATTTTCATACCATTGATTTTTTTCTAGCAGATTGACCCAGTTGCTTTTTATGATATGTTTTATTTCTTATTCATTTAATGAAGAAATGAAGTTTTCTAAATGGAGTGGGTTATCAAAAATCCTATATAAATATAAAATAATGTTCTAAGTATGAGATCAATTGTGGAATACATCTTCAACTAGGAAGTAGGAATACCAATGTAAGTAGACTATATTACATTTTCAGCACTTCCTGGAAAATTAAACACTGAATATATTCATGCTTACAGCAAATAATTCTCCAAAAACTTGTTCATTTTTTAAAACTCAGATTATGTATTAAAAATAAAGAAAAACACTCTAATACCATACTTAAGTTGTAGCCAAGTTCCACTTAGACAAAACAACTTTTGAATTACTGAAGGTTCCTATCAGAGCTTCTTTTCCAAGAATAAGATTCTACTCACTGGGGAATAGCATCTGCTGCTATCATAAATGTGGTTTAGAATATAGTCATGTGTGGTTCCCTGCCTTAGAGGATCCTTCCTTGGGGAAGTGCATGGACTATCATTTGATATTTCCACATTGCCAAAGGCAATGTATTTAGAGGCACCTGTATTTTTTGGCAAAGAGCCTCATAGTGTAAAAGCTACCAATGATTTAAATTCCTCAGAATTTGTATACTAGAAAATGAAGTGACATATTTCACTTGAGCCACTTTGTTTTATCAATATGGTCTGCAACATACATATCTATATGTTACAATCTTTTTTTCTGAAAAGAAGGAAATTCAAGAGAATGATTTATTTACTAAATAATTCTAAGCCCTGTTGATTTACATTTTAAAATATGAATTGAATTTAGCATCTTGAGATAAACATTTGGAATATACTAAACAGGAATTTTTGGTAAAAAGTTGTCATTTTGTGAAAAAAATGACATTTTTCTTAACCTACTAACTTTTAAATAACAATATTTTTCACACTATTAAAAATGATCAGTATTGCTTAACCTTGTCTTTTATCTATAATGAGATATAATTTTATCTGTTCACTATACTGAGAAAATCCCAACATATGTTTCTAACAGGTGCTGTTTTTGAAAATGTAGTAGAGAATGGAATTTGACAGATATGAGAAACTAGATTTAAATCTGAGATTAAAACTGCATTTAAAAAACTTAGCCTCTCTCCCCATGTGGTGTTTCCTTTTCCCATTGCATCTCTCAGATACTAATTTATAATCAAATCATAATTTTTCTAATCCTTTAAAACATTACAAAATATTTTGAAAATTAAGTAATTACTAAAAATTTCTATTTGCTCTCATATAGGATTGATTTTTTTTACATATTCTGAATCATTTTATCAAATTGCTTTTTGCATTAAGTATTTCATGTTTCATAGTCAAGGTGTTAAACAAGGGAAATGATTTAACTTTGTTCCCTAGCCAAGTCCTGGGCCATATGCTAGGCCATATTGATAGAAGGAGTTCCCCATCATAAGGAAAACAGATTATTCTTAAGTTCATCAAAATTTACTTGTAAAATGATCTTAACAACATAGTGAACAAATAGAGGTTATTTTCATATAGGGGCAAAGTCTCTGATATTACTTTAACAGTCAAGGTAAGTGCTAAGAGTTTTACAGAATAGTCAAATTTCCCATAATCACCCTTGAAATGTAAGGTACTTTGACCATACCAATGAAGACTATTATTCCTGTCTCTCTCTGCTAATGGGTAAAAGATTTAGTTGTATCAATATACCATGATGTAAAGTATATCCCAAATGTACTGTCAATAGTATTATTCAGTAATCAAGCCACAAAACTCTATCTAGAATAAGCATGACGTTTTATATTTGTAAAATATAATATTGTTTCAAAATGCTTTGGTTCTGTATTTTACTGACATGAAATTGCGTGTTTAAAAATCATTTTTTTTACATTAAAGATAAGAGGAAACAAATGGAATATAAGCTATTCCTAATGTAAAATAAGTCACTTGAAACTATCATTTTTGGCTATATTTCTATCACTTAACACAATTGCTTGTACAGAGGGATAGACTTTTAAGGTTTATTGAATTGATTTGAATTGAGGCTGAATGAGTGTGAGCTTAGATCCAGGCAGAAATGTATTTAGAGGATGATGATCAAGAGTTTGTTTCAGGATGCTGAAGGGCACATTTCTCTGGAGAAGTAGATTTTCTATACCTCACTTTTCTCTATCAACCTAGAAAATGAGGTATGATTCTTCATCTGCCTTTTAAGGTTTGACAATATTCTTGGGACTCTATTTTCTTGATCTTCTCTCCATAGTTTTTCCTTTCTCCCAAAGCTTCACAGAGGATCAGGACAGACTCTCTGGAAGAAAAAGACACATCCTCTCCCAGAATGATTGCATCTGTGGCTGGACTCTCCATAATCCTGGTGTACCCCAATTGATTTTCCCTAGTACTCTCATGTTGCCCTTGCCACTTATTTCCATCTTTCTCCGCCTCAGTAAATTAATTCTTGTTTGACTGTTTTCTAAAGTGTAGAACCCTTTCCACTAAATGCGATTTCAGTGGTGCAATAAAAGTATAATTCAATAGATATTTCATAATAATGATAGTAAGAGTTAACATTTATACAGTGTCAATTATGTGTCAAGCACTGTGCCTTAAGCATTTTGCAAATATCTCATTTGATTCTCACAATAACCCTGGGAGGTAGCATTATTCTCATTTTATATTGAGAAAATTTAATCAAACAACGATTGAATGACCTGCCCAAGGTCATTCAGCTAGTAAATGTTTGAGGCTGTATATGAACTCAAGTCTTTCTGACTCCAGGCCAGTACTCTATTCCCTGGGCCTCCCTGTTTCCTCTGGATAATAGTGCTTAACTTTGCAGTTATCTTAATAAGTGCTTAACAAGTCTGCTTAATAGTTATTATTTTAAAACCTAAAACTTAATTTTATTGGAAAGGATATAAACTACATCAAAATGGAGATTTTTCTTTTTATTACATGTGTGTGGTTACTGAATTCTTCAAATTCATTTATTTTGGCATCATATATTTAGAGTTAGGAAGGACCTTAGGGGCATTCTAGTCTACCCCCTCATTATAGAAGAGGAAAGTGGAAATCAGAAAATTAAGTGACTCATAAAAACAAGGAAAGAAGTTATGATTCAAGTCCAAAGTTTTCTGATTCTAAATCAAATAAAAAATAAAACATTTCTCATTCTGTGCAGTAGGTTGCTAACACTTTGCAGTAGTATTGGGGCTGGAACCTTGGTTTCTGGAATCCCAGTCCCATACTCTTTCCATTGCTGTCATTCTTCTATTTACATGCAATGGAGACAAATAATTTCATTCAGAGAACTGTTTATACCCTCTGAAACATCTAAATGTGTGCTTTGAACTAAATCATTTTACAGTAGTGAGGTAAAGATAACAGATCCAACTGCTGCCAATGGCCATTATTGCACCACACCTCTTTACATTATTATTTTCCTTTGTCAAATACTTTCTTTAGCTCTGTGTAGAGAAACAGTGCAAAAAGCATCGTACTTGTTGAAGTTGAAATAATATGTAATGTGATTGCATTGTTCCTGGAGCCTAGAGGATATATTCACTTATTTATACTATCACCCAGTCAATTAAACATTTATTACATGCTTTCTATGATCCTGGCACCATAGCACCTGGCAGGTTCCTTGTAATAAAAGAAATGTCTCACTTTTATAATTTTTCTTCTGTTTCTAAAACATATCCTAGCAATAACTCTGTGAAATAGGTAGTATATTTATCCATACTCTTTATATGAAGAAATTGAACCTCAATGGAGTTAAATGATATGTTCCCAGCAAGTAAGTACTGGGAAATGGGAGAGCCTGCACTTGAATTTAAGTTTTTAGATTCCAAGTTAAGTCTCCAAACTTTACTGGTAGTAACATATATTTTTCCACTCCTAGAAAATATGGAGCTTTGTGTTTATATGTGTGGAGACAGGGATGAGGAAAAACAAGGAAAGAATATCAGTGTATCCGAAGTACCTGATTATATGAAGTAGCTTTGAATTATATATGCAAGTAAAACACATAGCAGTTTAAATATTTGATTAAACCCAAAGCTAATTCAAATTACTTTTACTCAGAAATTGCTAAATCATGTCATTTAGAAACTATTAAAACAAAACCTCTATGTAATAATATGTAGAAATATTAGAAATATAAATCTAGTTTAAAGTAAGAAAATTAGTAAAAAGTAAAAAGCAGTAAATAGCAAGGTTAAAAAAATTTTCCTTTGAGTATACTAACTTGAGAGAACTATATTTATATCTAATTTTTTAATTGAGGAGTTTATTCTAAAGGCATAGGATATAAAAATAAATGTCTTTCACCTTATATAAAACTAGCACCTTTCATTTAATTCATTATATCCTTCTTACAATGGGATAGCTAAGTAGCACAGTAAATAGATAGACAGTAGGTAATCTACTATCTGGATGACCTGAAGTCAGACAGACTCATCATTTTAAGTTCAAATATGTAAGGAAGTCACTTAACTCTGCCTTAATTCCGCAATATGGTTAAGAAGTTTGAGAAGGAAATGGCAAACCACTACAGAGTCTCAGCCAAGAAAATTCCAAATAGAGACACAAAGAATCAGATATAACAGAAAAATCACTTAACATCAATAACAACTCTTTATACAGAGAGGCAGTGTTGTAATGGATAGAGAGATGATCTGGAATCTAGGAAGGATTGGATTCAAGCTCTCAATATGACATACAAAGTCTGTTTGACCCTTGGCATGTCACTTTACCACTAGTGATCTAGCCCACAACTGTCAAATATGTGGGGCCATTAGGGGTTCCTAATTCCTAATTGTAGCCTGATTCAGATTAAGATATAGTTACTGTGTGATTTTAACATATATCTTTCTCTTTGAGGGGGATGGGGTAGGTATGTGATTTTATCTCCAAAATTTCTAAGAAACTCCTTTTTGAAATGAAACTCTCCTTCTACCAGAGATCAGCACTTTCCTTATGAGAATTGCTTAGATCATTCAAAGTTTAATTGACTTATGAAGTATTAAACAATCTGGTTGTTAACTTGGTACTTGACACAGGTTCATAGCCTTTCCACCTTTCACCCCATTCTGTCTTCCAAGTTCCATAAAAATATGTAGTAAATTTAAGGATTTAGGTTTATTTAGGTTTTGGGCAAAATTTCAAGCTATTAACAGATATTCATATTTTAGACAAAGCCATCACCAAAAGAGCCGCCTGAAATATTTTTGAAATATATTTGCATTTAGTATTCAGTAATACATAGTTTATAAGCACTTAGATTTTGGCAGAACGTTTATACTTCATATCCATGTGGATCAGATAGGAAATCTGAACTATATGACTGTAGAAAATAATGTGATCCTTAGACTCTTTTGAGAAAGATAGTTTCTAGGCAGAGGTAGCACAGTAGATAGAACCTGGCTTAGAACAGGAGGCCTAAGTGCAAATTTGTCCTCAAATATGACTTTATCTATATGTTCTTATCAAATCATTTAACCTTTGCTCCATTTGTAAAAATAGGAATAATAATCTCTACTATCTTCCAGAATGGCCATAAGAAAAATAATGAGAAAATATTTGAAATTCCTTAACAATGCCTGCCACAGATGCTTCATCAATGCTTGTTTAAAAGTTGTGGGGGCTTCTTGTTTATTTTCCTAAATAAGAATGATGATAAGATGAGACCATTTGGAAATATTGAACCTTTGGTGTCAGACTTTCATAATTCCATTTGCTTAGCTGCTACACATTCAGAAAAACCTAAATTTGGAACTGTGCCCAAAGGGATATCAAACTGTGTATACTCTTTGACCCACTAGTATCACTATTGGGTCTGTATACATAGTAAATCATAAAGAAGGGAAAAGGACTCACATGTTCAAAAATGTTTGTCTCGCCTCTTTTTGTGCTAGCAAAGAATTGGAAAATGAGTAGATACCTATCATTTGTCAAATGACTGAACAAGTTTTGCTATATGAATGTAATGGAATATTATTGTCTATAAAAAAAGATGAACAAGCTGATTTGAGAAAGGTCTGGAAAGATTTTCATGAACTGATGCTGAGTGAAAAAAGCAGAATCAAGAATATATTGTACACAATAACAGCAAAAAATGTGCAATGATCAATTGTGAAAGACTTGGTTCATTTCAGCAGTTGAATGATACAAAACAATCCCAATAGACTTTGGATAGAAAATGCCATCTGTATCCAGAAAAAGGACTATGGAGATTGAATGTAAATCAACACGTGGTTTGTTCACTTATGTTTTCTATTTTTTTCTCTATTGTGGTTTTTCCCTTTTGTTCTTGTTTTTCTCTCCCAACATGATTCATAAAGCAATGTGCAATAAAAATAAATACCAAAATAAAATAATAAAAAAAAACCAATTGCCACATAGTAGAAACTTAATGTTTGTTGATTTGAAAAAATGAAATGACAAAATTTTATTGAGTGCTTATTTTGTTTGATTGGGCAGCTAAGTAGTGCAGTGGATAAAGTGGTGGGCTTGGAGTCAGGAAGACCTGAGTTAAAAATCTAGGGATACATAGTTTGTTAAGGAAAACTAATATTTCCAATGTGATGGCTTGTGGAGCCCTTTTCAGGGCTGCTCATCCAACTGTCTGTTTTCTACATGGCAGTCAACTCTCACCTGGGGCTCCAAAAAGTGTAGCAATCATAGTGGCCACATCCAAAGCAGGTAAACCCTTTTCATACATAGGTTAAAGCAGGTAATTGACAGGCCTCAAATTGTTCAGTGATTTGAGGAATGTCTATCCCAAGCATATGAAGACTTCTCCCAGTGGATTGGTTGCATGAGAACAATTAGAATAACCATGAAAACAATAACGTCATTGTAGAACCCTTAGAGCTTGATTGGGCATTGACAAAGCATACAATTTAGCCAGGAGTCAAGACATCACCTTTGAATTTCCTGGTCCTCTTTAAAATGTCTCAAATGTCTAAAAAGACAAAAATGAAAAAAAAAATCTTATCTGGGCAGGCTGTTAGCAATGGATAGAATCAGGAAATGCTAAGTATAGAAAATATATATATATATATTTTAAATTGAGGTGAAAAGGAAACTAGGAATTCTAAGAGGCAAAGTTGGAAGTTGGTACATTCTAGATATGGAACACAAATAATGCAAAGAAAGAAACAGATATAAGTTATGTACTGTGATATTGATGAATATCTAGACCAATTTCACTGCTCTGTAGAGTATATAAATCCAGGTAATGCAAAACAAGGCAGAAGGGAATGTTGGGTCCAAGTTGTGAAGTATTTTATGTGTTGAAATATATGGTTGCATATCTTTACTCCCATTTTCTCTCCCTCTCCTTCCCTTCTGCTGTATATCTGTCTTTCTGTGTGTCTCTATTAATCTCTGTGTCTCTGTCTATCTCTCTGTCTCTGTTTCTCTCTGTCTCTGTCTCAGTCTCTGTCTCTTGTCTTTCTTTCCCTCCCTTTCCTTCTCCCTCTGTCTTTCTCTGTCTCTACTTCTGTCTATGTCTGTGTCTGTCTCTTTTTGTCTGTCTGTCTGTCTCCTTTTATCTTTTCTGGAATAGGTCCTTTGATGTTAAAATTTTCAGGCAAAAACAACCAAATTGTCCTCATTTTATTATTATGATGATGATGATTGGATTTTTACCAAACTAAACCATTTGATATGTTTTAATATCCTTGATGTAAAGAAATAATACAGTTGTGGCAATCATTGAAAAAGTAAAAGTGGGCCGTATTGTTGTTACACTGTAGGAGATACCATTTTGCCGCATTTTCAGAGAACAGCTGCTTAAGAAGGTCTTTTTAGAAAGAAATGAAGTGTGACGATTGAATGATAATTAATACTTCTGGCACTTAGCACTTTGTTAAGTTGGTAAGAAATGTAATTAGAAAATGATTATCATAAAATACTGAATTATTCTTTTTGTAATACATTTAAATAGGAATTAAATTACTAATTTAAAATTCAAGTGATTGAACTATATATAATCCCTATGATACAGAAAAATAGCGAATAAAACAATAGGTAGCTTTTGCAAACCATGTTCACTGTTTCAGCTGACAAATTTCATCTCCAAAGGTGGGTTGAAGGATCAAAATTTCATAATCAATAATTTCTGTTTCATTATTTGTTGAAATTTCAAATAGTTAAGTACCATTTATTTCTTTATATTGTTTCCTATATTCAAATATGTTTCTCAAGGGGTATGAACAGCTTTTTCTTGGTATCTTCTGTATGTATCACCATTTCTGGCATTGTATTTAAGCAATGTTAAGCAATTTAAATTTGTTGATGAATTGATTGGTTGTATATAATCAGAAGAATTTTCTACTCTGGGTTTCTGTTGTGTTATTTTCTATCTAAATGATCTTAGGAAAGTCATTTAATCATCTGGATTCAATAGCCTCATTTGTAAAAACTAAGGGGTTGTACAAAATACACTTTCAGTTTCTCTAAACTCTAAAAGCATGATCTATATGCCTTTGACTATGGCATATTTGACATATTGTAAGTTTTTTTTATACACTGCTAATGACTAGTCTTCAAATTTTATTCATTTTTTCAGCATTTAAGATTTACAAACAAATGGAAATCTGCTTTAAAACACTTAAAAAAGAAATTTAAATTAAATCAGCTCTAAAGATTTATGCCACAATAAGCAAATTGCAAAATACAAAAGAATGAAGGATGTTATTAGTGTTGGGAGAGTGTAGACACATTAAATGTAAATTACTCTCAACCATACTGGACAGCGATTTCAAATTATATTAGTAAAAACATCTAAAATGTCTACATTTTAAGATCTAGAGATTTCACTGCTAAGCCTATATATAGTCTAAGAATTCAAAAATATAAAGAGAGATCATATATACTCTATAACATATATAATAACTTTTGAAAACAAGATGGATATCACCAACTAAAAATTCAGAAAAAAAACCATGAAAGACATATCCACAAATGAAAATAAGGCAATAAAAACAACAACAAAAAATATACAATAAGAATTTTATAAATAGAATGAAGATAAATGCTACAAGTATGATGGTGAAATTTTTATGTTCATCTAATACAAGAAAATGCACTTTCTTTGAAGAAATGAAGATTAGTGATGTAGAACAGTATGTTTGCAAAAGTATGTATGTATGTGTCTGTATGTGTGTGAAGAGAGAGAGATTCAGACAGAAATAGACTTTGTAGATATTTTGGTTAGCATACTGAACTGCTTCCTTCCCTCCAACTTTTTTGAAATATTAATTTATAGCTTGATGAATAGGGAAACGCAAACTACTGGTTTAAAACTTCACTGAGCATTTTAAGATATCATATTGGAAATAAATATATTAAAAATACATCTTTAAAAAATAGAGGATATTTGTAAGATTTTGCCAGTAGAGTGAAAAGAACATTAGGTTGCTATGTAGAAGACCTGGGTTCCACTAATTGTTTTCAGGAAAAATGGGTATTCTGTGTTTTGTCTTAGTTTTCCCAGCACCCACCATTCTGCATATTGTGTAATAGGTACTTATAAATATTTGTGGATGTATTGAATCTGCCACTTTATACCTAAAATTGGGGAAATCACTTATACTTTCTGAACTTTGGTTTTCTCTTTGGCCATTGTGTGTGTGTGCGTGTGTGTGTGTGTGTAGACAGATTATGTGTATATTCATATATATGTATGACTTAAATGTGATCAGCTATGGGAAAGTACTTAGCAAACTATAAATTACTTTATATTAGAGTTAAGATAATAAATTGAGTTCAAATGCTGAAATCTCTAGAGTACATTAAAGAAGATGGCCTTTGAAATGTTTGAATAGATAATTTATAGAGAATTTACAAAATACCAGGACTAACCGCATTACCTATGTATATTCTCTGCCTTTATACATTCCCACAAGCTTTCTACTGTACCATTATTTGTACCCTGATAGCTCAGAATGAATGTAAATAGCAATTGTTTCTATTTTATCTAGAAAACCTGAGGATTTTCCCCTCACAGATTTTTTTTTCCTTGAATAGGTTAAAAAGGCCATTCTTTGCCTCATTTCTTACCTAGCCTTAATCACTGAGGGGGCCTTGCTTCAGTCAAACTGAGACCTGGGGAATCCCATAATTTAAAAAAGGTCTGAGGTCTCTGATTGTTTCAGGGTCACCTTCAGTCATCCTGATCTATAGCTTACCATTTGACCCAAATGGCTCTGGAGGAAAGAGTGAGGCTGGTGACTTTTCAAATCCCGTCCTCATTTAATCCAATTCACTTATAAATCATGATATTATCTTCCTGATGTCAAGATTCTTTTAGAGAATGACACAATAACAACAAATTCCATGCCTCAAATTCATGTTCTTCTCTCTTCAATTTCTAGAATCCCTTTTGAAATCTCTGATCCTATTTTCCCCATTGTTCTCTGTGTCTCTGCCTCTCTCTTTCCCTCTCTCTCCCCCCTTCTCTCTCTCGCTCTCTCTCACTCTTGCTCTCCATGTTCCTCTTTTGCTCTTTCTACAATATATTTGTATATGTTGTATTTCTCCATTTTGAAGTTCCTTGAGTACAAAAACCAGTTATCCAGGCATGTTTTCCCCAGTACTTAGCACAATAACTTTCATATGGTAGGCATTTACTAACCATCAGTTTAAATGAATTGCTGGAGGTGGTGTGATATAACAACTGCGTTACAGTTCTGCCTTTGCTACTTACTATCAATGTGAATTTGGCTAAATTATTTCAGCCCTCTGAATCTCATATTACTCATTCATAAAATGAGAAAATCTACATCACCTGGGGGCTATATCCCATAATAGTTGTTTCCTGAACCATATTTTTCAATACAGAGTATTGATTTTTACTGTGTAAATGAACTGTGAGACATACATTACATATATGGGTTTCTAATGAGCAAAAATGAGGGAATTAGACCTGGAGACAGGAAAGGGCTGCAAAGCGGATGGTTCCTTCATGGCCACAGCCAAGACCAAGAGAGAGGGAATATGGAAGTTTTGGTAAAGTAATTGCCTGCAGCAAATACCAATGCCAACATATAGTCATTAGTATATTTTCATATTCTTTAAATTATTTTACAGATGAAAAACAACTGAATTTTATCCTTAGTTATTTGATCATTTTCTTAACTTAAAAATATGGCTAAAACTATACTTCAAAAAACAACATTTTTAAAAAATCTCCAATTCCATGTTTATTTTTATTATGTTTTAAATAATCCTTTCTTTTTAAAAATTTTTTCATCTGTAAATAATTACAAATCTACATATATGGTCTTCTCTTCCGTCTTTTGACAATGAGTTGTAAATTTTATATTAGCATTTTCATGATGAGACTTTGTGAGTAAGAATTAATTGATCATTGCGATAGGCAAATTAAAAAAGCATAATGCAAGTCATCTTAGAAAGATTGATGCTTTTTCCTTAATAGTAAAAGGAAAATAATTGTCACATATATGTTTTAGGTAAATGCAATAAATAACATAGGAGTGACTGTTTTTAAATTCAGGGATTTATAGTTGAGTATTTTGCTAGAATCTGAAAATTTGGAAGTTGGTAAATTTTAAAAGCATTATTTATTTAGGTTTTAGCAAACAATATATGTATGAATATAGTCATATTTTTATACACACATATGTTTATAAATAACTTGGTGGGATAGTAGATGAAGCTGTTTACTAAAAGTCATATTGTTATGGAGATCCTTTTAATGGAGAAGTAGCTATGTGAGAAAGAAGAATCCTTTAATGCCATGTAAGATAAAATGCTAGCAGTAGGACCAGAAGATACATTTGGATACTGCCACACCAACTTTTAGGATTTTTTTGCCTTGAAATTACTCAAAATGTAAAACAAAACAAAACAAATAACAGCAACAATAGCAACAACAACAAATGGCAAAACTATCTCATTGGTTTGGTCCCAACCCCCTATAAATTAGGGGAAAACCCTTTGTGACCATGTTTTCCTCTCTCTCTCTTCAGCTAAATGCAGATCAAATTGGGCAAAACTTTGTTGAATTTAATAGCATTAGCAAATACTGTAGAAATATAGATAGCCATTAAAATAAATTATAGCAGTTTGAAATATGACTTGCATATGAAATATGATTGAGGTAGTGAGTTCTGTCTTTCCTTCCCTTTCTTATCTTTTCCTCACTAGTCAGATCAGAGAATGTGAAGAAATTTGGTAGAATAACAACAATAGAAATTGCATTTATAGAGTATCTTAACATTTGCAAATAATTTTTACAAATATTATTTATCTTCGTAACAATCCTGATAAGCAGGTGCTATTTTTCCCTTAAAACTGGGAGCTAAAGCAAATAATATTTGAGTAACTTGCTCTGAGTCATACAACTCATAAGTAGCTGAGGCTAAATCTGAGTTTGGGTATTAATGATCCTTTGTCCAGTATTCTATTCATTGTATCATTTAGAAAGTTGGAATTTGTCAAGAGCACAGACAAACGTTGAATTTTGGACTTGTCCTTTTTAATAATAATAAAAAAAATCCTCAATCCTTGATCCTAATTTGTCCCAGATGTCAAGGAAGAAGAAGAACCAAAAGGGATGCTGACAGATTGATTCTAATTGATTGAATCATATATCTTTGGTTTTCAGTTCAATACCCTCTTCTGTTTTCCTCTGCTTTGTCTCTTTCTCTTCATGTTTATACACATTTGGCTCTAGCCAGTACCCTGATTTTGATTCTAATTCAATCTACTCTACTGTTATGTGCTATGATAGTAGGTTCAGACATCCAACCTAATCTGACTAGATATAAGTATAGAACTGGATATAGACATATGCCATCTTTTTCTTCTATTTCTTTGTGTAATTTCTCCTGAGAAGGAAGTTACTTCAGTGGTAAAACACCCCAAAACTTGGGTAATTTGGAGTAATACATTGTACTTATGGAACCACTATGCTAACCTATTAAATTTTTGTGGTAATATTTCTGCAAAGAAGAACAGCTTAAACTCAGTCTACAATGTATTATCAGATTCATTGGTAATGATATACATTCGAATCTTTCTTAATTCGTAGACCAAGTCCTCCCCTTCCCTTCCTGCCCCCCAAAAGATCATAGTATAAAGATCTTAATTGGGACTGAATAGCAAAGAAGATAACAGTGAATAAAAGTCAAGAAGTAGAATCATTCCAGAACTAACTTCACAAATGAGTATGATCTCCTATAAGCACACTGTAGTAGTTTACAGTTTTGTTTTTAAAATATATTTAGAAAATTCATATTCCAAGATGAGATGCTTTGAGCTTCAATGTCATCCACTGGGAAATTTTTTCCTGTCTTTGCTCTTGTGGTTTTATCTCCTGGAAGCCTTTCTGCTGCTGTCTGACATTGCCATTCACTGATTCACTACGCCACTGCTGCTTTATTTAAAAAGGACTAGTATATTAAAATTGAAACCATGGACTCTAATATGTTTCCAGGCTAGATGACACATGTTCAGCTTGCTTGTCAGTGGCCCAGCACACAAAAGGAAATCTCAGGCAATTGTCAGGCTTCCAGATTCCTTTTTCTCAATAGATGATTCCCAATCTTTACTCCCAGATTGACTTCCTTTTAACTAGGTCTTAGTTTATGACTGCAATGTACATGCCATTTGCTCAGGACTCCTTACTTAAACTACTTTTCACCTATTTCCAGTTGCCTTTCCAATTCACATCATGCCAACTTATAATGAATGCCAATAAATTCAATTAGAAAGAATGATAAGAGAAGGAAAGATGTTGGCAGTCTATGTCATCACAGTGTCTTATGAATTTTTATTGCACATATAAAATAATACAACTGCAATTTTATATTAAAAATTTAAGCTGTTTGAAAGTCTCTATCCTCTTTTCTGTAATGTTCTTGGTGGATTTTTTGGATGTCTTGCGTCAGCTTTCATTTTCAGTAGAGTGATCACCACAAAAATAGCCAGGTGTTAAAGCCCAAATCCTTTATTATCTCCTTCACAATATAGTTTCCTTGCCTGGCATCTGGGCCAGCTTTCTGGAGAGTCTTTCAGACCTAGCCTTGGTCTCAATAGGAGAAGTGCAGGAGGCCAGGCCAGCCACCACTGTGGTGTGAATGAATTTGTCTCTTCTTGGCTCCCAGAGCTTGAGCTCCCGCCTCCAGTCGGCTAGTCTTCTCTGGCTCTGTCTCTGAGCCTCCTGGTCCCCAAGGAGAGCACCAAGAGCCTGAACAAAGATCATCCAGTCCTTGCTGATTTTTCTATCCCAACAAATAAATAGGGGACTACATGAACAGATGCAAAAATATTTTGTGAATAGACTTACATAACCATGCATAATATTGGATAGTTGATTTGATACCACATGATCATTTGATTATGAGTTAGAGAAAGGATATCAGCTAAATTAATTCTTATTCTCAGACCAAAAAGAAGTGTTAGATCATATAACAGATCAAGGGACTTGAATCCTGCTAATTTTTTAGTATTGAATGTGAAATAAGCCATTGCTATATTTCTGTAATCCTAATATTTGTTTATGGGGATTACCTCATGTATCATATGCAGAAGTTGTTTTGAATTCTGTGCATTCCCTTTAAATTCCTGATTTTTCCCTTCCATTCTCATTCTTAAGAAAAATGAAAGTCATGTAGAGTGAGCTAATGTGTCTTCTTCCCTGTTTCAACCCCATTGTTTTAATCCTTCAGAAGATCAAAGACAGGAATAATTAGGATTCTTTCTCAGGGTAATTATTACACCAATACTTTCAAACTCATTTGTTTCCTTTCTTCACTAGGATGATGATTCCTTAATAATCTTTGCTTCTCTATTTAGCATTTTTAATTGTGTCACTGTCTCCAGTCTTTTTCAAGACCATATTATTCTTTCCAGTTACTATACTGCTTACCTGCTTCATTTTGCTGCAAATTCTTTTGAATGAGTGATATAAATCAGTTATCCCCATTTATTCAACATATGTACTCCTCAGTCCACACTACTTATACAACTCTGTGAAAAAAAATCTTAAAGGGTTAATAATCTTCTAATTACTGAATTCAAAAGTGTTTTTAATAATTTTTATTTTACTTGTCTTATTCTTCTTCATGTAACATCATTGATCATTCATTCACCTGGAATCCCTCTCCCTCTTGGTCATCTGTTCTAACCTTCTAGGTTATATCTTTTCTTTTTTCTGCTATTTATCCTTCATGCTTCTGATCCTTGACTTTGAGCAATGTGGAAAAATGATTTTCTCTTCTATTTTTTTTTCTTAGAATAGCTTAAAAGAGCTCATTTAGAGGCCTTGTTTCAATTATTTTCTCAATTTGGATGTCTTCCAAATCTATGAATCCTTATATAACTTCTCCCTCAGATTACAATTGTATATAAATTAAACTAGGTAATTGACATTTCTACTTGGAAATTATGGAATCCCCTAACATTCAACAGGCCTAAAATTAAATTCAAACAACTTTTGTTGACTATAACTATGTGATCTACAGTGAAGAAGATACAAAGTTTTACATACTTCCAATAATTTCTTAGTCTACTAGAAAAAAGAAGTTACACAAAAGCATGCAAGTTGTATAATTACATGTGAGGGACAATATATAGTAAGAGTTTTGAATACCAGTTCTTAAATTTCCATGCTTATTAGATATCATTTGATCTTTTTTTTTTTTTTTGAGCCTTGGTTTTCTCATAGGTAAAGTGAGATTAAAAATATTGAAATTATATATTATATATTATGTTATATAAATATCAAACTTATGAGCTGATTATTATATCATTAAATCATTATATGTTAATTCATATGGGAATAAGCATTTATTAAACTCTTACTATGTGCAAGGCACTGTGTACTTTTATAAATATTATCTCATTTGATCCTCACAGCATTTCATTCATGGTAATTCTGTTAATTTCCAATTTAAAGTTAAAGAAACTGATGCAAATACTTTATGTGGCTTATCAGGGAATACTTTTTTCAGATATGTATTTTATTTTATTTTATTGTTACATGCATATTAACTTTTTAATATACATTTCTTTAAAAAAAGAAAAAAGTGAACATAGCATAGTGTTGACTTATATTCAATCTCCATCTTTCTGGATGCAGATGGCATTTTCTTTTCAATATTTATTGGGATTTTCATGGATCACTGCACTGCTGAGATGAACCAAATTTTTCATAATTTATCATGGCACAATCTTGCTGTTACTGTACACAGTGTATTCTTGCTTCTTCTTGTTTTGCTCAGTATCACTTCTTGTAAATTGTTCCAGGCCTTTCTAAAATCAGCTTATCGGTTTTTATGGAACAATAATATTCCATTACTTAAATACATCATAACTTATTCAGCCATTCCCCAATTGATGGCAATTCTTTGCTATCACAAAAAAGGGCTGCTATGCATATTTTTGTATATGTGTGTCCTTTTCTCTCCTTTATGGTTTCCTTGGAATACAGGCTCTCTAGTGGCACTGATGGGTCCAAAGTTTTTATATAATTTTATATCCTTTTGGTCATAGTTCCAAATTGCTCTCTAGAATAACTGGATCATTTCACAACTCCACCAACAATGCATTGCTGTTCCAGTTTTCCTACTTCTCCTCCTACATTTATCATTATCTTTTCCTGCCATTTTAGCCAATCTGAGAAGTGTGAGGTGGTAATGAAGAATTGTTTTAATTTGAATTTTCCTAATCAATAGTGATTGGAACATTTTTTCACGTGACTATAGATCGTTTTAATTTCATCATCCTAGAATTGTCTGTTCATATCATTTGACCTTTTATCACTTGGATAATTACTTGTAGTCTTATAAATTTGACACATTTCTTTATATATTTTAGAAATGAGGCCTTTATCAGAAATAATATCTATAAATCCCATCCTTCCCATTTTGTACTATCTTTTTACTCTTGTTTGAGTTATTTTTTTTCTTTTCTGTGCAAAACCTTTTTAATATAATGTAATCAAAGTTGTCCATTTTGTATTTCATAATGTTCTCTAGTTTTTCTTTGGTCATAAATTCCTCTCTGGGATCACATAGTAAGTGTATGAGGCTGTATTTGAATTGAGGTCTTCTTGACACCAAGCTCAGCTCTTTCTATTGGGCCACCTAAAGGCCTCTTAATAAAATTATAAATTGTAAATATATTAATTCAGAGGATGGAGATAATCTCCTGTGGTTTGAGGCAAGGGAAATCAAAAGTGAAAATAGAATTGGCATTTGTTCTAAAGGATGAATAAGATACAGAGGTAGAGGAGAAAGTGTTCAAAGGAGAGCGTAAGAATGATAGTTTGAGGGTTTGAAGAATGAAGTAACCAAAGGCTTGGATGTGGGACACTATACAATATCAAGAAACTGACCTTGTCATGCCCAACAACTCTTAAACTCCCCATTTCTAGCAATAATACCAGAAAACCAGACTCTAAACTATTTCATTTATTTATTTTAACATCTCTAATTGGTCACCCAAACATCAGGGTTGGTGGAAATAATACTGCATTTAAAAGCAGAAGAACTTGCTTGGTCCAAGTTGGGGTTCTATCACTTACTAAAAATATGACTGGGGTCTTTCCACTTATATTTTCTGTACTTAGGTTGTTGGACTAGATGACTAACAAAGTCCTTTTTACGATAAATTCTGTGATTGTATTTTTTATCTTATTTATTTATTTCTTTTTAATAGTTCCCTAGTTTCCTAATAATTTACTTCTTCATTCCTACTGCTAGCAACTTAGTTCAGGCCCTTATCACTTCACATACAGATCACTTCATTAATTAGCCTGGTAAATCCCAGTCACTTTGACCTCCAATTCATTCAGTATACCACTATCTTGTCAGTTCTTTAAAACTCATTGCTTCTATTTGGACATATATGAGGTGGAAAATCTTGAAAATCTTCACATTTTGTGCAAATAAGGATACGATCTACTTAACTTGAAAGTCAAGATCCTCCACCATTTGTCTTTTCTTATTTTTTTATTTATACTCTGTCTATACAGACTTTTCCCCATTTTTAGTCAAATTTCCTTACTGTACTAGTCTCCAAATTAAAAAAAAAATTTTTTTTCTTACATAGCTACTATAATAAATACAGCTTTTCTTTGCTTTTATTATCACTAATTTAGAATTGAAACAATAAATCTCATGCTATCAGATTCATTCCAATAGATTAATGAAACTGGTAAAATTCTGTTCATTCAGTAAATCCCTTTGCCAACATTGTCATCAAATTTGTAAGATGGAGATTAAATGAGATTTGTATAAGCATCTCACATGGGAGGAAACTCCTTTCATCAATACTGGTCATCTTAAAATGTTGCATGAAGCACTGAAAGGCTGAATGAACCCCAAGAATGACCCAGGAAGGGGGGGTCACACAGCCAATATCTACCTGAGTTGAGTATTTTCTCATTCTCCAATATGCCATGCTGAATATAAATCTAAGTATTTATATTTTCATTTTATTTGAAGTTATCAACATTTGTTATTATGTTCCTCCATTTTATTTGAATTCACAGTGTTTTAACTAAATATACTCTGTGATAACCCAACAGGGATACAAACTAACATGTCAGTAGCAGATTAGCTTTGACATATATTTGAGATCAAGCTGGGAAAGGAGCCATGGAATTTTAATTTTCTCATCTTGTAGTGTATCAAACCTGTACAATTGTCAGAAACTGATGGAGTCTAACTGATCAGTCATACCAGAGTTGACCAGGGATTTCAAAGTATCATTGTACTTTCAAAGACATTTTCAGTGTAAGTTTTCTCTAATCAATATAATTTTGATATCCTGGAAACTCTTAAATTTGGGTTGCTGACTTGGGATTCACTCTTCATAATGTGGTGTCCCAGACTCATTTTTCTCTTTTTGCCATTTTGATGTATGATTCTTCATGGATTTAAATCATAGATTCTTTCTGGTTTTCTCACACCAACATTTGCTTAACTCTTAACTATCTTATGTAGAATGCACAGATACAGAGATTTAAGGTTCCACAACATTCCATTACCCACCCTCATAATCCCCACTCCCACCTTTAAAGCTTCATATTGTAGAGGCTCACTTAAGACACTAAATGCATGACTTGCAAGTAGCTTTATTCTGGGTTAGGATACCTAAATAAGTGAATATGGCATATAGAATACTTTGATATAAACTAATATAAATTAAGCATTTAATTGCTTGATATGTTCCAGGAGCTATGGGAAGTACTGGAAATACAAATGTAAGCAAACAAGATTGAGTTTGCTTTCAAAGAACTAACATTCTAAGTGAGAAATTAAATTTTTAAAAAAGTGTTATGTTTTGTTTTACTTGCCTTAAGAAAGTAAATTTGTTAAATTTGTTGGTTAAATTTTATTGGTTAAATACAATGGATCTTCATCTCAATATAAAACTGTGAATCAATCGATGTTGTTTAAGAGGGGAATTACCTCCCTGGAAAGGTAGCATCATAGGGCAACAGATGTGGAACTGAAACTAAGGTAAGGTAAGCTAATCAACTTAACTGATGTCACAAAAATAGGATACATCAGAGGTGGGATTTACACCAATAATTTTCAAAACTGCATCTTTTACAACTTTTTATTCTTAGAATGTTGTTATTCAGCCATTTCAATCATGACCAATTCTTCGAAATCTCATTTTGTGTTTTCTTAGCAGAAATAATGGAGTGGTTTTGTCTTTTCCTTTCCAGTTCATTTTTAAAGCTGAAGACACTGAAGCAAACAATTAAATGACTTGCTGAGGGTCATATAACTAATAAATTTCTGAGGCCAGATTTGAATTCAAGCAGATGAGTCTTCTGACTTCTGGACAGGCAGTGTACCTACTACCCCACCCATTTGCTCAAGGAGATCTTTCCTCACAATGTCTATTAATAAAAGTTAATTAATTAGCAACACAACAGAGAGCAATTAAATTTGTAAGTCTAGAATCAAATAGAGCCTTCAACTGAGAGACAACTTACTGAGTAGCCACTGTGCTCTTTTCACTATCATATTGCCATAAATGGGCCATATGAAGATTTGAGCATCTTCTCTACATAAAACAATCATGTTTCATGTACATGTTAGCCCTTGAGGTCTCTTCTATCTAGATAGTCTTTTTTTTTTTTAATCCCTGCCTGAGAGTTGATTTAACTATTTTGCAGTGATAATTTGTATATCGTTAGCATTATTTTTAATTTTAGGCCATAATTTCTTCTTGATTTTGGGTAAATGATCCTTTTTCAGCATGGGCTTGAGTAATGCTTGAAATACTTGACTTCATATTGGCAGTCATTGTAAAATTTCTAATAGTCATCAAAGTGTGCATTTTTAACTAATTCACATTTTCCTGAATTATCCATTCATAAATAACACAAAATTTAAAAAAATCAAAATTTTGCAATGAGACATTTACATATGGTTTGAAATTCAAACTCAATCAAAAGAGAACTAGAGGTAAGGCTACCAAAAATGGCAGGATTTGATCCCACATTTTGTCATTTTGTCATTTGGCCATAATACACATACATACATTTATTTTCTAATTATAGAATGCTCATGGAACAGAATTTTAAGATTTGATTTTAACATAATTATTCATGATATTTTCTGGTCATCTTTTCCCATAATTTCCCTTCTTCTTATAATTCTACCAAGAATTCCTATCATCCACCCTCACTACCAATTTGGTGGTATAATTATTTTCTCATATCCTTCAGCAGGAATAACTAGAAATAAAAGATTCATGGAATCAGCCATATGACTTGAACTCAAAGATATTTCTAAACACTCTTTGGAGTGTTTAGATTTCTGTAACATGTTAAGACTACAAATAAGCAGCTAGGTGTTGCCATGAATGGAGAGCTGGTTTGAGAGTCTGAAAGACTTGAGTTAGAATTTGCTCTCAGATACTTATACCAAATGAGTATATTTGGTATGTGTGTGTATGTGTGTGTATATATATATATACACACATACATACATACATATACACCATCAGCCCATGAAAAATCAGACATGGCTGGAAATAATTAAGCAAAGAGCAAACAAAAAATATAGTAGAAGAAAATATTATGGACAAATCTTATTAAGTAATTGTGTGTGTGTGTGTGTGTGTGTGCATGTGTGTGTGTCCACTCTCACATGGGTACATATACAAATACACAAACATTTGGGAAAATAGAAATTTTACATTGTTTAGGAAAAACCAATCAGAAAAATTCAACTTAGGGCAAGATTTTCTCAAAAAAAATAGTGCATTTATTTTCTTTTCTTTTTTTTTTCCTCCCTGTGGCTATTGGGGTTAAGTGACTTGCCCAGGGTCACACAGCTAGGCAGTGTTAAGTGTCTGAGACCAGATTTGAACTTAGGTTCTCCTGACTTCAGGGCTGGTGCTTTATTCACTGCACCACCTAGCTGCCCCCAAATAGTACATTTGTAACTTTAGTGATATTCTAATATTCAGTAGCTTGAGAGAGATTTTTAATAACTTTGTTTGCTAAATTATGTTTTATTCAACTATTGTTCATTTCTCTAAATATGAAAAAAACTTTTTTCCCCTTCAAATTAAAGAGATGTTGACAAGGGTCTTTCTCCAGAAACAGATGTTAAATTATGATTGATAATTATAGAATAATCATTTGCTTGAAGACTATTAGAAGATAAGGGGAAATTTGTGTTTCTTTATATATTGAATTTGAAAATCAGAATACCAATGAGAGAAATGGCATGTAAATGAGAGCAGTAATAGTCTCTTTTAAGTGGCCAATCTGACTTAACATTCAAGAATATCAAGTATAAAATTAATGTCTATGTTCTGGTCAGAAATTATATTAATTTTGACACTAACTCAATTCTCTCTCCCCCCCCACTCTTTCCTTACTATCTTTTTCTCTTTGTCTTCAAAACATGTAAATTGTTCATTGAAAAATTACCAAAAATTTTTTGGACCCTAAGCATTTAAGAGGTAGAGAATCCAGGAGCTGTTTAAGAGAGTTAATTAATTATATTTAAAAATGACCTTTTTTTAAAATCTTCAGTGTGTTCTCATGATCCGCACATGATTCCAAAGGCTGATGACTTTTTAAATTAGATTATTTCAAGAGTTTCTTCAGTAATCTTCCTTTTTAAGGTCTCTCGTTGACAATCTCTTTTCCACATAGTTGCCAAAGTGATATCCCTAAATCATAGGTCTCATCTTTTCATGCCTCTGCTCAAAAAGCATTATTGGTTCCCTATTGCTTCTATAAGACTATATTGACTCTTTTTTTCATTTTTCAAGTCCTTCACAGTTTGAATCCACCCATTTTTCATTTCTGTTATTCAGTACATCCCAGTAAAACTGACATAGTTGCTGTTCTTTACACAAATATCTTCTGCTGACTTCTTGCCTTTGTATATTCTGGCCTACAGTATTCAAATACAATCCCTCCTCCTGCCATCTCTTTTTATCTCTAGCTTCTTGCCAAGTTTAGCTATGAGGCCACATATTGCAAGAGGATCTTTTGAATACGCTAAATTGCTTTTGCCACACCTTAAAAATTACTTTCAATTTAGTTAGCATGTATTGTGTATTTAAACATATTATGGGTTGTTCCTGTCTTCTTTACCCACTCCAACCCCAAGTAGAATGTGCCCTCTATAAGGAAAGGAGAATTGTTTCATTCTTGTTTTTATATTCTAGTATTTAACCCAGTAACTGGAACTAGGTAGGAATTTAGGAAAACATTGAAAACATGACTTTTCAAGTAATAAAGAATTGATTTGTTTGTAAAGTGTAGTGGGGTATGAAAATACACTGTGTTATAAGAAAAAGAGACCTGAATTTGAAGAAATAAAAAGCTGGTATCAGAGTCTATTTTTTACTCTTTAATATCTTATTTAAGTTTGGCCAAGGGACATACATATTATTGGGTCTCTGAATTCTGATATATGGGAGCAGTTAGGTAACAGATGTATCAGGAAAACAAATCTTCCTGACTTCAAATCTAGCCTGAGGTATTTATTAGCTGTCTGGCTGTGGGCAAATCACATAAACTTGTTTGCTTTAGTTTTCTTATATGTAAAATGAATTGAAGATAATAGCAAATGATTCCAGGATCTTTGCCAAAAAAACCTCAAATGTGGTCATGAAGAGTCAAACATGACTTAAATATGACTGAACTGAATGCTGATCTGTAGAATGAAGGAGCTAGGCTAAATGATTCTCTAGTTCCCTCCATCCTTTAAGCCTTTGGATGAAGTCTTGATTTACCAATACCTAAATGAAAGATATTAACTTTATAATTTGTATTACATTTAGATAATTTTTAAGTATAAGTAAGAACTACCTATTGAAAGTATTAAGAAATAACATTTCTAAAAACTTGACATTTATGCTATATGTTAAAAAAAAATCCATAAAGGCAGCAGAAAATTTCAGCTAGGATTGTTATACTATTTTAAAATAATATATTCTCAAAAATGCTTGATTTATTTCATCTTTTACAATTTCTTTTTTAAAAAATCATTATCTTTACAATTACAATCTCAATATGAATAACATCTGTCCACTATACTGTCCCTGATCTCTTGATTTCCTCAAAATATTATATTCATAATTGAAATATCCCTTAATTTCAGTTTGTACTCATAGTTTACTTTTATTGTTATATCAAGCCAGAATGTTTATATGCAACACATCAAATGTGAATACCCATATATACATAGATACACAAATCCCCCTTCCTTCTGCAAAACTTCCCAATATTCTCTCTTTTTTCTTTTTTTTTTTTTTTTTAAATTTTTTATTTAATAATTACATTATATTGACACTCGTTTCTGTTCCGATTTTTTCCCCCTCCCTCCCTCCACCCCCTCCCCTAGATGGCAAGCAGTCCTTTATATGTTGGATATGTTGCAGTATATCCTAGATACAATATATGTTTGCAGAACCGAACAGTTCTCTTGTTGCGTAGGGAGAATTGGATTCAGAAGGTATAAATAATCCGGGAAGAAAAACAAAAATGCAGATAGTTTACATTCGTTTCCAGTGTTCTTTCTTTGGGTGTAGCTGCTTTTGTCCGTCATTTATCAATTGAAACTCAGGTCTCTTTGTCAAAGAAATCCACTTCCATCAAAATATGTCCTCATACAATATCGTTGTCGAAGTGTATAATGATCTCCTGGTTCTGCTCATTTCACTTAGCATCAGTTCATGTAAGTCTCGCCAGTCCTCTCTGTATTCATCCTGCTGGTCATTTCTTACAGAACAATAATATTCCATAACATTCATATACCACAATTTACCCAGCCATTCTCCAATTGATGGGCATCCATTCATTTTCCAGTTTCTAGCCACTACAAATAGGGCTGCTACAAACATTTTGGCACATACAGGTCCCTTTCCCTTCTTTAGTACTTCTTTGGAATATAAGCCCAATAGAAACACTGCTGGATCAAAGGGTATGCACAATTTGATAATTTTTGGGGCATAATTCCAGATTGCTCTCCAGAATGGTTGGATTCGTTCACAACTCCACCAACAATGCATTAGTGTCCCAGTTTTCCCGCATCCCTCCAACATTCATCATTATTTTTTCCTGTCATCTTAGCCAATCTGACAGGTGTGTAGTGGTATCTCAGAGTTGTCTTAATTTGCATTTCTCTGATCAATAATGATTTGGAACACTCTTTCATATGAGTGGTAATAGTTTCAATCTCATCCTCTGAAAATTGTCTGTTCATATCCTTTGACCATTTATCAATTGGAGAATGGCTTGATTTCTTATAAATTTGAGTCAGTTCTCTATATATTTTGGAAATGAGGCCTTTATCAGAACCTTTAACTGTGAAAATGTTTTCCCAGTTTGTTGCTTCCCTTCTAATCTTGTTTGCATTAGTTTTATTTGTACAAAGGCTTTTTAATTTGAAGAAATAAAAAGCTGGTATCAGAGTCTATTTTTTACTCTTTAATATCTTATTTAAGTTTGGCCAAGGGACATACATATTATTGGGTCTCTGAATTCTGATATATGGGAGCAGTTAGGTAACAGATGTATCAGGAAAACAAATCTTCCTGACTTCAAATCTAGCCTGAGGTATTTATTAGCTGTCTGGCTGTGGGCAAATCACATAAACTTGTTTGCTTTAGTTTTCTTATATGTAAAATGAATTGAAGATAATAGCAAATGACTCCAGGATCTTTGCCAAAAAAAACCTCAAATGTGGTCATGAAGAGTCAAACATGACTTAAATATGACTGAACTGAATGCTGATCTGTAGAATGAAGGAGCTAGGCTAAATGATTCTCTAGTTCCCTCCATCCTTTAAGCCTTTGGATGAAGTCTTGATTTACCAATACCTAAATGAAAGATATTAACTTTATAATTTGTATTACATTTAGATAATTTTTAAGTATAAGTAAGAACTACCTATTGAAAGTATTAAGAAATAACATTTCTAAAAACTTGACATTTATGCTATATGTTAAAAAAAAATCCATAAAGGCAGCAGAAAATTTCAGCTAAGATTGTTATACTATTTTAAAATGATATATTCTCAAAAATGCTTGATTTATTTCATCTTTTACAATTTCTTTTTTAAAAAATCATTATCTTTACAATTACAATCTCAATATGAATAACATCTGTCCACTATACTGTCCCTGATCTCTTGATTTCCTCAAAATATTATATTCATAATTGAAATATCCCTTAATTTCAGTTTGTACTCATAGTTTACTTTTATTGTTATATCAAGCCAGAATGTTTATATGCAACACATCAAATGTGAATACCCATATATACATAGATACACAAATCCCCCTTCCTTCTGCAAAACTTCCCAATATTCTCTCCTTCATAGTTTTTAGTGTTACTCCTATGTCCTCACTCACCCACCTCTTGTGGGTGCCCTTATTGTTGGATTGTTATCTATATTCTTCCTCCTGTTTCTCATTTGAGTTCTGTCTGTGGCTCTCCTTCCTTCCTCTCCATCTCTTCCCTCTCTTCTTCTTTTTCCTCTTCTTCTTCCTCTTCCTCTTCCTCCTCTTTTTTCTTTTATCACTTTCTACCTTCTCTTCCCATTAGTGATCTCATCAACTCCTGCTGTTTCAAATATCATTTCTGAAGATATCTTCTAGTTCTTTCCTGAGATCCAGGCCCACAGTACTAACTCACCATTAGATATTATCAATTGGATACTATAGAAATTTCAAAAAGTTCATGTATCCTAAACAAGATTTATGTTATTGCCATATCCCCTTGTCTTCCTAAATTTATATTTTTATTTAAAGTGACCTTCCTGTCACTGAAGCTTTAGTCCACAGAGCCCTTTTAGCTCTCTTCATATTCATTCTGTTATTAAGTCTTATCAATTTTGTTTCTCAACCTTACTCTCATTACTTTGCATTCACAAAACAAATACATTAGCTTGCATCCTCACTTTTTTATTAGCTTTCCAGTTAATCACTCTCTCTCAAGTATTTTCCTTCTCCAAGTGGTCTCCTTGGGAGCCTTCCAAAGCTCTGGTTAGACTATACTCCACACCCCTTTCTCGTTAGATTTCTGTGGCTTCCTCTTTCCTTTAGGATAAAATATTGACTCTTCTGTTTGATTTTAAATTTCTTGATAGTCTTGTTCTAACTTGTTTTCAAGTTTACTGTGTAGTATTCTTGTATGTACTGCATTTCAATCATACAGAATTACTTTGATATTTAATTTCCCTGAAAACCTAACTCATCTCGTTTGTTTTGTTCAACTTGTTCCCTTTGCCCATATTATATTCTGTCCTTTCTTCTGCTCCACAGAATCCCTTGCTACCTTAAAGTTCTAGCATAAGTACCATCTTCTTCTATATGAATCCCCTCATGATTTCCCTGATTGTTTTTTCCCCATTCCCCAAAAATGGTGCTGAACTTCCTTTTATAAGTTTTGTATGCATTTATAATTCATACAAGTACCTACCATGGGGTCTAGCATATATAATAAATGCTGGTTGAATTAACTAAAATAACAAGTAGCACTTCTATAGCACATTGATATTTGCACAATTATTTACAAACAAAAAACCTTCCAATCATCATAAGAATGCTTTGAGATAGATGCTATTATTATCCCCATTTTTCAGAAATAAAAATTAAGGCTGAGAGGCATAGAGCTAGTAAGTACCTGAGTCAATATTTAACCTCAGATTTTCAGGAAAGAAATTAGAAAAAAAAAAGACTTAATTTGGTATGGGAAGATTTGGCAAGTGGTAAGAGAGAAAGAAGAATGAGTTGAAACTGAGTTTGAGAACAGTTGTGGAATTAGCTAGCTTCAGCTGTTTCTTGAACTTTAGCAGGATAAATACTATGTTGGGAATCTGAGTATGAATAACATCCCTTCTCTCCAAAGATTGTCTCTACTATAACAGAAAGAGAGCCAGGAGGAGCTATTGAACAATGGTAATGTCATTCTATTTATCAAACAGCACAAAACACAATGGCATAATATATAAAGATTAATTTTTAAATAAGTACATAGTTATCCATCATGTGCAGCACCTTCAAAACTTCCCTGCTCACTCTCCTCTGCCCCCCAGGCAGAGGTCACCTAGTGCCTGAAGCCTTTAGGAAATAACACTGACTTTACAAAGTCACCACTCACCAATCTGTTAGATCTCTCATTGATAGGAAAATGAGAAGTCTTCTTAACAAAGGTACATTTGATCACTTCCTAAAGCTAACACTTAATTGTTAACTTTTGAGACCTGACTCTGTGGTGGAGATTGTCAGCAGTATAAAAAAGGCAATTCTATTTCAGTCCGATTGAAAAGAAATTCTGGAACTTGGAACAATTTTGACATTATATCACATAGACTATTACTGTACTTATTTTGCTTAAGTAGTTTTGGCTTGTAGAGCAGCCAGAGTATTTAGATAAATAAACTGCTTTCAATGGTGAAATTCCATGCAGAGAATTGGTACTTTCAGGAAATTTATAGCAAGACAGTCACTTTTTATGTAATGGAAAAAGCTTATTTGGCTAGTCCAACATCTCCCAGTAATGGGCAGCAAGTCGTATATTTCTGTTCTAGCATCTTATTAGAGAAAGATTCTAATTCCACTTAGTTTTCCCTCTGTAATGGGAAGCCTAAGTCTAGAGCTACCAGGTACCTGTTAAGTTAGGTTTCATAAGGAATGAGAACAAGTATGTAAAAACCTAAAATTACTAAGATTCTATGTGTGTGTGTGTGTGTGTGTGTGTGTGTGTGTGTGTGTGTTGTTTAGTTTTTTCTATTGTGTTTGACTCTTCATGATTCCTCTTTTTGTTATTGTTGTTGTTGTTGTTGCTTTGTTTGTTTTTTTGGTAAAGATACTGGAGTGGTTTGCCATTTCGTTCTTCAGCTCATTTTACAGATGAGGAACCTGAGGCAAACAGGATTGAGTTACTTGTCCCTGGTCCCACAGCTAGTAATTTCTGAAGCTGAATTTGACTGAGAAAGATTCCAAACCTGGTCCTTTATCCACTGTACTATCTAGCTGCCTTGTGTACATGTTAACAGAAGCATATTTTTGGTACAAATATCTCCATGTTTGTGTATATGTATGTATATGAGTGTGCATCTGTTTATCTTCTATATATCTATCCATCCATTTATCCATATCTGTGTCTGTTTCCAGCTATCTGTTTCTGTCTGTCTGTATGTCTGTCTCTCTGTGTCTCTGTCTCTTTGAAGGAAATTCCATTAGGAATATTCCAGGAAGTCCTTCATGAATCAAAGTTTAGGATGACTTGAAAAATAACCTTTTACTCCTGTAACCATTAGGTAACTGAGGATGGGGGAGGAAGTCCAAAGGGAATGTGATGCTTCCCTCTCTCCTTCATAGACCATGAAAAATGGTGGGATTGAATGAAATAATATATGCACCTTGGAGCTAAGAGAGGATAAACCAGACACTACGAAGAAAGGGAGCTTCTTGGGAATGCAAGTTTTTTTAGGAAAGAGGAAGAACATTAGGACTCTACAATAAACTCAATTCTAGGGAAAGAGAGTCAAATACATTCCAAGGTATTGATAATAGATGAGAATATATCAATAAGGGTTCAAGAACAATGATGTAAGAAAATACCCACTCCCTTCGAGTTAACCTTAAATTCTGAAGTAGTCAACTATCCACCAGAAACTCAGGCTCTCAGACAAGTACGACTTAGGATATATCTCCAGTGTGGGTGTTAGACTTGCATTATCTCATTTTATCTTCACAAAAGTCTAGAAGGTGGTGATATTATTACTTCCATTTTGTATATGAGGAAGGTAAGTTCCTCATAGACAGAATAAGTTTCTCATAATCATATAGTTTGCAAGTTTTGGGTTTGGGATTCTGACCTAAGCATCTCTTAAGTCTGACAAATATTAGAAAGTTTAAAAGATTAGGGTGGATCTTAGTGCCCACAGCATGTACCTTGAAATTTTGCTTTTACTTTGTATTCCCCATTATTCTTATTTTAAATAATTGTTTTAGTTTGTTTTCTAATTATATACAGTGTTTTATTAAAGGGGAAAGTTTAAAAGCAAAGACTACTTAAGTAGCTTGATTAATTATTTTTAGTTAATCTATAAATTTGGAAATTTGTGAGACAATTTCTAGTCATATGTAACAGAAATGTAACTCTTACATATAATTTGAAAGTAGCTACTATTTATCATGGCATATTGTTATATGTGAATGTGTAACTTTTCTCTTTCAAATAAGTAATTTCAAACCTCCAGTCTGTACAGTACAGATGGTCATGCATTGCTCTGATTTTGTCTGCTCTTTAATGAAGATGTCATATGTTTACTGATAGCTCCAGAAAATAAATCATTCTTATAACTGTATTTAAATTATAAATGTGTATCTCAAATAAAATGTACAATGTTAGTTTCTTTTGTGTTATAATTGATGCCTTATGTTTTAGCAAAAACAATTGCTTGCATATATTTATGCATAAATTCATTAAATGTTTCTACATAAAATATAACCAGAGAAAAGGATAATCTGTATTATTCCCTGTGCTATGACATCATCATTCAATGTCTTGATTTCTAGAGAAAAGCAACCTTTTGGGGGGAAATAATTGGAGGAATACATAATGGACTTAGACCTCTATTGTGCAGGATAAAGGCATGTGATCAATGGGACTTGTATTGTTGAAGCCAATACCCAAGTTCATGAGATCCATCAGTTCTACAAAAGAACTCAAAAGAAAACAATTACTAGTAATAAACAGGTTTAAAGAATGTTTCAAATGAGAAATTTTAGAAATCCTCTTAAAATACATCTTTTTCCTTTGTGTTATCAAGTGTATGCTTTTTAAATAATCTAACAATTGATTACTTATTATGAAAACCAGGTATTTCTAGTGACAGACCCTGCTTTTTAGTTTGTATCTGTAAAGAGGATGACTCTACTGTTTCTAGATAATTACCAGTTCTCATAGAGCTAATTTGTTCAGTTAATCCAGATATGCAACTAGTTGCCTCAAAACAACTTAAATGTTGATTTTGCGTTATGTTACATTTGTATATGTGTATTTATATTTATAGGTATATACTACATAACAATGTATATACACAAATATATATATGTACATATATCAATATTCATGTCCTCTCTGTATGTATATGTTTATATACATACATGTATATTATATGTGCATATGTACACATATATGTATATGATATATACATAGGCATGTGTGTGTATTATTATGTAAAACCCCAAAACATATGCCTATTTTTACCCTCAGAGTTCTGAAAGCAACATTAAAGGATTGTGGCTAATTTTATTGTATTATTCCTAATGAACACTCCCCCACATACACTATAATTCTCTTTACTCTCAATCATTTAAACTTCATTGAATTTTAGAAAGGAGAGATTTATTAAACATATATAATAGACATCTTTTCTAAGAAGATGTCACAGAAATATTTTCCCAACCTAAAGTACCCTCTCATCCTACAGATACAAAATAACTAGGGAGAAAAGACTCAAACTCACAGCATATGATTAGTGGAACTCCTTTTCTCCTTTCATGTGGCTAGGTGACCTTTCAGTACTTCAAAAAGATTTTTTAAAAAGAAACTTGCATATCTGAAGTAAAACACACAGGAAAAGAAATCAGTCATCAATGTGGATAAAGGGTGAAGAAAGAAAAAACAGGAGTTGGAACATAGTCCATATTTAATTCATAGTTTTGTCCTTGAGATGGTTTGGGAAATTTAGAAACTACATCATGAGATTTTTATTTGTTCCTTTGTTTGTTTTGTGTTGTTATGCAAACTCAAGTAGTTCTGCTTCCTATAATTTATGAAGACTTTTTGTTTAGTCGAGATGACTTCATACAAAAGAGCTTTGTTCACAGTGCATTCTTTAATTATCACTGTAATTATAAATGTTTTTGTTTTTACAAGGCAGATGCTCTTTGAATTTTTCTCAATCAAAGAAAGAGTTGTGGGTTCTTTAACTGCGTGATCATTATCCAATACAGAGGTTTCTTAAATTTGTTTTTGAAGGAACAGATGTTATTTTAAAATAGCTCAAAACTTATATCCATAGCTGTCAATGTAGATAGGTCAAGCAATATATGAACTTCACAGAAAATATGACTTTCTGTCATATTCAATGTCTTGAATTCATTACAATAGTTATGAAATACAAAGAAATGATGATTCATAAATGAGTTGGCTTACACATTTTTCAATGTTTATCTTTTATTGGATTTCACATTTATATTGCTTTTAGATTCATATACTGCTAAAGCTGCAAAGTACCTTGGAGACAAACTATTCTAATCTTGTGGTTCAAATGTAAATAGTACTGAATTTGTGGTTAGAAAACCCAAGTTAAAATACTAATTCTACCAACTTATTTATCTTTAAGTACTTAAGCAAAATCACTCCTTTGGACCTCAGTTTTCTATTCGATAAATTAAAGATATTAAACCAAATGACCTCCTGAAATTCCTTTTAATCTAGCTCAATGATTTTATGAACCTTACCTTTTCAATATACATATGAGGAGAGTGTAGCCTAGAGAAATGAACTGATTCACTCAGGTCACATGGCTAGCCAGTGACAGAGCTGAAGCTGAAATCTATGTTTTTCCTCAAAGGTCACTAGTCTTCTCCTTATATAACACTGCTTCTCCTGACAGGTTCTCTAGGCATTTTAACTTATATACCAAACATGTCAACTAGAATTTCATAATTGATCCAAACTATTTGAAATATTTTGGTACCTATATGTTATAAATTTATTTTTACTCTTACCCTTTGACTTACTTAGAAATATCCCTTGTTCTAATAATCTATTTCTTGTAAACATTCATTTTTCCATGTTGTCCTTGTGTATATAAAATCATTTTCTCATACACTCAGAATGTGACTTTCAACAATTATTTGTTAAGGACAACTATATGTAAGGAACTGTACCTAATTTCTTGGGATAGAAAATATAAATAGGACTGAGTCTTGTACTTCAAGAAACTTCTCACTTGTTAGTAGCTAATTCATGCAAATAAGTATGATATAACATTACCAATTTTTTTAATATTGCAAATGAATTCAGTCATTGATTGATGTTTTTGTGATAATAATTTACAACTTGCTGCCCAGGACCCTCAGTGCTCTGAATTCACATGGACCAAGTCCTATATAGGGAACTTGACACAAAGTGAATTTTATATCTTTTGATAGTATCTCCTTAGATTTACTCAGGAAAGTACTACAACATTCTCATAGTATCATTTGTTTATATTTTTCTAAATGTAAGTTAATATTCCCAATTCCCTCACAGATATTCAGGATACTAAAAGAATGCTGGGAATGAAAACTTGCCCCTACAGGAAATTCAATAGAAACAAAATATTATTATGAGTTATGGATAAATACTGTAAAATAATTCATAAAATATTCAAATATCTGTTCAGTACTTCCCCCAACCCACTTTCCCAGACATTGAAAATGACGTTGCTGTAGGACAATAATAGGACATTCCAATAAAAAAAATTCTACCTCTTGATGGCTCATACATACTCCATTCCAAACTTGTAATAATTACTCTTTTGTTTAGATTCCTTCCAAGAAACTGTTTGGGGATGACTGGCCAAATATTGCCATTCAATTTTATTCATCCTGTCTACATATCTTTGTCTTTCCTCTCCAATACAGATGTAGTTCCAGGAACATTGTGAGCTATGGCTGCTGCTGTTTGTTTTTCCTCCTAAGAAGCATAATACACCAGAAAATAACCTTCATCTGGAAAATTTGATCCACAATCTCTCAAACTCAAAAACTCTTGAACTTGATATTATCTGAAATGTATTTTTCCAAGGTGGATCTCTTTTCTTGTGCTGATCAATCATGTTCATCTATGCTTTTCAGTAAACTCCTCCATTTGTAGTTGTTATTATCAATTAAATAGGAAAACCAGTCTCAAGAACTCTCCTCTTAGGCACAGGGCCCTGCTCCTTCGTGTTAGGGAAGATTGGGAAATGCTACTTCCTTCTTTTGCTAGAATTCAAAGATGAACGCACAAGGCGAAAAGAGAAGAACACAAGTGAGCTTTAGAAAGAGTGGCTGATTCTTAGTAAATCAATCATTAATTGAGAAGGAGGCAGTGTCAATCTTTAAAACCCTAACAGTAGTGTTCAGTCATCTTCACATTCTAGATAAGGTAGACTTCAAGTTGTATATAAATCTACATCATTAAAAAAATTTAACAATGAATGTCAACATATTTTAGTCAGCTTTTTCTTCCTCTTTCAGTACTACAATATATAATATAATATATTACTAAACACTAAAAAAAAGTTTAGATGAGATAGGATTTCTTTCTCCCAAGAAGCCTACAGGTTCTAAAGAGAAAGTAAGCAATAGTATTATGCAGTGGATAACATATTAGGATAAAATAGAGAAAACTGTGTTGAATCCTATTTTAGTTATGACCACTAAGTCAACTTTTCAGAGTCTTGGTTTTCCCATTTGTAAAATGGGGATAATGATATTTGTACTACCTATCTCACATATTTGATATGGGAAAAATGCTTTGCAACCCATAAAGTACTGCATATGTCACATACATTTTATTCATGGCACAGCTAGACTACTGGGCCTGAAATCAAAAAGACAGCTTCTTGAGTTTCAAATCTGGCCTCAGACACCATATAGCTCTTTGACCTTGGGGAAGCCATTTAAACCTGTTTACTTCAGTTTCCTCATGTGTTAAATAGGATGAAGAAAGAAATGACAAACTTCTGCAGTATCTTTGCCAAGTAAACCCCAAACAGGGTAACAAAGTATAGACACTATTGAAAACAACTGAACAACAGAGAAGAAATTATCATTCATTCATTCCACTAAAAAGCATTAAATATCTTGTCAGTATTAGATACTTTACAAGGTTCAGGGAATAAAAAAATTAAGAATGAAATCATATTTTTCTTCAAAGAACTTCCATACTATTGGGGAAACTATATATAAAATAATCCATGTCTACAAAATAAATGTGAATACCAAAAAAATCATCATCACATGATTAATGGATAGGAGAGTTCTTAAACAATGTGCTTTACTACAGATAATATATTTGGAGATTAAAAACTTCTTTCTACAAGTGTTATAATTAGCATTTGTTCAGTCAAGGGCCTCTAGCTGAGGAAGCTAGAGATTAGACAGATTATCAGAGGTAAGCAAGTAGTCAGTACCTGTTTCAGAGGCAGGATGAGAAACAGAAAAAAATTAAAGACTGACAGGTGTTTGGCATCAGGAAATTTTGTCAGGTAGAAAGATGTTATTAGCTCAGCAGAACTGACTAAAAGTAGAAGAACAGCAGCAGGTAATAGGTAGAGCTTCAAGCAGAAAGGCAGTCAAGTTTTAGTGGTGGTGTCTTGAAGATGGTATCAGAAGGCTGAATTCTGAGTTAGGAAATTTAATTTCTAGCAAGAATGTGGAAGTTAAGGCAGGACCTCAAAACTTGAAAATGGTAATATTGGGAAAAGAAAAAAGGCAGAAACTTATGCATGGTGTGACATGACCTACACCCATCTACTAGAGTTGAACATATAGGGGAAAATTTGATTAAAAGAATAAAGTGAGGATCTGGATTCAAGAACTGGTGTGCTAGGAATAGAACCAGCAGAAACTGAAGCTGTCAAACCACCAAATTGTAAATCCAATTGTGCTTACATTTCATATACCTAAGGAACATGTTGGTTTCATAGACTGGGATGATGCAGAACATGATGACAAACTTTAATTGTTGGGAACCAACATAATAGGGAACCAAGAAGTCAAGCTATTCATCATAATCATAAAATTCATATGCTCAACTACTTTTGCTTTGTTATTTTTCCATATGCATAAGCAAAAAAGAGTTTTTTTTTTTCTAAAAATTCTATGAAGCTATAAGAGAGATGGTATATTCCTACTGGTGGTGGGGTCCTCAAATCTGAATATGTAACCTTGTGTCTTAGGTAAAGATTGAGAGAGGATCAGTTTTGAAAAAAACTTTCAGTTATATGGAAGAATATCTGATGCTGTTCTTGACTTTAAGCAAATTGCATTTTCTATTATGTTTAACCATGATTAAAAGGCCTTTACTGATATAAAGGGTATTTTTTTTAATGTGCCTAAATAGCGTAGCAGTGATATAGACTGAAATTTGGAGCTTTGACTATAATATTTTAGAAAGAAGTCTCATACCTAATGAGCAAATGGCAAAATTATTATTATTAATTGCAAAATGGCAATTTTATTAATGGTAAAATAAACTGCTTCCTTATAGGAAGGTCTTATTTTCTATATATAATATTGCATTGACCAAATCAATCAATCAATAATTAATAAGAAGTACCTCTGCGCCTGAGCTAGGCATTGTCAAATGTTTCAGAAAAGAACATGAATTGAAGGGGTTCATATTCTAATTCAAGGAGATAAGGCATGGGGTAGAATAGGAAAAGCTTGGAAACCTCAAATTTCATAGAATACAAACACACACAAATCAATTGAGAAAATATTAAACACTAACTGTATTTGATTCTTGTATTAATATTTTGATTTAATCATTGATTAATATTGGATAAATATTTTAAAAATGAATGTGATATACAAAAGAACTAGAAGAAAGATAATTGTGGGGGGGTTGTTTTTTAAAGGGGGACACTATAGGGTAAAGTAGATTCATTAATTTGGGGAATAGTTTTATTGCAAAATCTTCCTTGTGGTGAAGAAAAGTAACTTATTTATATCTTAAAGTTTTAGCTATTTTCCTAACATATTAAAAGGTTTTTTTTTTCCTTTTTTTTTTATTTTTATTTTTTTAAATTTTTATTTAATAATTACTTTATATTGACACTCGTTTCTGTTCCAATTTTTTTTCCCTTCCTCCCTCCACCCCCTCCCCTAGATGGCAAGCAGTCCTTTATATGTTGGATATGTTGCAGTATATCCTAGATACAATATATGTTTGCAGAACCGAACAGTTCTCTTGTTGCATAGGGAGAATTGGATTCAGAAGGTATAAATAACCCGGGAAGAAAAACAAAAATGCAGATAGTTCACATTCGTTTCCCAGTGTTCTTTCTTTGGGTGTAGCTGCTTTTGTCCGTCATTTATCAATTGAAACTCAGGTCTCTTTGTCAAAGAAATCCCCTTCCATCAAAATATGTCCTCATACAATATCGTTGTCGAAGTGTATAATGATCTCCTGGTTCTGCTCATCTCACTTAGCATTAGTTCATGTAAGTCTCGCCAGTCCTCTCTGTATTCATCCTGCTGGTCATTTCTTACAGAACAATAATATTCCATAACATTCATATACCATAATTTACCCAGCCATTCTCCAATTGATGGGCATCCATTCATTTTCCAGTTTCTAGCCACTACAAACAGGGCTTCTACAAACATTTTGGCACATACAGGTCCCTTTCCCTTCTTTAGTATTTCTTTGGAATATAAGCCCAATAGAAACACTGCTGGATCAAAGGGTATGCACAATTTGATAATTTTTGGGGCATAATTCCAGATTGCTCTCCAGAATGGTTGGATTCGTTCACAACTCCACCAACAATGCAATAGTGTCCCAGTTTTCCCGCATCCCCTCCAACATTCATCATTATTTTTTCCTGTCATCTTAGCCAATCTGACAGGTGTGTAGTGGTATCTCAGAGTTGTCTTAATTTGCATTTCTCTGATCAATAATTATTTGGAACATTCTTTCATATGAGTGGTAATAGTTTCAATTTCATCCTCTGAAAATTGTCTGTTCATATCCTTTGACCATTTATCAATTGGAGAATGGCTTGATTTCTTATAAATTTGAGTCAGTTCTCTATATATTTTGGAAATGAGGCCTTTATCAGAACCTTTAACTGTGAAAATGTTTTCCCAGTTTGTTGCTTCCCTTCTAATCTTGTTTGCATTAGTTTTATTTGTACAAAGGCTTTTTAATTTGATGTAATCGAAATTTTCTATTTTGTGATCAGTAATGGTCTCTAGTTCATCTTTGGTCACAAATTTCTTTCTCCTCCACAAGTCTGAGAGATAAACTATTCTATGTTCCTCTAATTTATTTATAATCTCGTTCTTTATGCCTAGGTCATGGACCCATTTTGATCTTATCTTGGTATATGGTGTTAAGTGTGGGTCCATGCCTAATTTCTGCCATACTAATTTCCAATTATCCCAGCAGTTTTTATCAAATAATGAATTCTTTTCCCAGAAGTTAGGGGCTTTGGGTTTGTCAAACACTAGATTGCTATAATTGACTATTCTGTCTTGTGAACCTAGCCTTTTCCACTGATCCACTAATCTATTTCTTAGCCAATACCAAATGGTTTTGGTGACTGCTGCTTTATAATATAATTTTAGATCAGGTACAGCTAGGCCACCTTCATTTGATTTTTTTTTTCATTAATTCCCTTGAGATTCTCGACTTTTTATTGTTCCATATGAATTTTGTTGTTATTTTTTCTAGATCAATAAAATATTTTCTTGGAAGTCTGATTGGTATAGCACTAAATAAATAGATTAGTTTAGGGAGTATTGTCATCTTTATTATGTTCGCTCGGCCGATCCAAGAGCACTTAATATTTTTCCAATTATTTAAGTCTGACTTTATTTGTGTGGAGACTTTTTTATAGTTTTGCTCATATAATTCCTGACTTTCCTTTGGTAGATAGATTCCCAAATATTTTATGGTATCAACAGTTATTCTGAATGGAATTTCTCTTTGTATCTCTTGCTGTTGGGTTTTGTTGGTGATGTATAAAAATGCTGAGGATTTATGGGGATTTATTTTGTAGCCAGCTACTTTGCTAAAATTATGAATTATTTCCAATAGCTTTTTAGTAGAATCTCTGGGGTTCTCTAGGTATACCATCATATCATCTGCAAAGAGTGATAGTTTGGTTTCCTCATTGCCTACTCTAATTCCTTTAATTTCTTTCTCGACTCTTATTGCCGAGGCTAGTGTTTCTAATACGATATTAAATAATAATGGTGATAGTGGGCAACCTTGCTTCACTCCAGATCTTACTGGGAAAGGTTCCAGTTTTTCCCCATTGCATATGATGCTTACTGATGGTTTTAAATATATGCTCCTGACTATTTTAAGGAAAAGTCCATTTATTCCTATGCTTTCAAGTGTTTTTATTAGGAATGGATGTTGGATTTTATCAAATGCTTTTTCTGCATCTATTGAGATGATCATATGGTTTTTGTTTGTTTGGTTATTGATATAGTCAATTATGCTAATAGTTTTCCTAATATTGAACCAGCCCTGCATTCCTGGTATAAATCCTACTTGGTCGTAGTGTATTATCCTGGTGATGATTTTCTGTAATCTTTTTGCTAATATTTTATTTAAGATTTTAGCATCAATATTCATTAGGGAGATTGGTCTATAATTTTCTTTCTCTGTTTTCAGCCTACCTGGTTTAGGTATCAGTACCATGTCTGTGTCATAAAAGGAGTTTGGTAGGACTCCTTCAATCCCTATTTTTTCAAATAGTTTATATAACATTGGAGTTAATTGTTCTTTAAATGTTTGGTAGAATTCACATGTAAATCCATCTGGTCCTGGGGATTTTTTCTTAGGGAGTTGATTGATAGTTTGTTCTATTTCTTTTTCTGAGATGGGATTGTTTAGGATATTTACTTCTTCCTCTGTTAGTTTGGGCAAGCTATATTTTTGGAGGTATTTTTCTATTTCATTTAAGTTGTCGAATTTATTGGCATAAAGTTGGGCAAAGTAACTCCTAATTATTGCTCTAATTTCCTCTTCGTTAGTGGCGAGTTCTCCCTTTTCATTTTTAAGACTAACAATTTGATTTTCCTCTTTCCTTTTTTTAATCAGATTTACTAAGGGTTTGTCTATTTTGTTGGTTTTTTCATAGAACCAACTCTTAGTTTTATTAATCAATTCAATAGTTTTTTTACTTTCAATTTTATTGATCTCACCTTTTATTTTTAGAATTTCAAGTTTAGTGTTTGACTGGGGGTTTTTAATTTGTTCCTTTTCTAGCATTTTTAATTGCAAACCCAATTCATTGATCTTCTCTTTCTCTATTTTATACAAATAGGCCTCTAGAGATATGAAATTTCCCCTTATTACCGCTTTGGCTGCATCCCATACATTTTGGTATGATGTCTCATTATTATCGTTTTCTTGGGTGAAGTTATTAATTATGTCTATGATTTGCTGTTTCACCCAATCATTCTTTAGTATGAGATTATTTAGTTTCCAATTATTTTTTGGTCTACTTCCCCCTGGTTTTTTGTTGAATGTAATTTTCATTGCATCGTGGTCTGAAAAGGATGCATTTACTATTTCTGCCTTACTGCATTTGAGTTTGAGGTTTTTATGTCCTAATATATGGTCAATTTTTGTATAGGTTCCATGAACTGCTGAAAAGAAAGTGTATTCCTTTCTGTCTCCATTACATTTTCTCCAGAGATCTATCATATCTAACTTTTCTAGTATTCTATTTACCTCTTTGACTTCTTTCTTATTTATTTTGTGGTTTGATTTATCTAATTCTGAGAGTGTAAGGTTGAGATCTCCCACTATTATAGTTTTACTGTCTATTTCTTCTTGCAGCTCTCTTAGTTTCTCTTTTAAGAATTTAGATGCTACCCCACTTGGTGCATATATGTTTAATATAGATAGTGCTTCATTATCCATGCTACCCTTTAGCAAGATATAGTGTCCTTCCTTATCTCTTTTAATTAGGTCAATTTTTGCTTTAGCTTGATCTGAGATCAGGATGGATACCCCTGCTTTTTTGACTTCACCTGAAGCATAGTAGATTTTGCTCCAACCTTTTACCTTTAACCTGCATGTATCTCCCCGCTTCAGGTGTGTTTCCTGTAAACAACATATTGTAGGATTCTGGCTTTTAATCCATTCTGCTAACCGCTTCCTCTTTATGGGGGAGTTTACCCCATTCACATTTATGGTTAGAATGACCAATTCTGTATTACTTGCCATCTTGTTAACCCCGGTTTATGCTTTTCTCCCTTCTTTCCCCTTTCCCCCCCTTCCCAGTATTAAGCTTGTGAGCACCACTTGCTTCTCACAGCCCTCCCTTTTTAGTATCCCTCCACCCGCCTTAGAGTTCCTCCCCCTATCTTACCCCTTTCCCTCCCAGTTCCCGTATTCCCTTCCGCTTAGCTTATTCCTTCCCTTTTCACTTTTCCCTTCTCACTTTTCAATGAGGTGGGAGAAGTTTCACCATAGATTGAATATGTCTTAAGATTTTTCACTTAAAGCCAATTCTGAAGGCAGTAAAATACCCACTATATTCATCCCCTCCATTCTTTCTCTCAGATATAATAGGTTTCCTATGCCTCTTCATGAGATGTACTACCCCCACTTTACCCTTTTTCTGGTACAATGTCCTTTCCACATCAATTTCTAGAACAAGGTATACATGTATTCTTTATACATCTATATAGTCAAAATATAGTTCCCAAGATTAATCTTTACCTTTTTAGATTTCTCTTGAGTTCTATATTTGTAGATCAAACTTTTTGTTAAGTTCTGGCTTTTTCATCAGAAATAGATGAAATTTGCTTACTTCGTTGAATGTCCATCTTCTTCCCTGGAAAAAGATGCTCATTCTTGCTGGGTAAGTTATTTTTGGTTGCATACCAAGTTCCTTAGCCTTTCTGAATATCATATTCCAGGCCCTTCGATCTTTTAATGTGGATGCTGCCAGATCCTGGGTGATCCTTATTGTGGCTCCTTGATACTTGAATTGGGTTTTTCTAGCCACTTGCAATATTTTTTCCTTCATCTGAAGGTTCTGGCATTTGGCCACTATATTCCTTGGTGTTTTGATTTTAGGATCCCTTTCAGTGGGTGATCGATGAATCCTTTCAATGTTTATTTTTTCCTCTGTTCCTATGACTTCTGGGCAGTTCTCTTTGATAATTTCCTGGAAAATAGTGTCCAGGCTCTTTTTTTCATCATGTTTTTCTGGAAGTCCAATGATTCTCAGATTGTCTCTCCTGGATCTGTTTTCCAGGTCTGTTGTCTTCCCCAGAAGGTATTTCACATTTTTCTCCATTGTTTGATTTTTTTGGATTTGCTTGACTGATTCTTCTTGTCTCCTCGAGTCATTCAATTCCACTTGTTCAAGTCTGATTTTCAGTGAAATATTCTCTTCACTCACTTTTTTAAAATCTTTTTCTAATTGTCCAATTGAGTTCTTTTGTTCTGTGGAATTTTTTTCCATTTCGCCAATTTTGTTTTCCAGTTCACCAATCCTATTTTTCAAGGATTTTACTTCTTTATCCACTCTCTCTTTAACTTTCTCCAGGCTCTTTTGCCAAGCCTCCCTCTCCTTTTCCCAAGCTTCCCTCTCCTTTTGCCAAGCCTCACTCTGCTTTCCCCATTTTTCTTCTAGCTCCCTTGTGAGAGCCTTTTTAATCACTTCTATGAGGTTCATCTGTGCTGAGGAACAGACGATCTCCTCTTTTGGGGATTCACCTGGGGACTGCCTGTTTTTAGTCTCCTCAGGATTTAGAGTCTGCTCTCTATCTGTGTAGAAGCTGTCAAGGGTTAAAGTCCTCTTCAGCTTCTTGCTCATTCTGTCTATTAATCAGAGACAAACTACCAAAGAAAAACAGAAAAAACTGGAGTCTTTCTTTGGGGGAGGGGTTGGGTATGTTATCGAGCTTCCTCTACAGACTGCAGGAGGCAGCAGTGAGGCACTAGCAGGACTGTGTTGCGCTTGCGCTCTGAGATCCCAAAGCGTGCTGAGTCACTGTGGGGATTGGGGGGGCGGCCAGGTCCCAAGAGACTCCAGCTGTTTGGGGTTGTATTCTTCAGCCCCGGTGTTTTTAGCTTCTCTGCTGGGCTGCTGACTTGCTACTGGAGCAAAGTATCCAAACCTGTAGCGAAGTTCTCCCCGCAGAGACGGCTGCGATCACTCCCCACCCCCTCTCCAGTCTGCTCCTGTGCTCTCACTGCCGCTGCCCTCAGCCTGCGCCTGATCCAAAACCGTCCCAGCCCTCAAGTAAAGACAGACCTTTCTTGGCGGATCTCAAGGATGGCTTCTCTTGGTAACTATATGTGGGTTTTTTTCAGTCAAGCATTGATTCAGAGGCTTGTAATTAATTGGATAGTGAGAGAAAGCGTGGAGCTTACGCAGCTGTGAGCCTCCTCTCCGCCATCTTAACCGGAAGACATATTAAAAGGTTAAATGATTTGCAATGTTACACATTTGAATTCTAGCAAACTAATATGGCCTGGTGTTTTACAGATTCCAACGTCAATTTTCTATTAAATATACCATGCTACCTTATACCAAAAAAGCTAGATTTTAGGCTAAGAATGATTAAAATATCAGACAGATCATAACATGTTGCATATATAAAACAATAAGTAAATATGCTGATACTTTTACTTTATAGTTATAGTGTTAAGTCTAAGGATTAATCTTTAAATTGAAAGACTGACTCGACATATGTAAGAATCTAGGTGACCTTTAAAAAACAAACTACATTTAATTGCATCCTTTGCTATTTCTTCTTTAATAGCTAGCTAAAAAGGTTAAGAAGGCATGTGTTAAAACAAAATTATATGTGCCAGGAATCTGGGAACATTAATTGACCAAGTTTGAGAGCCAAACCAATTAGAGCAGTCAGCAAATTTGCAGGCATATTATGGTTCAAAAAAAAAGTTGTCAGTAAAGGGTTGAGTGTAATGGTTTAGACACTACTGTTTAAAAATCTTAATAGAATAAATGAAAATAATGATGAAGGCAAACTAATCTTTTTAAGTACAAGTATTATTTTCATTAATCAATAACCATTTATTAGGCATGTACTAAGTGGCTCTTACTAGTCAGGTACTCTGGACATCCAAAAAAAAAGAAAAGGTAGTTTACATTCTAATTGAGTGATTAATATGCTTATAAATAGTTATGTATAGAATACAAGTTGAGTATGTAGAGAATAACCTTTGAGGGGCAGCATTCTCTAAAAGATACTATTTGAACTGAGTCTTGAAGGAACTTAGGGATTCCACAGGGCAGAGGTGAAGATATAAAATATTGTAGGCATAAGAGCCAGGTAATAATAAAGAATAGGAAAGAGAAATAGAGTGTTGTGTGAAGAACAATAAATAGACCATTTTGACTATATGGCAAAGAAGGAAATTATATATAATAAAAAAATGGAAAGATAGAAAGGGATCAAAATATGAAAAACTTTAAATGTAAAGCAAAGCAGTTCCTATTTGATCCTTGAGATAATAGGATATGACTGGATTTATTGAATGGGAGGGGTGTAGAAAGATGTATGTGACCTGTGACTTGTGATTTGGGAAAATAACTATGGTTACCACCTGAAGGAATCAAAAGGGGATTCAATATCTCAAACAAGAGTCATAAAGTCCCAAACTAGGGAAGTGGTTATGTGGATAGAGAAAAGGAGATACAATATGAGAGATGCTGAGGAATTATAAATTACAAATTAGATTTTGGGAGTGAATAAGTATTCAAGATGACAGTGAGTTTTCTAATTTAGATGATTGATGGGATAAAGGTGTCCTCAATAGTAAAAGATGAGGTCAGGGGGAAAAGATGAATTATGTGGTGAAAGTATTGCAATTGATATATCTAAAGAAAATCTAGTTAGAAATGTCTAATGCTCAATATATGATATGGAATGTGGAGCTCAGAGGAGAAACTTATTTTAATGCATGGGACTTAAAAATTTAATATTTAGGGGAAAAGAAAATATCCTATAGAACACTTACAGATAATGAGAGTGATGTGGATAAAGGCAGAGCTTAGGAGACTGAGAAAGAATGGTAGATGGATTATAGGAAAACCAGGAGAAAGCAAGGATAGAGAGAAGAGAAAATATGTAGATAGACACTATCAGCAGTGAACCATTTTTCATTTTTCTAACTTTTAATTCTCTAAAGTAATTAACTTATCACAATCAAGTATTTTTTTAAAATTTTGTTTTGGCTTTCTTCCATGGAAACTGGTTCTTTTTAAATCTCTGTTTGGGAATTGCCTAATTTTGGCCTGTATTTAGAGCAAAGGAAGCTAACTCATATTGTAAAAATTCTGAAGCAGTTCTTTGAGGCACTTTATTGCTACACACAAAAAAACAAACAAACTACTATGTCTTGCATTTCTCCCCTCTGCTTCCTTTATTCACGACTTTCCTTTCTTTGCCTCTTTCAGTATTCATTCTTATTGCTCATGATGTTCATTAGTGGCTTATTATTTTGCCAGTGTAAGACAATGGCCCCTTGGTACAAAAAAAAAATCTCTTTTCAAAGGTAGGTAAAAGGAATCCTATAAAATTGAAATATAGTGTAAAAAAGAAATATAGAAAGGAAATAGTATATTGTTATACAACCACAACTACAATATAGGTATACTTAACTGACAGAGTTCTGTCAAATGGATGGTTCAATAAATATTGCAAAGAGCCTAAATATGAAAGCAAACTATTGAAAACAATGAAAGACCACTCTATAATATTCAGATGGAGAAGACAGTTGCTAAATTTTAAAAATTTAATTTCGAAAAGTCTAAGAGTCTAAGCAATGAGCAAACTGGAATATAATTCTCCTTTTCCATTGGTGTACTTTTCTTTTAATTTCCTTTCTTCCTCTTCTACTACTATTTATTTTTTCCTTCCTCCTCCTCTTCCTTCCTGTCTGCCTTCTTTCTTTTTTCTTTTTAAAAGAACAAATTATAATTTAGACCTTCAGTTTCAGGGACCATCAGTTTTCCAAGGTGATTTGGTCAAAAAGCCAACTAACTAAACATCTGGGGAGGGTATTCCCTGGATGTTTTGGGGAACAAATATTTGCAGCTACAACTTGGTTATTATAAGAAGCTCAGCTGCAGACCAATTTGTTATGCATGTTTTCTTTCAAGTCCCATCACCATGCATTTTCTGAAATCAGTTCCTTTTTTCTTTATTCAAAGCATAAGGAACAACACAATAACTGTTCTCCCTGTAGTTCAATGCTTTCTGAATCCTATGCATTCCCCAAAGTTTTCCTTTTCTAGACAACTCTCAGTGTTGACATCCGCTGTGCTGTAATGCTATAAATTTGTAAAACATGCACTTGTGTTACAAATCCTAATACAGAATGGCCCTGGGAACTGAAGGTTTTCTTTAGCTGTAGCAGCATCACAATTTCATTTGATACTGTTAAGGAATGTTAACCAACTGTGGTGATTATGCTTTTTATTTGACTAAATATCCAGTGAGAGAAAAAAAAAGGATCATGAAATTTTATCTGTGTATTCATACATACATAACAGATAAGTTATATTCCTTTAATACAGCTTTTGGGTCTTTTTACAATGAAAAATGACAGATATATTCATATTTTTTGGAATTTATTCATTTTGTTTACATGAACATTTACATTTTAACCCTTTACAGAACCCAACTAATATAAGATATTCATTGTTAAATCTGTATGCCAATACTTATATAATCTTGTAAATTTATCTAAAAGTTCTCCTGGAACAGCAATCACAGATGCATGCCAATTCTTCCTTCTCACTGCCTTATACAGAGGATTATTAAGGGAGTAAAACTACTAAAGATATTTTTAGGTTAAAAAAATCTTACAAAAGAAATATTGCACAAAAGACTTGGAAGAACAAAGTTTTGCCTTATTTTTCAATGGATCCTTTAAATGATTATCAGTGCGGCTTCTGCATGGCATAGTGGATTGAGAGCTGGAGCTGCATTTAGGAATACTCATGTTCCTGAGTTCGAATCTGGATTTAGACACATTATTATTATTAGCTGCATGATACTGGGAATCATTTAACCCTATTTGTGTCAGTTACTTCATCTGTAAAAATGAGCTGGAGGAAAAAATAGCAAAGCACTTTAGTATCTTAGCCAAAAAACAAAAACAAAAACAAAATCCAGAACAACAACAACAACAACAACAACACAACAACAACAGTTGATATCACAAACAAATGAGTCAGATAAGACCGAAATAACCTTACAACAACAAATGCTTATCATAAGTATGGCTAAAATCTATTTCTAAATTTTAGCAATTAAGAATAACAGGAAAATTTTGATTTAACATGCAAGATAGCTGGGATAATTGTGGAACAGTTTTTGTATTTTAGTTATACAGAAATAATGTCAAATGATCATGAAGAAGAACCCTGGGAGATTGAATGAAGCTCCCTGACTTCTTGCCAAGTACTGCAAGGGATGCATAGACATAGATGGATTATGAGCAGTATTGTGGGAGAGATTACCAACACTGATGAAATCTCAGTCCACTTGCAATAGGATAAATTATACTCTTTAATAAATGTGAGTAAATATATATTAGTAAAACATGTAAGAAAGCCATTCATAACTTTTATTATTTTTATCAAACTTTGCAAAAACAAAAGAATAGAAAGAGAAAATATTTATAAAAATTGCTGTGTTCATAGGTATCTTTTCCTTTATGTTTGCTACAGGCTTGTTTTAGCTATCCTAGTGAACAGTTTCACTGGTGGAATTACCAGAAAGAGAAGAAGTGATTTTATAGTGTTAGAGAAAGGATAAATGAAAGAAACAAAGTGCTTTGTCAGTCACTCAGTCAATGAGGATTTATTAGTGTAGGCAGAATAAAAGTGAAGGCAGTTGGAATAAAAGTGATGTTCTGGGAAATCTTCTTGTTGGCAGAGTAGATATTCAGTTAACTGATGTCAAGCATTTATTGAGTGTCTGCACTGAGCCCATTACAATTCTAAATAATGGAGTGGGGGGAGGATAAGTGGGGATGGGAGTGTGTATAGCCATAATCCTTTGAATAGTTTTCTGTCTAATAAGGCTAACAGTAAAACAACAAACCACTAAACATTGATAATACTCTGGGCATAATAATAATAAATGAATGATGTGGCAAGTTTAGATTTGTAAAACATTCTTCATATATCATCTCATTTTATCCCTACAATAGCATTGAGAGATAGGTGCTCTTAGTATCTCCATTTTACAGATAAAGACACTGAAGCCAGTGGTATTTGCTCAGGTTTACAAGACCTAACAAAAGTCTGAGAGACATCCAGACTCCAATGCAGTCTACCATTGAGGTAGTGCATCTACCTCACACAGATTTTACAAATAAAGAAATCGGGGTTCAGAAAGGTTAAGTCACTTTACTCATTCTGACTATTCTCTAGAATTGGGTTGTCAAAAAGATGTCCTGTGACAGATAATTGACAACACTCCTAACTATAACCCTATCTAGTTTAAAGTATAATTAAGAAATAAACAAAATAAATAAAAATACAATAAAATATAGAAAATAACGTTAAAAATTAATCACTATGTGGTCCACAAGGATCCTTATCTATGATTTAGTGGGCTCTGTATATTTCTGATTTTGATTCCTCTATTCTTCAGAATGTACAGTGAAATCTCAGAGAATCATTGTGAGAAATTTTTCTTCACAAAACAACCTCATCTTTACTTTCATTTCATTAAAAAACCTGTTTCAATACTACTAATGTAATGAGTAGTTGAGGCAACATGAAGTGAAAGACAACTTAATTTTACTTTTCAAGACAAATTTATCCAATCATGAAATAAAAACTACATAAGAACTCTATATTTTATAAGAAACAAATGGATTTTTTTTTCTCAAATATATAGGATCTTAAATGGTGCAAAATAGTAAACTTTACTCTCTCTCTCTGATCTACTTTAATAGTGTTTCCCTTAATGAAATACTTGGTAATAAAATATTATCAGTGCATTGTTTGGAAGTGAGTTCATATTTGATATTTCTCTACTGACTGTATTTCACAGTTTGGTTGGAAGGCAGTACTTAACACCTATCTCATAATTCTGGTCATAAATTATGGCAGAAGTAAGTCAGTTTACATCTTAGGCAGACTACACCCATTGAGCTCTGCTGCTACGGCTGAAGTCTCCTTTGTTACTCTCTCTTTCGAAAAAAATAGAAACAGAAAACCTGTATGAGGCACAGATGGATCAGCAGCAGCACATGGAAATTATGATATCTGGTTCCAGGTGTTCCATTTTGCTTTGGTTGTTTTCCTGTGTGAGAGTGAATATGGGTGTGCTTTGGCATTTTTTCAGCTACTTTGAAACAGCCAGGTCCTGTGGGGGCTAACTCCATATTGCAGAGATACAGAAGTTGTCTGTGTCCACCAGTCACTAATTGCATCTCTACATAGCAGGTGCAGTGTGTGAGCCAAAGCCATTACTCTTGCTTCCTCATCCCACTGAGTTACTGTATTCTAAACTCATTTCCACAATTACAGAGCAGATTGTTTATGCAGACCAGAACCGGAGTGATTCTAGTGTCTTCCTGAAACTTCTCTGATTTCTAGTGGCTTTTCTTCTTATTCAAGGCTTATTTTTTTTCAGAAATCTCTTTGTTTCTCTTGCTCACCATTCTACTTCTACATTATATTCTTGAGAATATAAAGTAGGGGGTAAGATATTTCCTTGATGAGAATAAGAAGTATCCATCATTTTGTTCTTTAACTGGAAGTAATATTAGGAAGAGAAAATACTGCTAGTCTGTGGCAACAACCTGTTTGTCAATTTCCCAGCAAAGTTTGCCACTGTCCACAGTTTAATTACTCTCACTATAAAATAGGCTCTAGAATATGTGCTTTGGTAAAAATTCTAAACTCATCCTGGTCATCCTGAGTCTGTCCATAGTATGAAGTTGAAATGGCTATTTTGCTTTTGAGTAGAAAGAAAAATACCAATATATTGTGTTCCAGATTTCAAAGGGTCCATTTTGGTACATCTCTGACAAATTATATCTATGTCCTTTATATGTGGTTTATTATTTCTAATTGTAACTAGCAGATAAAAAGAGGATGATAAATATATGAAAAATAGGAATAATCCGTAAACATCTTGAAGTTAGAAGGGTGATAGAATGTAGGCATCTTGAGGAGATGTTTGAATTGTGTCTTTATATCCCCAGGGCTTAGCAGAATTTAACCTTTTATAATAGCTGCTTATTAAACTGAATTATTCCTATGTCTTCTCTGCTCCATGGATCTTAACTGAATGTTATTTACTGATTGACTAATATTGTATATATTAGGTCCCAAAACATTTTGTTAATTTAAGAATCTGAAATGCTCTAAAGGAACAAATTTGAGATCAAAGCCTCGTCATTTCTCAAATATTAGCAACACATTTTTTATCATTCCTATTTATTTGTGATTATCAAGAGGTTTTAAAAGGTATTGAATGCTAATGCCATTATGGAGGAGAATTAAGAAATTGTAAACAAGATAACTTTATCAAAATTTGTTGTCAGTCGATGAACAGTTATAAGTATCTATCTATCTATCTATCTATCTATCTATCTATCTATCTATCTATCTATATGTTTAAGAAGCACCGGAATATAAAGAAAAGCAAAAACATTAGTCCTCTAACAGAATTCATATTTTAATGGGGAAGACAACAGGTGAACAACTTTTTTCCATGACAAAGTATACAGGTAAATCCTTCAGACAAAAGACAGTGGAGGATATGTGAGAGGACCAGGAAAGGCCTCTTTCAGAAGGTGATATTTGATCTGAGTCTAGAAGGAGAGCAGAAGGGAGAAGTGAGAAGGCAGAACATTCCAGGAAAATGGGCCAAGCAGTAAAAAAGCACAGTAAGAAGATGGATCATCTCATTCAAAAAATGGCAAGTAGATTGATACTGCTAAACCGTAAGATACATCTAAGGGAATAAAATGCCAGAAGCCAGAAGATTCAGAAGAGACTAATTGTGAAATACTTTGAAAGTCAAACATCTGATTTTACATCTGCCTCTGGAAGCAATAGGAAATCAATGGAATTTATTGAGAAGAAAGGTGATTAATGCTGTAAAAAATTACCCTGGCATGGGTTCTGTCAATAAAAAGTTAAAAAAAAAAAAAGAGAGAACAAAGGTGACATGGTCAAATGTGAACTCTAGGAAGATTATGTTTTCAGATGTGAGAGGAGTTTTTATTTAAAACATGCTATTTGATAGACACTGTGGGATTTTTGTGAAAACAATTTAAAGCCCATATCACAGTGCATGGAATATAGATTTCTATATTATTACTATAAGAGTTAGCTAGTAGTATTAGTGGTGGTGCTGATAATAGTATCAATATTAAGAGTAGCAGCAGCAGCAGCATTAGCAGCCAACAGTGGTTGTTATTAGTATTTTCTTATTCGGTCCTAACAACCACCTTGGGAGGTAGGAAACTTTATTATCCCCATTTTACAGTTGAAAAAAACTAAGGCATACAGAGTTTAAATGACTAATCCAGTGTCACACAGCCAGTAATTATCTGAGGTTGGATCTGAACACAGATCTCCTTGATTCCAAGCTCAGAGATGTATCCATTTTACCATCTAGGGAGCAGTAGTTTGTCATGAATCACTTTATCCATTGAACCACCAGCTGCCTTTGGTGATAAGAGTCTGAATCAGAATTGCAGGCTTTTGAGTGAAGAAAAGGAAATGTATATGAGAGATACTTTGAAAGTACAAATGACATGACTTGGCACTAGACTGGATATGTGGAGTGAGTACAAATGAGATGTCAAGAATGATGCCTACTTTATAAGCGTGGGAGGCTGGAAAGAATGATGATTGTTTCCTTAGAAATGATAAAATTTGGCATGTGATAGTCAGGCAGAGGTCCTCAAACTTTTTAAATAGGGGGCCAGTTCACTGTCCCTCAGACTGTTGGAGGGCAGGACTATAGTAAAAACAAAAACTTTGTTTTGTGGGCCTTTAAATAAAGAAACTTCATAGCCCTGAGTGAGGGGGATAATTCGCGCTGCCGCATATGGCCCGTGGGCTGTAGTTTGAGAACCCCTTTTTGGAGGAATAAATGGTGAGTTCTGTTTTGGATATTTTTAATTTAACAAATAACTGATATGAAGTTGGTAATAATATTCAACTCGAGGTATAGAAAGATATTAGATCTGGTTTAAACATATCTGAGAATCATCTGCATAGGGGTAGTAATTGAATCAGCGAATATTGATGAAATCACTACAAGGATTAGAATAGAGGAACAAGGAAAAGACTTCTATGCCAAGGACGATGATCTATCAAAAGAGACTGAGAAGTGAGTGATCAGGTCTCATCCTAGAGAGAGAAGGAGAGAACAGTGGCACAAAAATGAAAGGAGAAAGTATCCAGAAGAAGTTGATGGACAGCATCAAAAAGGGTGAGGGGTTAAAAAGGTTATTAGATTTAATAATTAAGAAATCATTGTAAACCTTGAAGAAAATTATTTCTTTTGAATAGAATGGGGTCTGAAGTCAGGAAGGCTCATTCTTGAGTTCAAAACTGGTCTCAGGCACTTATTAGTTGTATGATGGTGGGCAAGTCACTTAACTCTTTTTTCCTTAGTTTTCGCATCCTTAAAATGAGCTGGAGAAGTAAATGGCAAACCACTTTAATATCTCTGCCAAGAAAATCTAAATGGGGTCATGAAGAATCAGACACAACAAATGATTGAATGACAATTTCTATCAAGCTCCATTACTTCAATCACATCAAAAGTTACACTGAGGGTTACTCACAAGACAGAAGAAAGGAATAATTGATGGCAGATGACTTTGTTAATTTCAGAGATATATACATTTATAGCTGGTAGAGATGACCAGATTAAATGAGATGGGTTTTTCTATTATTTTTAAGAGAAAGTAAAGATGAGTGTGATTGTAGGCAGTAGGGAAGTAGGTACTAAACAGTTATTAGATATTATTATGAAAATGGGTATAATAGAGGGGAAAAAAACTACAGAAGGTGGGACAGACTGGAATTAAACTTTATATGTGAAGGAAATTGGTTTAGCAAGAAAAATCTCTTTATGAAACACGGAGGAGAAAGTAGATAGAGACATTTGAGTAGAATCAGATGAGTTAGGAGTAAAGGGAACTTTGAAACTGGTATCAATTTGGGGCTAAAGGATAAGATAATGGGGAGTCTGGATATCATGTGAGAATCGAGAAGGAAAAAAGTGGTTACAGTAATATTCATGTAACCCAAGGCAAGCTACTTTACTGTTGTCTGCCTGTTTCCTCAATTATAATATGCATATAAAAATAGCACTTATATTTCAGTGTTGTTTTGAGGATCAAATGAGATAACTGTAAAAGTGCTTAGCATGGTGCCCTCACACAGTAGGAACTTAATAAATGCTTAGTTTCTTCTTGTGTGAGTGAAACAGAGAATTGTTTAGGGAGATGAAAAAAGATTGTCTTGTGAAGTGAAAGCCCAGTTGCAATTTTGCAACATTTATAGAGAACCCACTAATTGTAGTTTGATCACTTTTGTCACTTCTGTCTAAGTGCATATGCATAGGAAGGAACATGGTAGAAATGATTAAAGTAATAGAGTTTGATAGAAATAGCTGTTCAATCATTTGTTGTGTCTGTCTCTTTATGACTTCCTTTGTATTTTCTTGACAGAGATACTAGAATGCTTTGCCATTTCCTTTTCTGGCTCATTTAAGAATGAAAAAACTGAGGCAGAGTTAAGTGACTGGTCCAGAGTTTGTAGTATTCTACTGTGGACTGCTGCCTTGACCCTCTTTAGTTAAATATTTTGGCAAATTATTTTTGAATGTAGACATAGGTTGTATATTTATCACATTTGTGATTAATGAAAACCTGAAATACAATACAATTGCTTTGGATGAGACATAATCTCAATAGGCTCATGCAATGAGTCTAGCAAAACAAAATTTGATAAAAGATTAGTCAAAAATTCTGTGCTTAAGTTCAAAAATTAACTATAAAATATAATGGTAGAAATGGGGACTATTCAGAAATTCATGTGAACAAGATTCTGAGTGTTTCATTTACTGATGACATCTCATTTACTGATGAGTCATGTGCGTGATTTGCTAGTCACAAAGATAGTTGAAGCTTCATAATTTTGTCATTTGATAATCTGTTATTTCCTTGGTCTAAGGTCTCCCTAATTCTTATAAAAATTACATAAACTAAATCTTTATTAATAGAATATAGGTATAGAATAAGATAAACCACACTGTATTCTGTGTCTTTTCATCCCAGCAGAATTGTGTTCTGTTTTAGGTTCCACATTTTAGAAGGACAATTTACACTGACTACTGAGGCCAAAACAGAAGAGGATGAATAAGATAATGATCTGAAGCCTTATCTTGAAAAATAGTGCAAGAAATGAATATGTATGAAGAGCTATCTAGACATAATAATAATACCAATATGTCAGAAGCTACCTTATTAGATAATTAGTTTCTCTCTAAGTTGAAGGATCTAAGGGAAGACTGGATAATTATTTTTCAAGAAAATTATAGAAAAGATTCACCGATTAAATATCAGTTTGGATTAGATTGACCTAAAAATCGCATTCAATACTAGGAGTCCATTTTCTAAGGGGTGAGGAATTCTACTTGAATCCTGGAATGTTGTATCAATGATTTTGATTGAAATTTATCTTATAAGTAAATATGTCATGATCACATTTCAAGGAGAGCTTCTGCAATCTTGGAACAGCTTCTTTCTGGGTGGTATTTTAGTGGTATCAAGAATTAGAGTAGATGAAGAAAATGGACAGGGCACCTACAGAAAAGAAGCAATTTCCCCAAAATTAGCAATCTATCAGAACAATAGCAACAAGTTTAACTATTACCATTGAGAACTGTCAGTAATTAGAAAAATGGTATTTATTAGCAGAAAACACAATAAATTGCTCCTCAGATTTCATTGCTTTATCAATCAATGAAGTCTGGAATTGTTAGCATTAGCATCATCTCTTTCCTTGGAATTCACAGTGATTATTGAAATTCAATTAATTTTCCTTGATGGTTCCAATAAGTCCACTAATCCAAAACTATAAAATATGCTCAGGCTTTTTTTATATTATGATAAAATCTATTCATATTCTACAAAGATTCTAAATTTGAATATCTGAAAATAGCTCCTTTCTGATGTGTTACATTAATAAAATATCAATTGTATAATCAATATATTCAAATTTGTACTATCAAATAGAAAAGAAATATAAAAAGAAATTCAATACATATGTTTTCAGCAGAGTTTAAAATCAATTTTATCATGTTTCTTGATTTTTTCATTTTTTGAGTCAAAATATGCAATGGATAAAAAGTTACTTGAAATACTATCAGATATTTCATTTTGCATAAAGAAAACTGAGAATTTGGGGATTAGGGAATGGCAATGGGAATTAGTTTTGACCACAGGGTCCCATTAGACTTGAGAACCATAAGGTTATGATATAGACTAGTTTTATAAGTTAATGCCTTTCTTAAACAATCAAATTATCATATAGAAAAATCGACATCATTTTCTGGATCAATATTTGAGAGATTTTTTTTCTTTTGAGTTAAACACAATTAAATATAATATTTTATATCTCTGATTTATATATTAAAAATATATTTGGAATTTAGGAGCATTTAAAAAAATTTTCAGTTAATATTTTCTCTGCTTAAATACTTTATATTTCTCACCGCATGTAAAATGATGATAAAATATGTAAATATATTACATAATCATTATTATTATTTTCTTTATTGTTTAAGAGGACAACTAAGAGAATACTTATATTGATTAGAAAATGGTTGATTACTATATCTGATTGCTTGCTGTCTTGGATCAAAGGGGGAGGTAAGAGAGGGAGGGAGAAAAATCTGGAACAAGTCTTACAAAAATGAATGTTGGAAACTATCTTTACATGTATTTGGAAAATAAAATACTATTGGAAAACTAAAAAAAAAAAAAGAAGAAGAAGAACTTTAGCACTGCCTAAAGTCTTTTTTTGATTTTTTAAAAAGGTAGAATAAACTATCTGCAATGCTATATGGAATATAAAAGAGATTGATTTTTAAAAAGGAAGATATTTTTCTAAAAAGAATGATTATCTACTATAAAATTTGCCCCATAATCCAAGAAATTAACGATATACTCCTCCTTAATTAAGCTTACCAATAGGATATATTTAAAATATGTGTGATTGTGTATGTGTATTTGTGTGTGTTTTTACTTGTCATGCAGAAAGGATCATTGTAAATAGTACCTCTGGCAAGGGATTAGTAGGGGTGCAACCAGCTTTCACATCAGAAACAAACTAGAAACCCTATTCCCAATTCCTAAACTAGACCAAAAACAAAAAAGATACCTTGTGAACTGCAATCAAAATTCTGCATTGAGCTTACTAGCTCTCAATTCCATCTCTTAAAAAGTTAATTGGGAAAAGACAAAGTACTTTTCTTTGTTTCTCCTACATTTTCTTTATGTCCAGGTTTGTCAATATATTGAATTAAATACATAAATACAAAAATAATTATTTCTCATCTTGATTGTCTTGTGACAATGATGCACTATATTCACAATTTGGTTATTCGGAGTTTTCTATCAAAATGAGATGATAATTGCTACTATCAGATTCCTTTAGTAAATGGACTGAATACATAGAAAGATAAGTCTAGTGAATGGATATTTCATTCTTATATTTATCTGGTGACATAACTTCAAGGATCATTAAAATTAGAAGTTTCATATAAATATTCTATGAGACAAGGATTTGCTAATATGAGAAAATGAAAAGAACTTTAAGAAATGTGATTTCTTTGATCAATCACCGCTGTTGTAATAATTTCTTTCAATACTGTTTCTATCTTAAATTTATAGAAAGAATTTCTTATGATACACAGATATTAATATGATGAGCAGTCAATGAGAACAAAAACAAGTAAATGAATCTACATTATATACCTGTTTATTTTCCAGATGATGATGATTCAAGATGTTGCTTGTTAAAGTCACCACACTAATAAAGCAATCCTATTTTAAAGGAGGCTGTCACTAAGACAAAAGTAAACCTCCAGGGAATTATTAATATATTGATCCTTTGCATTAAGCAAGGACAACACTCTTTTCTTATCTGCCATCATGTACATATATGTGCATATGTATGCATATATTTAGATTTATATGCACATAATACATATATGAGCTCATTTTACTTCTCATTATACCTACCATTATACACATAACCAACATTATTAAATAATTAGTGTAAACCTAGTTTAGGTCTTAAATTCAATCTCACTCTAGTTGGTTGCTTATAGGAATGAGCAAATTAAGCAGAAACAGTACACTAAGGCTAGACTTAGTCAACTGTCCATGTGCGTCCTGGTGAACTTCTACTTCATTATAACTGGTAGAAATCACTCTTATTCAAACTTGAAAATTTATCTTTAGATTGAATGCCCTAATAAACATTAATTTAGTAATGTACTTTAAAGATAGTTGATTAATCACAATGCCTATCTTCTGTGTACATGCCTAATTCTATTTTGGCCACTTCCTCAGGGCCTGCTAAGTGTAAAATATTATGATTAAGTTGAAGGGGAAGCAAGAGTCATGGATAGAACTCTGGTTTGGGCTATCACGGGAAAAAAAAAATGTTCACATCTCACCTCTGATGCTTACTAGCTGTAATCATAGCAGTCACTGAAATTCTTTGAGTCCCAGTTGTCTCATATGTAACATAAAAAATGATTTATATAGTATTTATCTTATAGCATTGTCATGTGTTTCCAAATATTGACGGTCCTCATTTTAGTGAACTCTTCTGCAGATCTCTACATAAAACAATTTTATATAAAACAAATATAAATTTGTCCTTAAAACCCATCTTACTTAACTACATGATATAGGCATATGCCAAATAATACATTCATGCAAATCATGGAATATATTAATATGTATATATATCAAATACTGTACCATTATGATAAACATGATTGCATGAAATGAAAAGTAAAGTTGATGAAAAAGTAGGCACAGTTCTGTAAATAAAGTTAATGTGGGTATACGGTATATTGCCCTTTCTCTATCCAATTACACATAGCCTTAATCTTTGGTAGTTAGCTGCACTTTTTTTTTTTTAAATGAGACTGTCAAGACATGCTGGGGCAGTGATTCTTTTTTTCCCCCCATATATCTAACAATAGCAAGAAATATCTTCACATAGACTTTGCACTTTTAAAAATCTTCAAATATCTGAATCCTTCTTTTCCAGTACAAGGAAAAACCGTCACTCAAATAATGAAAAGCTTCTGGCAACTGTTTCATTGTGAACCTTTTCAGTTCAACATGGTGTTCTGAAAATTCTCTTCTGCAATTTTTGCAGCTAGCAGCTGAATCAGATCCTTATTCAATGGTTATTCTCCATGAGACTTAATCAACTCTTGAATATCATTCTCATCTACTTCTATCTTCAGTTCTTGTGCTAATTTTACAGTTTTGTTACTCACTTCTTCCAATGTTTCATGTTTGTGAAATCCATGATAATTGGCAGACAACTGTGAACACACATTATTTCAGATTCCTTTCTTATATGTTTCTATTATATTTCCCCAAGGCTTACAGAATTCTTTATATAAAATTGAATTTAAGTGATGCAAATTTACATAAAGCAAAAAAATGTCTATAATTATTGTCTGTATTAGCTGCCTGTATACTTTGACTACTTTATAAATGCCAATTATTATTGTGTGATCTAGTCATTTCCCCCCCAAAGATTCCATTCTTTATATTTCTGTAATATATGGGGTCAAAGGTGTTTCCCTCATGCATAGTGCTATTTTCATGTGGGTGGAGACAATTTTTCTTAAGTGTTCCTGTCAGCTGACTACAGGGTCATGACTTGACTTAATCCAGTACTTCTATTCTACTCCTCATTCAGGAACAGACATGATGAGGGAAAAAAATATGAAGAGTAAAATAGCCTTTAGCTTTGCATTGTTTGTCAAGCCTATTTTGCTTAATAGAATTGTTTGAACTAATGAATGACAAAGGATAATCATGAATTTCAGATTACTGTTGTTTGTTACCTGTGAAGTTTATAGCCATAATTTTATACCTACCCTGTTTTAATTTGAAGACTTCAAAAACTTGACATAAATTTTAATTATCTTTATCCTTTAGTTGCTCAAAATCTGTCCAAAGAGAAGCAAAAAAAAAATTATATTTCTTCCCACATTATTAATAATTGATCTTTAAAAACATGTTAAAGGTTTCAGCTTACTTTACATGCATTACACTATTTAAGTCTGCCTACAAACTTCTGACTTAGACATCACATACATAATTATAACCATTATCTAGATAAGCTCACCTCATGCCACAAAACTAGTAAGTATCCCAAACAAGATTTTAACACAAATCAGCCTCTTTCCAAGTTTATCATTTACTTGCAATATGCAAATAAGTACCAACTCATCTCTAGTTGAATATTCCTAAAATCTTCTCTATTCAAGGTAGACAATAACTTAAAATTGTCTAGATAAAAAAAGTAATTAATGGTGTTTCTTTCTTATTTATTTATTTTAGAAGATCTGTTGAAATTTTAGAAGTTTTATATTATATAGGTGATAAAATTCTCCAAAGACATTTGTAAGGTTTTGTAATTAGAACAAAGCTATGAAAGTAAAATAGCAACATCCATTTAGAAAGGTACTTAGATTTTCACAGAAAGGAAAGAATATGTAGATTGTTATGATCTATTTAAAAGAAGGGGAATGGGTGTGGATGTGGATGTGAGTCAGTGTATAAATCTGTAAAACTTAAGGAGACAATTAAATTATGAAAAGTACAATAAAATGACATAATAGAAAACAAATTAAATGACATAGTGAAGGAAGTCTAATTTATGATAGTAACATTATTCTTTTGTTACTAGATAGGTTAGTATTAAGGGACAAGTGTTTGTAGATTTTCAGCATAATATTAACATGCTTTTGAAACGAGTTTATATTTTCCAATATAAAACACACTTAAAATTCAACTCAATAAATTTTTATTAGGCATCTATGCATAGCATTATTCTAGGCACTATGGAAATGCAAATTTTAGATTCAAATAGAAATTTGTCTTTATTGTGCTCTAGTTCAAAATGGTTATGAGATCACTCTGTATCCATAGCATTTCAAAATTATAAAGTTGAGATATTAACACAAATTTCACAGATATCTAAATCAGTAGCCCAAGGGAATATTGTAAGCAGAATATAAACTTCAAAATTGTGAATGAAAAATGTCTACTTTATACTCACATATAAATGATATTATTTATGATCAGCCTTAAAGAAAGAATTGCCATATTATTTTAAAAATGTTATTATTTTTGAAGCAAATAACCAAACTTTATTGAAATGTTCTCCATGTTGAAAGATAACAGAATAGAGCAGGAGGGAGGAAGTAAGGAAGTTAAAGAAAGAGTTGAAAGAAGAGAGAAAGGGAGAAGGAGAGGGAGAAGGAGGGAGGGAAAGAAAAGGGAGAAGAAGGGGAGGAGGGAGAGAAAAGAGAAGAGAAAAGAAGAAAGAGTGAGAGAATGTGTAAAGTACTGTTACTATATTCTAGGCATTCTAAATCTTGAGGATACAAATAAAAGCAAGTAATGACAATTCCTACCTTCACATAACTTACATTCCAACAGGGGGAAAAATATGTAAGGAGAAATGGAGTCAGGGAAAGAGAAGGAAGAAGAAGGATATTAAAAGTTTGTGAACAAAATGAAACATTCTTTGACATGGCTTGAAATAGTTGTAGAAGTAGTAAATCATCAAACTAGAAATCAGGACCTCACCTTAAAGCAAGGAAGCTGGAGAGGAGGAAGATGAGTTTAAAATATAATTGATTCAGTGCTGGACTTAAGAGTCAGGAAGAATTGTGTTCAAATCCTGCCTCTTATACTTGCTATGAGCAATAATTAAGCAATAATTTCTTCAAAGTCCAGATCGTTCATAAAGACTATAAGTTACAGACTGATGAAGCCAAATCTTTGATGTATTGATATTTGCAATGTCATATTTATTTTCATGACTTAAGAATGAAATATGTAAAGCTTCCTCCTTCTTTCCCAGAAGAGGAACTTGGTAAAGCAAAATCTTTGATTATCTAGAATATGGTCAATGTTACCACTTTTCATTAGGATTGGTATCCTCAGTCCTATCCCACACTGATTGATTGCTGGTGTCTGAGCTTTTCTGCTCTACCACTTGTACCTTCCTCTAGTGTTCTTATCTGATAGAAAATATTGAGGAGATAGAATCTCCTTTGTATCTTCTCTATTGTATCCTTTCTATATTTTCAGTACCAATTTTTTAGGGTCTAAATAAAGACTTCTGAATTTGTTTCACTGACTTTAAGTCTTCCCCACTTATACTGCAGGGATTTGAACTGGTTGTTTATTCTTCTAATATAGAATTTTCATCTTTAACAAATTTAGACAGTCATATTGGATAAGAATGTAATGGTTGGCCTACTATTGATTAGATTTCCCCTTTATTTTATTCTTGAGTATAATCTCTGTATGATACGAGAGGACATATAAGCATTTTCAGAGTTTATAGTTGTAGTCATAGCTTTGTATTTCATTTTCCTCTTCCCTTCCCTTTTTTAAGTTTAGATCTTTTGATTTTTCTGATTGACTTAAAATTATAAGGGAAATTCCTATTTCAGTTCTGGGGGATGATATAGTAAAGATCTATAAGATGAAAAAAGATCTGAAAGGTAAGATTTATAAGATAAGAGGTCACAGTGCCTGGATAATTCAGATAGCTTCATTAGTTAGGTCTTAGAGCATTTTACTGAATTCTTGATTTTTATTTGTGATTTAAATAAGTGCTTTAACGGGCAACTTTTAAACCGTTACCTTCATTTATAAATATATCACTCTCCTTTTATCAACCCAAAGAAACATCATTGCAATGTAAAAAAAAATGAGAGAGAAGAAAAGAGAAAAACAGACACACAAAAGCAAGAGAGAGTAAAAGAGAGAGAGAAAAAGAGAGAACAATTCAACAAAACTGTTTAAAATATCACCCAAGTATGAAAATATATGCCATATCTCATCTTTTCCAAGAAGGAAGTTAGATATATTTTCAGTGCTTTTTTGCTTACTATTTACATTGTTATAGTCTTTGAACATACTGTTGTGCTAACTCTGTTGAGTAAATCAATAATTAATTCATGAGATTATATAATGGGGCTTCCATACCTGATTCTTTGGGTATATGGTGAAAAAGTAAAGGGAGGGATAGAGAGGCAGTTGGCATTGGATTGTATGGTAAAAGAAGGCAGACAGCTTAGGGATGAGGTTAAGGAATAGTTAAGTCATTTATATACCATGGATTAGAGTTTGAACCACTTGAGCCACATGAACCCTTAAAAGATGAAAAAGTGCTTGGTGGGAAGGAATTTGAGAACTCATTTTGTAGAGTTTTGTGGGGATACAGAATAATTCTTATCCATACTACCTTGGGATTATCTTAAAGTTGTCAGTAAAACTTTTGATTTAGCATGTCAACATCATCTGAAAATAATCTAACTTTTGGTGTTCTGCTATATTAAAACTTATCAATTATTACTAGTAGAGGGAGTTCCTACATCAGTAAGTTTAGAGGCCTAGTCTCTATCCTAGAATATTCAGTTTCTAAGGTCTTTTCTAGTTTTAATGATTTATAAAACCTTTTTTTAAAAGGGGCATACTTATAATAATTAACATTTATATATTGTCTTAAGCTTTATGGAGTTACACACACACACAACAATTCTCAAAAACCAGATTATGGATATGTTGAAACCAAGTCTAAGAAAGAAAGTAATACACTTAGTCACATGTCTACTATTAGATTTTTATTTTTATTTGAATACATATACTCACATCTACTCCAGTACTCTTTGAAGTATACATTATTGCCTTTCTCTCTCTCATAGGGTTATTATAAGTATAAATTGAAAATGTCAAACCAAGTACCTTATTATATCATGTATTCAGTTTAATCAATTTGGATTTTATTGAAAGATACCAGTTCTCCTACAGTATTCATGAAAGAGCAATGTTTGGAACAGAACTCATGTTAGAAAGATACATTCTGAATAAACTTAGCTTAGCCTGATACCCAGAAAATTAAACTTAATATATTGTTATGTTATGTGAGAAACACAGACTTATGAGAGATACTGTATTGTAGAAATAAAGCAATTAGTTCATATTCTTTTGCTTTTAGGATCCTTTTCACTTTTTTAAAAGATGTTTTCTCAAGAAAAAGATATGAAATACTATAGACTTAAAAAAAAAGCTATAAACCTTTGAACATCTTAGATTTAACCACTGTTTCCTGTAGGCCTTTGGATATGAATTGTATTATCTCTTATAAGTTAAATAATTCCTAAACAAAAGTCACTAAAATAGCAGAAAGAGTAAAAACACTGTGGACTTTATAAATGCATAGTAATCAACTTGTTCTAAATTTTGAAGAAGAAAAAATATTTCCTTGGTATAACTCATACTTGATCCTATCAGGCAAAGAAAAAATCATCTTTTAAGGGCAATGTGTGTGTCTAGATGTGTAATAGTGTAATAGTGAAGAAATGTATTTTTTGCTTAGTACCAGTATTGGAGGATGGAAGAAATTTTTTTCATTGCTGAGTAGCCATGAAATAATTTTGAATGCTTCTTCTACATATGAAAATGAATTTTAATCCCAAACAAGGGTATGCTCAACAATAAGGATAAGCTTAAAGAGTACAATAGTAGTATAATATTGAGTAATAATATTAAGATGGGTATACAACAAAACAGCATGTGACATTTTATTGATATAATAAACTGCCTCTACCAGTAAAAATTGGAACGTTTTTGCAGCTCATTTTCTTAATGGTCTGCCATAAACATTAAGAGGTTTACTGACTTATCTAACATCATAGAGTTCAGTATGTGTCAGAGAACATCTAGGAGTGTAGTACTTCCTGGCAATGGTAGAGAATAAAAAAAAGAATAGAAAAGGGAAAGAAAAAAATTAGAACGTAAGACTTTTTTGATAAAGAGTAATTTGGAGATGGTACAAGGCGAAAGCTTCTGAGATTCTCCTAATCAAGAAAATTGTTATAGAATTAAAATATTGAACTGATAAAAGACAGAAGATTCTTAAGGGCAAGCCTTTAGTCTATCATTACAAAGTTTAGTTAAGGTTGACATCAGTGGAAGAAAAAGAGTCAAAAAGACTCTAAGGTGAATGACTAGTGGGCCCTTTATATTAATATAAGTGAAGTTCTCCACATTCAAAGTCTGGTTAAAAAGATTGTTTGGAATCATATTAATAACTATATATAGCAGGGTATTCAATTAGTTAATATAAACCTGGTGAGACTGCTATCTCTAAATGAAATTGGTTTCAACTGTCCCAACAAAAGGGAATCTTTGCTTTTGGATGGCATCATAACCTCTTATACTTATGTTGTCTTTCTTAATTCAATATTATCATGAGATCTGGGCTTTTTCAAGTTCTTGATTAGGTATGGGTTGGTCTTTTTCTCTGGTACCATATGTATATTGAAGAGTCTCTAAAAATAGTTTGTCAAAGACATATGACCCATGCCCTTAACACAAACATAAAATTTCTTAAAGACTCTTAAACAATGAAACAAAATAAACAAAAAAGACCCTAAAACAAACCCATAGTCACATGTCTACTATTAGATTTTTATTTTTATTTGAATACATATACTCACTTCTACTCCAACACTCTTTGCAGTATACAATATTGCCTTTCTCTTTCTCATAGGGTTATTACAAATATAAATTGAAAATGTCAAACAAAGTACCATATTATCATGTTCTACTGACCACCAGAAGCACTCTTTGAACAATTCATATCAATATTTTGGAAGGTTTTCAAGTTCCAAATATCCTGGTCTCATGCTGCTTTATTTCTCCAATTATAAGATGGTACATTTCTTTTTACAAATGGTAGTCTCTTTAGGAGAACAATACCCAAAGACACAGATCAGGAACATTCAAACTTTTAGGAACATATATAATTAGTATTACTTACAAAGTAAATAGCAAAGTAAGAAATATTCAGTTTTGAATTTTGTTAATTTCTGGTATTTACACAGTAAAGAAAACAAACATGACAGAAAAAGCCAGCCAAAAATTAAAGGCTTATGAACTCCCTTATCAAGATATTTTGGGCAAAGGAGAAGAAGAGATAAATCGTCTATGTTCTCCCATTGCTATAGACCATTCTGAAAGTCTAACTGAATGAAAGACAAGATTTAAAAATGTGTGTGTGTGTGTGTGTGTGTGTGTGTGTGTGTGTGTGTGTATGCAGGGAGATTCATTTTAATAAACTAGAAAATGCCTTCAGCAAAGGTACATTTTCCTGAATCTGTGAACAAGTCCTTAGAAAGCAGCCTCAATTTCTGAAACACTATCAGTAATATCAGTTTTAAAAAGTCCACCTTCATAGATTTATTATTTGGAATTCTATCAACATGGTTTGGGTTCTTTCAAATTAATTGGGTGCCTGCTAAAGATATTATTCATACCATTCTATAATTTACATTCTTATTCCTTGTCAAACCATATATTTTTAACTTAAAAAAAATTCTACTACATTTAAAACATCCAACATATTTGCCATATACTACAACAAACATTTATTAAACATCTACCTTCTGTACAGAACTATGTTAGATGTAATTTAGACAAATCAGAGATCTTACCCTCAAGAAGCTTGCAGACTAACAGTGTATACTTGTAAGAGTACAGCATATCTTCCTTTTACTGAGATGATATAAATTAGGTGATTAAGTGGTAAGAATTTTCTACACAGAATGAAAAGGAATAGGTTTCCAAGTCATTTTGAAGATTCATGCAGTAAAAACCAATTACCATAAATAAAAAAGAAACTGCTTTTGCTTGGGATCAGAAAGGGAAAGATATGGTAGCTATAGCATTTCACATGTTATAAGGATATGAAATATGTAAGTTTTGAAAGATAAAGATGTGGGAAGTTCTGTCATACATAATAGTGCAATTCTCACAACAGTTTCAAGCACTTAAAACTTTTAATTATCTTTTATGAACTGTTCTAACTCCATCACTGTTTTCTATTTTCTATAGTGGCCTCAAAGGTTTATAGACACAAGTTTTAGCATTGTCTTATTTTGATAGAAGTCCAAGCAAAAATTAAGACCCCTCTGGGATGCATAAATGAATAAAAAAAAGGAAATTAAAAAATGGTCCTTTAAAAAAGGGAGCATTATCTCTCCTACATATCTCTACCTCCAAAACTAATTCTCTTGTATGGGTTCACAGTTAGGGGCTTTTTTGAGGAGACAATAACTCCAATATTCTGGTTCTAGTTTTGGTTCTCTGCATTATTACACTAATAAATAAACATACAAAGAATTTTTAAATGGTTCTTTATTAAAAAAAGAAAATGATTTCCTCAGAAAGAACTTCATGATCATCATTATTTGTAAGTGACAAATTATAAATGTCATAGCCATCAATCAAAATAGATTTTATTTAAATTGTCAGTATAGATTGATTCTAACTTTATAGTAATAACAAAAAAATGGCTATAATTTTGCTTTGAATTAGGAATTTAAAAAATTTATTTGGTATCTATTTTGCTCACAGAGGATTTTTAGAACTCAAAAAAGAATTCAAAATTCAAATAAGCGGTATTGAGGAAAAACTAACTAAATAAAAAACATCCATGAAAAACAAGAAGCTTATGAGAAAAAGTTAATCAATTAGAAAAAGAGGTACATAGTCTCAAAGATGAAAATAATTCTTTGAAAATTATAACTGGGCAAGGGAAAGTCAGTGACTTTATGAGATACCAAGAAATAACAAGAGAGATTTTAAAGAATGAGAAAATAGAACAGAATGTGTAACATCTTAGAGGAAAAACTATAGATTTGGAGAATCTATCAAGAAGAGAAAATATAAAAATAGTTGCACTACCAGAAATTTATGACCAAAAAGAGAACCTTGACACAATAATGCAAGAAATAATCTAAGAAAATTGTCCTGGAAAGATAGAACATGGTGGAGGAGGGTGAGGGGAGAGGGAGAGAGAGGAGAAATAGAAAAAAAAAATCAATTATCACCATCTCAAAGAGTTACTGTGTGGAAAATACACAAGAATATTGTTGAATTGAAACTCCCACATCAAAGAGAAAATTTTGCAAGAAACAAGAAAAAAAATTCAAACACCCTGGAGCTACAACTAGAATTGTACAATACTTAACAGATACAATAAAAGATTGCAGGTCCTGGAATCATATCTACCTACAATCAAAAGAACTAGGCCTGCAGCCCAAAATACCATATTCACCAAAATTATCTATAATTCTGAATGAGAAAAAATAGGCATTCAACAAACTTGAAGATATTAAGGACTTTCTATCTTTCTAAACCCAACCTTAACAGAAAATTTAACATATAAGAGTAACTATGAAAAATTAGTTTTAAGGAACTTAACATGGACAGACTGTTTAAACATAGACAAATTATTTGTTTTTTAATATATGAGTTTACCTATGTGTGTGTGTGTGTGTGTGTGTGTGTGTGTGTGTGTGTGTGTGTGTATAAAATTCACATCAACAATAGGATAGCTAAAAAGAAAGATCGAAGTTAAGGTTAGCTATCACCATCATGTTATACAAATGAGATGCAGAAGAAGAATAGATGCAGAGGCATTAGAGGGAGGAGAACTTCTAGTTCTCAAAACTTACATTCGGAATGGGTTCAATAGACAACACTACATATTTATACATTTATATATATATATATATATATGTGTGTGTGTGTGTGTGTGTGTGTGTGTGTGTGATGAAAGGTGTGTGTGTGTGTGTGTGTGTGTGTGTGTGTGCGTGTGTATGTCATGAAAGGTATAGGACCTTCCAAAATCTATAAAGAAATAAGGGGGGAGGGATGAGCAGATAGGGAAGCAAAGGGTGAGGGAAGAAGATAAGGGCAAGGTTCTTGGGTGGGGGGACATTAAGTAATAGCAAGGCAATTTATAGAGTAGAATTTAAATTAAGAGGCATTAAGAATAGTTAAGAGGTGTATGTGGGATGTGTTTGGATATGAATGTGTGTATGTATCGCTATATTTATATATGTATACATAAGTATGCCTTTTCTTAAACTCAGCTTGCTTGAGAGTGATGGGAGTGATGAAAAGAGGAAAAATAATAAAGTAAATAAGGTACACGGCAGAGGACCAAAGAACAATTTACAAGGAAGTAAAAAAAAAAAAAGGTCATTCATGAATCTAATTTCACACACACACACACACACACACACACACACACACTTTCTTGATCTAATAATTTGTTGTTATATATTTTGAATTCTCTCTGATGTTCTGCTGGACACATGACAATGTTCTCTTTTATTTTGCTTTATTTTGTTTCGTATTTCTTTTCTGCTTTCCTTTTTTGTTTCTTACTGGTTTTTTTCCAAGTAAAAAAAAATTTTAAATATAGAAAAAAAGATTAAAAAGAGGAGAAAATGCAATTAAGTAAAATAATCAAGATATCAAGGGATCTTGAAAGTGAATGAATGTATGCATTTTTGAGTATGTATATAAGTAATCTATACCAACAATCTCCTAGTTTAGTCATTAAAATAATAGTTTTAAGCTTTTGTTTATACTTTCTTAAACATAATAACTGGTATGCACATTTTCCCTAGTTTTTTTTTTCATTTCATCAGTATGAATTTGTATAAATCATATGTCTCAGAATTCTTCTTTTGTCATTATTGTTTAGGGTGCAGAAATATTTTTCACATATACAGAATATCTGAGAGGATATATTTATTGATTCCACAATCTATGAGCAACAACACTGTTTATCATTCTTTGCAACCATAAAAATATTAATATTAATATTTTGACCACTTGAGGATATGTGCCTAAGACTACATATAAATTTTGTCATTTTTCTAAGGAAAATTTGAATTTGTGTTCTAGAAATTTTATAAAATAAATTTATAAAACCATGAAGAGGTTATCAGTGCTTGAATTTCACACTCCTTCCTATAAGAATTGAGATAATTCACAAATCTCTACCAATATTTTCTAGATATCAGCTGCAATCTTACTTTTTTATTTGTACATTTTAATATTAATATAAATTAATAATTAATATTTGAACCACTCATTTAATTTTTTTTTAATTGTTTGTTCATACTCTGAGTTTTCATCCATTCAGATAATGGCTTTTTGTCATACATATTTGTGTTTCTTCCTACTACTTCCATCTAGTGGCCAAAGTGATTTTCCAAAAACAGATGTCTAAACCATGGCAACCCCTACTCATTAAATTACCATGGATCCCAACTATTTACAGGATCAAATATAAAATCATTTGTCATTTAAAACTCTTCATAAATGAGCAGAACCAGGAGATCATTATATACCTCAACAATGATACTGTTTGAGGATGTATTCTGATGGAAGGGGATCTCTTCGATAAAGAGAGCTAATTCAGTTTCAATTGATCAAAGATGGGCAGAAGCAGCTACACCCAAAGAAAAAACACTGGGAGATGAATTTAAACTGCTTGCATTCTTGTTTTTCTTCCCGGATTATTTATACTTTCTAAATTCAATTCTCCCTGTGTAACAAGAAAACTGTTCGGTTCTGCACACGTATATTGTATCCAGGATATACTGTAATCTATTCAACATGTAAAGGATTGCTTGCCATCTGGGGGAAGGGTGGAGGGAGTGAGGGGAAAAATTGGAACAGAAGTGAATGCAAGGGATAATGTTGTAAAAAATTACCCTGGCATGAGTTCTATCAATAAAAAGTTATTTAAAAAAATAAAAAAATAAAACTCTTCATAATCTGACCCTATTCCACATTTCTAGACTGATTAGATTCTATCTTCTTCCATACACTCTTGGAATTGGGCATGCTGAACTACTTGCTCTTCCTTATACTCAATACTCCTTTGTCCATCTCATTGCCTTGTCTATCTTTATAATGATTACACCCCACCCCCCCAAAAAAAAACAAAAAAACAATAACAACCTGTAATTTTGCTTTGAATTAGAAATAAAAAAAAAACAACAACTTTGATATCTATTTTATCAGATTACCATCTTTTCTATACCCTTTAGTTAACCACCAATTTTTTGTTGTTTGTTATTGTTTGTTTGTTTTATTGAAGCTTTTTATTTTTAAACATATGCAAGGATAAATTTTCATCATTGATCCTTGCAAAACCATGTGTTTCAATTTTCCTCTCTTCTAGATAGCAAGTAATCCAATACATATTAAGCATTATCCATCAATTTTAAGAAAGATTAAAAAGAGAAAAATGCAATTCAATAAAAATAATGAGCTATCAAGAGATTCTGAAAATATGTGTGTGAGAGAGAGTATAAATAATCTACATGAATAATCTCTTAGTTTAATCTTATAATGATTTCCTTTGTTGTTGGAATACACCAGAGAGATGTTGGAATACATGGGAGCCACCTGACAGTTGGCTGCTGGAGAGCCAACCCAGAATGGATCTTCTCTTGTGAGAGGATGATACAAGGAGATTGAGAGGCTTTGCGTTGTCTGACATCTCTCCTGAGAGGCTGTTGCTTTGTCTGACCGCTCTCCTCTTCCCTCTGCCTCCAATTTATCTCATTCCCAGTTCTCAATGCCTATGTCAGTAAAAAAGCTGTGTGTGTGTTGCAACTCCTTCAGATGTTATCATCCACAACTGTGGAGGCTCTCAGAGAATTGACCTCTCTCTTAACACTTTTTCATATTATCCATTTACCCATGTTAGAGAAATCTTCATTTTTTTAATGGACCTCCAATGAATTTTCCTCATGTCCAGTATACTATTCCTTATCACTTCCATTTCTCAAATTTCTAGTTTCTTTCAAAAGCTACATAGTGCAGGAAGACTTTCTAACTGATATTGTCTTCCCTTTCAATATTATTTTCCTTCTACTTTCTTTGTATCTTGTATGTTATATAGTAGATAAAACATTGACTCTGGAAACACTAAGAATTGTGTTCCCTGGTCACTTTTTAGCTATATAAGCCTGGTGAAGTCACTTCATTTCTTCCTCATTTGCCAAATAATGATAACAATAGTACCTGCCTCACAAAATATTTTGGGGATAAAATGTGATAATGTTTGCAAAGTGCTTTACAAATCTTAAAGCATTATATAAATGTTAGCTTATGATGATGATAATAAAATTAATAATTTCCTTCACCCATTATAATAAAGCATCCTTTAGAGCAGGAACTGGTTTTTGTCTTTCTGTTTATCTGAGTAACATAGAAAGCACTCAATAATTTCTTATTGATTGATTATCTAGTTAGTTGCATTATTTTTGTTAGGATAAAAGCTTTTATTTTTCAGTCTCATATAATCACAATTACAACATTTTATATTTTCATGGTAAATAGATCCATTGTTTTGGTTAAAATTTCTTCCTCTATATATAACAGAAAGGGGCCTAATAATGTGATATGTTTTTAATGTAATTTTTTGGGGGGGAGACATTTAGTTTTCAGTTTCTATTTTCATTTTGAATATATGTTGTGATATATTATATATATTATTTTCATCTAAATTTCTTTTCTAATGAACTGACATGTGGTTTACAAATAGTTTCTACCAAAATTTAGTTCTTATTCAAGTAGTTTATGTTCTTGTGCTTTTCAAAATTGTGATAATGAATCTGATGATTCTTAATCTATCTGTGTCCCAATTATTTATTTTTAGTTTTCTTTTAAAACTATATCAAATAGTTTTGATGATTACAATATCATTTCAAAATTTGAAGCTGGAAAATACACTGTTCCCACTGTTTTTTCTTTTGTTCATTATTTTGCTTGAGAATGTAATTTTTTCTCCAAATTATTTTTTAAATTTTGTCTAGCTCAAAAAAATGTCCCTCGTGAGTTTCTTTATCATAGCACTCTACATGTAAGTTATTTTTGTAGAATTGGAATTTTATTTTACATTGGCATGATCTAAGCAGAGCAGGTTACATCTTAGAGAGAAAAAATTCTCTTAGTTGTTGTACTTTTGGATTTTTTCTTTTTTCCATGTAGTTTACTTATTTACAATGTATTTTTCAGTGCTTCACTGATTTAAGTGCTGAAAGTGAAGATATATTATTTTTGATAGGAAAAAAAGTGGGAATTTGGGGACCTCTGAAGAATTTTAGAGATTAAAATTTTGAGATGATGCATTTAACCACCTAATTAAATAATGTTAATTCCCCTAATTAAGGGGGTTGTAACTCATCTTTTATAAGCTCTTTTAGAAAAATTCATTTCTTGGATATGGACATTTTGATATAATTTTAATAAATAAAACATTTGTCAATATGCCTGATGCCCTCTATCCCAAATTTAGTTTTCTAGGTTTTTGGTCTTTTTACAGATATTAAAGTTACTTCCTTCTAACCAAGAATTTGATTAACAAGAAGCATCAAAGGTACATGATTGCAATCATTACCTCTTGGTTCCCTAAATTATAAATATCTCTAACTCTTTTTTCTTTTTTTAAACCAGCTTCCCAGAAATTTCCATATTTTCAATCTCTTCTTTGTGAGGTTCACTCATGCTGGTTGGTCTCAATGTACAATCTTATTTCACTGTTATCAGTGAAGCTAGATTCTCTAGCTTCTACTGCTGACAGTTACTAGCTACATAACTTTGAGATTGAAATTTCATTTTCAAGGATCTTAGTTTTTCAACTATAAAATTAAAGAATTAGAACAAATGATGACTTTGCCACTCTAGAATTCTTTTTTTCCAGTACTAGCTTTAGTAATAGTTGTAAATACTTGCTAGAGCCATGAGAACAGACATGTCCTGATGCCTGTAGAAGAAGATAGCTCTTATTGTTTTTTTCTCTTTTCTTTACATCTCCATTTAGTCTCAGAATAATGAGGCATTAACCATATTCCTTCCTGAATTTGGTTATTTTATAGCCTCCAGTTTTCAAATAAAAATAAAGTACTTACATGCAGCAAATAATAGCTAATCATTATGACAACTGTCTCCTCTTCCCCATATAAACATCCCAACAGGATGTATGTGATTTTTATGATCAAAGGAAAAAATATATGTTTTTCTTGTTAAGAACTAAGTATAATGACTGGCAGGTAGTGAATGCTATTTACATTGTTATCCCCTTCCTTTATATTACCAGAATTATAATAATACAAAAATTCATTTAATTTTGAAATGGCAAATATAAAACTAATATAAGGAGCTAACCATTTCTTCAGCTTTTTAATGTATATTTAAACAGATTCTCTAACTAAATCTCTCTGTGTATTTTTTGGTCAGCAAAAATTTGCCTTTTTTCTTTTCTCCCTAACCTCAAAGTGAAAACACAAGCAAATCAAATAATCTGTTTCAAACATGTAGAGTCAAGCAAATATATATACCATATCCAAAAAACAAAATCTCATTCTGAAATGTGAGATTTTACTTTTCTAGGATATGTAGCAGGTTACATCATTAGTCCTATGGAACTGAGATTAGTCATTATACTGAGCAGAATTCCTGTAGCAGTCACATGACAACATGGATGATAATCATCAGAGTTTTTTGGCTTCTTTTATTTAGGATGCTAAATGCATCAATATTCACAAAATCAATATTTAATTTCATCTCTAAATGGCATTCATAGTCTTACTAAGATATAGTAATAAAGCATGTTGATGAATGAAAGAATCTTTGAAAATAAATTGCTTAAAAATCTTGGAAATAAAATGGGAATGATATAACTTTGAAAACTATTTTTATTTTAACTTGCAGATGAAAGGGAAGATGTTCAAAAGAAAACATTCACAAAATGGATAAATGCACAATTTTCTAAGGTAAAGATATGTTTCTTATTTTAATATAGACACAGTAGCTGTTTAATATTTAAAATTTATTGTCTATATCAGTTTTCTATTTTGTCATTTAAAATATGGAAATTTCTTAGGCAAGGCTTCATTTTAGTAAGAAAAGAGGAAATTTAGAAATAGATAATTATTATTTCTAATGAAAATAAATGACATTCTTCTTGATCAAATTGACCTTTGTGATAATATAGATGCTTCATTATAAAATTCAGTAAGATGATCATAATAGTAATTTGTAGCAAGTAAATATTATTTTTATTGGTGGCCATGATGATTAATAATGATTATTTTTAATGATACATTTTGGTAAAAATAGGACCTCAATAATTTTATTCATCTTGTAAATGTAATTCAAAGCATATTTTCTCCTACTGTAATCTCTATGTGCAAGTGCAGGTACATAAACAAACACATAAATACATACAACTTCATATAAATTTGCTTTTTAAAAAGGAAATTATTAATGATATTTGCATCTTTAATCCACCTCACTTTGAATTATGATAAATCAACTATTATCCCATGAGATTTAACTTCTAGTAATTAATTCTTTCTCACTCCTGATTGCAAGGTTATTTGTCTTTGTAAAGTACAGAGAGTTTCACAAAGATATTTCCATCCTTTCTTTCTGAAACTTTATTGTAACAATGCAATGTGGCATTTTCTGGCAGATTTTAGAAAAACTGTCTTTATTTCTGCTATTAATAATTAGTGCAACATTTATGTTTTGAAAACTTACACCAGAAAAGAATTATAAGAATTTATCAAAAGTATTTGTTGAATGAAGAAGGCTTTATTCTGTTATTTAAAAAGTAATCATATGGGAAAGGGATTAGACTTTTTTGATTGGCCACAGTAAACAGTGATAAAAATAAGATTTAGGAAATAGATTTGTATTTACTATTACTAAGCTATTCCCAATAATTTAGTGTATCCAAAATTATCATTGATCATTTCATATTCTTATCTACTAGATGTCTTAAAGCAGAGAGTAGATGACTAAATAATGGAGATATTATTTTAAAAAAGAAAAGGAGGTATTGAGGTACATTATTGAGGTACAACTTGAAATAAAGTACCTGTCAGTTTTCTCTTCTTTTGGGACTCCTTTAATTGGAAACTTTTGTTAATGTTACATAATAACTAAATATTGTGTACCTAAATTATTTTTTATTATTACAAATCAAGTACAATGGTTGTTTTTATAGTTAGCTGTATTAATATACATTTAAATCTCTTTACATAAAGATATTTTCTCAGATATTTTCATGTTAACTTTTTGTCCTCATATTGAAAATATTTATTTGTCTATATTATTAGGCAGCTAGATGATAATAAACAGGTCACTGGATATGGAGTCAGAAAGAATTAAGTTCAATTCTGGCACTGAACATTTCTTTTAACCTCCATCCTCCTCAGTTTCTTACATTATAAAATGACGTGATAATAGAACCTACCTCTGAGAGTTATGAATATAAAATATACAATGTTATAAGATATAAAAGATATATTTTTAAAGTTTTTTACAAACTCTAAAAGATTAACTCCCAAATATTTAACATTTTATAGCTTTTACATGAATAAGAATTCCATTTCTATGAGAAATGAACTTGATGATTATTTATTTACTTGTGTTAAACTTGGATAAAATTATCTCATTAAGAAATTTTTGTTGATTCTGTAGTGTTTTCTAACTAAAAAAATATACCATTATGAAATAAGGATAGTTGTTTCTTCTTTTTTGCCTTTGTACCTTTAATTTAGTTCGTTCATATTAGTAATCTAACTAATATAATTTACTGAAATGTGATGAATGTAAGGAAAAGAAAAATCTTCATTTTAATCCTATACATGATGGGAAAGGTATTTTCCTAAATGTCAAGTAATGTTAACTTTTGAATTTAGATGTGGTTTTTTTTATCATATAAAACATAAATTTTATCATGATAAAATCATATCAAATAAAATTAATAGCTTTATTTTGTGGGATTTTTAGTATCAATGATTCTAAAGTGTTTTTTTTCTTATTTGTTGATAACACATGTAGATTTTTATTATTTTTAATGTGAGTAGGTTAACAGTTGTTCTAATATTGAATCAGTTATAGAGCATTGAGTCACTGAAAACTCATAGTAAAATATGTTTGTGAAATTAGCTCCAAGTATTTTTTTACTTTAAACTAGATAACATATCTTCTTAATCATTACATAGTATATTGCTGATATACATATAATTAATTTGTGTGTAAATGCCCTTCATCAGAAGATTTTGGAAAATATAAATTAAAATAGATTTATTAAGAAATTTAAAACAACCAACTACGTAAATAAATTTATTGAAAGACAATGCATAGATTTCAGAAATATTTTCACTCCTAAAATTCTTCATCACAAAAACTTAATTCTTCTCCTCAATGAAACAGTCAGTAATAAAATAAAAAAGATGGATAGTGTTTGTTTTTGATCTGCCTATTATTAAATAATTTGATTCCAAATATAATGAATTGTGATATATGTGCAAAAATTCTTTGCCAGTGGCTAAGGTGTTATTTTTGAGAACTAGTTTCAGATTAACAAAAACCATCATCAAAATATTTTGAATTCTCCTCCTACTGTTAAATAAATGCAAAGATCTAACATGCATTTAAATAACTAATGCATCATTGGAAATAGCCTCAAAATTGATTTTCCAGGAAACATGTTATCAAAATAGTAAAATTTTAAAAAATAATTATGGTTCCAGGCAAATTTTAAAGAAAATATTTTTGATAGATTTTTAAACTGCTGAATTTTACAGAATTGTGTTCACCAATAAGACACAACATCTGATTGGATTTGCTACTTTATATAGACTGAACTTGTAAAATTATATATATATATATATATATATATATATATATGTATACACAAATATTTATGAAATTGTAAATTTAATATGTAAATAATTTGTAACTTATTTTGGTCCTAAATGTGTGTACGAAAATATGTATGCATAAATATGCATGTTTTTCCTTGCCTCATGATAACAACAAAAAAATACAGAAATTTAAAGAAAAAAATTCCATAAATATATTTAAATGAAATAATTCAAGGTTAAAAAATTCAATAACTTTGAATAAAAATGATCAATATATATATATGTTCTTATATATGTCTGTACTCATACTGTAATTGAAATTTTTTTCTGTTTTATTTATATTTTTCTAAGCATTAGAAATATGTATACATAGATATTTTTATTTGCCTCATGATAATAACAAAAAATACAAAAATTTTGAAAAAATCCATAAATATATATTTTAAATGGAACAATTCAAAGTTAAAAAAATCAATAACTTTGAATAAATATGATCAACACACATATATATCTCCTTACATAAAATTCTGTACTCATACTGTAAATGAAATTTATATTTTTCCTAAGCATTAGATTTCTTCTTTTCTTTTTGAAATATGGCTTCTACTTTCACTATCTCCTGTTAACAACATCTTCACTTCTTGAAATATACATAGTGTTTAGAGAAATCAAATGAGCTATTCTTCCTTAATTGATGTCCCATTGATGTTATTATGGTACACTTTTAATCAAAATCCTTGTGAAATATTTACCAATTGATTTTTGTATTCTGTATAAAAATAGATTTTAAATTTCATTCTGCTTCTTTTATGCCTGTGTTTTTAAGTAAAGCAGGTAGTTATCATTTTTCAATATGAAAGCCAAAATGCAATTTACAGCTCTTCATGTAATTTTATGTTCTTAATTCATCAAGAATCAAGTGGGCTACTATAAAGGAAAATAAAGATTAGTGCATCATTAGAAGAAAATGGACACAGTGTATGGAATATAGTATTCTAAGGTTTGATTCTAGGCTTTGTTTTATTAATATTTTTGTCAGTATGGAAGAAGGCAGATATACAAAATTTACAGATACCAAATAACTAGGGAAAATAGCTAAACTTCTGGATAATTTGAATAATAAAGATAATGTCCAAATAAATTACCTATTTCTTAAAATGAGTTGAATCTAATGAAATGAGCTTTGGTATAAATAAACATAAGATCCTGTAATTGGACTAAAACTACTCACAAAATAAAATGAGGAGACTGTGGCTAGATTGCAAGTCGTCTAGAAATTGTTCTGGGGATTTTTATCATCTGAGAGATTCAATATGAGTCAATAATGCAATGACAGTCAATAAAGTGAATATGATACAAGGTAAGAGAGGTAAAACTAATGATTTTATTTTCACAATTTTTTCAGTAACTTCAAATAAGACTCTTTTACTCACTCAATGATATTTAAGTGTCCAGATATATGTACAGCCGAGAAATATGTGATTCTATCCTGTTATTTTTAATGAGGTAGGGAAACAAAAACACCACAACTAAACAAAAACTGTATATTTATAAAAATATGAAGAATATCTTCAGACTTTTTTGCTTCCAACTTAGTATTTCTTTGTTAACCCAACTATTACCACTATTGTAAATAAATTTATTGCATAATGACGTGTTTTCTGTCAAATTCTGTTTATTTGATAAATTACCTGATGTTAATTGTAATCCAAGGATAATAAACAGACACACACATGTACACACACATCTATCTGTCTGTATCTGTCTGTCTATTTTTAATAGTAACAATTTAAGTTTATAGCAGTATCCTGATAATTTTGAAGTATTACATAGAAATCAATTTCCTTTAAAATAAAAGAAAAAATGGTATAGATTTTACATTTGTACTACAATACATTAAAACACATGTTTTATATAAATTATGTTTATCACAGTAAGTATACATGATTATTACTAAGGACTCATTAATTCTACACAAATTGTCTATTAATATCTGTAGGTCTTCTGTGTTTTTAAAAGTTCTAGTGTTTGTTTTGTGAATATTTAACTTGGGATTCACAAAACTGATTGTGAATAGAATTCAATCACTCTGAAATCATCAACATGCCTATTAATGTAAAGTTCTACTAAAGTTGATATTATGGACTTGAAATTATATACAAGAACAATAATAATTGATTAAGTGATAGATTCCAGCCCATCTTTTTGCCATTAGACAGTGACTTTGGCAATTAAGATATTTCATTTATAGCCACTTAGTTATTCAGGAGGAAAAGGAGGGAGCAGGAGGAGAAGAAGAAAGGAGGAGGAAAGCAGCAGTGAAAGCAGCAGCAGCTCATCCATTCATTAAATAAATGTATAATATAAAGACCGTAAATTGGCAAAGTCTGGTAATGAGATTACCTCAATAATGCAAGTGGGAGTTTATATCAATGTGCCTGAATCCAGTTGGCTATAAGCCAACATGAACTTCAGTAATAAGAGAACAAAAGCTAAATTCTGCATCTCAAGATACAATGGCCAATGAGATTAGAATCAGTCTTTAAAAGTCTGTATATAGAAAAAGAAAGCTAGAAAGCTAGCCTCTACCTTTCCCAGTAGGAGATAAGATCAAATCTGAACCAGGACACTAAAACCAGGAGAGATAAAGATGGGGCCTGACATCAGTATGATTTCCAATGTTTCATTCCACAAGAGAAGGAAAGATTCCTAATTAGAGATCTTGCAAGTCCAAAACCAGTACCTTCAGTTGATCACAAGTTGATGGGAAATAATAGCAGGGATTAAAGCAGAAAGTAAGGTTTCATCCAGAATGGTAGCAAGAGTTGCATCTACAATAAAGAAATCACAAGACTAATTTTTAACTCACAAGAAAGCTCTAGGAAAGTGGATTGAACACAAAAATCTCAATCTAAGAATTAAGGCTACAAATATAGGGAAGAAGATGAAAAAATAAGAGGAAGGGAGAAGAAAGAAAAGAAGGTGAAGAAGAAAAATCAAGGGAACCCTGGTTTCAAAAAAAAAAGAACAAAAGGATGTCTCCATAAAAATGATAATCAAATTATTGATAGCAAGAAATGATATAAATAGCAAGAAAGCAAAAGTAGTATTTCTGATTATCAAAGAAAGGCTTAATAAAATTGAAATAAAAATTGAATTAGTAAAAATAGGAACTATTTAAAAAACTTATAGCTTCATGGACCCACACTTAATACTGTATACCAAGATAAGATCAAAATGGGTCTATGATTTAGGCATAAAAAATGAGATTATAAATAAATCAGAGGAACATAGGATAGTTTACCTCTCAGACTTGTGGAGCAGGAAGAAATGTGTGACCAAAGATGAACTAGAGATCATTATTTATCACAAAATAGAAAATTTTGATTATATCAAATTAAAAGGCCTTTGTACAAACAAAAATAATGCAAACAAGATTAGAAGGGAAGCAACAAACTGGGAAAACATTTTCACAGTTAAAGGTTCTGATAAAGGTCTCATTTCCAAAATATATAGAGAATTGACTAATTTATAAGAAATCAAGCCATTTTCCAGTTGATAAATGGTCAAAGGATATGAACAGACAATTTTCAGATGATGAAATTGAAACTATTTCCACTCATATGAAAGAGTGTTCCAAATCACTATTGATCAGAGAAATGCAAATTAAGACAACTCTGAGATACCACTACACACCTGTCAGATGGGCTAAGATGACAGGAAAAAATAATGATGAACATTGGAGGGGATGTGGAAAAACTGTGACACTGATGCATTGTTGGTGGAGTTGTGAACGAATCCAATCATTATGAGAGCAATCTGGAATTATGCCCCAAAAGTTATCCAACTGTGCATACCCTTTGATCCAGCAGTGCTATTACTGGGCTTATACCCCAAAGAGATACTAAAGAAGGGAAAGGGACCTGTATGTGCCAAAATGTTTGTGGCAGCCCTGTTTGTAATGGCTCAAAACTGGAAAATTGATGGATGCCCATCAATTAGAGAATGGTTGGGTAAATTGTGGTATATGAATGTTATGGAATATTATTGTTCTGTAAGAAATGACCAGCAGGATGAATACAGAGAGGCTTGGAGAGACTTACATGAACTGATGCTAAGTGAAATGAGCAGAACCAGGAGATCATTATATACTTCAAAAATGATACTGTATGAGCATGTATTCTGTTGGAAGTGGACTTCTTCGACAAAGAGAAGATCTAACTCAGTTTCAGTTGATCAATGATGGACAGAAGCAGCTATACCCAAAGAAAGAACACTGGGGAAATGAATGTAAACTGTTTGCATTTTTGTTTTTCTTCTTGGGTTATTGTTACCTTCTGAATCCAATACTTCCTGTGAAACAAGAGAACTGTTCAGTTCTGCACACATATATGGTATCTAGGATATACTGTGACATATTTAACACGTATAGGACTGCTTGCCATCTTGGGGAGGGGGTGGAGAGAGGGAGGGGAAAAGTCGGAACAGAAGTAAATGCAAGGGATAATGTTGTAAAAAATTACCCAGGCATGGGTTCTGTCAATAAAAAAGATAATTATTAAAAAAAAAAAAAACCTTAGAGATCAAGGATATTTTAACTTAACCTTTTAAAAAGATGAAAGCTAAACTCAGTATAAATAAATGAGAAGAAATCTTTCCTTCAAAATGAAGAGGAAGTAAAATAAAACATTAAAAAATAGTTTATCTTATCATGTGCCTATAAAATTTATAACAAATAAAATCAGAGAATATTTTCAGATGTTTTTACTAAATTAACCAAACAAGAAACAAAGAACTAAAACATTTTTGTCTTCTCTATTAGATTATGACCTTTTTGGTGACAGAAATCATGTGGTTTTAACTTTATATCCCCAATGTTTTATATACTATCTAACCCATAATATGGCTTTTTAATAAATGCTTAGTGGCTTTCTAACATAATCTTGAAAGGAAGGAAGAAAGGGATGGAGAAAAGAAGGAAAGCAGAAAGAAAAGAAAGAAGGAAGTGATGAATTTTTCAACTTAATTTTATTAAATATTCAAGAAAAATTCTCATTTTAAATAGTTTGCAAATATAAAGAAAGGAAATATCCTACCAAATTACCTCTGTGGATGAAGTTTAGTCTTGATAGCTAAATCAAAGAGGTATAAAGTAGAGAAAGAATGTCAAATAAAAATATTAACCAAGAAAATATAAAAATTTTAGAAGTTTTATATAGCATCAAGAAGTTGAATTGCTAATAGAAAATTTTATAGACTATATTAATAATGAAATAAGTCATAGAACAGTGTTGCAACTCCAAACTAGCATGGCATTTTTTTTATTTAAAAAATTAAAATTTAAAAATCATTTTAAATTATTTTTGATTGACTCAGTAAATTTATTGATTAATTATACTTGTTCACAAAAGTAATAGATTGCCTTAGGATGTAGCTTCTACTTATGGACTACATTCAAATATGATAAATATTTAAGAGGTTAAAGTTGTTTTTTGTTTGTTTTTGTATTATGATCCTTGCACATTAGTAAACCCTCCCAAAAGCATGTCACCTCCAAATTTATTGAGCTTATCAATTATTCCTTTTCAAGTCACTAATAGAAATGTAGAGGATAGTTATTTTCATAAGAATAGGCGTAAATAATGTTTGTATTACCTTTTGCCTCCAATATTTAAGTATTTGATATTTTGGTAGAGAATATAGAGATATTCAATGCATAGTAATAAAATCAGATTGATACAGAGCTGTTTATGTCCAGATTCAAAGGGTTGTTGTTGATGGTACAATGTTAAGGTAGGAGAACTCCAGTGTAGTGTCCCAGGGACATGTGCTTGGCTGAATGCTGTTTAACATTTTATCAGTGAAGTGCATAAAGGCATTACCGCTATGCTTATCAAATTTACAGATGGTTTAAAACTTGGAGAGACAACTTACATGGTGAATGACAATCATAATACTAGAAGATTTTGAAAGCCTAGAGCTTTGGACTTAATCTACTCTATTTAATTTAAACAGGGATAAATGTGAAGTCTTATACTTTGATACAAAATTTAACTTCACATGAATAAGGAGGGCACGGATAGACAGCAGTTTAGAAAATAATTTGGATGTAATAATAATACAGCACTTTAATATTTCAAAGCCCCTTACATACAATAACTCATTTGATTCTCACAATAACTCTATGAAGTCAATGCAATTATTTTCACAATTTTATAGATTGGGAAACTGAGGTATTCATTTGAGATGAGGTGACTTGCCCAAAGTCACATAGTTAATAAGAATATGAGACAAGATTTGAACTCTTGTCTTTCTGACTCAAAGTTCAGTGGTACTGTGCCTATCTTAACTACCTCCCAACTGTATGGCAACCTCAATATGAATTAACAATGTCATAAAAAAACAAAATAGATATTATGATATTAGTATGCAATCGTGAGGATAGTGTACAAACCTTGTCAAATCTCATCTGGAGCATTTTGTTTAGTTCTTCATAATACTAGAGATTGTCCAGAGGCAGATAATCAGAATGAATGAGAGTTTTACTCTGGTCTCATGTGAGGATCACTTGAAGAAAGTGGGCATGATCAGCCTGGAGAAAAAAAGATTCATTAGAAAAATGATAGCTGTTTGCAATTACTTGAAGAGCTATCATTTGGAAGACTGACTAAACTTTTTCATTTTTTAAAAATGTATAAAGTACATAAGATTAAAAGAGAAGCTAATTACATTAAAATATAATTATCTAATTTTTTTTTTAAGTTCATGGAATCCAGATTAAGAACACTTGATTAAAATTTAGCATTACTTCCTTTTGCATACAATCTTTTCTTTCTATATATCATGTTCAAAGAAATTATTGCTACACAAATCTGTGGAGATGGAAATCTCTGTTACAAAACTTTATTGTAATTTTTTTCTGAAAACACTAATTTTGTTTCTCTCTTGGCATGTAAACATCTCCATATTTGTCCTTTTTGAAGCAGGGTTAAGAAAGCTTCTGGAAATTGCATGTATTGGAAAACTCAATAATTATGTTAATTATTTAATCCTGGAAGAAGCATTGCTTTTCATGTTTTCCTGAGCCTAATCCTTACAAAGTACCTGAGTAACAAAGGGTATCATTTAGATGTGAAAAGAAAATTGGGTTTTAATGATTTAGGATGTTTTTTGTAGAAAAAGAAGACAGTTGTTTAGAGAGATGATCTTTCACAGAAATAGGATGCTCATCTTTTCATTCCACTGGCACCACACTTTTTAATTTAGCCCTTGATACTTTTCCTCTGGAGTTTTAGAAACTACATATGTTTGGATCTTTAAGCTACTAGACTGTGAAATATCTTCTGAGAAAAATGGAAGCAATCTATGAAATCTACCTTAATAGCACTGATTGGTCTTAGGGGCACACATGCTTAGCTTCCAAATATAAACATTTACAGCTCTAAATGATGATTTCTGTCAGAAGGCATTATCTGTCTTATAGTCCCTTGATTTATTGCTTACAATTCTGTTTCCTCTGTCTTACACAGAGAGGTTAAGTGACTTGCCCAGTGTCACAAAGCAAGTCAGAGTCTGAGGCAAATTTTGAATTGTTCTCTTCCATAAACTTTTGACATTCTTGGTTTTATGAACTTTAAAAAAAATTAATAGCTTTATTTCAATATAATTAGTTTCCTTTTTTATCCTGTGTATTTTATACAGAAAAAAGGGCAGAAAAAGTTTAATTGGTCTTCTAAATGATAGCTGTTCAAATAATTGAAGACAGCTATAATTTTCCTAATGAGTCTTTTTCTCTCTAGGCTTTTTCTCTATTGCTTATAATTCTATTTACTCTGACTTAGAGAATAACATTATTCCATATTAAAGCAATATGCTTTGCCTAGTAAATTTTACAATAGAGATTAAAAAATACTTTCTTTTAAGATTATAGCAAAACTGGGAAATACCCATAAATTTTGGATAACTTGTCTTCTACACCTATAATATTCTTTCTCCTTACCTCTACTTGGAATTCCTTAGTTTGATTTTCTTTCTAATTTTAGCTCAAGTGCTCAGTCCTCCAAAAGTATTTTCCTGATCCCCACTCTCACTAGTGCCCTATTCTTCCAATTACCTTGCATTTATTTTATACAGATGTTACATTTAACTATCTGTGCACATTTTCTATTTCCCCAGTAGACTGTTAGTCACTTGAAAGCAGAGACTGTTACATTTTTGACTTTATTTTTTAGCACTTTTCTTAGTGAGTATTAACATATAAGTTGGCAATTAACAAAATGCTTATTGATCATTAGAACTATTTTTTTCAATTCTTTAAAAATGTTGATAATCAATGATTTAGCATATTGTTTAGTTATATTCCTTACAAAAATTTCAATATAGATTTAATTACAGAAGACTTTACAGATCTTGAGATCTCAAAATAGAAAAATATGTGCTTATATTCAGGTTTGTCAGCCTACAAATGGCCCCAAAAATGTAGTCCAAATATAGAGAATCATATAAAATCAATCCCTTATTAGGTCTGACTTAAAATATTAAGTAGAATATACTCCTTCTATGAAGAAGAGTGATTCTGCCATTTTTTTTCCTTTTAATTACAATATTATCAAAGCTATAATGGCTTACAAATACTTTCTGAGAGACTCCAGAGCTAGAAGAGATCATTTAGTTATGTGTTAACTTCTTTTTAATATGTTATAGACCACTTTGGCTGTTTAGGGAAAGATATGGGCTCCATAGGAAATTGTAAATTTCAGTTGAAAATGAATAAAATGAAAGATATTTCATCCCACACTCAAGTTCATGGACTACTTGATCTGTAGAGCCCAGGTTAAAAACTCCTGATACTTCAATGTTCCATTTTCTTTCATTTTCATTTTTTCTCACAATAATTATCATACTTTAATATAAATGTAGAAAGCTACAACTCAAAATTGAAATAGATTTAGGTAGAGAGGCGTAGATAGTTAAATTCTAAATTAGAAAGTGAATACCAGGGAGTTGGAGTGATCTGTGGTCATAAAATAATAAAAATAAGTCAAAGTTTGAACTGAGGTGCTCTGAGGACAAATAAAGTGAGTGCTCTTTATTGCAGTACAAGCCCTTTCATGAGAACATTCATCTATTCATTCTACTTGTTTTCAGAAGAAAAAGCTTGACCTTTTTATACATGTCTTGGAAGTTATGTTGACTTTTCTTTGAAGAGTTCTCAAGTATCTTCTGCCCTCTTTTTCTTTACATCTTGCTCACAGAGAATATTTCTGAATATGAACATTAACATATTTACTGAGTTGTACCTATATTTATAGGCCTAATTCAGACAGAATATAACTTTGGAATGGATTTACAATTTATAGGAAACTAGAAATAACAAGTAGATTATAAATTCCTGAATATAAATTGTACAAATAGCAGGCTCTGAACATTTTTGTCAGATGATTAGATGAAAATAAAAGTATTAAACTCAGACATTCTTTAATGAGCAGAAGTGTTGAATTTAGTGGGAAATGATTGTTAAACAAATCAGATTAATCTGGGGTTTTGGCTTAATCTGATAATCATTATTGTATTTATATTTATATTAAGTTATTTTAAGTTTTCAGGCAGATAGGAGGTATGATGGCCAAGAGTGTGCTGATCTTTCTGAGTTTAAATCTGGCCAGAGACACTTATAGCTATGTGATCCTGGGCAAGTTATTTATCCCTGTTTGCCTCAATTTCCTCATCTGTAAAATGAGCTGGGGAAGGAAATGGCAAATCATTCCAAATAGCATTGCCGAGAAAACTCCTAATGGACTAGCAAAGAGTTGGCTGTGACTGAAAAATGACCAAATGACAAAATTATTATTATGAGAAAACATGAATGTGGAAGATGAAAATTCAAAATCCAAGTGAAAACACTGGAATACAATAGTCGTGGGGCAAATTATAACTTTTATTGCTTATATTTCAATAAACTTATTTGCTTTATTTGAGTTGTTTTTCATGTTCACATATTTTTTCCAAGAAATCTTTCTTTTCATGCTAATAATATTGGCATTAGGTAATAGAGAAGGAATGGAATAATGCATATGTCATTGTTTTTATTATTTTTTTTTTCCTGGAGGTGGTACTTATTAGCTAATTAAGATTATTTGGATCATAAATCTCATTTGAAAAGTAGTTTCTGATAAAGAAATCAATCTTTATGTCTGAACTTTTTTCTTCTAGAACTAGTAGGTTTTGTTATGTTTTTGCTTACATAATTCTTCTCTTTGAAATATATAATTCAAAATGAAAGGGAAATAGTGATTGTAACAATTTTTGTCCTTTATATTAGGTTTGCTTTCCATGTTGATTAGGATTTGAACCATCATCATAGCAACAAAATTTGATTATGCTTCTCTGCAGGGGAGTAAAAGGACAATAATCATATGGTCTTAAAACAAACTAAATCAATATAAAATATGTAGCATCTGTGTATTTGATCATATTTGGGGAATTCCTAATGTGGGGATCCTCTCAACCAATACATATTGAGCATCTCTAACTTAATAGATGAGGCTTAGGCATTGCCTAGATGTCACACATTTAAATAGCTTCCTTGGTATTATTTAACTAGAACATATAAGTATTTGGTTTGAACCCAGTTTTTCTAGAAAGCCAATCCTTAAATCTATTTACTACTCCACACATTTCAAATGTCTTCACTATATTATTTCATTATTCTTTAATTCATGATGATTGATGCTTCATATTATTATCATCATAAACTCACAGACTAACTTAGTTTGAACCTTAGAAATAATATACTCCAACTCCTACCTAAGATATAAATCTTATAAACAATATCACAGCAATAATTATCAAGCCTCTGCTTGAAACCCTTCAGGGACCAGAAACCCTGAGTACAATATGGCAAACATTTATTAAGTGTTTACTCTCTGCAACTCATTATCCCTGGAGGCAAGCAATTCCATTTGAGCAAAATTCTTTTGCTCTAGTTTTGCCCTGTGGGGCTGAGTCAAATAAGTCTCCAGACTCTTCTGCATGACAAAGCTTCAAGTATTTGACAAGTAGAGCAAGAGAACTATTATGTGAAACTAATTCTTCTGGAGGCTAAAGTTCCAAAGTTTCTTTAACTAATCCTGCTATGGTGTGATATCAAACTCCACTCATTTGGTCAGTTATTTTCTGGCTTTATTTTTGCTCCTCAATATCCTTTTCAAGATATAATGCCCACAACAATGAAGTAGATGTAATTTTTAAAAAAAGTTTTATTGATATGTTTTATTTCTACATTTACAGCCATGGACAAGTTAGTTAAATAAATTAGTTAAGTAAAACTATTAATACATTGAATTCCTGAAAGCTGATATAACTTTTTAGATCTATAGCACTCATGTATTTTTCTCAATATTTATTCATCCCATTGCCTACCCCATTGAGAAATAGAAAAGAAAGACAATTTTCTTGTAACAAATATAGTCAGGCAAAATAATGTCCTTCCATAGCTATATACAAATAATTCATTATCATCATCATTATTATCATCATGCATTCTAACACCCTAAATCCACCATCTCTCTGTCATGGCTAGCATGTTTTATTGTTGGTCTTCTGGATTCTGTAATCATAAATAACCATTATGGTATATGAATGTGAAGGATTTTCGTTGTTTTATAAGAAATGAAGAAATATGTGATTTCAAAAAGACAATAAAAGACAAACATAAAGTAATACAAAAGCGAAATAAGTAGAACCAAAAGAACAATTTCGAGGATAACATCAATATTTTAAAAATGAATAATTTGGAAGACATAAATTAATGAACAATCAAAGAAATATAATCAAGAGGATAATTTATTTAATAACTGAACTACTCAAAACAAACAACTTAAAAACTATAAGCATTGTGATCAAGATAGAAATCAATTTACCAGGAAAACACAACAGGACTGTGATCTCCCCTGCTTTGGACACTATGCTTCTTTTAAATTTGTCTTAGTTAATTTTGTTTGTTTGTTTTTGACTCATAGTGTAATGCCAGAGAAATTGAGGCAAGACCGAGATTAGAGAGTATTTAATCATTTATTTAAAAGGGAGAGATTTACTGGGACCAAATGGATCCATGGTTTGGTCCCAGGACTGAAGGAGACTATAGTATCCAAGAATCTAGCAATAAATGTGAGTTCGCAATGACATGTAAACATATGGCTCAGATTCAGAGGGTAGACTGAGGCAGGGGTAGAGTCAGGTGAACAGAATCAGGAGAACAGGACTCTTGACAGGGTGGGATGAGCTTCCAGAGAGGGGGATGATATAATAGGGGGAGGCACCTGGACATAGGAAGAGGCATTTTGATAAGATGATATCTGATATTCTGATAGCTTGGGATGGGGAGAGGCATTCTGATATTCTAAAACATAAGATCTTTTATCCTTATTAAATATTCTGATAAAGAGGAGGTTTTGCAGGACAATTATAAACTGAGGCAGAACACTTAGAGAAACTGAGTCAGGACTGAGTTAGGATAATTAGGGAAAGTGAGTTAGGACAATAAAAGAGAACATATAACATAACTATAGGAGGAAAATATACATTCCTATAATAAATACTACATGTCAAGCACTATGTTAACTTATTTAATAATATTATCTAATTTAATGATGGGTCATGCTTTTTGTTTACATGTTGATCTTATGCTTTATTAAAACCTTCAATATTATTATATTTTTTTCTTGTTACATGCCATAGTACAGAAAAAAGTCTTAGTTTTTTTTTTACAGCTCTTGGAGCTTTTTGCTCATACTTTCTCTGTTTTTGACATGCCACACCTTCTGTCTAGTATTCCTTCTACTCAGTTTTACTCTGCCCTTTCTCTGGGACTTTCCATATCTGCAATCTTTTTTCTAAGCTACAAGCTTCCATGCTAATAGGCACTTACTAGCCTATGATGTCAGAGGTAAAAACTAGTCATATTTTCCTGAAGGAGAGATTAGTTTTTTCTATATGACACTAGTCTCCTTTATCAGAGAGTGACTCACTTTTAATTTCCAACTGATCTCATTTATAGTACCTTTGTCAAATGAGAAATGAATGATAAATATCCATCATAAAGTGGGTATTAGATCTAGAGAGGGCCTTTCACATGATTATAATCCCCTTTTTCCTCTTTCTGTACTCTCAAGATCATCTACCAACCACATACTTCTCGATTGGATAAAATGACAGGAAAAGATAATGACAAATGTTGGAGGGTACGTGGGAAAATTGGAATACTAATACATTGTTGGTGGAATTGTGAACAGATCCATCCATTCTGGAGAGCAATTTTGAACTATGCCTAAAAGGTTATCAAACTGTACATACCCTTTGATCCAGGAGTTTTTTATGGGACATATCTCAAAGATATCTTAAAGGAGGGAAAGGGACCCATATGTGTAAAAATGTTTGTGGTAGTGCTTTTGTAGTGGCAAGAAAATGGAAACTGATTGGATGCCCATTGTTTGGAGAATGGCTGAATGTTATGGTGTATGAATTTTATGGAATATTATTGTTCTATAAGAAATGACCAGCAGGATGATTTCAGAGAGGCCTGCAGAGACTTATATGAACTGATGCTAAATGAAATGAGCATAACCAGGAGATCATTGTAAATGGCAACAACAAGATGATACAATGATCAATTCTGATAGACGCGGCTCTTTTCAACAATGAGATGATTCAGGCCTGTTCCAATGATCTAGTGATGATGAGAGCCATCTACACCCAGAGAGAGGGCTGTGGGAACTGAGGATGGGTTACAATATATCATTTCATTCTTTTTGTTGTTCTTTGCTTGTATTTTATTTTCTTCCTCTCTTTTTTTAAATCTGATTTTTCTTGTGCAGCAAGAGAATTGTATGGATATTATATGCTTATTTTGGATTTTAAAACATATAGTTTTACTATATTTAATACATATAGGATTACATGCCATTTAGGGAAGAGGGGAAAGTGAAGGGGGGGAAATTTGAACACAGGGTTTTTCAAGGGTCAGTGTTGAAAAAATTATCCTTGCATGTGTTTTGAAAATTAAAAACTTTAATTAAAAAAAAGATTCCTTTCTATCCTAAATTTTTGAAACTTGAAAAAAAAAAGACCACTCTTTCTTGAGTTATTGAGTATTGAATAATACTGATTATTCCTCCCCTTTTTTTCTTCCCTTTCCTCTTACTTAAATCTATTTTCCAACCCTACATATGGGTTCTCAAGTTAGGTGTCTTCTCTTATATACTACGAAATGTACCCAGACATAAAGGCCTATTAATGTTATCATTATTAGATGCTTTTCTTCTATAGAAATTTGTAAATTCTTTCCCTCCTCACCCAAAGTACATGCAACAGAATAAATACCTATTCTAACATATTTAAAACTAAAAGAGGGCCTTAAAAATTAATTCATCACTTCTTTTCATTTTGCAGTTGAGGAAAAGGAGCCAATATAGATTAAATGATCTGTCCAAGCTCACATAGGTAGTGAAATGACAGAAACAGGATTCAAATTTATGTCCTTGAACTTTAAATCAAGTGATGTTTCCCCACTCTGTACTCCTGCAGTTTAGTTTATCCCAAATTCAAGACATTATATTTATCCCCATTGTACTAAATTTCTTTTTTAATTGTTGTTATCATTGTTTAATTCAACTGAGTATTCTAGCTTGTTGAGATCTCTTTGGAATCCTGATTCTGTCATTGAGTAGGTTACAATTTGCTGCTTTATATTCCCCTGAGTTCTTGTACGGGATCCAAGAAATCTTTGAAGATTCACAGGCCTCTCATATTTCCAGAAAGCAGGAACAGAAAACAGAGATTATTTCCAGAATACAATTATATAGTGCCAGAAGTCAAGATCAAACTTAGATAAAACCTATATTGTATGGTGCATTTGTGTATATGTACATGTACATGTGTGTGTAGTTATGTATAGCTCCACAAACACAGTTAGCCACCCCTCTAATTTAGGAACTGTTCAAGAATTACTTAGATCAACATTTAATCACTGTATGTGAAAAAATGGTATAAGCCTCCTAAAATTTAAGTAGGTGGATCCTGGGAAAGAGGTATAAAAAAAAATCTATCAAAAACTTTCTTGAAACTTTTATTTTTGCAGAACTTCTGGAATTTATGCTTTCTTGCTACAGTATTTGAGAATCTAGGAAACTCTTCCATTCCTTAATGAAGCAATTGAATAGTCTGTTAAAAGGAAACCATTCCATTAACAGTAATTTGGTTATTTGCACACTTAACTTACTGTGGTTTCATGCTGGAACAATTCAAACACACATTTTTCAAACAATAATAACTAAATAAGTGCTTTCTGAAAAGTTGACTCTTTAAATATAATATTCTAGATATGGATCTACTAGAATACTTTTCCTCATGAGACTAATGATTCACAAAATACTTAGTATTTTTCTAGATTAGCTATGAGGTGGAAAAGTCCAAAGATTTTTAGACAGATATGTGGAAGAATACATTTAGTATATATATTTCTTCTGTTAGTATGAAAAAATGTATCAGGTTACTCTCTACCAGGTAATGGAGATGTATATTTTTCTCCAAAAGACTCAAGAAACTGGAAACTGTTTTTTTTTTTTTTTTTTTTTTCCTGAAGAAACAAAATGGTTTAGTTTGAATACGTTATGCTCCATGTAAAATTAATATGGTCACTGAATTTAAGACCTAAGCAAGATTTATAAACATAATTAATATAATCAAATGAATACCATCCATTTTATCAAAGCCAACTTTTTACTAAATCTAATTATAGGACAAAAGCAAGTTGCCCACTTAAAGTGTGTGTGTGTGTGTGTATGTGTAAGATTAATTTGTGTTTGGAATTCATATTCCACAGGCATACTCTTAATGAGAGTGGGTACAAGTTTATTATTGCAAGAGAATCTTGATTTAGATAAGGCATGAGAGGAGAAAACTCATAACCCAAAATAACACACAGTTAACAAACAATGGTCCCTACAACAAACAAATAAACAAACAACATATATCATCACCACCCTGAGGAAGCACCAACATCTGAATTCTTTGACTGGGAGGACAGTCACAGCTATTCAGAGTCTCCAGTAGAAGCCATTGCTAGGCAAGTTTCTACCAGACTTCCTAGCCCAAATTCTTAAAGTCCCTTTCCACTAAGGGGTTTTTTATATTCTGAGAACAAAGAAGGCTCTATACTATGCAATATCATTTGATAAGTGGCTCTTAAGATGTAGCAACCTTCGGTGCAGGATACTTCATTGTAAGAGTGATGCTGTCAGTGGTTTGCTTCTAATACTTAACTTTGCCCTTGTAGTGCCTGCTTGATAATAAATGTCTGCTGGTGCCAGCAGATACTCAGCTATAATTTACAACAAAGTAATTACAGAAAATGTGAACAGTTGTTGTTTATTATTTCTGCTATTCCAACTTAGTGATAGGTAAACCATTCATAAAATGGATTCAAAATGTGATTAATGATTCATAAAACTCAGTGTGTTCACATTATACAATATTTACCTTATAAAACAAACACCAGATTTTTTTTTTTTTTTACTCTTCCTGAAAAATGAATACTATCAACACTGTTTTGTTATGATTGCATAGCAAGCCTAATGGTGGTGTTGCCATGATTGTTAGAAGGTGGGAAACCCTCTAAATTATACTACTTCTTGAGTCTGCTGCACCCCCAAAACTGTTGTGGGGATATCTGGAATCTTGGGATATTTTGGCCTAGAACTCAATATGCCTGGAAGCTGAGTCTCAAAAAACATTCAGAATTTTGCTCTATAGTGAAAGATATTTAACTGTGTTCACTGTAATGTAACTTTATATATGGTCATTTTTAGTGCAGTAAGGAATATACCAGGCTATCAAAAATGGCCACTACATACATTAAAGCATTGTTAGTAGAGTTGTATATACAATTCTGAACTTCAATTTGAATTTATGGGACTAAAATGATTAACCCTTTGAAAGCAACAACAACAACAACAAAAAAAAAAACAGGGGATGTGAGTTCAAGTGTGAACTCTGATGTTTTCCATTTATATAACCTTTGGCAAGTTCTCTAGTGACTTCAGTTTCCTCACTTGTAAAATAAGAAGATTTTACTGAATGACCTCTGAGATCCCTTCCAGCTTCAGATCCATGATCCTATGATCTATTCCTCCTGAAATCCCTAGAATTGATCCAGGGAAATCAGTGACAAAAAGAAAGCCTTCATGCATACCAAAATGTGTATTGTGACTCTCACTTTTTGTAATAGCTGAGTACTGGAAGCAATATAAATAGACATTAATTGGAGAATAGCCAAACAAGTCATAGTACATTAATTTAATGGACTATTACTGTGTTATAAGACATAATGGATGCAGGGAATCAAAAGAAAACATATGAACTGATACAAAATGAAGGAAGCAAAAACTGTTGTGATACTGAAGCCACCTACCGGTGGCTGCTACAGATCTAACTCAGACCTTCATGTGAGAGGATGCTGATGATACAAGGAGAATGAGAGGCAGCTGCATTCTTTGAACTCTCTCTTCTCCCCTCCTGCCTCTAATTTATTTCATTCCCAACCCACAAGGAACATCTGCAAAGGCTGCTTTGCAACTCCTTTAAGTTTATGATTCACAGCTGTGGAAGCTCTCAATAACTGAATGGCACCTTCACCTAGGCATGCTCCTTAACAATTCCCCAGTTTTTGTTTTATGAGAGTGTAATTATTTCTCCCCTGCCCCCCACAGCATGATCAATAAGTTTATGCATTGGCTGTTTTCTGAGTCCCATGCTAAGATATCTGAGTCCACATGCTAGAGAGTACAAACAGCACTATAGTAGGTGTTGAATCTTGTGAGATATCATGGAGGCAAACTTTCTATTTTTTCTATTTTACTTTTTCCAGAGATTTTATTATTATTATTATAGTTTTCATTTACAAAATATATGCATGGGTAATTTTTTTAACACTGATCCTTGCAAAACCTTCTGTTCCAACTTTTCCCCTCCTTCCCCCTACCCCTCCCCTAGAGAGCAGGTTGTCTAATACATGTTAAATATGTTAAAGGGTATGTTAAATACAATATATGTGTACATATTTACACAATTATCTTGCTGAGGCAAACTTTCAAATGGAGAAGAGCATTATAGTCAAAACAGGCCTTTTTCATAAGTCTCTCATCAGCCTCCTGACTCAGCCCTTTGCTGCATTGGCCCATTTAATTATCCCGACTTAAAAAAGGTCTTACAGGGTCTCTTCTCTTCCTTACCCACGGGTTACCAAAGGAACTCTGTGAGGGTCCTACTCATGAACGGATTTCAAGAGCTGTTGTTTCTTTGTTTCTTGTGATTCGTGTGTCCCTGTTCAGGCGCCATATGTTGTGATATGGAGCCACCTGCCAGTAACTGCTGGAGGTCTTACTCAGACCTGTAGAGTGGATGATAACAATACAAGGAGACTGAGAGACAATTGCATTCTCTGCCCTCTCTCCTCTTCCCTCTTGCCTCCAATTTATTTTATTCCCAATCCATAAGGAATATCTACAAAGGTTGCTTTGCAACTCCTTCAAGTTTATGATTCACAGATGTAAAGAATCTCAGAGAATTAACTGGCCCTTTCACCTAGGCATGGTCCTTAACAAACAACTACAATATTTGTAAATGGAAAGAACAATAATAAAGATATCTGAATGCTGCAACAATGTTATAAAATGATAATGACTAAGCCTGGCCTCCAAGAAGAAATATAATAAGGCACTTCTGTCTTTGTAGAAACAGGGGATAGTGGATGTGGAAAACTATAAACTGCAAATTTTAGGTATTTTCACTATTTTATTTAGACTTTCTTAATTCATTCTCCCTCTCCACCCTCTAACCCATTTCATTTTAAAGGATAATTCTTTATGAATAGGTAAAAAAAAGGTATATCTTGGTTAAAGCAAATAATATTAATATGATTTTTTTAAATAAATAATCCTATGTAATAAAAATATAATTCTTAGTACAAATGTTAAACACATAGCCATGATCATTTCTTCAAACTATTAGAGCTTGCCAATTTATACATAGAAAAATGTAGATTTTCTGAGCAAAAAAAAAAAAAAAAAAAAAAACTAGAAAAGAGAAAGGTGCAAGTCTCAGATCCTTTTCTTAGCTCCTTAAAAAAGAGCAAGGGAAGGTTTCTGCTCCTTCTTAATTCCTAATCCAGGCAGCTAGGTGCTGTAGTAGAGAGTATGAGGCCCAAATTTAGGAAAATTTGATTCTGAGTTCATATTTGGTCTTAAACACTTACTAACTGTGTGATCCTAAGAAAATTACTTAACCCTGGTTGTCTTAGTTTCCTCTTGTGTAAAATGATCTGGAAAAGGACATGGCACATCACTCCAGTATCCTTGCAAAAAAAATTCCAAAGGGGTTCTAAAGAGTTGGCCATGATTCAACAACAGATTCCTAGCCAGGATAGTAAGAAACCTGACTAATTGGTCATAGGCTAACATAATGAAGGTAAACATAATAGTCACAGGAGAACAAATGGTAAAGACTTCCACTGAAGATAAAGAGTACCAGTCTGAGCAGAGGTCATAAATTCTAAGGAGATACTAAAGTGAGTAATTTATCTAGCCAGAACAGCAGAGGGAGATTTTGAGGTGTCTGGAGGCTATAGGGAGAGGATCAATTAGTAAGGTCTCCTGTGAAGCCTACCAATACTGAAATTTTATTGGACTTGTAGAAAAGAGAGGTGTTGGATTCAAGGGAAAAGAAATCTTACTAAGTATTATTATGTATGGAGCAACTATGTTGTTCTCACTTCATAATTGAATCTAATAGGGAGAGAGGAAAAGAGCTGTAGCTGTGTCCAAAATAAAGGGCAAGAACAGACATTTTAATGTTCAGGCTAGCTTTCTGGAGATTCTTCAGACAGACCTTAGTCTCAGCAGGATAGACACCACGAGAATGGTCTATAATAGAGTTTAGAGTCTTTATTCTGACCCAGTCTTGATCTTAGTGGAGGAGTGAAGGAAATAGGAGAGCCACCAGGAGAATGGTCAAAGATAGAATATCTCATTTCGAGTCCTTCTCAGTCCTTGTATACCTTAGTACAATTACATCATTAAAGCATACTGAATATGTGTGAACTAGAAAACCATTCATTATCTCATCAATTCCACTGAGTTAACACTTTGTTTCAAATATACTTCTCCAGATTTTTTTTTATTATTGATTTTGGTGCTATTTTAATTACAGACTTAAAAGAATTTTTTCTCTAAGCATTAAACATTATCAATTATAATATAAAGAATATATCATTTTCTCTAAAATCAAATCAAGACCCTGATTTGTCAAAAATTATGAAGCAAATATGTGACTACTTGATTTGAGATTCTCTAATTCTAAACTTTCCTATTTGGTAGTATAATATGAAGGAAAGAACATTATCACAGGAGTAATAGAACTGGAGTTCAAATATTCTTCTGCTTAGTCACGGAGGCCAGAACTAGGAGCCATGGATTGAAGATGCAGAGAGATGAATTAAATATGATGGAATAGAATAAAGCAAAACAAAATTTCTTTACAATTACAATTATCTAAAAGTATAATATGCTACTGCATAGTTGTATTGGGTTACCCATTATTAAAAATTTTCAAGAAAAGATTGAATCACTGTTTCCTATATGTTCCAGAGGGAATTTTTGTTCAGATGTGATAAGAATTAGATAACTTCTGAGGATCCTTATAATTTTGAGATTTGGGGTTTGCTTTCAATAATATGATTCTTCATGTAGATCTACTAGGCAGAGTGATGCTAATTCACCCAGAAGAGAGACAAATACAGTGATTTTTTTTTTTTTAGATTTTTACTTGCTTTTTATAATTTCTACCCTAGTGGGCATCATTAACATTTCCTGTCACTTCTCCTGACATCTTCATAAAAATAAATGAAGAGGTGTGAATTGTGAGTAGTGATTGAGAACTTTTCCATTTATTTCTAATAAAATTAATTTAATTAAACATAGTTTATCCCTCTTCAGCTACTCTTACAAAATCTTCATTTTTGAAGATCACTGCTACTGTTGACAGGTACTGCCTCAGGTGAAACATAAGAAGGAAAACAAATGGATTTCCTCAACAAAATTGCATAGATGTGTGATTTTAGTAGTCAGTGAATAAGACTAGGGCATTAAAAAAAAAAAAAACAGAGAAGAGAAAATACTTTCCCTTGTTTATTAATTATTTTATAAGTATCTGTTACAATAAGCAATGTGAAAGAGACAAGATAAGACATGGTCTCTTCCTCTTAGCAAGTCCATTGTCTAAGAAAAGATTGTATTTATATACAAAAGAATAAAGACAATATAGCATCTTGGAAAGGATACTGAATCAGGAGTCATGTTACCTGGATCTCCTACTCTCTTTTACTAAGTTTGTGACCACATCATCATTCAAGCTATTTAAACTCTCTTTTGGTAGATAAAAGATGAAATGAGAGAAAGAATAAAGGTTCAATAATCTGAGCATACTGATTTGTTAAGCAATGCATGCCAATTGTCTAACAAAGAAGGTCGTCCTCAGCTCACTCTTATACTTTAAAAATTATTGTTCAAATCAGGCCAATTAATTAAAAGGAAAATACAATAGGTAATTTGATTTCTAATTTAATGAAAGATGAGATACTTTCCAGCTTGATAAAGGGATATCAAAGTAAGTACAATTCCCTGAATTCAGAAAAAAAAAAGATTTTCAACTCCCCTCAAGTATTTTTAAAAAATCAAAGGAATATCAAAACAATAACTGAGTGATCAGAATGGGGACAGGTACCTATAGATTCCTTGAGATATATAATTTTGAGAAAATTCTTCCCATCAATCTTTGGTTTTGAAAGAGCTTCTACTCAGCATTAACCAGGTTCTTAGTCAAGGATATATAAAAAGGTGATCTAATTTTCTAACCATGCTAGACTAGGTTCAAATAATGCAACAAAATTGAATAAAGTATTCTCACAGGATAGAGGTTGCACTATCCCATAACTGAATGTAAAGAGTTCTGCACCAGCTCCAGAATGGAGTCACAATGAAGTCAGTGTGATTCATTCAATTTACACAATTAACAATTTGCCGTCTTAATTCTCTCAATTTCTTCAAGTCCTTCTTTTATTTGTAAAATTAAAGTAATAGCATCTGTTACATACAGATTCTTCTGAGGATAAATGGACAAAATAAATTGAAGATATTGAAAAAATCTAAAGAACTATTTCATAAATAAAAACCATAGTATACTGAAAAGCAGCATTTAGTGATGAAGTTACAGATAAAAAAAAAAAAACAGTTTCAGCTAGAAAAAAATGGACTTCAAATTTTAATAATGTTCTTTCCAGACATGATATATACCATGGTCAGAGAAGAGGAAGTAGGAGGTAGAATACTGACTTTAGGAGAAAGTAGGCCAAAGTGACTGAATTTGAGTCTATGAGATAGATTAATATTCAGCACATTGGCAAAGGTAGACTCAAGCTATATTGTGAATGGTTTTAAATTCCAAGCTGAAAAGTTTTCAGCAGAAATAATAGAAAATCACTAAAGGCTCTTGATTAACATGATTAGACTTGTGATTTGAGAGATTTTGTGGCAGTTATGTAGAGAATAGATTATATAGTGGATACTGGAAGATTGAGATGCAATTAGAAGGGAACTGAATGAGTTCAGGCAAAAAAAAAAAAAAAAAAGCAATGAAGGATTGAATGAGAGTGGTAACCATGGAGTGGAGAGAAGAGGATGGATACGAGAGATATTGGGAGAAAAAAATAGCAATATTTAGCAACTGATTGAATTGGGGTGGGACTAGTTGAGAGGAATGAGACAAGGATTACTACAAGATTATGGCTATGTGTGAATAGAAGGAGGGTTTGTTAATAGAGTAGGTTTGATGAGGAAGATAATGAAGTCAGCTTTGAACATATCCAATTTGAGATATCATTAAGAAATGTAGGTAGAAATATCTAGACAGCAGAGAAGGTGTCAGTAAATGGGTAAAGTTGAAAATGAAACAGAGAGGTTTGCACTTTTGTTTTTCTTAAAATGCTTGTGGGTTTATGTTATTGCTATTTGCCTATCAATCTTGGATAGCCCTTGTAGCAGAATTATCCTGGTCATTATAGCTGATTCTGAGAAATCTTAAAAACAGGTAGAAAGAGTTATATAAACAGTGTGAGTGATATGGTCAAAGATGTTCATTATAAATTTGCTTTGTCATAATCCATTTGTAGATCATGGTTAGACATCCCACAAACCGATTTGCTAAACACTAAGAATAAACTTACTAAATAAAGAAATTAGATATTGAGTTGAGTGCAAGAGATATAAAGAAAGAAAGTGGCAGAAAGAAAACAGATATCTGTATACAAATATGGTTTGGCTATATAATGTATATGAGCTTATTTTTCAGTAAGTATTTGAGAGATAGAAATATCCCCTCCTCATCAATCACTAATTTATGTACATGAGTGACCAGAAGCAGCAATCCTTAGTAATAACCTTTCATGATTCAGTTGTACTAAAATAAGTCTATAACCCTTATAGAAAAAAATCAAAATCATTGAATGAATTTTGCATTTTTTAGCCTTAAATGAATTTTCTTGGGCAAAAAAAAAATACAATTTTAAGTTCAGGTTTTGATTAGTTGATTAATTTGCTTATTAAAAGCTAAATTAAAATGCACATTGAAATTGATTTCCTTGATTTTCCTTGGTGAAGTCTGAGGATCACGAATATAAGGTGAATTGTGGGTAAGAACAACATCTTTTTAAAAACCAATTATATTATCTTTGGGCAATAAGACTGTAAATAGTGATCAATATAATACAGTATTGCTGTTGGAAAAACTCCCAATAGAATAATAGTATCTTTCTTGCTCTCTCTCTGTTTCTCTTTCTCTCTTTCTAATTAGAAACACATACACATACAAACACACTATGAACAAATCTAGTTATGAGAACCTGGATAACGACCTTGTCCATTAAAACCAGTACAATAAATTTATATAGAATCTTGCCTCTCGATTATGCTATAGAATGCATTTTTCTGAATTTTGTTAATAAGCATATGTGACATGCCTTCCTAATAGGCCATAAACTCTGAACTAACAGATGCCATCTCTAATCTGAACTTTCCATCTCTCGTGGAAACTTGTGCAGCAAACAGACACTTTCTAAGTGTTAAATAAATTGAATTTATTGAACTAATTTCCTTGGATGATTTGGACATTAACTTTCCTAAAGATAGGAGGCTGACGGATCTGAGGATTGTCTATTATAGCTCAAAGTTTTAAAATTGTTTTTGATATTCCTCTCCCATTTTGTAGAAGGAACATTTAAAAATCACCCATATGTCTATGTCTTCAAAACTCTTCATTAAATAGTAGACATTATTAAGAAAACAGTGCTATGAATGTTCTGGCTTGACAATTTTTCAGCAGTGCTAGGTATGCTCATTATGAAACATTTCTAATATTTCAATTATGGAACAATTTCCATGCCTAAGCACATTTAAAACTTTTAAATTTCAAGCCAAAATTGTTTTAATTGCCCAAAGTGAAAAAAAATGATTGTGGTTGAGAATAGAAAAGACAGACCCTTCTTGCTTTCCCATTTCCCTTAATTGGGAGTTAAAAGAGATTTGATTTACAAAGTATTCGAAAAGGAAAGTAAGGGATAGATAAAAACATAATGTCTACTGTCTTAACTATGAAATCATTAAAACAAATTCCATTGAAATAAAATACCTAGAGCAAGGATGACTATTTATTTACTGTACCACAGCTTTCAAGATAACATCGATCTAAGTGTTTTAAGGAAAAGATATAAAAGTAACAATGTTAAAAACACTGATACTATTTATATATGACAACAAACAACTGATTGAAATGTTTAAAAAGAAGGGGGGAATCAATGTAAATCAAATTTGTACTGTATATGATGCTGAACAACTGGTGTGACTGAATTTCTTACTAAATCAATTTTATCAACCAATTTCTTTGGATGAAAACATTCTAGGAAGCAAAGCACCTGAGGAGAATGAGAGCCATTGGGTTAGCATAGAAGATGGTTGGTGATGTTTCCATTTTCTCATCATCAACAGTTTTTAAAGACAAAGAGGTAATACAACAACAATATGTTGATTTTATTCCATCACTGAAGTGAACAGCTATTTTGGCATTTCATAAATAAAACCTTAATGAGGCATAGAAAAGCTTGCTTTTGGTTGTTTCTTCTTATAAAAGAAGCAGCTAGCGAAAATTTAGGAAGGAATCAGAGAGTTTTGTTTCACTTTTCAATTTTTGGAGGGGTATATTGATCAAATGTCCTTGAAGGTAGTGAGTAATTGAAACCGCAGGAACACAAGTGATTAAAAGAATATGTTTAAAAATATATTTAGCCTTAAAAAGGAAAAGTCTCAAAACTTAACAGTGAAGGAAAAAAAAATGTCAAATGTAGAAAAAGATATGAAGTTCTTTTGCAGTTTTTAACTCTATACAAGCTTGACAAGTTCAAAAGTATTTTGATGAGATGTTTTGATTTATATATCATTAGAAATGTGGTTTATGTACTCCACAGTGGAAAGGATCATTGTGGGGTGGGAGGGTGAATCCTAGATCTACAGATGAAGGGGAAGTCAGGCTAAATGTAATCTAATCACATCAAGTTACAGATGAGGAAATTCAGTCTCAGGCACCTTACATGACTTACTCAAGGTCACAAATGGCAGGGGTAGGGTTTGAATCTCCTTCCTCTGAATTTAGAATCAGTGTTCATTGCACTGATATATTAGAAAGCATAGATTAAATGGTTGCAAATATTTTAACTGCATTTCATTGTGGAATTTTGCCTGACTCTGCACTATGTAATTAAATCAATGAAGAAAACTGCCTTCTTAGCAGTAGCCCCCTGCAGACTAATCTTAACATATAATGAATGTTGAGTTTCCATTATCTCATTAAGGGTAATCTGTATAGAAATTTTCCTCTGTAAAAATGGTCTGCTATTTAGGAATCAAAGATGTGTGCTCAAAATTACTAATGTTTTTAATGTTTAATCATTCTATTTCAGATTATGGAGAGTTTGATCAACTTTAAGGATCTTTGGATAATAGATTTAAAGGAAGGGATCTTGGAAATCATCTAATTGAGCCTCTCATTTGAAAAAGGAAAGGGAAGAAGTTCTTAAGGATCTAAAATCTGGCAGGGAATGAGCTAAGCACTTTATAAAGATTATCATATTTGATCTTTACAACAACTCTGAGAAATAGATGATATTATTATTCTAATTTTATAGTTGAGGAAATTGAGACAGACTGAGCTTAAGTGACTTTCCCAGGTCATATGCTACAGTATGAAACAGAATTGGAACTCAGTACTTCCAGATTTCAGGCCAGGCCCAGAAAAAGCTTATCCAAGCTTATCCAAGCTTATCCAAGCTTTTCCAAGATCATACATATAACAAGTAGCCAGCCATGATTCACTTAAGTCTTGTAACTATTAGTTACAGTAGGCTGATTCACTGCTCTTTCCACTGTACTTTGCTATTCACCATACTTGCCAAGTCCTTGGACATTAAACCTAATAGATCTTGCTGATCACTGACTCTTTTGAGTTGCTTCCTCACCCATCTCTTTTGATCTTTTCCCTTCTCCTGATACTGCTACATTACTTGATGTCTATATCTAAAGAGCAAATTCTTTTATCTCTTGCCTTAATTCCCTCCTCTATTCCTTCTTTACAAGGGTACATTCTCTAAAGTTTCCTCTAGGAATTAAAAAAATCCCCTAGAGAAGGTGATAAAATCTCAGGCCAGGTAGATTTATGACTGTAGTTCTGCTTGGCAGATCCTCTTTCCATTCCTTAAATCTTCTGTTCTTCAGTCTTTTCTTCAGAACCCCTTCCTTTTCTTTATCCTAAATAGAACCTCCTTTAGTGGAAAGTCCAGAAAATTTCTATGTGGAAACTTAACTATTTATGTGAGTTTCAGGAAACTGGAACATTTTGTTTTCAAGTATACTATTAAACTTGGTAGCCTGTCATATTATGTGTCTCATTTTAGAAAATATAGCATGACAGCATGAAATAAAGGATAAAACTAATTATATACACACAAATACACACACACACACACACACACACACACACACACACACAAACATACACATTCCCTTTTAGGGAAGATTATTTTTGAAAGGGCAAGAATCATACAAATTTGTTATTTACATGAATCAAATCCAATACCTAATTACCTGACTCTCTACTTTATTAGCTCATAGCTCAATAAGTATTTGGGAATTATTATCCTGACACATTTTAACAATGGGTTTCATGCCAAGTTTAAAAAGTTCAGGTTTAAAAGCTTTAAGTCATAGATAGGACTTGAAATATTTCACATTATATCACAATATTATCAAATAATCTCTTGAAATAGAATTCATTCAAAAGTGGTTCTCTACCCTTTTTAAAAATTTTACAAATATTTGCCATTTGTCTTTGATTATTGTCTTTAATATTCATGTTATTACCTGCCATCCAGATATTCTACTTATGGCTTTTGAACTTCTGGCTTTTTTTTTTTTAAGTTTTGTAATGATAATTTAAGCTGTCAATAATTCTGTTCATTAATGCCTAATTTTTGAAATGATCCTTTGAATTGCTTAAATCAGAATGTTAAAGTGAACACGGCCTGAAAACCACTCAGTAGGACTGTATCATTAGCTTATAATTTTACATTGCATAAAGTGCTGTTTTCATTACCCCCCTCCAAAAAAAAAAAAAAGTCACAATTGACTCCTGCATTTAACATTTTCTTTTCAACAGTAACACCATTAGCATAACTTTACATCCACCACATGCCACTGAAGCATTGTACAGCAGTTTAATCTAATTTAATTTCAGTCTAAGAAAGATAGCTGTAATTGGTGATTTACCAAATCAAAAGCCATTGTTAAATGAAAGTCAAATCCACAATATTTTGAGGTTGATAATAAGGCTTTAATTTAAAAACATAATTCTTAAGAACTACAATTCCTTCAAGTATTCATTACAGACCATCTGAAATTTTTTCTGAGGCTGAACCCTGATTTATGAAGTTTAAGCTATTACTTGGGAACAGTCCCAAGAAAACCTATGTCAAGTCACTTATTGTGAGTAGACCTTATTTCCCACAATGTGCTTCAGGGGAATAGGATCACAGACTGCTTCAGTCTCTGCATAAGGGCTATTCCCCATTAGAGATTTTCGAGTTTGATATTAAAGAGTCATCAGACACAGCACCCTGGCTTCCTACTGATAAGAGGCTCCAAAAGCCCTGTCTACTTTTCCTGCATCTATTACTTCAAGTAACCTCAGAGACAGAACAAAGGTAGGCCAGAATCATACAAAAACTATGTTATTTCTAGAGTTGACTGATTCATGCTTCAATACTTTAAGAACATATAATTGAATTACTATGGATATTCTATCAATGCAGATGATAGCTATAGTCTCTGGACTCTTTAGCCAAAAAATTCATTAACTCATTGACAACCTCTAGTGATGATTCAGTTATAATCTTAGCAATAGCTCACATTTGTACAGTGTTAAAGTTTGCAGAAAAATTAAGATGATCTCATCTAAGCCTCAAAATGACCTTGTAAGGTTATACATCACAATAGGATTTTAAGGTGTGTGTGTGTGTGTGTGCACGCGCACATACAGACACATATACACACTCAAATATTTATGATGTGTGAATGTGCATACTTATTTCTCTATATAAACTAATCCAGCATTAATAATCATATTTATGATAATTAATTATAAAATTCATGAGCATATACATAATTATTTTAAATGGTCATAGGTGACTAGAAATTAATTATTTTTTGAAAGATGTGATCTACTACCTGTTTTATGAAAGCAGAGTAATCACAGGAATTAATGTGTGTGTGTGTGTGTGTGTGTGTATGCATGCACATTTATGTATGAATGTACTTCAATGTGTTGTGAGTGTGAGTATGTTTTTCAGTGCTTTGCTTGGAGCTTCAATAGACTTGTTTGCACCTCATATTTCATTTCTTCTAAAAACATAAATCAAATATAGTCTTTTCCCAACCTTATAAAAGAGAAAGTTTCGTGCCCTTGCTGCATCTTTCCAAAACAACAGAGTTTCAATAAATACATGGATTCATTGAGATAGAGCTGGTAAGTGGCACTGTTCATTTTGAAGTACCTTCAGGCAAGAGTCAACTCTGAGAACTCAGCTTCAAACTGACATCTATCTGGATCCCTGGGGATGTTAAAAGAAAGAATACTAAAGCATATATCCTGTTTGGTTATGATATTCAACTGTTTGAAAAAAAGGGAAATCATCAGATAATCTAGGTTTAATATCTAATGATTCTATAATTCATTTGGCTATTTCAAGTATTCTCTTGCCTTATTTTCTCATCTGGTCAGTTAAAATAATAATTTAAAAAATTGAATCATTGCTAAGGATATGACTGGTTTAAAAAAATGAGTTTGTCTAATCCAAGGTCATTCAAATTTTAAAAAAGAAAAACAAACAAACAAACAAACAAAAGATTCTCCATCTCTACCCCCACACACACACACACTCCAATGCTGGTAATAATGTAACTTGTATTCTTTCTTTAACATTAAAAATACCTACCTTTTCTTTTTGTTTTTTTTAGAACTATCTTATAGTATATGTTATGTTTTCTTAGAAATCATATGGAGCTATTTCAACTGAGAAACTTTGGAAAGGGCAAGGTTGTCAACCAGACTTAATATGGAGTTAGAATGTTTTGTTCTTCTCAGGTCTTCACATCTTAATTTATTTTTACAAATGACTAGGTGGAAATCTGTTCTCCTATCATAACGATTTAAATTGGTGCTGTAGTTTTCTTTTGTGCAATCGAATCTGGGTCAGTATCATTTGTAGGTACATAGAGATGAAGCTGAGTGGCTTTTATTTTGTACAGCTTTGAAAACAGCAGGTTGTCTTGCATCCTATTGTTCAGATTTTTAAACTGATAATTAAATCCATTGGCATTGTTACTAAGATTACAAATAGTATTCATATTACATGGACCCATCAGGTTACTAATATTTCTGTGATTTCCATCAAATGATTTCAGATATTTGACTAAAAATCTCTATGGAATGTTTCTTTCCCCTGAAATGTATAACTTCCCCCTTAATAATTAATGCATTCATTAGCTCTAACTTTTAGAGTTATATTTTCCCTTGAGTTTCAAAACAGTGAAAACTCTTGTTTTTCTTGTGACTGGTGATTATTGGATGAAGTACTAAGTAGCCATAGATACATTGTTAACAATTTGAATTTATCAAAGGTTAATGAAAAATATAAGCTTATAGCATTATTTGCATATTAATTAAGAAAGGATTTATTGTTTTAGACACAAATCAGAGCAATCAAAACATTAGCTGAATCTCCTTGAGAAAAATATTCAACTACTTTTCTTAAAATTTTACATCATTGACAGAAATAAGTCTAGAGTGATTTTAATTCACAGAAGAACTATAACATTTATTTTTAATACATCCATGATACTAAATTTGTATGTGTACATAAATATATATATTATGTGCATGTATGCAAATATATGCATATTTCTTTATTAATGCTCAAGGTACTTTTGGATACTTTAGTATTTTAATTTTGCATACTTTAGCATTTTAATATTGTAATTAACTATTTAAGACTAATTAGTACTACCCTAAAAATGATTTAAACTTTAGTGAATGAATAAGATGAATCAACTATTTTGAATAAGGAGGTCATATGTGAATGCAAGTCTTTTTCATAAGTAATAGAAAGAGATAGGATATTTTTCACTGAAATTGTAGTTTAATAAAACTAAAAGGTAAGTAAAAGAAAGAGTATATGGTAAGTATTTTCTGTATGTTAGGGTGCTTTTTTGAGATTGTCTAAATGCATAGTAAGTGGAGAAAAATGAAACTTGTGAAATTAATAGCATCATTAGTGATCTCTTCAATAATCATTGAAGATTTCTATATTAGTAATTCACCAGCACTGTATACAGCTACAGAAAGGTTTTAAAGAAAGCATTCCCAGTTTCTCAGTCCATTCTGAGCCCAATGGTTATCATTGTTCCTCTCTCAGTTCTGACATTGAGCTGGTACTTATACATAGAAAATAAGAGATAGTAATTCTTGTGTCAGAGAGAAAAATCTTTCTTAAACCTAGACTATTGGCATTGTGTGGTCTTACAGTGTTGCTATCACTGAGACCACAAAATTCACAAACTCAGGTAGACATGTAATTACAAACCTTTTGGAAATTGACCTATACAACCTTGGATTCAAACTAGAGCCATTCTAAATGCATATAATTTTTCATTTCCTATTGATTCTGTTGCTAAAAAAAAATTACCTAATTATATACATTATCACTGGGGCTATTAAGATAAATATAATAATGTATTTTACTTACTATTTTATGTTCATGTGAAATCTAAACAGTTATCCATATTTAATCATTTTGTGAACTGCATACTCTAGGGGTAAGGGTATATTTTGTATCTTACAAGTAATAGTTTTATATGGCCCAAAGGCTGTAAAATTAAGCATACTGTTTCATCTGGCAGTATCTCTAATGAGTTTGTATCCCAAAAAGATCTTAAGAAAGGAAAAAGGATCCACATGTGCAAAAAGTGTTTCTAGCAGCCCTTATTGTAGTGGCAAGGAACTGAAAATTGAATGGATGTCATCAGGGAATGGCTGAAGAAGTTATGGTATATGAATGTAATGGAATATTGTTCTATACGAAATGATATTCTATAAATGAGGAGCAGGATTATGTTAAAAAAGCCTGGAAAGACCCATATAAACTGATGCAAAGTGAAGTTAGTAAAACCAAGAGAACATTGTACATAGCAATAACAACATTATGTTTTGATCAACTGTGATGAACTTGGCTTTGAAAAGAGCCAATGAGATGATTCAAGGCAATCCCAATAGACTTTTGATGAAAAGAGTCATGTGCATCTAGAGGGAGAACAATGGATACTAACTGTAGATAAAAGGATAGTATTTTCACTTTTGTTGTTGTTATATGCTTGTTTTTTTTTTTTCTTTCTCATGTTTTTTTTTTTTTTTTTCCCCTTTTGATCTGATTTTTATTGCAAAGCTTGACAAACATAGAAATGTTTTGAAGAATTGTACATGTTTAGCCAATATTGAATTGCTTGCTGTCTAGGGAAGGGAGAGAAGAAAGAAGGGAGGGAGAAAATTTTGGAACACAAAGTTTTGCTAGGGAGAATGTTGAAAACTATCTTTGCATGTATTTTAAAAAATAAAAAGCTATTATTATTTTAAAATAATAGTTTTAACAATGTAGATTTGTGATTTTAAAAACCCTCTAAATCTTTATTGTTTAAAGAAATGAAAATTAAAACAACCTTGAGGTATCATTTTATACCTATCAGATTGGCTTAAATGATCAAAGTGACAAATGACAAATGTTGGAGAGGATGTGGAAAAATTAGTACACAAAGTTGTAGATGGAATTGTGTACTGATTTAACCATTTTGGAGAGCAATCTGGAATTATGCCTAAAGAGTTATTAAACTGCTTATATTCTTTGACCCAACAATATAACTACTGGGTCTATTTCTAAAACCTGATTTAAAAAAAAAAGAAAAATATCCCATATGTTTTAAAATATTTCTAGCAGCTCTCTATGTGGTAACAAAGAATTAGAAATTTCAGTGATGCCCATCAATTGGGGAATGACTGAACAAACTGAAACTGAACAAACTGAACAAACATGATAGAATATTACTCTACTCTAAAAACTGAACAAACTGAAAATATTACTGTACTATAAAAACTATGAAATATTATTATACCATAAAAACTGAACAAACTGAATAAACATGATAGAATATTACTTTACTATAAAAAATGATGAATTTGTTTATTTTTAAAAATAACAATATGAGTAGACATGCATGAATAATATTGTCTTAAGAACAATTTTGAGGGACTAAGTTATTTTGAGTGTTATAAATACCCAGATTAACTACAAAGGACGTATGAAGGAAGACACAATATGCGGCCAGAGAAAGAAGCAATAAATAGAAGTATGAATAGAAAGATTTTACATGCATACTTATTTGCAACTAAATGGTAGTCATCTCTAGGGTGGGGGAAGAAAGGAAGAAAAAAAACAAAATTTACATGATAACTTTGTTATATATTTGAAAAAATAGCATGTTTTACATAATAAATTTGCAGTTTTATGTCCTATCAGCTTTTCATTAATAAATTATACTATGGAAATGCTTGTTTTCTTTCACAAATTATAAATAAAATAAATAAAATTTAAAAGAAGTATAAATCAGCTTGATGAAAGTATTACTATAAGGTAGGAAAGAGAATGCTGATAATATCTTTTAAAATATTTGTTCCTTCCTGAAATTATTATTATTGGGCTTAGGTTCAGAAATGTTTAGCATTTATTATCTGAATAAGTCTGGGAAAATCACTTCAGCTCTATATGCTTCAGAGAAAGCCCTAAGACTTATCTACTCAGGCATTGATGGGCTTCTATTTTAAATTGATTGTGGGAGTTAACTAGGACTTCTGAAAGTGAGGAAATCATTGACCTTTTTAGCTAATAGTGTAGAGAAGGTTGGCCCAGTGAAAGTTTACTCATTCTTTCAATTGTCATCAAAAGGTGTTTGACTATTACAATTCTTATCAATAGGCAGGAATTCTGTGGAAAAAGTCATCTCAATTAGCTCTTCATTTCTTTAATATAATTTGAATTATAACAATTAAAAAATAACAAAAATCTGCAAATAGTTTTTGGTCTACATTTAAAGATAGATATACCCTTATGTGATTCCAATAGTTATATTTTATATATTCATATTCTATTATTTATTGCTCTAGTATTTTTTAAAGAAAATTTTCTATTCATAGCAAGTAAATTAAAGTTTATGAAATGTATAATGAAACATATATTTCTCCAAATAATGGATTGTTAAGGCATGAGGATTTTATTTGGAGTAAAATCCCTATAGGCTCAGCAAAAGTTCAGATGCTTCCCCAAAGTAATTTAATGCACAACTGGCAGGAAACTATGATCTATTTCTCAGAGGATCTGATTATTTCATTGAATACCAATGTCAGTATAAACTTAGAGTTAGGTAATTAAGCATAGTAACAATACTCAATTATTTAAAAAATATTCATCTGTGCCCCTTTAAAAATGTTTCTTATACTAATAAAACATTTAGGGCTATGTATCAGGAACTAAAAAATGAGCATCTATTACTAATAGATTAAGATCCTAAGATTAAAACAATGAAGTTTAAAGTACTATATCTGAAAAGTCATAATATTTACTCACTTGACAAAACAAAGACAGCCAATAGTTGAGTATTCATGTATTATTCATGAAGTACTTTAAATAACAATCTGAAATCAGATGTAAAAAGGCTTATTATTCCTAATTTTAAAAAAATTAGTATTCATTGCATTTTTAAAAAAAATATACAAATTAATCTTATGAAATAAAATAAAATACATATTTATGACATAAAATAGCAATAATAACAAATATCTTAGGTAGATTTAATTGATTAAAGTTTCTCAAAGGTGGTATCTTTGATGATGTTACTATTTATAATTCTTTTTTTGCTACTTTTTTGTTAATTTATCCCTCTCAACATTCTCCCCTTAACTGATCAATTTTCACAAAAACATAACATAAAAGAAAAAGAAAACAGAAAGTTCTTGTGCATAGTCCAAATTCCCGCTTTGGTCCTGTACCAAAAATATATGTCTTTTTCTCTATCTTGTGCTCATCATCTTTCTCAAAGGGAAGAGATGGGTTTATTGCATCTTAGACTCCAATAGGTTATAAATATACAATAATAATAATAAAAAATAAGAACTCTAAGTGTGTGTGTGAAAAGTAGCATTCCTCCAAGCCACTGTATAATATTAGTTACTAAAAGCTATCTAATTTGCCTTCTTTCTTTATATCTGAAAATCAAAAGACCATTTTAAGACAATTTTTCTTGGAAGCATTTTAGGTATAAGAATTCTTATTCTTTTTAACTAACAGAAATTAAATAATTACAAAAGTTATTATATATAAATATAATATACACTTATACAAATTCACACACATGTAGTATCATTTCCTCATTAGCTTTGATGTTTATCAGAGTTGATACATGGATTTCCACTTAATTATTAATCTGGAATCTTCAAAATAAAATTTCTCAGTGATACCCAGAATAAAGCAGAGTAGAAAGATCAGTTAAAATATGTTACATATCATTTTTTATTTTAATCTTTCCTCTGTTTGACATATATTCTAAACTGAGGTGCTATAAAATTTTTATTGCTTAAGTTTGAAATGATCACATTATTCAGTAGTTGTGGAATCTCAAGTGAATTTTTAGCGCTTTTCAAAATGTAGAAATAAAAGTTTAGAATATCTTTTCCAACTATATACTTTTCTTTTTAATGCCACACATTCCCCTTCACTTTTCTCTTTTCTTTACTCTTCCTCAGCATTTTCTTCTTTGAGTTATAAGGGAGCTAGGATTCATGACTCTATATAATAGAACAATGTTTGACTTACACAGTATTTTATGTTACCGTTAATAATTTCTCATATTGACTTTTCTTAATCTTTAAAGAATACCTTTTCCTCTACACCCCACTTAAGCTTTTTTTTTTTTTAATAAAATCAACTCTTAGCACAATGTCTATAGGTACTTACTAAATGATGGGAGATTACCATTTCAAACACACTTCATTGACAATCAGGAAACCTTACGTACTTCCTCTGCCTAGCATTCTGATGGGGATACAAAAACGACCAAAGAGGGACTCTGCCCTGGAGGAAATCATGATCTAATGGCTAAAAAAAAAAAAAAAATGCAAACAACCATGTACAAAGAAATTATATAAATAATATTTTAAAAAATGATTAATGGACAGAAAGTACTGGAGTTAAGAGAAATTAGAAAAGGTTTCCTATAGAAGAAAAAAATCTTTAGCTGTGGCTTAAAGGGATTCATAGAAACCAAGAAGCAGAGTTAAGGAAGGAAAGGATTCTAGGCACAGAATATTGCCAGCAAAAATACCTTGAATCAAGAGATGCAATGTCTTATGGGAGGAACATCAAGAAGGTCAATGTCACTGGATTAAAGTATATATGGTAGAGAGTAAAATGTAAGAAAATTAAAAAGGTTAGAGAAGGAGGATAGATTATAAAGGGCTTTGAATGTCAATCATAAAAGGTTATATTTGATCTAGTAGATGATAGGAAACCACTGGAGCTTATTGAGTAAGGAAATGATATAGTTCAACTTCTTTAGAAAAAAATTACTTTAGATGCTAAGTAGAGAATGGACCATAGTAGGAAGAGCTATAGAAAGCAGTCCAATCATTAATCAATATCAATAATCCAGTTGTGAATAAAATATGAAAGTCTACACCAGGGTGATGGCAGTATCAGAGGAGAGGATAACTTTAAAGATGTTACATTAAGTAAAATCTATAGACTTTTACAATATAGTGAACATGGATGGAAATAATAGTAAGGAGTTGAGGATAATCTCTAGGTTCTAATTTTTGAGGACTAGGAAGATGGTATTACTTTGAACAATCATAGGAAAATCAAGAAGGGAAGTGAGGGTTTGAAGGGAAAAATAATAAATTGAGTTTTGCACATGTTAAGTTTAAAATGTCTCTTGAGCATCCAGTTCAAGATGTTTATGAATAGTTGGAAATGTGAGATTAGAAGTCAGGAGATGAAAGATGAATAATTAGATTATGAATCATTAGTAAAGACATAATAAATCTGTCAGAACCACTGAGATAATCAAGTGAAATAGCATAAAAGGAAAAAAGAAGCTGGATCAGGATAGTCACATCCCTGTGAAAAACCCACAGTTAATGTATATGATCTAGCTCAAGATCCCATAAAGAAGATTGAAAAGGAATGGTCAGATAGGAATAAAACCAGAAGAAACTATTGTCTCAAAAATCTAGGAAAAAGGGAATATCAAGCTTAAGAAGATGATAGTGTCAAAATCTACAGAGAGGTCAAGAAAGCTGAGAACTAAGAAAAGACTGTATCTGACAATTAGAGATTGTTGGTAATTTTGGAGAAAGCAGTTTTGGTTGAATGGTGATGTCAAAAGCCAGAATGTTGAAATTCAAGAAGAAAGTGAAAGGAGATAATGTAGAAGACTTATCTATTACAAATAACCTTTTCAAGAATTTTTGCCAAAATCTTTTGTGTTCTAATACTATAGAAAAGGAAACTATGACCAATATTACACTTGCTAGGAATGCATATGGAACTGAATACTAAAGGAAGAAAATTATGAGTACACATGAAATGGGATGAAGATGCAAAAAAAAAAAATCCTTTTTATATGCTACTATTGTATCAGTTTTAAAATTGGAAAGAAATATTAAAAGTTATAGACTTTGTTTTCATGTTTCTTTTTACCCAGCCAATCAATGAAAAGTGATTTGTTAATAACCTATTGTGTATAAAGCACTATGCTAGGTGCTGAGTGTGCAAATAAAATGAATTAAACAATATTAAAAATTAATTTTAGCCAATAAATGAAAATAGCCTGGAAACCGAATTCTATTTGCCAGGAATGGGAGCAACAAATAAAGGTTTTTTTTCACGATGTGAAGAAATGCATATATTAGTAAATATAGGAAAACATCAACTAGAAAGGAACATATTGAAGATAACTGAGACAATTGGGATTATAGAGAGGGGAAAATCTATTTCACAAGATGTGATAGAATGAACAATATAGACTGAAATGAGTGGAACCAAGAGAACATTGTATATGGTACAGTAATTTTTTTTTAATGATTTTGACCAAATGAGCCAGTTTGACTTGTATAAATACCTAAATTCTATAAAAGAGAAGTGTAAAATGATGCTAATTCTAAAGAAAGAACTGATAAACAAAAGTATATATAGAATAACTTTACAATTCATATATAGAAACACATGTGTACATATACATATATGTAAGTATATATATATATATATACTTATATATAGTATATATACATATGTGCGTGTATTTCTACCTATTTATATCTAATACTAACCAGCTTTATGGTAGGGGAGGAGAAATAAAGGGAGGAAGAAAAAGAAAAGAAAGAAACTGACAAGTTAACGTTATATATTTTAAGAGAATAGCAATTTGTACACAATAGACTTGCAGTTTCTGTGCTATCATTTTTTTATTATTAACATATTATTAAAATGCCTGTTTCACTTCATAATTTTTTAAAAATTCAATAAAATATGATAAAATGGAGTCAGCTACACAGGTAGAAATTTGACCATTGCAAAATGAAAAGTTAAAGGAAAATATTACAATTTGATAAGCAGTATTAAAGTAGGCTTGTAACTGTATAATGATCAATAAGTTAAATTTAATCACTAAAGGACAACAGCAATTAAATAAGACTAAATATCTTCTGAAGTAAGCAAAATTCACAAAATTATAACTGTACTCCGCTTTGCTAAATCTGACTGTTTTGTCTGGCTAGCATACTTGGTATGCTGGCCATCTGGCTTTTTCCTCCCAGTAATGTTTGCACACCCAAATATCAATCACAAGGGCTATGTATACTAGCCAATTGGGTGCCATGCCAGTATTAAAAATCCACTCAGGCAAGAAGGCCAAAAAGGAATCCTTCTGCTGGACCTGGCATTGGCATGGGCCATGGATAAGGAGGGATATTTGAGAGAACATTTGCTTTATCTGGCAGTACTATTGATATCACTGTTCTGTTAGATTAGGTATATGAATGTTGGATTGTAAAATGTCTCATTGCCATCATTTAGTTTGGCTTTGCTTACAGTTAACAGAGGGGAAAAAAAGGAGCTTTTGGTTTAAGTTCTCTCTGCACTGGAGGGACATGGGTCATTGTATTCAGAATAGTAAATATGAAGACACTGTGGGCAATACATTGGATATTAGCTGCCTAAATATGACAGCATTACAGAGACTGGAAGAGTCAATGACAGAGTACACAATTCATTCCCCAATTTCCTAAGGTGTTACATACACATATATGCATATACATTTATTTCTGGAAGAGCATTAAGTGAATATAATCTATTTTCTTTGCATGTGCTTCACATCCTTGGTGGGTGAAAACAATTTTGATATAAGCATTCATGGGTATGGGATGTTTATTAAGTACAATATCAAGCATGATTGTTATCCTGTAGTTTGGTTAATTGTTTTCCCTTGTTACAGGGTAAGATACCCCTGACTGAGAGGAAGATGGGATGCTGATATAGCTGTGTCTGACTTTGATGTAAAAACAAATATAGTAAAAGCAGAGAAAGGAACTAGGGGGATGAAAGAATAGGGGAAGGAAGGGAGAAAGGAAGGAAGGAATGGAGAGAAAGAGGGATGGAGGGACAGAGGAAGGGAGAGAGGAAGGGAGGAAGTAGGAAAGGAAGAATGGGGGAAAGGAAGGATGATAGGGAGAAATGAAGGCAAGGAAGGAAGGGGAGAAGGAAGGGAGGAAAGAAGAGGAAGGGCAGGAAGAAGAAGAAAACAAGGGAGGCAGGAAGGGAGGAAAGAAGAAAGGAAAAGAGGAGGGAGGAAGGGAGGAAATGAAGAAGGGAAGGAGTAAGGGAGGAAAAGAATGGAGAGAGGGAGAAGGGAGAAAGGAAGAAAAAGGGGGAGGAGAAAGGAAGGGAGAGAGGGATGAAGGCAGGAAGGAAGGAAGGGAGGGGGAAGGAGACAGAGATGGAGGGGGAAAGAAGGGAAAAAAAGAATCAGGAATAGAATTCTGTTGTATTTATCCATAGGAATATCCCAATTCCTGTATCTGCTCAATTTTAATAACTGAAAAATAATCTGAATGTGGCAAGTCTCATTTATAAACTCAGATTTGCGCCAAAATGTTGTATCAGCTACGTTTCCTGACTTTTCAGGAGATAAGCATATTTCCCATAATACATAAAGAGGGTTTCAATTAATAGTGTGCAAAATATTTTTTCTGGCAACACAATTCAATTGACAGTATACACAGTGCCTTGCTCTCTCATCACAACTTCAATCTACTTATATTATGATTAAAGTGTCATTATTTCTGAATTTTGGTTGAGTCTGCCAAAACTGATAAAAAAGTAAAACAATTCAGTGAACAGCCTCTAGATGATGTAACTGGATTTTTACTTTTTTTTTTTCAATGTGGAAGTTTACATACCATAGAAATAAAAAATGCTGAGATTTATCTTAAAGAATTGTTGAAAATTCAATTTCATGCGGGTATTACGTGGATAAAACTACAGTGATTTCAGCAAATTATTTTTTCTTTCAAAATGAATAATTTTGAAAATAGATTTTAACTTTCCAGGTGACTAAAGTTCCCAAATAAAAATATCCTATGAAAAATTTAAAAACAATTTTGAGACTAGAAAATTGATCCTTGGTACATATCTATTTTTTAAAAGACTGAGCACTACTCCAAATCATTATTGATCAGAGAAATGCAAATTAAGACAACTCTGAGATACCATTACATACCTCTTATATTGGCTAAGATGACAGGAAAAGATAATGACAAATGTTGGAAGGGATGTGGGAAAACTGGGACACTGATACATTGTTGGTGGGATTGTGAACAGATCCAACCATTCTGGAGAACAATATGGAAGTATGTTCAAAAAGTTATCAAATTGTGCATACCCTTTGATCCAAGGTATTACTACTGAGCTTATATCTCAAAGAGATCTTAAAAAAGGGAAAGGGACCTGAATGTGCAAAAATATTTGTGGAGCTCTCTTTCCTAGAAACTGGAAACTGAATGGCTGCCCATCAACTGAAGAATGGCTGAATAAATTGTGGTATATGAATGTTATGGAATATTATTGTTCTGTAAGAAATAACCAGCAGGATGATTTCAGAGAGACCTGGAAAGACTTACATGAACTGATGTTAAGGGAAATGAGCAGAACCCGTAATGATCTCATTATACACTTCAACAACAATACTATATGATGATCAATTCTGATGGACGTGGCTCTCTTCAACAATGAGATGATCCAAACCAGTTCCAATTGTTCAGTAATAAAGAGAATCACCTACACTCAGAGAGAGAACTATGGGAAATGAGTGTGGACCATAACATAGCATTTTCATTCTTTCTGTTATTTTTTGCTTGCATTTTTGTTTGTCTTATCAGATTTTTTTACCTTCTTTCTAGATCTGATCATTCTTGAGCAGCAAGTTAACTGTATAAATATATATATATATACATTTTATATTTAACATATACTTTAACATATTTAACATGTATTGGACTATCTGCCATGTAGGGGAGGGAATGGGGGAAAGAAGGGGAAAAGTTGGAACAGAAGGTTTTGCAAGGGTCAATGTTGAAAAACTATCCATGCATATGTTTTGTAAATTAAAAAAAAAAAAGACTGAGCACTAAAATAAACTTTAAAAAACAATTCTCTTTAAATGTTAGCAGAGAAAAAAAATAGATGATGATTTATTATGTTATCATATAGAAGATACCAAAAATGCTCTCCCTTATATTATATTTTGAAAGACAGGAAAAGGAAATTTCATTTATATTGAATTCTCATAGTTCACCTAAAACCTGTTTGGCATTTACTAAGACTGCTTTAAAAGAGAATCATTATTTTCCCCCCAAAAAAAATAATGCTGGATTTTTCTAGCTGCCCCATATATTTATAGTTCAGCAAGGGAAAACAGATAATTGACTGTCAATAGGACTGAGGAATAGTAGGCCTGGGGAAAGGTTAGTGGCAAAGATACAATCTCCTTAACATATATATGCAGTTGTTCACTCTCAGAAGAATCTGTTAATAATTTGAAAAAGCAAGTTTTCCTGTCCTGGCATCTGGCTACTTGGCAAGATTCTTCAGCAGTTGTGTTGGCAGCTCTACCATTGCCTCTGGCTTTTCTGCATGACTGGATTGATGCTGATCTCCTGGGGCTGTTTTGTTATCTTGAAAATTATTTTTATTGACTCAAATCAGAAGAATTTTAGCATATTTAATTGAGGATATGAATTTCTCTTTTTTTTTTTCCCCAGCCATTGCCCTCAATTGGTTGTAGAAATTTTGTGTACTGAATCAGTGATGGACTTATGGTTATAACCATGTTTTTGTTGTTGTTGTTGTTGTTTTACTTACAGTGATCTGCATGTCATTATAAATCATTTGGAGTAGATGTAATTTTTTTTCTTACTGTAAAATTAGATGCTGCCCGTTGTTAGTATTTGGCTTGCCAAGGAGATTCATAAATAATAATTGTGGAGAACAAATTCTTTCATTAAGATTTATATTTGACAAATGAAATTGGATTCAAAATCAAACGATAGGTTGATTCTATGAACAAATAAATTAATAGATATTTTCCACATATTAAATACTGGATTAAGAATCTACTACATGCCACATGTAAGTAACTAGATGGCACATTTAATAGAGTTCAAGACCTGAAGTTAGGAAGACTAATCTTCCTGAGTTCAAATTCAGCCTCAGAGACTTACTAGCTGCATTAATCCACATATGTCACATAACCCTATTTGATTCAGTTTACCTATTTGCTTTATCTATAAAAATAATCTGGAAAAAGAAATGGCAAACCACTCCAATATCTCTTCCAAGAAAAGGGAACAGAATATATGCACATAATTAAAACAACTAACCAACACAACAATGATATATAATATACTGTTATCAAATAATGGAATTGATAACAGGAAATCAAGAAGACTTTCTCCTTCTTGTTTTCTAGCAGTGAGTCAGTCAATAAGCATTAATAAAGGGCAGCTTGGTGGCACAAAGGATGGGCCCTAAAGTCAGATACTTCTTTCTGAGTTCAACATGTGTCTCAGATATTTATTAGCTATGTGATCCTGGACAAGTCACATAACCCTGCTTGTCTTGGTTCCTCATTTATAAAATAAGCTGGAGAAGGAAATGGCAAACTACTCTAATACCTTTGCCAAGAAAATTCCATACGAAGTTATGATGATTCAGACATGACTGGAACAACTGAATGACTATGTCCTAGGCACTGCTAAATGCTTAGAATACAACAAAAGGCAAAAGATAATCACTGCTCTCTCAAAGTGTTTAGAATCTGATGGAGGAGACAAAATGAAAGTTTCTCTATATAAACAAGATATATACAGGATAAATTAGAACAAAAAAAAGTGGATATTTTCATGAAGGGTGATAGGCAAAGGTTTTTTGTTTTTTGTTTTTTGTTTTTGTTTTTTTGGTGGTAGATGGGATTGTTGTTGCTACTTGAAATGATTCAGGGAAGTAAGGGAGATAGTGATGAAGAGAAAAAGAATTCCAGACATTAAGGACACCAGAGAAAATTCCCAGGAGAAAGAGATGGAATGACCTGTGTAAGGAATAGCAAGGTCCTGCAAGGTCACTGGATCTTAGATTATAATGGGATTAAATGAGCTGGAAGAAGACTGGAAAAGTAGGAGGGAACCAAGTCAAGAATGGCTTTGAATATCGAAAGCAGATTTTATGTTATCTAGAAAATGATAGGGCACCACCAGAGTTTATTGAATAAGGGTGGGGGTGATAAAATGAGATTTCAGCTCATCTTGAGTCAGAGAGAATAACCAGCAGGCTATTGCAATATTTCAGGCATGAAGTGATGAGTGCCTGCACCAGGTGGTGGGGAAAAATATGAGAGATGTTACAAAGGTAAAGTTGACAAATCTTGGGAATAAATTGTCTATGAGTGGGGCACTTAGAATGAAAAATTGAAGATGGCATGTCTATTTTGAGTGGGTGCTTGGGAGGGTGGTGCTGCTTTGGGGAGAAGATAATGAGTTTAGTTTTGACATGCTGAGTTTAAAATGTCTATAAAGCATATGATTCAAGATAACCAATAGTCAGTTGGAAATATGATTCTGGAGTTTGGGAGAAAAGATATAGTTGGATAAATACATTTGAGAATTTTTTGTGTAGGAGTGATAATTGAATGCATGGGAGCTGACTAGATTACTAGTAAAAGTATAGAAGAAGAAGGGAAAGAGAACCCAAGATACAGCCCTAAGAAATAGTCATAACCAGACATAACCTAGATGAAAATCATGGAATGAAAATTCAAAAGGAGCAGAATATAGAAAAACTAGAAGAAAGTCGGAGGAGAGAAAATGGAAGGAGCCATTATAGACTGTCTTTTCGAGGTGTTTAGCCACAAAAGGATGAAGATATATGGAATAGTAATTGGCGAGGATGTATGGAAATGACTAAGATTGGGAGATTTTAAAGATAATTGAGAGAAAAGGAGCAATTTGCTATACTAGTTGGCTTAGAAGAAAATACTTGTAAATGTAGAAGGATGACTTTGTCATGTAAAACAGGGGGAAGGGGGAAAAAAGGCAGCAGAAGATATCTGAGTAATATGAGATGAGCAGAAGTAAAACTATTGTGTTTTCAGCAACTTGCCTGTTCTTTTTCAAAGAAAGATAAGATGAGTTTCACAGATGAAACAATGATGAAAGTGGGAGCAATGGAAGGCATGAGAAAGAATGAAAAGTTTATAAAATGAAATTATAAGAGGATTGTTATGTTGCAGTGAGGGCACTGTTGAATAACAAATTTGAAAGGACCCAGTTAGCATCATTTTGTAATTTCCTCCAGCTTCATACAGTAGCACGTGCATAGAAATAAAGACAGTAGATGGTAGGAATAATGCAAAATTGAGATATGTCAGAGCAGGATCAGCAATAAGTTATGAAGTAACAGGCTTCAAGAGAACAGACAATATAGAATTGACCTGGCTCAGCAAGGATTCAAGATGTGAAAAGGAGTATAGTCAGTGCAAATGGCAATAGTCAAAGATAATACTGAGATATACAGAGAATAGAGGTAATTGGGAAGAACAGAGTCAGAAGATTGATAAAGAGGTAGAAAAACAATAGATTGTAATCATATAAGAAAATTTCAAAGTTCTTGAACCTAGAAGTGATGTGTTTATTGGTGGTAGCAAGGTAATGGGTATGACCATCTCTATCTGTATTTGAAATTGGATAAAAGAATAGGCAGTGAAAACAAGTTGAAAAGTGAGATCTTAAGATATTTGAGAAAGGGCAGAATTCCCCTATTATGAGGGAAGGAGTGAGAAAAAAAAAAAAAAAAACAAACAAACCAGGAAGCAGACTATAACAAATAACCAAAAGAAGTTATAGACCTGAATAATAATGACAATAATTACAAAAATCACAATAATAAAAATTTAGTATTTATAGAGCATTTTATGATTTCAACAATTCTGAGATAAATGGTATTACTATCCTCATATCTTTCCTGTTCAGCTGCAGTCTACTACTATAGAGTTGCTGGAATTCCTGTGAATCAGGAGCTTGGAGGAAATCTTCTGGATGGGCAGGATTCTTTCTTGATGTGTCTAGCTGATGGTTAATGTACAGGGGAGGCTGGTCTTGATGAACTGTAATCCTAAATAATAATTTTGCTATTCTGTGAAATATTTTCAACAATAATATTGAAAATGTGTTGTGAATTCTCAGGGTAATTTAATATGCTCATAATATTATTTTAGATTTATTCATCAAGTACTTAAAATAACTACAATGATAACTTTTGCCAAAAAAAAAGCAACAAATTAAATTTTGCATTATATAATTATAAATTTGTTTATGTTTATATCAAACATAGAAATCAAATTAATGTAGAATCAGACTTAAGTGTATGTATACATACACATGTAAAGGGGTATGTATACATATATATATCATCTTAGAAATATACATACATACATATATATGTATATCCTTAAATTTAAATTAATTAGTCCATGATTTACTGAATAAGGCGCATTAAAAACTTTAATATAAGCACTTTGGACCATTGTCTCAAATGGCTAAGGAGTTTTTGAACCACTAAATGGGAACCACTGGATTAGTTCATAGATTTAGAGCTGGACAGATTCTTACAGAAGTGAGGAGACTCCCAAAAGCATACAGGTAATAAATGACAAATGCATGATTTCAAGTCTAGTCCTTTGGCTCCAAATTTAGCATCCTGTATAGTATGTTAGACTATTTTTCAATGATCACCTAGCTATTCTATAGCTCTAAAAATCTACAACTCTGTAATTATCATAAGTGTGCATATTTAGTGAAAGAAGTACAGATGAAATGCAAGATGTTATATTCTCCTACCAACTAAATCCCAGGCTTTTGAAGAGAATATCTTTATCAGTACAAGATTAGAATTACTAAAGCATGGAAATGAAATTGAGCATTCTTGCTTTAGTCACTTATCACCAGGTTTTAGAATTAGCTGCCCTGCAGGTACCTTTTTAATTATTATGCACACCCTTCAATTAAATACTGGAAACTTGAAAATTAAGTGACAGTAGTGATGGGTTCTGAAGAAGACTGGAAGCTATTAAAAGCCAGTCATGGAAAATAGGGACGTTTTCTCCATTTCATCTTAATTATATAAGCAATATTCTACTTATTTTAAATGTTAGTAGAAAGAGTGATGACAACAGTGGTTAAAAAATCCTTCAAATGGGAACCATTCATTTACATTAACAGTAGTTTAAAATTTCACTCTTTCAACATATACTTTTACAAATTCTAATACAAATGAATATTCTAAAAACTCATTCGATCTCTTGCCATCTACCCAAATAATATTTTACAATCAAGATTCCATGAAGGCCATGAAACAATATGAATATGTAAATTGAAATTCTCTACTTAAACTGGCTAAAAATGAATCATTGGGGCAGTTAGATGGCATAGTGGATAGAGTACTGGCCCTGAAGTCAGGAGGACCTGAGTTCAAAAATGACCTCAGACACTTAATACTTTCTAGCTGTGTGACTTTGAGCAAGTTACTTAACCCCAATTGCCTCAGCAAAAAAAAAAAAAAAAAAAAAAAAAAAAGAATCATTATATTGTTTTTCTACTTAGATTTTCACTGACTACAAAAATAGTTGAATGAAGCTGTATTTCAAAATTTTTTTTTCAGTAAGATAAAATCCATAATGGCAATTCAAATTAATTCCATACATGTTCCATACAACATAGCTGCTAGCACCTAATGAATGCTCTCTTGCCCCTGGAAATCAATATCCATGGTCA